>NC_132991.1:36890500-37506500 GCF_048564905.1 Vicugna pacos | reverse complement strand
ATGTGGTACATCAAAAATTCCATTAAGAACATGAAAATTGGCATTGACTGGGAGAAAATATCATCAATGCATTTATTTGGCTAAGGAATTATATTCTATATATGTGTGTATATATAACATATAATAAATATATGCATGTGTCTACAAATCTGTAATAAAAAGATGAACAACCCAAATAAAATGATGGGCAAAAGACTTGTATAGATATTTTACGAAAGCAAGATACGCAATAGCCAATAATTGCATGAAAAAAAGAAATTCAGTTTAAAACCAAAAATGTCATTTGATACCCACCAGAATAGGTAAAATTAAGACCGACAACATCAAATATTGGTGAGGATATGGAGCTACTGAGACTCTCATACATTGCCAGTAGGATTACAAAACAGTATAAACACTGGAAAAGTGTTTAGTATTTCACTATAAAATTAAGCATGCACCTACTTTATGATCCAGCAATTCTTCTTCTAGGTCCTTATCCAAAAGAAATGAAAATATATGTACACAAAATGATTTGTATAACTTGTTTGTAGTAGCTCACATCTGGAAACAACCTGAATGTTCATCAACAGGCAAATAGCTAAATAAATTGTGGTACAGCCACTGATGGAACACCAGTCAGCAATAACCAATAACAAACTACTGATATAAAAAATAACATGAATGATTCTTAAAAACATGTTGAGCAAACAAGCCATAAATAAAAGAAAAAATACGGCATAACTCCATTCATATAAACTTCAGGATTAGGAAAAACAAACTCATCTACGGTGATGGAAGTCAAAACGGATTGCCGATGGAGTGAGCGGGAGTGGGAACTGACGGGAAGGGGGCACATGGGAACTTTTGGGAGTGGTGGACATATTCTCTGTCTTGACTGGGTGTTGATTGTATAAGTCTCTATATTGGTCCAAACTCAACAAACTGTGTAATTCACTGTACATAAATTTTTCCTCAATTTAATAAAGTCACTATTTACTTTCAAACAATTTTTTCTATAACCAAACAATCTTTGCGCAGACTTCAGTGAGACTTAAACACATTAAGTGAAATACATTTTTTAAATTCTGGGCATTTACTTTCATGTATAGGGGAATGAGCATTATGTTTAATATTCCACATTTGGATTTTCATCATAGCAATAATAATCATAGTCCATAACTCATTTTCTGTCTTTTTCCAAGTTAAAAGACAGTAACAATATCCGGAAATACCAACCAGGATTTATTTTCATGCTTTAAGGTAAAAAAGTTTACATAGTTGAGTAACAACTAGTTTTGTTTATTTTCCCCAGTGGCCTCTCAGATTTTAGCAATGCCTCAGACGAATGGATCTTCTGTTTATTCTAAGTTGGCCTATTTCTATCCACTTTCCCCCCTTGTGAAAGTGGTAGTCTAGAATTTTAAATTCAGTATATCATTCTCTTAAAACTATATTGAAACTAATTGCATTTAATTCTTCCCTTCATTAGTCAGTGGTATCTCAGTTTTGTTTAAGGGTATAATTTTTATTTTTAAGTGGCAAGTGGATTTCAGTAATCTGTGAGCCCTTCAGGGTAGGGTGCTCTCTATTGATTTCTGCTTATAGTTCTCAAGATTATATTATCGGAAAGGGCAGAAAGGACCATTTTAATGAGAGTCCTTTTTTTTTTTTCCCTGAGATGCTGATCCAGAGAGTTCTACCAAAATAAAACATGGGTCAGTAAAGAAAGGAAATGAGTGATAGGGCAGATTTCTGAGTAGGATTTTTTTATCTGTAGAATAATAGTTATGAGAAAATTAATTTTGTAGTTCAAAAGATACATACATGCTACTCATGTGTTTAGATGTATTCCTTCCTCACCAGAATACTGGAATCTAGAACAGAGCTTTCGGTGAGCATTGCAGGAAAGCATGTTTAAATGTATAGTTATATTGGGATTAATATGGCTGCCCCCAAGAGATGATACTGGTTGAATTTATAAATGTGTCTTAAATGAAAAGTCTATAAAACTTAAAATCAATTCAAACCGCACCTTAAACCTAGTTCACATACTACTTCATAAGGTTTTTTCTAATGACAGGACATTTTCTCACATTAATCATAATGAAAGTTGAACTATAACCTAGTTTTTTGTTACATGATAGGCCACTAAAGATAATTGAATACATATTTATAGCTTTATTGGGAAAAAATTGTGTCTGATTTTTTTGCTTTATCATTCTGAGTACTTCTGTCAATTTGGAATATTTAAAGCTTTACTTGTTTAAACAGAAGCTTCATTTTGATACTGTTCCTCTAATTATAAACTGAACTAGCATATTTAGAATAAGTTGGGGGATAATTCTCCTTTAATTGTAGTAAACATTAGATTTGTCCCTGTGGTCTTTAAACTTGAAATATTGGGGGAGATTACTTTCTTTGAAAAATATGATTTTCAGAATATAAAGACAAAGTTCATACTGGCTACTCAGTTACTGGAAAGGGTAAAAACAGAATGGAAAAGGAAAAAAGAAAGAAAAAGAAAAGGAGGGAAGGTTCAAATTCAGGAAAACAAAACTGTGAAATGGAAAGAAAGTAAACATATAACCCTGTAGTGGAGAGTGAATAAGATAGGAAAACTGCTTCAAGGCAATGAGGGAACAATAGAAAGGATTTTTAAAAAATAGGCTGTTGCTTCCTTCCCTCAAAAGAAAACATGTCAGTGCAATCTCGGACAAGCAGAAGTTCAAGAGGGTTATCAGAGACTAGACACCGTGATCCTAGAAGGATGAATTCGTCAGTGTGAAGAATATTTATTCCTTAGATCTGTTTACTGTTCTATTTGGAGCTGAGGCAAGAGTGATGAATAATGGATAACAGGACACCCTAATTGTCTCTGTAACAAAGGCAGCAGCCCTGGAATTCATTGTATCTTATTGTGTGAGAACCATATATTGACAGTTACACAGATGAAAGAGCTTCCCTTCTATAGATAACAGGTCTTTGTTCCAAACAGGAGATTTACTTTTCTAGAAGTAGAAGCTAATTCTTGGGGGCCTATTTTGCCTTCCACACCTCATCTCTTTGGTGAAGTAACTAGATTAAGCCTCATGAGAAACAAGATGATGATGATAGTGGCATTTTCTCCCTTGAGTCAGTTTAAAACAGTACTGTCGAGATGCAATGCTGCAGAATCACAGAAGTTTAAGATACTAAGAAACTGGGATCACCTATAATGCTTTCTAGGAAGTGGCACAGAGTAGCTGCCCCCAAAATACTAAGTAATTCACCAGCTTCCTGCCTACCAGCTTCCCTGCCTCTTTTCCTCCCTTTCTTTTTCCCTTCCTCCTTCCCTCCCATCTTTCCTTCCACAGCTTTTATTTTACAAGTGTAGAAACCAAGGCCAAGCAACTAGTCCAAGCCCACTTGGCATCAAGACCAAGGCCCACATCTTCCAGTTTCTCACACAGGGCTGGATTTCCCATTGTGTAGTGAAAGCCTTGTCTTGCTGCTCAGAATCTCAAACAAGCAGTATTCTTATAGGTGTAAATAAAGATTTAGTTTCCTTTTCTTTCAGGAACACTCTGCCTGAGTTGCAAAACATTTCTCACTGAGGTGAGCAATCATACAGCTTTTTATTTCCTTATTGAGCATTTCATTTGCTCTTTTGGTGTTTTTTTAAACCACCTTTCATGACACTTGTTTCCCCAATACAATACATGAAGTGTATGAATCCTTAAATTGATTTAAGCCACTTGAGAAGGGACAGTGCTATTTGTACCGTATATTAAAATAGTGAGACATCACTATTTGCCATAAAATAATATTGCAGTACCCTGGGTGGGGAACTCACATCTCAGAGCATCTACAGAGATATGAGACATGAAAGGGAAGGCAGATCTGTTTGAGTTGGTGGATCTGATGTATTCTGTCTTATGAGCTCCTGCAGGTAGTCTGGGGTAATGAGCTGTTACAGACAGTTCTAGAGGATGTTAGTATTTGTGTCCGTGAGAAATGCTAATATCATCCAGGCTTATCTATGCCATGAAGACAATTCATGCCCACGATTGAGGAAAAAAGTCAAATGAGGACAATACATCCTAGTTATAGCTCGATTTTTGAAATTTGTGTATTTTTGTGTTTTTCTGAGTACAGTTTCAGAAAATGAATACAATCTGTAGAAATTACTCCCTAACGGAAGCACCTCCAACCTGCAAACTTTTTGTCCAGTGCCCTTTTGGCTCCCAGTTGTGCCTAAGAGGACACAACTCTACCCTGCCGATTGTGCTCTTAACTTGCTCAATTGCGGGAAATAATAAAACATTCAGTTTTTAAAGACTCCATCTCTTGAGGGGGTGTTTGGATAGAAGTCTGAAAATGCACAGTTCCATTTGCTGCTACCCTCATTTGGTAGATTTACCCTTATATTTTGACTGTGTATATGTGCTGTTAAGGTGTTTATGCCTCTGTTAAAAAAAAAAGAATAGTAATAAGTGACAGTCATATTATTTTATTCAAAGAGGTATGTGTTTGTGGCCTGCTTTTTTCAAAGTCATTTTTTCTGTAATTCCTAAATGGTCATTAGAGGAAGAAACTTATAATATTTCAATAATATAGTCTTTTTCTCATTTACTATTATGTTGTAGTACAAGGTGTCTGAGAAATCTAAACATGGGGGGGATCATTGTCGAAGTAGCTTTTGATAACAATGTCACTACTAATTTTCATTAGAAACTAATTATAACTCAGTATAATATTTAAGAAGGTAAAGGATTCTAAAATTGGGAATCATAGTAATGATCTGGCTGGATTTTTAATTACATGAGAAGAGGGATGAAATACTAACTGATCTGTTAGACGTGGACTTAGACCAAACAGACCACCAGTCAGAAAAGACTGCTTCCCAGAAAGGCAGGAAGTCAACCAGAAGAGGCTGGAGCAGGTCCTGGAGGCCCTGACATGTCAGGGATAATCCTTTAGTAGTAGCTGGATCATGTGGATATTTATGGGGTCACATTCAAAGGGCCATGATTAGTGCTAAGTATGCAGGAGTACTTCAGGATTTTATTAACAGGAATGGCTATACTGAATGTAATTACCAAATTATCATATATGTATTTTGATCATATTCATATATCACATCATGGGATATAGTTGATGTATAATATATAAATTACAGGTGTACAACATAGTGATTCACAATTTTTAAAGGTTGTATATTCCACTTATAGTTATTATAAAACATTGGCTACATTCCCTGTGTTGGACAATATATCCTTATGATGCCTTATTATTATATGCAATTTATGTAATAAGTGATTTTCATTCCTGAATGCAAGTCTCCATTAGGAAAGCTTGGTGTGGTAAATTTCTCTCTACTCTTATGGAAAATTCATTAGAGTAGTCATATTGGGGAAGGGAGTTACTTATTGGGAGGGAATGTAGAATATCATATTTATTCATGCATGAAATAATAGATTTTTGTATTTAAAATTATTTTTTATTAAGGCTATATTGGTGGACTGATTCACAGTTTCTTTTACTCTAGCCAAATTGTTACAGCACACCTGACTTTGTCAAATAGCAGCTACTGAAAAAAAGAAAGCTTGGGAATTTTTGTGAATTATTTTATCATGTCTGCTTAGAAGTTTCTTAGTAAATGAAATTTAGAAGTTATTAGAACCATCTTGAAAGAGGTAGATAATATTACTGATAAGACAGTTCACTGTCTGTT
Source organism: Vicugna pacos (assembly GCF_048564905.1). Classification (NCBI taxonomy): domain Eukaryota; kingdom Metazoa; phylum Chordata; class Mammalia; order Artiodactyla; family Camelidae; genus Vicugna; species Vicugna pacos. The sequence continues at coordinate 37,500,805 of NC_132991.1, read as the reverse complement.
TTCTTCCAAAATTCTAAATAAAGCTAGAGCATGATTTATTAAGTATTTCTGTCATGTTTGGTGTGTAAAAGTAAAACAGAGGATGCAAATATTAAAATAAAAATTTCCTAATGACAGACTTAAGAGAAATTCAGGTGAATTGTTGTTATATTTGTAAAGCTGGGTGATCATAGTGGATGGGAAATCATCGTCTCTCAGTGTCCGTAGAGCTTTTCCCGCCAACAATTGGGAAAGAGTGAATGATAGGCATAAAGTGCTGATCTTAAGGTCTTAGAAGTTTCACCAAGTGTTAATGAGCCTCACCAATCACCCCCAATGGCAGCCTAATATTTTATAGCCTCTCTAAATAAAGTGTTCTTCTCTACTGTTCGGTGACACTATAGTGTGTACACCTGATGAGGCAGACTGTTCTGGCAGAGGAGAAGAGTGCAAATTTGACTTTCATTTTCATCCAAGGTTATTTTACGTTTCTTTGAATTGAAGATGAGCTCATATCAATTACGCCTTGGCCTTCTTGAATTCTGGGGAGAAAAGCTAACTAATGTTAACCATACAGGCCACCACATTTTCTGATTTATCTTCTCAACTGTAACATTGCCAATCCCCTGTTTCTGTTGTCTTTGTCCTGTCTGACTCTGAACATGCAAAGAATTGCCTAAGTTTCAGAGACAGCGTAGAGAGGAGATCTGTTATCTTCTTGGTTATTGTCTGAGTTCTGTCCCCTTCTTTCCACCTAAGAATTCTTAGATTTCTTCTTTCTGCCTTCTCACTGCATTTCCTCACTACTTTCTCTATCCTTGAGTCTCAGAAATCTTTGAATCCCAGCCATCCTAGTGAAACTGTCCTCTCAGAGGTCACCAAGGAGATCTTAACTGCAGGGTCGCCCTGTCCTTCTTCAGAATAGACTCCAGACAACTCTTCTTTCTCATCTTTCTTGGTAATGTAGTGTTTTTCCTCTCTGATTGTTCCTTTGATTCTCATCTCCTGCTGTCTTTGGGTCTTAATTCTTTATTATTATTTTGATTTTTCACCTATAATTTAACTTCTCACTTCCTAACTATAGAACTGTTTCTTCAGCCATAGTCAAGTCCTGTTCCTTAATGCCTCATGGTTATTTCAACTTCATTCCCTTCAGTCGTGTATTTCACTGCCTGTCTGACCTCACTTTGGCTGTGCTTTCACTGTGTTCCTTTCTCTCAAAATACTTAAGGGGCTCCCATTTCTTTCATCTTTCTGTGTAAAGTCTCTGTTGATATGTTAAGTTTCAAGGTCTCCCATAAACTAACTCCATTCTGCAGCCTGGTATTTGTCAAACTTTTTTTTAACCCTAACCAGAAAAATAATTTTTTTATACATACACACGTTTATACATACACTGTATTGTACACTCACATAATTAAAACAACTTTCTTGAAACAATATTTACACACCTACATATAATTCACTCTCATTTTTCTATTTTGTTTTCTTTAAAATATGAAGTTTATAAGCCGTTAAATTGACTTCCTGTCATGATCTCATAGTTTGAAGTGGTTCAGCTTCTCTGATTTTTCACCTTTTCACACTCTGTCCCCTCAACTCCTTCCAGAAGAGTCTATCCCTGCCCTATAAGCGCAAGAACTCTTGTTTCTGGGTTTTCATTCATTTTTCTCCAGTTCAAGTATCTCCTAATCATGAAGACATCTCTGCCAGCTTCAGCTCTTGAAAATTTCCAGTTCCTCTGAAGCAGCACATTTCTAAACCAAGAAGATCTACACAAGATTTGTAATTGTTTTTAACAGTAAATTCTATCTTTTGTGACTATCTAATCTGTAAACTCTTTAAAAATAGCACTGTGTTCCCTGTAGCACTGTAAGTGGTCAAGACAAAAATATTAAGTACTTTTTAAATTGATAGGACAATAAGATAGTAATTAATTCACTATGTGATGAGAAGTCTCAATTTTAGAAGTCTAAATACAAATCTTAGCTCTGCTATTTGTAAGACATGTGATCTTGGGCAAAATCCATAACATCTCAGAAAATTTCCAAAAGGATGAAATGAGAATGCTTGTGAAAACCCCCAGAGTATATTGGATGCCCAGTGAATATTTGTTAAGTATCCTATTTTGCCACATAACCATTTTATCACATCTTGCTTGATTTCTATTTGTTTATAATATTTCAAATATAACCCTTTCTCTGATTTTCCTGTTACTCTTTTCTGATTATGCCAATTACCTACTAGACACATTTTTCTAAATTTTATGCTTGAGACAAATTCTAATCAACAGTAAGTGGGAAAACTATGGATGCCTTCAGGTTCTTGTCTCCCCGTGTAGTGCTCATCTGACTGTCTAATGTTCTGGAGAGTAAAGAGATACAATCAACTTCTATAACATATTTCCTTTGTAAGAGAGTCTTTCATCAAAAGATTTGCTGCCACCAAATCTGAAGGTTCATTATGCTGTATTAAATTGATTTAAAAATGTTTTACTTAAAAATTAAAAAAAGTTTCTGAGATAAAAAGGAAATATTTTGAGCTACTTCCTCATTATTTCTGGAAAGTTGGTGGTTTGGCCTTTAGCCTAACTAGTTATTTGACGAATTATGAGATGCTATTTTTTTAAATTTGTGAAAGGAAGGTTTTATATTTTAAGATAAACTAGGACACTAAGTTTTAGAGGCACATATTGCATCAGATTTTAGAACTAAATTTAAATTCATTTTCAACTTTCTGTGCTATGATATATGCAGATTAAAAGTAAAGTGACACACATAAAATCATGTCTGTTAAGCATTTTAAATTAAAAAAATAGTTTTTTACTCACTAAGTCTCCCAAAAGTGGAACTTGCTGGCATAAATTATCTAGCACCAGTTAGATGGCATAAGCTAATAGAGATTGAGAGCAGATATAAAGGCTAAAGATGGGAGAAATAAGCAAACACGAATACAAACATGACTTTCCTATTATTAGGTTATACTTCTACCCTCAAACTAAATTCAGTATAAAATATTTCTCTTTTCTATTTCATTTGTTTTTTATTACATGTGGTACGTATTTCTGGCAGCTTTCTGCTGACACCCAGTTCATATTTTGACATCCTTACTTACTTTCCTCCTCATTTCAGAGATGTGTTCTTAGCATTATTAACTTACTTTGTATCAGTTTGTTAAAAACATAACCTCGTTGGTTTTAGTTTATTCAACAATAATATGAATAATATAGTATAGATGTGGTATAAACATTTTTAGATTATAGATGTGTATTATAGTAAGAATAGATGAGAATGGATGATCTCCAAAATAATTCTGAAATCTTTTAATGTATATCAATCAAAAAAATATAAAAACTTTTATAGTCTGAAGTACATCAGTTAGTGTTATTCTAGTTCCAGATTACCTCTGCTCCTGCCAATTAATATGGATAATTTGAAAATTATCTTTCTCTTACAAATTTACTACCCTAAGGATGTCTAGAAATGTTTATGTGACATGAAATAATTACACCTGGCTTATCTTGGATATCCTACAAGAAAGATACTTCTGTGAAGCTTTAATTCTTATAAGATCCAATCAATGGTCTTATTATGCTCCCCAAATTATTTCCAGCAAGATTTGCTTCTGATATACAAGTTTGACATTTGTCTTAGTAAAATGAACAATGATAGTTATTCTAGGAGTCAAAATACTGACTAAAGCTTTACCTTCAGTGAGGTTGAGTTACTTACCAATACAGCTTTGACCTTATTCTAGGAAGAGGCAGAACAAGAATTTCGAAAATGTCTTTCCAATGTTTCGTAGTGTTGTAAATTAAAGGAAAAGCATCTTCTGAAAAAATATAGTTCTTAATAAATTCATATCATAAGGAACAAGGTAAAGAATGTCAAAGGACACATGAGATAAATGCTATAAGTACAAAATAAAAGTTTTTATATTTCTTATTCAAATTGCCTCAAGAAAAGGAAACAGTAGCCAAGTAAATTTTTTTCTTAGAACTTTCTCTCTTTCATAGCAAAGGACTTCATAATGATTTACTTTCATATCACTACATAGTCAATGATAATAATCATCTTTAAGTTAAACTAACTCTTGGGGATTTCAGAAATGACTTCATCTAAATCATGACTCAGATTTGTCTGCAGAATTTAATTATTAGTGGATTAGAAAAATCTATCAGAAGATTGTGACTGATCACTAACGTGTGCAGACAGCTCTCTCCTTCCGAGCACTGAGCCTTGCAGAGCAAACACTAGACTATCTAAATTAGAACTAGTGCGATGGCTTATCTTGAGCAAAATTCAACTACCAGCTGCTGTTATCTCATCACCCAGAACTCTTCTCCCTGTTGTTTTCTGTTGTACAGCTGCTTGTCTTTAGGAACTGTAAACTAATTCCAAAATTATTGTGTGAAAAATATAATGAGGATTATTTTATTTTATATTTGTATATACATACACACATATAAATATGCACATGACTATCACTATGGATCTAGAATCTCACACAATGTCTGGCACATAGTAAGCATTCATTGAATATCTATTGGAAAAAATAGGATAGATGTCAAAGAGGAACTAAATAAATGGAGAGGTGTTTCATGTTCATGGATAAGAAGACTCAGTATTGTCAAAATATCAATTCTCCCAAACTCAATCTATAGATTTAATGTCAAAATTCCAGCTAGTTGTTTTGTAGATATCAAAAAACTGATGTAAAGTTTATATGGAGAGTTAAAAGACCCAGAATAACTAACACAATATTGAAAAAGAACAAAGCTGGAAGACTCACATTACTTGACTTATGACTTACTATCAAGCTACAGTAATCAAGGCAATGTGGTATTGGCAAAAGAATAAACAAATAGATCAATGGAACAGGATAAAAAGCTCAGAAATAACTCACATAAATATATTTAATAGATCTTTGAAAAAGGAGCAAAGACAGTTCAATGGAACAAAGATAGTCTTTTCAACAAATAGTGCTGAAACAACTGGACATCCATATGCAAAAAAAAAAAATCTAGACACAGACCTTACACCTTTCACAAAAATTCCTGTAAACTGAGTCACAGACCTAAATGTAAGACAAAAAACTATAAAACTTCTGGAAGATATTATAGGAAAAACTCTCTTGACCTAAGGTTTGTCATTGACTTTTTATATGTAACACTAAAGATATTATCTTTATCAACTTAAAAAGAATTGATAAGCTGGACTTCATTAAAATGAAAAAAATTCTGCTCTGCCAAAGACACAGTAAAGAGAATGAAAAAACAAGCCATGGACTGGAAGAAAACATTTGCAAAAAGCATATCTGATAAGAGACTCTTTTCCAAAATACGCAAAGAACTCTTAAAACTCAACAATAAGATCACAAACAAAACAATAAAAAAAAAACAGGCCAAAGATTTTAACAAACACCTTACTAAAGAAAATATACATATGGCAAATAAGGAAAATGCAAATTAAAGCCACATTGAAATACCACTACACATTTATTAGAATGGCCAAAATCTGGAACACTAACAGTACCAAATGCTGGTGAGGATGTGGAACAACAGAAATTTTCATTCATTTCTGATGGGAAAGCAAAATGGTCCTGCCACTTTGGAAGACAGTTTAGTGGTTTCTTACAAATCTAAAGGTACTCTTATGAGTGATTCAGAAATCACGTTCTTTGGTATTTGCCCAAAGAAGCTGAAAACATATTTCCACAGAAAAACCTGCACATGGATGTTTATAGCAACTTTACTCATACTTTCCAAAATTTGAAAGCAATCAAGATATCTTTCAGTGGATGAATGATAAATATGCTGTGGCACATCCATACAATGGAACATTATTCAGTGTTGAAATGAAATGAACTATTAAACCATGGAAAGACTGGAAGGACTATAGATGCATATTACTAAGTGAAAGATGCCAATCTTTGAAGACTACCATACTCTGTGATTCCAACTACATGACATTCTGGAAAAGACAGAATTATGGAGACAGTAAAAAGATCAATGGTTGCCAGAGGTTAAGGGGGAAGGAGGGATGCACAGGCAGAGAACAGAGGATTTTTGGGATAGTGAAAATACTCTTTATGATACTGTAATGGTGAACACCCATCACACATTTGTCCAACACATAGGATGTACAACACCAAGAGCGAACCTTAATGTAAACTACAGACTTTGAGTGATAATGATGTATCAATGTAGGTACATCAGATAGGTAACAGTGTATCACTGTGGTGGAGGATGTTGATGATGGGGGAAGCTATGCATATGTGGGAGCAGGGGAAAGGTGGGAAATTTCTGTACCTTCCACTCAATTTTGCTGTGAACCTAAAATTGCTCAAAAATAGTCTATTTAAATAAATAAGAAAAAAGAATGGATGAATGAATGCAAAGAATATAAAAGAAAATGGTTTCAAGGCCCATAGTATAAACTACTGAAAATCACTTTTCCACTTCATGTCTTCTTTATTTTCAACTTGCAGAGGGATGTTAGACTTTAGGTTTTACAAATGCAAATAAACCCAAACTTGTTTTCTGAACCTCCACTTACTATTATAAATAACACTTAAAGGTAAATATTTTACAGATGTTTTGTTTACTTTTTTATGAAAGTATTTATTATTCATCTATTGCATTTCTGTTACTACAGTTTCTTATGTTCTGTTTCTATGCAGTTCTATTACTATACTTTCTACTTCTATGCTACAATTTCTATCTCTAATACTGTAGTTTCTTATTTTAATGATTTTCTGTATAATATTTTTAAATACGTAGGTTATATGGTGATCTATATTATGGTCAATATCAGCTGGTTTAAGTAGTACTTTCAGTTTCAGAGTTAATCTAGTTACTGATAATTATTTATTCATTCCCTGTTTTGACCTCATTAAAAATAATACTCCTTACTTCCACAACTTCAATTTTACTGAAACCACAAATTCCATTCAAATATCTAGTATTGCCAGCAGTGTGAATGCCTAATGGAACACAAAATATTTACTAGGGCAACTTATATTGTCCCAGACTACTAATATTTCTTCCATTGATGACTTTAAGAGAATGCCCTAAAGCACAATGCAAATTGTAATACTGAATAGCTAAATTTGAGGACTAGAAAGCCAAATAATTTCCTTTTTTATTGACAGTAATGACAACTATTGGTAATTGTCTGCTCTCTACCCATGAATTACTGAGATGATAAGGAAATCTATAAACTACAGTAACGATTTGTGTCAGTTACAATTCAAAGGCTCCACTTTGCTGTTTTCTGGTATCACAGAACAGAGCACATAGTAAGGACTCAATAAGTTGTGAGTTATAAATAGCATTTTATTATCTTCATCCAAAAGCCTTTGTATTCAAGTATGAAGAGACAAGATGTTCTTCCTAAAATTCAGTTACCTAAACTTATGGTTAGTTGAGAATGGTTTTATAAATCTGTATAATTCTTTGAAGCAATGATACTAGCAAATTTCTTGTCTGTGAATTTAGGTATCCCCAGAAGTAGTATAATTGATGGTGAGGGAGATGAAAATGAAATGAAGTTACTTTGATTTTAAAACATTTTTGGAGGAACATTCCTTGTTTTTTTGGAGATAATTGGAGACACCTCACGATGCCTACCAAATGCATCATTGCCCACAGGTCCTGTAACTAAGGAAAGAAGACAAGGGAGCATGAGGAAAGAGAGCTCTGTGATTTGAAGAGCAGCTTCAGCTTAGGTCCAAGTCCTAGTAAATTCTTTTTTTTTTATTGCTCTAAATATTGCTCTGTGAATTATATACCAAATAAAAACTGTTCTCTTCAGGCACTAAGATTCCAGGGGTAGTTCTCTGATTAAAATGAAATATATCCCAGTAATTTTGGTTCCCAGATTATTGACCTGTGAATAATGGTCTTCACAAAGTGAAATTCTGTATTATCTCATGGTACCAGAGTCTTATAGTAAAAAGAATTTAGTCTTCTTCATAGGCAGGAAAGGATTATTTACTAGCTGTGTGTCCTTGAGAAAGTTATACACTCTAAGTGTCACTTTCCTCATCTGTAAAACAGGTATGGCTACCTTCTATGAGTGGAGAGTTAAATCCAGTGTTATAATATAATTAAAATATCTTACAGAAGTATGTCAATAAAAATACCTTCAGTTTAGTGTAAACATATTAATTGTTCAAAGGCATCTATTCCAGAAGTATTTTGAAATTCTTACTCTTTCCTTTTGTCTATTTCTAAAATTATATTAATTGAAGTAAATTTCTCAGGGAAATTGATCTAAAATTGAAATCCATTTTAAATAGTTCACGATTCCTTCTGAAGAAGTCTGTAGACAAGTTTAGAATTTTTTTTGTAAATAAACTGGCTATCTGACTAGTGATGTTTGAATTGTAAAAATTATTCATATTCAAATTTGAATATCATTTAGTTTTCAAAATAGAAATCTTTGGGAAATTAAGAGCAATAAATATAATGGAATAGTAATTTGTATGGGATCATTGAATTTTATACTTTCAGCAGTACTTTATTATTAGAACAAAAGGCATTTTCAATGAGAATGGGGGTCCTTCCTCTTCTAGGCTGGGTGACATCACATCAAGGAGATTAGCTCCTCTTCTACATTCAGTAGAACTTGTGGGCTATTTTGGAGGCTCAAGAATTTCCCTAATATAAACACCTGTTTCTAAGCCTTACCAGGTCTCCTGCCAAAAGAAATGGATCCATGTGGTTGGTAAACATATAGAATTGTGCTGTCCTGTATGGCAGCCCCTTACCCTATGTAGCTAGCAGGACCTTGAAATGAATACCAGATTAGTATGACTGAGAAACTGAATTTTTATTTCCTGTTTTTTTTTAAATAAATTAGATTTAAATAAATCTGAAGCAGTCTAAATATTTTTTCTGTTGAATAAAACTATTATTTTTGTTAAAATATGCTTTAATTTAAACCACTGAAAATTTAACATCTGAACTTAAATGTACTATAAGTATAAAATGGATACCACAATTTCAAAGAGTTAGTACAAAACAGTAAAATATCACATTAACAATTTTTGTATTTTGTTACATATTGCAACAATAATATTTTTGATATGTTAGGTTAAAGGAAATATATTGAAATTTATTTCATCTTTTTAAAAACTTCCCTGGTAGCTACTAGAAAATTTAAAATTACACTTGTGGCATTCATTCTATTTCTGTTGGACAATGCTGGTATAGAGAGATGGCTAAAGTAAAAATATCACCCTGGGAAGTAAATGCAAGCCTCAAATCAGGCTTAAAATGTGACCAGGGAGAGGAAAGGTAACTTGTGGCAGAAGGGAACAAAAGTTGTTTGCTCTTAAAGATTCTAATTCAGAAGCTTCTAAAGAGTTTCATCTTAGCAACTAGTATATAAAACTGTCCTTTAGCTAGAGCGCTACTGACAGCTTTACTTAACTTGTGATAGCTTGGGTTTTTCCAGTTCATTTGAGTATCAGGAAACCTTTGATGATACTATATCTCTCATTCTCTGGAAAAGAAACTAGAAAATTCTTAAAGCAGAAGAGTAATTTTCAAAGTAGTCCTAGAACCAACTTCATCAGCATCACCTGTTAATCTTAACTACAGATGCAAATTTTCCAGCCTCATTCCAGATCTACTGAATCAGAATCTTTGGGAATTTGGATCAGAAATCTATGATTTAAGCCCCTCAAATGGATTCTGAGGCATTGAAATTTGTGAACCACTGGAATATAATATTCTTGTACTGGAATATAATATTCTTGCTAACTGATGAATAAAATTTACTAACTAATAGACTGCCTTATCAGTAAGTCAACAGCTATTTGGTAAATAACTATAAGGCCTTGATGGCTATAAGGAACTCATTAAAGTACAATCATGCCCCTGTCTTCCAACAGCTTCCTATATTAAATCATTAGTCTTCAGGAAGACCTTTAGCTAGGGATTTTCCTGGTTTATTATGTAATTGTTATTATCAGTTGCCTTAATGGAGTTTACTGCTTAGCATTCTCAAACAATTCCTGGTTGATGGTGATATAAGTGAGCTTAATCAACCACAGTGCTTTTGCTTTTGCTTTTCATAGTGTACACAAAAGAATTGCTGAATGGAATAATGTGGTAGTTTTAAGGCATCCCAGTATGTTTCATCCATTTTGATGAAAAATGATTGTGTTGCTTTTTGAGAATGTCAGAATGATTATGTAACTTTTATGGTGCTAAATTATTTTGGATGTGACATTCTTGGTAAGGAAAAAAAGGGTGCTTCAAAAAATTACTTCAGAATCTGACTAATTTTTTAATCCAGATTTTGCTTGTGTGAGTTAAAATTAAAACAAAAATTATTTTTTTGCTCTCCCTGCTGTTAATTTTAGCACCCTCAATATTTAAGTTAAGTTTAAATATTTAAGTTAAGAAAGGAAAGCTTGCCTTTTTTGTATTTTAAATTCCCAATAATGTACTTTCTCCTTTATTGTTTGTTGATTTCTCTGGATTGTTTTATTCAAATCTACAGAATAGTGTGCACCTATTTTCTAAACGTATCTACCCCTTTCAAGTTAGTTCCAAATAATCAAAATGAATTTTTTCATCTTTTGAAAATGGGCAACCCTTTTCTGTATCCTCACATAACCTAAATATGAATTTAAAAAGACGTAAGACATGAATTTTACATTAAAATATAGGAAAAAAAAGTCAACATATGCATGTACTCTTTGAGTACATTTCCCTTTCTTACCAGGAGAGAAAATCCAGCAAGAAATCTCTGTTAATTAATGTCACCCTAAAGCCTGCCTTTCCAAACACAACCCTTAACACACTAGACAAAGTTTTTAAATAAACAAGAAGAGCATACAAGGGCGCAGGGTTCCTTTCACTACTCTAAAGCTAGGAGTTCTTCACAGAGCTTTAAATATCATGAAGTTATCAAAGGCCTAACACTTTGTCATCCAGCATGCGTGTCAACGTTAATGATTATTGTATTTTAAATATAAAGCATAAGGAATAAAAAAATGTTGCAACTTTTCTCTTCATTATTGTTAACAAGTGCTGTTCTTGTTCGTGGGCATGACTAATGCCTTCTCAAAATGTAGTATTTGACCCAATAAATCTCTATTCCATTTTGAGTGGGTAATAGTGAAAGAATATTCTTTACCATGACAGGTAGGCTTAAATGCCTCAAAGGGCACTTAATGGAGTGTTTGGAATCAGGGCTTGAGGTATCCTGTAGTTAAACTGTTTTAATCAGTTTCTAAGTTGGAGATGATGGGTGAAAGAAAATTTAACAACATAGGTGGTAATAGCATGTCCAATAAAAATTTTAAAAATACTAATGCTGTATGTGACTTTCAGTAAAATAATCTGGCAAAAGCTCTGGGCAAGCTATTTACTTTCATTTTCTATAATGCTGCACCTGGTCATTTCTCTAAACTGGTTTAAGTTCTTTCACCATCAATCCTTCTTTCATCTTTTCAGAGGGTTCAGTGTATGCCTCCAGGCTCTTGCCATTGTTTGTTGTGGTGATGGGTTGATAAGAGTTCTATTTCTCTTATAAAAGATAAAATAGGTATATTTGTATTTTCTTGCATTTGAAGGCTTTGCGTTGGTTCCCCCCATTCTGAATAGTGATTTACAGTGTGTTTGTATACATGCATATAGATATGTGTGTGAAACAAAGTATTTTATGTTTATAATACTAAGCTCCCTCTCTGACACTTAGATAAGCATTGGTGGTTCAAAAACAGAAAAGGCAAATGTAAATGGATGATGTTCTGAACTTTCTAAGGCTTTGAAATGAAAACCAGACACACAAATTGTTTTAGCAAAAATGAAAATGTCCTCTTGTATGACAGCAGTTTGTTCCAGGTGCACCTGTGCTTTGCCATGAGTCACAAATTGGTTGAAATTTGGCTCCTGGCATCCTTTTAGCTTCAAAATGTTTACGTATTCTAGGGGGAGGGGGAAGAGACTTGCCCATTTATATACTCTTACATCTGAGTTTTTTATGAATTTTAATTTTATGACTATAAGATAAGTTTTTGATTAGAACTATTTGATAAAATAAGAAAGATTACTTTTAACTATTACAATAACACATGAAACAGTCTTCTAAATATTTAAGATCTGGGTTATAATTATTGATGATGTTGATGTTTCCCTAATCTTTAAAAAAATGAATTCATAGATTATAGATTATGCTCTATGTCATTCCACAAAGAATATATAACTGCTTTAGCAAAAATATGTACAATTCAATAATAAAATATTTTTCCAAACATTAAAACGGGAAATTACCTTTCTCCAAAAATTAAGTGGAAAATTTATGGAGAAGTAAATAATATATAGACCATTCATACCTCTCAATTGCTATATTTGAGTATTGAATTTGGCACTGAATTTTTTGACAGCTTAAGAAAAATGTAGAAAAAATGTAGAAAAAGGGCCAGTTAAAAAGGAGAAAACATCTGTTTCTCAGGGGAAGCAAAACTCTCCCTAGTACTTAAAAATTAGAAGATATTTCTTCAGTGGGTTTTCACCCAGGGCTAGGGGGCAGGTCTTTGGTAACAAATATATAACTAACTCTGCTCAAATACCACCCAACAGTAAACGTGGTGAGATAGCTCATTTCTTACACGGCCCATGATGAAAATCATCCCCAATGTGTTAACAATCAAATCTTTTTATTTCAAGGAGAAAACTGAGAATTTCTAGCAAGAACATCTTTCAAAATCTTCTGTTATTCCCATTTCTTTCAGTTGTATCTTTTCTGAATTAGAAACATTTTAAAATTCTTTTATCTGGCCAGAATTTGAGATATAGGAATCCTCTGTCATTGATTGGGAACCAGATACTCTTTTAAGATGAGAAAAGCAAACCAAGAATATTAACCATTATCAAAAAACCAAAAGGTAACAAGTGTTGCAAGGATGTGGAGAAATTGGAACCCTGTGCACTGTTGGTGGGAATGCAAATGGAAAACAGTATGGAGGTTCCTCAAAAATTTGAAAATAAAACTACATATGATCCAACAATCCCACTTCTGGGTATTTGTCCAAAAGAAAAGAAATCAAGACCTTGAAAAGATATTCACATTCTCTTGTTCATTGCAGCATCATTCGTAATAGCCCAAATGTGGAAAAGCCTAAGTATCCATCAATGGATGAATGGATAAAGCAAAATGTGGCATATACATACAATGGACTGTTATTCAGCCTCTAAAAAGAAGGAAATCATGAAATATTGTAACAACATGACCTAACCTTGAGGAAATTATGCTAAGTGAAATAACCCAGTCACAGCAAGACAAATGACTGTATGATTCCACTTACATGAAATGTTTTAAATAATCAAACTCATAGAAACAGAATGGTAGTTGCTAGGGGCTGGGTGGCGAGAGGGACATGGGGAGTTTGCTATTCAATGGGTGTAAAGTTTCAGTTATGCAAGATGAGTAAATTCTAGAGATCTGCTGCACAGCATCGTGCCTATAGTTAGCAATACTGTATTGTACACGTAACATTCTTAAGAGGATAGATCTCATATTAAATGTTTTTACTACAGTTGCTTTTACTATAATTAAATAAGTAAAGAGTATGTCAGGATTAATCCTAAATGGCCACTTAGAGTTTGTCTACAAGTGTTGCACTGTTAAGTAGCAGATCCAAGATGCATGGCTTGTTAGATGAAACATGATGTCTGGTTTCCCACAGTAACTTTACAATTTCTGCTTATATTTCTATCTCCATTATTGAATCTCGAGCTCCTTATGGGTGGAAACCACTTTTCATTACAGTATAGTGCCTACCGTGCATTAAGCACTTGATAAGAAAAAAATTAAAGGTTGTTGTAACTCTTCCATCAGCACATTCTGTGGGACATTGTTCTATTTTTGAATCTTAAAAATTACACTGTTTTAAGACAGTATTTTAAAAAACATTTGAAAGAAGGACTTATTCATACTGCCTATTTTTTAGGAAGTGACAAAATCAAATAGGGACATGAGGGGTTCGATGTATACTGTTGATCATTTTGATTTGAGCCTGAATTTCAACTATTATGCATTTGGACTAGATATGTCATTATATTTCTATACTAGGGAAACAAAAAATTCTTAGAAAATAAATCCTAGAAGTTTATTCAAGATTCTATCATACAACACATAGAATGTGCAGTGGAGACTTGGAAATATCTATGTATAATTTTCTAAAATTCTTGTGCCTCTTTGAAAATCTTACCATATTAACACCAATTACAGTGCAAATGAAAGCTTTGGCAAAAATTAGCTTGTCTGGAATTTTTTTTTCAAAAGGGTTAGCTCCACAATACTCTAGCAATTCTCTGGGATAGCAAATTCACAGGGGAATAAAAAGTAAGTTTTAAAAAGTCATAGGGCCAACCACTTCCATCTTCTTGTTAAAATACCCTGTCTCTAGAAAAGAAGTTTCTAGTAAGGAAAAAGGAAAAGTTCTATAAACTATAAACATATCTATATCTAGTGTATATGAGGGCCCCAGGGGACAAAACTCTTTACTTTTGTTTTTGATTTACTGAAAGTAAATAAATTTACATATTTTTAAAGATTGCCTGAATGCACATAATAAATAGTATTATATTCTTGGCATTATTCTTTATTCTATCAAGTAGGAAAAAAGATCAAAATTAGTCTCCCATTTAATTTAGAAATAGGCCACTATAGACAACCGATGAGACAATTGAAACTTCTAGTTCCATAATGTTATACACTTGAACAATTTGCATGAGTTCATACTATCTCCCTCTAACCTTTGCTGAATTTCCAGAGCTTTAAGTTGGCCTCAGTGTCCCATTACCAGCCTCAGTGTAGTTAGATCCTGCACCGGGCAAAATGGTGAACTTACTTCTGGTACTCAGGACTCTGCTGAGGACTCCCTGTGAGTCAGCGCTGCCGACTGTGCTACATTAAAGATCTGCATTGACAGTTTCATTCCCACACCTTTAACATTTATGTCGCAGATCAGGGCTTTGCAAACAACAGCCCATGGGGCTAGAAATAGTCCAAAGATTTCTTCAGTTTGCTTTTATTCTGTTCTTGACAGTGTTTTGTTTGAATGCCCTATGTTTGTTCTGCTATAACCCTAGTCCAACCAGTTTTTGTTTCCACTTCCGACGCATTACGCACATTAATAGTACTCATCTGGGTCCTGAAGATATGTTAGTTCTTCATCCCACTCAAAGCTCTGTTTTCTCCTGAGTAATTTTAGACTTCTCTATTCAAATAAGAAATGTTAATACTATGATAACTACTAACGAATGGATCAGTCCTCTTAGGTAGTTTGTGTGTTTCTAGCAAGAATCATCAATGTCATAATCTAGGGACACTAAATAGATTATTGACCCTGATCAAGGTTGTTGGCTTTACAGAGCATCGTGTTGGGAAGATTTATAAGATGAGATCCAAGTGTAGCTAAAGACTATAGTATTGGTGGCCACAGGGTGTAAAAGATTAGCGTTTATCAAACTTCTATAGTTCCAGTAGATGAGAATTTACCGTATTATGCTTTATAATTATGTACTTTCCATATTGCTCTGCCATTTTTCAGCTAGTTTGTAATCCAATTAGGTGGGTATGCAACCAAGTATCTAAGTATCCTTATGGCATCTAGCTCCGAGCTTTACACATGGAAAGCTGCCTATATAAGTGGAATGAAATTAATCCAGGTCAGAAAAGGAGGTGTTTTCTGACCCTCTACTTCCTGCTACAATTTTACATTCAAAGAGATTCCAAATTTAAAAATAAAACATTAGTAAGCAGAAATAGGTTCTTAAAA
This sequence comes from Vicugna pacos, assembly GCF_048564905.1. Lineage (NCBI taxonomy): Eukaryota > Metazoa > Chordata > Mammalia > Artiodactyla > Camelidae > Vicugna > Vicugna pacos. The sequence goes on along the minus strand of NC_132991.1, from coordinate 37,485,022 downwards.
ACAGTCCCAAGTGATGACTGTCTAACAAACATGAACTTATTTTATCCAAGCTCCAGCTTTCTTACAGATACCCTGCCATTGCTAATGCATAGGAACTATGGCTTGTTAAATGTTCACATATGCCCTGTGCGAAGTGTGACACAGAATATGTTCTGTATAGCTGCTACTTCTGTGCTTAGGAGCCACTGGGAGTGCCTGTCCTCAGAAATATTTTTCTGATAATAAAAGATGCGAAATACTATCATGTATTTTACATTATGTAAGTAAGACAAGCTGGGTAGTGTATGACCATAAATCAATTGTATTACCTGGATTACATGAAGAGAAAACCTCTAAATGTACTATCATTAGGAAATACTTGAGCCCACTTGAGGCAGATGGTTGAGCATCTCACTGGACAAACCATTGAAATCCCAATGGGTTCTGGTTCACTCAGTATCGATGGGCAGTTCTCCTTGTGAAACAGTGTTGGCTTGTAGCCTATTATGTGCTAGGCTCCTTCTTAGCACCTTGCATACATTATCACATTCAGTCCTCTCAAAAATCCTTTCAGGGTCATATTGCTATACCCATTTTACCGATGAGGAAACTAAGATTTAGAAAGATTGAATAATTTCATCAGTGTAGTTATGAGATTCAGACCCAGGCCTCTCTCATACCAGTGCCCATGCTCTTTCCTTGTCATTGTATACATGGTATACATAAACAACTTTTCATTTAAGCAAAACATAGATGCTATTGAGATGAACAAATTTATTCTAGAACTTCAGATTTCCTTTTTGTTTGTTCCTGGGGCCTGATTGTGGATTTACCATCTGAGGCAACGTTTTCACTCTGTGCTCTTCTCTGTTTCTTCTTTTTACTCCTCTTCCCTTCACTTTCCAGAGATAAAATAGCCAACATCTGCCTGTGATTCTGTGCACAGAGCATGTGAGTAACCCTGTGCTTTTAGACTTGGTCATAGGAAGGGCCTAGGAGGCTGTCCCCTCTGACTGTAGGAATGGAACCAGATGGGGCAAGGTGTTCGTTCACAGTTACTGCCTTAAATTGTCTTACGGATCCCATAGAAATAAGCTCCTATTCTGGGCACATGTCAAGATAAGAGAAAGGGAAATGATCTCTGTTCTACTGAGTAGGTTTCCTGATGCTTTTCTGTGTGACTAGAGTCACTGTCAGAATCTGAATGCAGGCAAGGACCTCCTTCACAGCATCTTTGACCTTCTTCTCATTTGCTGGATTTGGAATTGTAGGTTTTCAGAGTGAATAATCAGTGACTATCAAAGTGTGGGGTCCTGAAGACAGGACTCAAGAATGGCAAGGAGCCCATGGTTGAGGGCTTCTCTTGGGACAGACTTCGTACTGCTCTAACCAGAGGAGCTCCATCTGAGGGGGATGTCCCTGGAAAACAATAATGTCCCTGGAACCAAGAATGGAACTTGAACCACAGTGGTATAGTCTAGATTCCTTATAACGTTGCTACCCACTCCTTCTCTATCTTTTCTCTCCCCATTCACCACCAGACTCTCCTGAAAGAATAAAGTTTCAAACAATTTCATTCCAATGTATCCACTCAATTCTGTAATGATAAAAAAGATTTTAATAGAAAGTAATTATATCATCTAATTACTGAATCATATAACATTAAATCATTGATAATATGCAAGGAAAACCTTAATCTACAACTAATTAATGAGTCTCTTTGTGTCTATGAAATGAGTTAACTGTCCGAGAATATAGATTTTGTGGTTACTTATTCACTTTAATGATCTTAAAAACTAAAGCACGTTCTTAATTACTGACTTAACTGGGCAAAATACTTAAGAGTGAGATGAATAGCTTAAAAAGAAAAAAAAGTAGTGTAATTTCACTAACTCTGATATGTATTTTACTCAAGGTCATGAATCAGAACTTTTAAAACTATTAAGACTGCAGGATATCAAGAAATAAAATTAATGTGTTTCTATACATATTAATAAGGTCATTTTTCCATATCAGATTCTTTTAAGACCTAAACCATATTATAGTTTGAAGCTGGCTTTTTAGAAGGCATTATTATGTATTAATAATAGGAACACATAAATAGTACAGTAAAAATTGGTTTGTTAAGCCTAATTAGTAGGGTGACTTCAGATAATTCTTTCAAGTAAAACCTCTTTGAGACTCTCTTTTCTCATATGGACAATAGAAGTAGGCTTAAGAGTATACATGTATTAAAGAACATGTATAAGAGAAAAAAAGAGAAAGTAACATTATGAGGACAGTGGATGTTAAATAATTGTGGACACTATGCTGACAATTAGGGTGTGAATACCATAGGGGGTACACAGAAGCCACAGCTCTAGTCATTTCTTCAGTGTCACTTAGAATCTTTTTCCAGCCCAGCACTGAGTGGAATTATGTTTGAGGAGGGGAAAGGTGACACCATCTGCAGTGCTTTATGGGCAAGAACAGGAAGTGATTTTTGCATGCACAGACACCAGGTATATGATACATCCGAATTAGTCCCTGGTGCATAAGTGGTCAGATTCTTCCTTCTTTCCTTCCTTCTTCTCTCTCTTTCTTCCTTCCTTTCTTTGTACTAGCTAACTAGATAACTGTCCATCCATCTATCTTTATTTCTTTCTATTACCATAGAATTTCCATCTAATATGAAGATTAATTTTTTTATATTTCTGAAAATATGCCTACAAAATTCTGAGATGAGAAACAAGTAAATTCTATTTTAATCATTCAGCCTAAAAAGTTGAACATCTAGATAATTCTCAAAGTTAACACACTTCAGACTTGGTAAATTCAAGTGCACCGATGTTGGACAGTAGCTTATATTCAGAATGTTTGCTTAAAATGAAAACAAAGTTCAAAATACTTTATTTAAAATATGCTTAAATTTTTTAAAGCATTTTCAAAGACATTATACAATATTTATATAATTGATTTAAATATTTGATTTAAATAATTGATTAAATAATCAAATAATCTATGAGACCATGTGGATTTTTAAACTTGTTTTTAATAGAAGCACGAGAGCTCTGAAGCCACACTCCTGGCGTCCAAATCCTCTCTGTGATTTCCTCCTTGTGTGCCCTTGGGCAGGTGACTTAGCTCTGTGCCTGTTTCCTTGTGCATAGTGCCCACCTGCTGGTGCTGTAGTAAGGAGGAGTTGATATGTGTCAAGCTCAAAGAACAGTGCCTGGCAAATAGTAAGTACTGTGTGAGTGTTGGTTCATATTACATGTTTTAGTAGAGGTTTTGAGAACATTTAAAAAAAGAAGTTCACTAAATTAATTGGAAAATTAATAGCCCAATAAATGTGATGCAGTCACCACTCTATGTCCATTCTCAGGGGGTTCTAAGCAACACTGGTTTCAGATTCTTTCCCGAGAAAGTTGTCTCCCAAAACCCAAACAACTCAAACAACCAACAAGCAAAAACAACAATGAAAACAAAAGTCCCACCTACACCTTAACCCCCACAAAACAAAAACAAATACAAAAAGCTCCACGTGCACCCTGAGTAGAAAGTAGTCATGGAAATCAGAAGAAAAGAACATCCAAAATGCAGAAATGTTTCCTTCTTAACTCATTCACTGAATGTCTAAAGTATGTTCGATATATTTTTGTAGTAACTGAAGACATAGGCTTATATTTACTTTTTAATTGAAGTATAGTTGATTTACAATACTGTGTTAGTTTCAAGTATACAGCAGTTTTATATATATATGTAAATACATACATATATATATATATATACACACACACATACATACATACATAAATATTCAGGTTATTTTCCATTATAGGTTATTACAAGGTACTTAACATTGTTCCCTTTGTTATACAGCAAATCCTTGTTGCTTATCTATTTTATATAGTTTGTATATGTTAATCCCATATGCCTAATTTATTGCTCACCTCTTCCCTTTCCCCTTTGGTAACCATAAGTTTGTTTTCTATGTCTCTGAGTCTGTTTCTGTTCATTTGAATTATTTTTTACATTCCACATATAAATGATATCATATACTTGCTTTCTCTGTCTGACTCACTTCACTTAGTATGAAAATCTCTAGGTTCATCCATGTTGCTGCAAATGGCATCATTTCATTCTTTTTATGGTTGAGTAATATTCCCTTGTGTATGTATATCACATCTTCTTAAACCAATCATCTCTTGATGGGCATGTATGTTGATTCCATGTCTTGGCTAATGTAAATGTGCTGCTATGAATGTTGGGGTGCATGTATCTTTTTGAACTGGAGTTTTCTCTGGATATATGCCCAGGAATGGGATTGCTGGATCATATGGTAGCTCTATTTTTGGATTTTAAAGGAATCTCTATAGTATTTTCCATAGTGGTTGCACCAATTTACATTCCCACCAGCAGTCTAATAGGGTTCTCTTTTCTTCACATGCTTTCTAGCATTTATCTGTACACTTTTCATGGTAGCTATTCTGACTGGTGTGAGGTGATACCTCATTATAGTTTTGATTTGCATTTCTCTGGTAATTAGGGATATTGAGCATCTTTTCCTGTGCCAGTTGTCCATCTGTATGTGTTCTTTTGAGAAATGTCTGTTTAGGGCTTCTGCCAATTTTTTTATTTTTTATTTTTGTTTTTTTTGCTATTGAATTTTAGGAGCTGTTTGTATATTTTGGAAATTAACCTTTGCCAGTCACATTGTTTGCAAATTTTTCTCGCATTCCATAGGTTGTCTTTTTGTTTTGTTGATGGTTTCCTTTTAAAGCACATTAAATTTAAGCGACTGCAAAAAAATCCAGTGAAGTCAGGATATCTAACTAATAGCACATTATGATCATAGATCAATAAATTAGTGGAATGCTGAAAAACTTTTGATATAAACTAATAAGTGGTAGTGATATACTAAAAATCACCATATTAAGCAAGGGCTATATTAATATAATAAGAAGTTAATAGAAAAGTAAGGGTTTTATTGAACTGTTATATTTAGACCATTAATCTTAAGAATGGACATTGCTAATTGGTATATTTATCTCCAGCTGATTCATAGCTGTTAAAAAGACTGATAGTTTCTTGGTTTATACTGTTTCATGACAAGCTAATATTTTCTTTCAAAAGAGAAATATATGTGTACATGACAACATTTTAGGTGGATATAAAAAAATTGAGAAATAGTACAGATTCTTTGCACAGCAAGGCCATCCTTATCGGACCCATGTCAGCTTCTGCTGGCAAATTGTGAGCCCTCAGTTGGAAGAGATCTAGAAGACGATGACTCTCTCCAGAGCAACCTCATCACCTCTCCCCCTTCCTCATTCCTCCCCTTGTTGTAACACTGTGGAAATTAACCAGCAGTTAAAAGGCATTAAACCCCACCATATTCTGTAAAGCCAGCCCACAGGATGGTCAGGAGGATTAACAAAACAATGTGGTAGAGAATTTCTAACTTATATTAATGCAATAAATTCTTGTTGACTTTGGATCAATAGTAACAAGTCAGCTAAGTCTTGTTTTTAATATTTAATTTGATGAAGACTTCCACTTTTCTACAGTCTGCATTTCACAAAATCCAAACACTGGATTGTGGAAACAATATAAATTCAGATTAAATGGGAGTTTTGCTTGAATTAAAATCAAGGGAATTCCTCACCACTTGTTTTTTTTTCAAAGTGTATCTACATATTTTTCACTCAAACATACCACTTATTAGCTCTTTGAGCTGCAACTTGAATGCACTCAATACATTTAGAAAGGAGAAACTCTGAAGTCTGGAATCACTGATGAATAAATCAGACATTCATTTACATTTCAAACTGAAATATGCAGAAAGATTCTCTTTAATGTGGGTATCTTATGTTCGACGCTGTGCAATTAAAGTACAGAAACTTTGCTGAGTTTTAATGACAGCACCCTTTTGTCTTCATCATCTTAGAGATGTCACCTTTAGGGGATACAGCTAAAAGGGTTTGTAAAATAAATTCAAAAGAGGATATTTATTCAGTCTAGTCTCACGTTGTCTTTACTTCAGAGTGTTTGCTGAGGCATTAGATCAGCAAATACATCTCTGTCAACATCTGCTCTCATTTTCCAAATTGACAGCATTCGGAAGCAGAACTTGGGATTAGATGTTTTTCTTAAACCTTGGATCAGGCTCTAAAACCACATTCCGTCTGCTGCAGAAAAGCCTTTCTGAAAACATCTCAAAACATTGTTGGCCTGAGCCAAACGCATCCTGCTAAGGACTTTATTTTACGATTTCCCCAAACTTGCCAATATTAGCTAAGTTTATCAAGTGTTGAAACAAATGGACAGTTTTCTGTTAATGGGCTGGACTGGGCAAGTTCAGACATGGGAGCAGAGTCACCAATGACTATTATAGGATAAAGAATTTATCGTAAAGATTAGGCTTTCCACAACTGTAGGAGGAATTGTGGCAGTGAAGTTCTGAGATGTTAGTTGGATCATCAAAGAAATCATCCAACCTGAGAAGACATGCACTGTCAGCTCCCAGGTTGGACTGCCAAGGGGAAACTTGGGTGGGAGTCCGAAGGCAATTATTTTTGCAAGAGCGAGCGAGGGAGCTATTAATTAATTAATTAATTACGGACGTGCTGGAGGTAGAGCCCGAGACCTCGCGCATGCCAAGCATGTGCTCTACACTGAGCTATATCCTCCCTCCGTGGGCAGTTATTACCGTTGGTGAGTTGCCACCTGTGTGGCTTCACAGCGAAGTGTTCAGTTGTGGCCCTGACTACTGTTGGGTAGCAGGATCAGTGACCAGGAAGCTGTTGGATGCGGAGTGGAGGAGAGTTAGGAGAGGCTGAAACCTGCCTGGTACCTCTGCACCTGTCTATCACAGCATCTGATGAGGACGACCCTCATAGAGTGTTGGCTACTGGACACACATGTGCTCCCCTTGCAGTCAACTGTATTTGGCAACCAAACAGAGGAGGGAGTTTGGGGCACATGGTGTCTAGCTTAATCAGATACACAGCACAAACCACGGCATGCTCCATAATCTATGCCGTAGATGCCCATTTTATTGCTGGCTTCGGTGAGGGATGTTTAGTCTCCTTTTGAAGCTGTTTGACTTTATTCTATTCTCAGAATAATGCCACAGAAACACCTGGAACCATTGCTTTTCTTACTACTTGGATGATTTCTTCATGAAACCTCTCCAGTGGCTTTCTGTTTCTTCTTCGATGGTTAAGCCAAAGACCTTATAGTGACCTAAAAGGTTTTAAAGACTGGACTTCCCATGTCCTCTCTGATCTTATCACTCAGCCTTGTCTCTCCTCCTCCCTCATTCCCGCCACTCTGGCCCCCTCATGTTTCCTTGAAAATGTCAGACATTCTCCTGCCTTATTGCCTATGCGTTCGCTGTTCCTGGAATGCTTTTCACCAGAATATCCACATGACTCATTCCGTCACCTCTTTCTGGTCTTTCTTTAAATACCAACTTCTCAGAAAAGCCCTTTATGACTATTTTATTTTAAACTGTACCCTTAACTCCCTATTTATCTTTTTTGATCTATTTTTCCCCATTGTCCTTTCACTATCTAACAGACTATACATACTCCGTATGTATTTTGTGTGCTCTCTTTTCCCCCACACTAGAATTTAGGCTCCATAAAGGCAGAATTGTATCTGTTTTGTTTACTGCTGTGTCTGGCACATGATGAGTAGGTAAGTCAGTAGGAACCCCACAAGTACTTGTTAACTATATTCAGTGAAATAATCAGAGTCACAAAATTGTTTGGCCTATTCATAAGGATTCTGAGGGGTTTTGTGTTATGAATGCAAGGGATAATTTTAAATACCACATTTCAAAATTAATAACACTAGAAATATCTAAAGTCCAGTTAGTTTTTCATTCTTTTTATCTCACTGATGATGAGAATTGCAACACGAAGGAATACTTTTTGAGTTTACCTAGGTATCTAAATTTTTACCTTTATGACAACCAATCACAAAAGGAAGTGTTCTCAGCCCTGGTAAAAAAAAAAATTGCTTTCCTCTCAAAGCCCTAAATTAGTCACTTTTCTAACTGATTCCCTGAAATCTTATAGAATTGAGCTTAGAGACTTAAGGGAAGGATAGTTCAAAACCAAATGACTAGATTTGCCTGTTGGTTTCTTACATTTGACTGTGCAGCCACTGATCGTTAAGGAACTCACGATCGAAAAGAACTTTTGAAAACCCCAAAACTAACTAAACCCAAAAACACTTTTACATACTCATTACGCCATTGCTCTCATCCCTTCCCATTATTTCTTTTCATTTTTCCACTTTCAATCCAATTTTTATCTTCCTCATTCTTTCTGCTACATTTAGTTGCTTCCATTCTCCTAGTCATGAGCATAAATAATGTTGACAGTTAATAAACATATAGATTTAGTAACATAAGGACTTAATAAATATGTGAATTAAGATTAACAATCCAAATTCAGTCTCTTACCTTACCACTTACTGCAGCCTAACATTCTGAAAACTTTTTATTTCCCTAAGCCTTATCTGTTTAAATAATAATTGATAGTAATAGATTCTATTTTTATGAGGATTAGATGAGTGAATACACACTTTGACACAATACCAAAGACATGGTACACGTTAAATCTATGTTACTATCAATATTCAAGTTATCGATATTGAATACTTCAAAATTACAGATTATGTGTGTAAATGGGCATGTTTGCATATATAAATATATGACATAATCTCTACTGAATTTCTCTTAAATTAATTGGTCAGTGATGGTAATGTAATGTATACATCATCCCACCAGTGTATTACAGTCATTATACATGACTATTAGCTATTCTAACAGCTATTTTGAGAAGGAATCAAATCATATTAATTTGAGGCAGTGCACTTTTCAAATTACTTACTTATAAGATTTTTAATTTAGTAATTAGCTGAAATAATGTCTTCTGCAGGAAATCCCATCCTTAGAATTATATTCTGTCCCCAGATTTATAAGTTTGGAACTCCAAAACCTTCTATAAGGACATAAGTTTGGAAAAGAGGCCATGTTTCTCCAAGCTTGGGAAAAAGTTAGTTCAATTAGGATAAGAGTGTAGATAAAAATGGTTTTGCAGAGTCTGAAAATTGTGTTTGGATATTGTCACAAAACTTAGGGTACTACTGTTTTATATTTATTTAATCTCAAAATGTTACTATTTTCTGCTCTTACCCTTAGGACTCAGTGACTGTTTCTAGGTGTTCAGTGTACAGCTATTCTAGCACTAGCACAATGAATCATTTTATGTAGTAGCAAAAGATTAGGAAAAAACCTAAAAATCCTTCAGTGGAGAGTTTTTTACGTAAACAAGGCACAGCTGGGTGGTGAAATACTATACAGCCCTTAAAAGGACAAGGTAGCTCTTTGTGTACTTTAACTGAAAACACCACTAAAATATGTTATTGTGGAAATGAAATGAGGCACAGAAAAGTCTGAATAATAGGCTATGACTTTTGTTGAGGAAAGTATTTTTATAATTTTGCCTGTGGAATACTACTAACTCTTACTACCTCTAAGAAAGAGAATTGCTTTTCTAGAAATAAGGAAGGGAGAGAGGGAGACATTTTTGCTGTTCTTTATCAAAATGAATTCGTAAGACAGAGTTTAACTTTGTTTTTTCTATCTCCTTGGATACATTTATATCAGTAGCACTCTTGATACACTAAGCAACTGTATACAGAAAAGTTTTTTGTTTTTTTTTTTAAGCTCACAATTGATACAGAAAGTAGAAGGGAACAGATGAACACCTTGGAGAAATGGAGGCAACTGAGAGGGGAAGAGGGAGAAGGTTTAAAAAGATATATAAGTATATTGAGAACTATTTATGGTGCAATTCATTAAGATGTGGCAAGGAAGAAAAGTGGAAAACAGTGACACTAGATAGTGTAGAATTTCTCTTAGAAAGGAGCAGGGACCCTGTAGGAATGCAATTAGTTCAGACTGTTTCTGCCACCAGATGGCATCATCATCAACCCAAGACATTTTGGATGCTATGGGTTAATATGGGTGATTGTGGGTTAGAGGGAGAGTAAAATGAAATGGCTTTCAGATTAGGAAATGGAGACTAGTGCATGAGCAACTATTCAGAAGTTGTTATAGTCAGAAATACATATGTAACAACTCAGTTTTTACATTGATAGTGCTTATTATGATAAAAAAATCATATTATGTGTGTACGTATAAAACTGTTGTTTAAGTCTTGCTTAAAAACTGTTGTTTTCCTTAATGTTAAAATTCATATTATGGCTTTGAAAAAATATTTTTCTCTGTAAATTTTGTCGGCAAAATCAAAGTGAATCATACATTAAAGCAGTTGATATAAGTGATGAAGAAGGCAACAGAGTTTTTGAGTTGCACTAATATTTGAGTTGAATGACCTAGGAAGTGGAACCCTTCAAAAAAAGAAAAAAAAAATTTGGCTTCTCTCCAAAAAGGTGTCAGGCTCATTCAGTCAGTAATTGACTGAGTAGTAATTGCATATAACCCAGTGGATAAATTTTCTGTAGTAGACACAAGGGTCATGCCTATTTCAGAATACCATCTTAGGCAGTGATGTCTGAGAGCATATGTATTAGCTTGAAATATGAATATCTAGAACATCAGTGTTACATAATGTAAATAAATGTGAATTGGATCCATTTATTCTCTATCAACTCCAGTTACCCGATTTACTAATTTTGAAAGATCATGTCCTAAAATACATTTTTAATACCTATTTTATGTAGAAAAGAACTTTGTGAGATTATTTATTCAAGTATATTCCTGGTTTCCTATCCTGTGCCAAGTTCTGTGCATACACTGATAACAAGATGATGAAAAATACACACAGTCCCAAGGCTTACAGTGTAAAAAACTAAAGGATTTGGAGTTAGACCTGACTGGTATCCCAGCATGTTGCTTGTTGATCCTGCAGTGCTGACAAATTAATTAGCTTCTCTAATTCTCCATTTATTAAAAAAAAATTATGAAGGATCTCCCATGTGCTCACAACAGTTTAGGGTGAGGGTCAAATGGGAGTGAATAAAACAGGTAAAAATTCTTGACCTTAAAGAACTTACATATCAGCTTTTCTGTCAGATGAAAAACATAATAATAACAATCTCATTGCAATAAAGACTGAATGAAAAAATATAGAGTACTGAGATCAGTTCTAGGAAACAAATTGGCATCCTATAAAGAGCAGTTCTCTTCTCCTTTGGTTTATGGGCCTTTAGATTTTTTTTCTACAAAGCCTCCTTCTGTGCTCAGGGAGGGTCTGTCTTTCCCATCTTTGTGTTCACATAGGAACTCAATCAAAGTTTGTCAAACTGTTATTTTTATCTAAAGAAGTGGTAAGAAATAGCACTGGAAAGTTAGACAAGGGACAGAACTTGTCTGACAAACTAAGGAGTCTAAACTCTGTCCTGTAAGCAGTGAGGAACCACTGAAGGCTTTTAATCCAAGATGTGAGGAGTTAGATTTATGACTTAGAAAAATAACTATGTCAGCAGTCAAAGTCTAGGGAGAAAGGAAGGGAGGCAGGAAGGAAGTTAGGCTTCTTGAGGGAAAAAGGCCAGCAGCTCAGCAGCAGTTAGAGTTCTGGGAGTAGATAATTTTGCTCAGAGATCTTGTATAGTGAGAGAACATGGGAGCTAAAGGCAGAACCCGGGGGAACATCAAGATGTCTACACAATTCAATTATATAAATGCTTATCGAGCACCTGCTGTGTGCCAGATACTGTTCCAAGGCCTGGGGAAATAGTGACGAATGGGTGGTTGAAGTTTATATCCTGGTGGAGGGAGATAATAAACAAAGAAACACATAAAAACCAGAAGAAAATATCAGTTACTGACAGGGGTTGTGCAGAGGGTTGAAATAGGTTGATGTGAGAGGGAGTGATTTAGGGTGAACTTGGACTAGGTGATCACAGAAGCCTCTCTGGGAAATGATGTCTAAGGTCTCCATGGCAAGAAGGAGCCAGACCTGAGAAAAATCAAGATAAAGCTGCTTTGGAAAGGAGGATATATAGGGATGAGCAAAAAAGAGAGCTGGTCAGAAGGACTGAGAAAGAAGGACTGAGATAGAAGGGAAAAGAGTTCTCTTCTGCTGTCCAAGAGGAGGGAGGAAAGAATCCAAAGAAAGAGCAGTTAACGTAATCAGATCAGAAGAAATCAAGTCTGAAAAAGCCCACAGGCTATCAATTAGATTTACTGATTGGTGGCTTTAGCGAGAGAAAATAAAAGGACGAGTGAACATTTCTTACTATCTGCAATGTTTTTGGAGCCATGTTATTTCACAGTTCATAGAACGGTTTATTTTAATCATCACAGTAGCAATAACATTACTATTCTCATAGTATAAATGAGAAGATCTAGAATCAGAGATGTTAATAATATTACCCTGGGTCAGATCAGATAGTGAACAGGCTGGTATAAGAACCTGGTTCTGTCTAACTACAAAACTCTCAGTGTCTCTAAGGTAAGTGGTGGCAAAAGAAGCAGAATGTGGCCTGGAGGAATGGGGATTAAGATAGAGGCAAAGGGGTGTTTTGTGTCCTTAATGCTGTCATGAAATTTGACCCTGGAAAAGGCTCGGGAGTAGGGGCAATGGGTTACTTGACTTGAGAAAGTCAATATTTCATTAATAATATTTATTTTATTTATTAATTTATAAAGAGCCTTGAAGAACAAGTAGAGTTCTTACTTGTATTTTATCCTACACCAGAGGTTGATAAACTATAGTCTGTGGGCCAAATCCAGCCTGCCCTCTGTTTTCTGTGAGTACAATTTTATTCGAATATGACCCACTCACTTCTGTGGGTCTAAGGCTCACTTTTACTTGTTGTCTGTGGCTGCTTTTGCATCATATTGATGGAACTGAACAGTTGCAACAGAGACCGTGTGGCCCACACAGCCTAAAATATTTCCTGTCTTACCCTTTACAGAAAAAAGTTTGCCTACCCCAGTCTTATAATGGAGTTGCTGAAAGTTATTAGCAAATGAAATGGATTATGTGGAACATATAAGAAGGTTGTATGTATAGCAAGATGAATGTGGCTCTTCATGCAGGGTGAGTTTATAGGGAATTATGCTACTATGACAGGGAAGAAGTGATGGGAACCTCCCCAAGGTAGGAATAAGCAGGACAGGGTAGAAGTGGACTTGGGAACTGATGGGACGCTGGAGTTGTGAGAGAGAGTCAAAGGTTGATCTGAAGGACCTGGGTGGATGACTGCAGAAATAAGGAAGTCAAGAAACGAAACAGTATAAGGGAAGACAGAGAAATTTATTTTAGAAACGTGTTATGCATTGAATGTGGCATAGTGGAAAGGGCATAGATTTCAGATGCAAGAGACCTGAGTTTGAGTCCCAGCTCTCCCACTCGTACACGTGAGACAGTAACAGGTTGTTGGAGAAAATAACCTTTCCCAGAATGTTACCTTATCTGTAAAATAAGCCCAGTGGTGTCTGCTCTGGAGGATTTGGGGGTGGTCAAGATGAGATGCCTTTCAGTTATCACTGTGTTTGGGACATATTAGGTAATTGTAGTGACAATAAGCTATTGTTATTATTGCCCATAAAGTTGTCATATTTCAGAATACAATGGAAATTTGGTCATCATTACAAGTATTACACTATGTTAAAGTAGACTTCATTTTCATTTGTGTCAAAAGTGTACCTCTGGCTTGACTTTGGGCTACTTCTTCTTCTTATTCAATCATCTTTTTTTCATACTTCCTTTCTTAATAGCCAGCTAGACAATTCGTCGTGTACACGCCCAAGTAGAAAACTTTCTAGCATAATATCAATTTCTTTGGCATTGAAGAATAAATTAAATGATTCATTAACATTCCAGAATTGTTTCTTGTAATTGGTGTAGTTTTAATGGAATTACAGGATGTGATCAGTTTGTTCATTCTGAAAATTTAGTATTCCAACTTCACATTTATATTTATTTTTAATAAAGGCTTAAGGTTGAAACCTCACCATTTGTGTTTCTACAGCTATCCCAGATCAAAATTGGATTGGCATAGCTACCTGCCTAGTAACCCAACAATTCCTCCAGACAATTTTTTTCTTCTCTTTGCCACTGTAATCCTTACTGATCATTATATATGGTTTTTACATATTGCCAATGAATCAAATAGCAAAATCAAAATTAAATACTGCAAAACAACTGCTTTTCAATACATATGTCAATGAAGAGGTCTTACATATACATGAGTGATCATAATGTATAGTTTTAAGGCTTGTAAGATATCACACACACACATGCACAAATGCACAAACATACACAGCCGTGTAATTAGTCTTAGCTATTAAACTTCTAGGCAGTAAAAAAGAATACCTTTTCTTTCCAACCTTGTTTAGAAACTAATTTAGAAGTAGTTTCTGTGGTCAGATAACTGGGTCAGTTTTATTCCTGACGAAAAGTAGATTTAGCAAGTTTGGGTTAGATGCAAGTAAGTAGACCTTATAGTATTTCTTGTTAAATTGAGCCTTAAGCATTACTACTTAAGAGAGGAGTGAAAGGCCAAGAGTGTTCATCTAGCAAGAGTTTCTCCACATGGAAACATTAAGACTAAGGGAGTAAGTGTTAACCTGTAACATCAGTTTGTTCTTAGAATTCTTTCTCACCTTTAGACATGTGTAAGAAAGCTAACTGTCCCCAGGTTATTCTGAAGCAAAAGAATACAGTGTTTATCTCAATCCATTTTGATATCAAATTTTCCTCAAAAATCTTTTTTTAAACGTCTTTTATGGTGTCTCCTTTGACATGTATCCTCTTATGCTTGAAGTATTTTCAGTTGTTCTGAATTCTGATGTTTTACCACACTGCTGACATTGGTATTTATTTTATTGCTCATCTTTTATCCCTCATGCAGTCATGATTTAACTTACTGCATGATTTCACCCTGATGGGTACTCTGCTGGCTCACTGAGCATTCATAGTCCTGCAGTATATGTACATTGCTGTCTTTAGTGCATTTTGGTTCATCCTTCCAAGCAATTGGCAGTGGGTTTAAGCTTACTGCTGAACTCTTTGTTAATTTCAAATCTTTCTTAGTACACATATTGGGTTTATATTTGATGATTCCTTTACCCACATACCCAAAAGGATCATTATATGAGCCAAAATTATAGTCATTTTTATTTTAACGAATAACAATAACCAATCTTAGAAAAAATGATATCTGTTGTTTTAAAACCTGTTTCAACTTAGTATTATATTCAGTGTGATAATGCCTCAATATTAGTTCAATTTATGTCACTAGTTTACTTCATTTCACACAAGGGACAAAATAAAGTACCTGGTACATCTTCTCTATGGCATCCTGTTGTGATTTAACTCAGAGCCATGTATTTTAACTCTGGTTAAAATCTTGGCTCTGCTACTGGCCTTAAGGTCATTGGTAATTTGCTTCACTTTACTAAGACTGTCAGTTTTCTTCTTTATAAAAGTGAGCATGGTTAAAACTTCACACAATTGCTAGAGAGTAAAATGAGATAATATAATTGGTGTATGTAAAGTTCGGAGCATAGTGCTCAGCTTATATAAGCCATGCTCGACACATACTAGTCTCCTCAACTTCAATATTTACTCTCCTACCACTAAAAGAGAATACAGTATTGGCAATACCTGTTTAGTGACAGCAGAATGATAATAAAGATTTCAGGATCCCACTGTATGACAAATCACTCATCTGCAGTGGTGAGTGGACACTGGGCTCCAAGTACCAACTCCAACCATGGAGAAATTAGAACAAGGATAGAGAGAGACAATAGTTGTTGGAGAGTTTATATAGGATACTTCTTGTAGAAGAGCTGGCCCTCTGCCTAAACTCCACCCAAGCCAGAAAATTACTTCATATTCATCTGCTGTGTATTGCCTTAGTTAAAGCTCTCTGAGGAATGAGCAACAAAACCACACCTTGATATCAAGTAGGACAGTATCAGATATTGTAAAGGTATGACAGTAAATCCCACTGTTCTCCAAGATTATGAAGTACAGTCATACCCCGTGGAAGGGGAAATCGGGAATTGCCAAGTCCCAGACTGAGCTACTGTCTCTCTTTCAGAGGCTGCATGGTCTCAAGCTTCTGTCCTTTCTTCTCCTTCCTCCTCTCTCCCAAATACCTTCTGCAGTCCCTTCTCTCTCCTCTTTCTCTTCTCACCCTCTTTTTTCTCTCTTTTTCTCACCTCTCTCTTTTCTCTCTGTCTCTGTCTCTGTCTGTCTCTGCCCCTCCTGCCACCAGCATTTTTCACTTGTACTTGGTTCAGTGTGCAGTCTTGAAATCAATATATTCTTTTAGCTCATCACCCCAGGATAATTGGCTCAGTATTTCATCATTGTAATGACACTTCCCAGAGAGGAGCAGGTTTAGCCCAGATCATTTGTATTAGCCAATGGACTGGCCTTCCTAGATGTGAGGTTGAGCACTTGGGATTATGTTCATATGATATCTGTATTAAGCCTTCCCTCCAGAGGCTACAAGAGCTGGTTCATCAGCTATTTTCCTACCACTTCGTACAGCATTTGGAATGTAAAATGTGTTCAATAGATGTCTGCTGAAAAAAATGAATGGTAAGATTAGAATCATAGTTTATTTTAGCAAGAATCTCAGCTTTACTAATAATTGACAGCCAATATGTATCCAGTATTTATCGTTAGCCAAGCATTGTGTAATGCACGTTCATGTGTTCACATGGTTATTTCACAACAGTTCTATGGGAAAATCAGGCACAGAGAAATGAAATAACTTGCCCAAGTTTACAGAGCGAGTAAAGAGCAGAGCCAAGTCTATAGCTGGTACTTTCACTCTAGTGTCTACACTCTTGACATCTATTCTAAACTGACTCTAGCTCTGCACTTTATTTCAAACAATATAAAGTAAGTCTATATTAACTTATACCACTCTTGATATTTTAGTACTTTTCAGTAGTTAAGGAAAATAAGGGAATGGAGTTACACAGCAATAAATTAATAGATACCAAGAAGGTCAGAGTTTCATGGTACAGAATGCAAATGGATAGCTAAAAAGGTAAACATTTTGTTCCTAAAAATCTGTTTTCTTTTCTCTCCTCTTTATGGTTATACATTTCTACATCTTCTGTTTTTCTTTTTCCTTATACATCTTTTTCCTCTTCTTACTCATTTCATCCATATCCACTTGACTATGCAATGTGATGGCCACTCTTGTTGTAAGAACCAGTTTTACTCAATTTTTATTCTGTAGTTTGGAACCACAAATTGTCAATGCCTCCTCAAAGGGTAATATGTGAGTAGGGAGGAAAACACAGTAATGACAGTAAGAGGAAAGCCTTTTGTGCAGCAAAGAAAAAGTCTCAATGACAATGTCATCTCAAAACCTCAAAACGTCATGTAAAATACAAAGACAATGAAATAAAATGAAAAGTACCATATAGTTCAAGTTGAAATTAGACTATTTTTTCTTTATTAAATGTATTTTTTAATTGTTCATTTCACATTTTTTATTGAAGTATAGTCAATTTGCAATGTTGGGTTAGTTTCTGGTGCACAGCATAGTAATTCAGTTATACATATATTTATATTCCTTTCATATTCTTTTTCATTATAGGCTATTACACGATATTGAATATAGATTTACAATTAATGAAAGAAGAACAAAGTAATATTTAAACTAAATTGTACTTTTAAAAAATGGTAATACTACCCAATTTAGAAGAGGCATAAAGTAGGAAGGGTGACAATATGGTGATTGCATTAATGCCTTTAAAGCATTCATTCATCTTTCAAAAGTTATATTCTGAAAAAATAATTTCAAGAGTGGCATACATGTGTGTACAATGCTGCTCATCACTGTTGTATTCATACAGATTAAGTCTGGTGATAATTTAAGCATTCAACAGGGAGGAAATGTTAATTTAGAGATCATGATTATTAAAATATTATGCTACTATTAAAATGATGTTTACTAAAATGTAACATTATTATTAAATGCCATTAAAGTGATGTTTATAAAAATTATTCTAGAGCTATACATAAACGCAGATACATACACAGGCACAAACAAGAGGAGACTCAAAGGAAATACACCAGTGTATTTGTAGAATTTCTCTCAGGGTGGTAGAATGATACATTTTTAAAAATATGGTTTGATATTCTAGATTTTCTACAGTATGTTGATTGGTGTGAGGGCAATACTCTTGCATTAGATTTGTGTTTAAAGGAGTCTGACACTTCTGACACTCCTGGTCACCAAATGTATGAAGGTTTTTCCCCACAACAAGTAATTTTCTGAGACACTAGCTGGGTTTCCTGTAATTTAACTCAATTCTGACACCGTCTATCCAGCCATAGCATCAGATCCCACAGGTTAAGGGCTCAGTCCCACAAGACTGCCCCCTTTCTGCCCCCTCCACCCCCGACTTCAGACACCAGTCACAAGCCCAGATTATTATCTGTGCTTCTGACCAACCAGCAATCGATAGAAGTTCCAGCTACCCCCTCTTTGGGTCCCATAAATTTGCTAGAGGTGCTCACAGAACTCAGGGAAACACTTACTTACATTTACCAGTTTATTAAAAGATATGATAAAGGATACAGATGAATAATCAGATGAAGAGATACATAGGACAAGGTCTGGGAGGGTCCCAAGCACAAGATCCTCTCTCCCTGTGGAGTTCAGGTGCGTCACCGTCCCAGTGTACATGTGTTTGCCAATCTGGAAGCTCTTTGAATTCCTTACAATTGGGATTTTCATGGAAGTTTTGTCATATAATCACGATCAGTATTAACTTCATTTGTATTCCCCTCCTATCTTTGAAGGATGAGGGATTGGGCTGAAAATTTCAAGCATCTAATCATGGCTTGGTCTTTCTGGTGACCAGCCCCAACCAGGAGCTATCCAGGAGCCCATGAAGTGTCACTTCATTAGAAAAAAAGATGATCATAGTACTCTTATCATTTAGGAATTTATAAGGGCTTAAGGGCCCTGTGTCAGGGAGCAGGGGCAAAGACCAATATATACCAATATATATTTTCTATTATCCCACAGCAGCATAGAGACAAATGTTTTCATCCATCCCCTTTCCTCTGTCCATTCCCTGTTGAGGACAAGAGATCTCTCCAGTTCTGATTCTTGTTTTGCTGATCATTATAAAAGCAAGTGATAAAATCAGTGCAACCTAAGAGAATAAAAAGAGAATAAAAATTGATACAAGTTTAAGCTAAAATTGCAAAATGAATATAAAATAAGAAAATATTTAAAATAATGATCTAAAATGAGAAAATAAGAACGGGTAGGAAGTTTCTCTTTTTTATCTAAAAGGCTGTACATGAATTTTTTTTTTAGATTTTTATTTCATGATAAATTCCCTGAATTTACTCTCAGAAAAGGTAATCACTAAACCTTGACACAGGAGTTATGAAGTTCAATTAAAACAGCACCTCAAATTATTGTCTTTAAAAAGTGATTTATAACCAGAAAAAATGCTTAGTAATACTTGAGTTTTGAAGTTAAATTATCAGAGTTTGTGAAAGTGATAATAAACTTTTTTTTTGTATTTGTATTTTTTTAACTTTTATTTTTAATGATTAAAAAAAAAATTTTTTTTTGGAGTAGGTACCTGTTATTTATCTCCTTTCAAGGACCCTTTTCCTTTTGTATTGGAGGACAGACCGTTTCCAACATTTGACTGTTACAAATGATCATTTAATTAAAAAAAAAAACAGTCATGTTTTGCTCTAGAATAATTCTGACATGGTAGGAAAATTAACCAAGTACTGGTGTATATTATTGTATATAAAAGGTCACTTTAATGATTGAGGTGAATTGATTCAATTGAAGTGAAACTTGATAATAACTACTTGGAAGAAGATAATTCAAAGCTTCAGGGAGCGTGATTAGTCTAGCCATGAGCAGGGATCAGTTTTTCCTATTTATGGAAGTGGCGGAAACTGGTGCCCTTTGCTTTTCTTCTCTGAGTTGTCTTTATGTCTCTTTCCTTCACTCAAGCTTCTCAAAGACAAGGATGGTGTTTTTCACTTTGGAACACACTAAATAAATGGCTAATGCTCTGAATTTGAAGTGGGAAAAAGAAAGGAGAGTCAAAATGCTGGAGATGTAAACATTAAGATCGTATTTTACTTAGTTTAATCGTAAGTCCTAATTGGCCTCCACTATTGATTCTATGGGCTTTGAGGGTTTTAAATTTGAAATAGACTGATGTGCTTCCAGCTCCATCTAAGCTGGCTGCTCTGGTACTTGCTTGACTTTAACAACACTTGTGGCCGACAGTGGGGAGTAAGGAAGGGAGCTTTCATAAGTACTCCAAGAGGGAAAACTATACTATATTGAATGAATTGGGACCAAAAAAATAAATAATGGGTTAAAAAAAGAATTTCATTTTTGTGATGCTAAAGAGGCAATATCATTGATGTTACTGGAGAAGTTAGAAATAAAACACCATAATGAGGCAGTAAGATGAATGCAATGGGAAGGACATAGTATGGTGAAAGAGAACAGCTTTTTAGTTAGAAAATCTGGGTTCAAGCTCAGATTTTCTTTTGGTTATTAGATATGACCATTTCAACCCTCAGTTTTCTCGTCTCTAAAATGGAGGAAATGCTAATATTTTACTTAGAGAGTTATTGTCATGATAATTGAATGTCTTTTTAGGAAGTGTTTAAATTTGGGAACCTGAAATCCATTTACTAACACAAATAAAAAAGAATGTGTTTTTAAAGAGTATAAAGAAATCAATGGCTAATCAAATGAAGTATAGCCTGGCTCATAAAAATTTGAAAGTCACTCTGACTCTATTCTCTTTTTCTGTCTTTTCTGTCCCTCTCTCTCCTTGAGAGAGAGTTGTCTATCATTAGCTCATTTCTCTGAATTCCTGTGCCATTCTTTTTTTTTTTTTTTTTTTTTGGCCAAGAGTGACATAAAACCTGATTACAAGGGGCTTATAAAATAAGGGATTCACTGACGTATATAACAAAATGTTTGGAGGTAGAACAGATCCAGAGTTGGTAACTCAACAGCTCAACTATGTCATCATGGACCCAGGTTTTTCTTATCTTTGTGTATCTCTACCTCAGCCTGTAGCCTTCCTCTTAAGCTGGTCACTTCCAGGGTCCCCAGTAGATACCTCTGTCTTAAGCATCAGCTGTCTTCAGAAAGAAAAAGTGCTGTTTTTCTTGCACATTTCTTTTTAAAAGCAAAGACTACTCAGGAGGTATGTCTCACCAAAAATGTTATTTGTAAATGATATAGCATTATACAAGTAGTTTTGAAGCTATTCATGAAATATTTGAATAGCAATATTCTGAAGATACAAAAGTACGAAATCAGATAAAAGGTTGGGGAAAAAAATCCAAGTTTCACTCTGAAACTTTACTTTATTGGTAAGTAAGAATTTATACGTAGTCCTGTATAAACTCTTTAGATTTGTAAAAATTGTATTCATTTAAAATATCTTCCATTTTAAAGTTTATTGTAATAGTTGCTATAGTGAACACTAAATTGAATAAATAATGTATCTAAAAATCTCACAAGGCAATCATATATATACAAAAATAAGAGCAACACAAAGTCAAATTTAAGTGCTAGAGCAAGGACCAAAAGGTTTACCTTATCACGAGGCTGGGAATTAAGAAAAACTTTATAAAGTGGCATTTGCTCTCAAGAAGTTGGGACAGAGGAAGGCTACTCATGTAAGGGAAACAGAGTAAGCAAAGACTTGCAAAAAGCAGAGTTGTAAATATATGAATAATGTTAGGAGATCATGAGAAATTTCATTTTACAATGGTGATGAAAATAACAATAATGTCTGGGCTGGATTTTGATCATGGAATACCCTGAGGGTCAGGCTAAGAAGTTACACTGTATAGTTTGAAGCCAAAAATCATCAATTACTTAGAAAAAGAGTTAGTCTGCAGTATATTGAGGAACTTGGAGCTTTGGAGACTGTCTGCAATAATTTGAGCAAATTCTTAATAAATTCAACCAGAGTTGAATAGGAATGAAAATGAAGCTCAAATCCATGAGATAACTCCAAGTTGTGAAGGTATAAAACTTAATAGTCTGGACATAAAAAAAATGTAACAGAGATTTTTAGACCTTGGGAACTGGACGAAAGGTAGTGCTTGTACCAGAAATATGGTAGAAGGAGAAACTTGGAAGGTGGGATCAGTTGTTCAGATTTGGACCCAAGGCATTTGAGATATCAAAAGGGACTTCAGTTGCAAACATTTGGAAAATCCAGGTTTGGAATTTGGAAAAAAATTTGACTAAATTTGGAGATTTCAATGTCATCACCACATTAATAATATACAAGAATATTAAGAAGAGGGTAGAATGAAATCAAAACAATTCACGAGATGAAAAATAATAAAAACTGGCTACTTTTTCATAACAATACATATTGTAATAGCATCATATGACATTTACAGTTTCTGCATGAATTTATATGTTTTGTCTTAATTCATTCTTTCAGAAACATGTCCCAAAGGTATTGGGTTGGTATCATTGGTTTACAGTTTGTGAGACTGAAGCCCAAAGAAGTTAGACAATTTACCCCAAATCAAGTAGTCAGAAAGCAGAGAAATTGGAATACTTGTGCTTATTTTAGGGCTTAAAATTTCACCTGTGGTAATTTATAATTAACTGAAATTAATATAAAATCTTTGGGTTCAAAAGTATTATTATTAAACAAGTGAAATAAATGTGTATACATATCCAGTAATAATTCAGTAATTCTGTATTTGATGAAATAATCTAAACATCTGTACTGTCTCCTTCAAATTTTGAATCAAAGTTTGTTCATTCAGATTCAGTGTGATACTGGGATAAAATGAGCTGGTGTCTGTGAGAATTCTCAGGCAAATATGTAATCAAATTGCCATGAACTGAGGCTTAAGATGTAGCACCTGTGAATACCTGCAGTGGGTAAATTAAACCAACAAAATAGTTCATGGATTTTACTAAAATTCAAAATTTAAAAGCCCTTCGTTAGGCAAATGATGAATAAATTTTAATGAAAAAACAAGAGCATCACTTTCCTTTCATACTGCACTTTTCCAGACTCCCATAGGATTAGAAACATGGTAGTACCCCTGTGTTCAATATCAATTTGTTTATGAGGACATCTGTGCCTTCTGCTTTGCTTATTTGCATCTTAAGTTTGTGTATTTACAAAATTTGACTACTCAACCATCAGATGCCATTTTTCAAGTTTTGCTTCATTATTTTTAACCCCTTGGGTTTCTACATTATGCCATGTATTTACATATGTAAATACATACACATATATGTGTTGGTAAGGCATTTGTTTCTTAAAATAAAACCATATTTTTCCATATGTATGTATACATATATTTGCATGTGTAGATAGGTAGCTAGATGGATAGGGCATTTGCTCCTTAAAATGAACCATAGTTTTCTCTACCTTTCCCTTGGAGATGAACGTTCTTTACTAAGATCTATAGAAGTCCTTAATAGGCTGGTTGTAAAAGCAGTATATGGGCAACAGGACTGTTAATTCAGCTAATATTATTAGTTTATGAATATTCATTTATTTGTTTTGAGCAGCAATTCAACTTTGTAAATGGCTGCAGCCAGAAAAAGCTCTAATTAGAGGAATTAATTAGGACTTGGAAAGGTGAACAAGGATTTGTGAGCATTTGGAAAGGGAGTATTTTCTGTTGCGAAAAATACCTCCTGGGGAGCTTGAAATACAGTTTGCATGTACACAAGGTAGAAAGAGAATGAAGGGTTTCAAGTCCCAAGGGCACAAGAGAGTGGTCTGTTGTTCAAGCAAGCCCAAGACATCTTGCATACCTAGGTCTTTCCTTGGTGGAATTCATCGTTTAAAAGATCTTGTTACCAACATTTAAAACCCACATTTAACCCTGGTATAAAGATAAACCCGTTAAACAAGAATGATCTGATAATGGAAACTATTTTCCATGGTCAGCATGGTGCATCTTTCCCTCTCAGTTACCTCCATAATATCCCTGCCACCAGAAGCCCAGAGGAAGCAGCTGTTCCGAATATGTACAAACAAAAGAAGCTGTTACTATAGCAACCATAGAACTCTGTGGAAAAGCGCTCCCTTTAACACTAGCCGATCCCTCCGCCTCACCCCTCCCTCTTTTCCTTTTGTGCTCCAGTATAGACCGCCCTTGGACAGAAATGATGATTGGTGATTTGACAGCACGTAGGGTGGGGGCAGAATGAACACTTCAGTATGTGTTTACACTTTGCGAGAGTCGGAAGACTTGCTCCGCGTTAAAGCTTTTAGAAAAGGCTGCAGAAATTGATATTGGAGCACCTGGCGGCTTGATTCCATAACTTTTCTTTATTCTCCTTTAAAGATACTGCTGACCTCTCTCACTTATTAGTTGATGAAGCAGTGGTGTCTCTTACCTCTGCCTTTTGTTTCAGTTTTCCTCCCTCGCCCCTGTCCATGCCCACGAGCCAAGCACAGCAGGGCTGAATGGAGTCTGTGGACTGCTGATTCCACAATTGATACTGAATTGTACAAGATAGGACAATTTTGATGTCAGAGGTAAACGGGTGGTGCTAGACACTGAAGGTTATTGTGTTTTTCCATATAAGAGAAACAGGCATAGGTTATCAAAATTAACCCAGCTTCAGAAAACCTGTCTTGAATAATTAAAATTCAAGTAATTTCATCTCTATTTTAATGTTCCAGAAAATTTTGTTTTGATTACTCTATCAAAAATATCTTTACTTTTATATCTTTTTTGGTAGTCTTCAATTCACTGATTGCTTCATTCCCAAACTAGTATTGAAATCAATAATTTAGTTACTGAAAATTAGTTTTTAAGTGAATAATTTAAAACTTGGAACATGTTTTGATGTGAATACTATCTGCTTGCTAGCCTTCTAACACAAATCATGGCTATTTTGCTAACACAAATCTATTTATCCCTTATGTCACTTAAATATCTTATCTTGGCAAGGGAATGCTGTAGGATACTATTCTTTTAAATGTATAGCATGGCCCTTTATTAAAAAATCTTGAGTTCCAACCACACCTTGAAGTAAGCTGTCTAACTGGGGCTAACTGTGTTAAAACTTGTTTACATGAAAACTAAAATCTTGAATTTAAAAAGTAATGAAGAGGAAATAGTCTTACTGGTTATTAAAACATTTTTAAACTTTATACATAAAACTGTAAAAACAGGTCAGTAGAGACAAGATAAGAACCCAGATGACCCAATTATTTGTGAGGTTTTAGTATATGGTGAAGGTAGCTTTCCAAGTCTCTGGGGAAAAAGATGAATTCATTAACAAGTGGTGTACACCATTTTAGTAGCCATCCGGGGGAAAAAAATGGATGTACATCTTAAATCCTACATCATAATAAATTCAAAAACGGACAATTGTTAAATGTAAAACAATGAAACTGCAGTCATAGTGAAGACATAGGAAAAGTATGTTCAGAACACTGGAAAACCACTTTTTGCCTACCAAATTGAAAAAATATTACATGTTTATAGACATTGTTGATAAGGGTGTGGGGACCAAACATTTTCATCCATTGCTTGTGGTAATATACATTGGTAAAACTTCTATGAAGGTCAATTCAAGTATAGCTTTTGAAATTTCAATCATATGTATCTTTTAACTGAGTAACTTCCCTTCTAAATATATATTCTACAACACTAGACACACCAAGAATGACTGAAGTACATGGTTAGTCATTGCAGCAAAACAATTGGAAATTCTGTTTATGCCTTTGAATATAATATGGGTTAATATAGTATGGGTTAAATCACAATCATGTGATAAGATACAATGCAGCCATTAGTGAGAGCAAGAGAGAAGATAAACTCTTCATAAATTCTTTATAAACTGATAGGGAACAATCTCAACCATCAATTGTTAAATTTTTAAAAAGCAAAGTAAAGAACAATGTAATAGAACATTATACCTTTTGTACAAAAATAAAATTATGTCTGAGTGTGTGTTTGTGCATGTAATTTGCTTCGAACATCTCTGAAAGGACACACATAAATACACACACACACATAAAACATCAAAAGTCTCTTGAGAGGTAGACATAGCTGTAACATGGGTAGTAGGAACACTTCATTTTGTATCTTTTGCACCTCCTGAATTTTTTGATGTTAGCCATTCAAAAATAAATTTATATGAAACGGTCTAAAACTGTTGCTTTCTAATCTGTGTTGCTCAAACATTGGGTGGAATGCTGGAAGGAGCGAGCAGTGAGAGCGACCAAAATTAAAACCCAGTGCTGGGCTCTCCCTCCTTTCACTTCAGCTGTTCCGTGACTGTCATATCCCTCTTGACATTTTCTTATTGTTTCTACCGTCTGTTTGATCTTGGGAGCAAAGACAAGGAAGAAATAACATTGGTTAAGGGTGAAAATGTTTTCCAGAATTCCTAGGACAGTTTGAGACCACTTAGATCAGAGAACAGATTTGCATAATCTGGACGGACTCGCCCTACAGATCGATTTGTGACAATATGTATTTCTTCTTCATTCATGGGTGGAAAGATGTGAAATTCATTAAAGGGTACCACACATGTAAATAGGCTTTGATGTGCTTACTTGAAACTTGCCCCTCATCTTGGAGGCACATCTGGTGTAAAACACACTACAAATTTCGTGTCATACAGCTATGTATTCAGTAGTAACTCAGCAAATACTCGTTGATTCTGAGGATCAGAAATAAACCCACTATGCAGCGAGCTTGACCCAAATCAGTACTAAGCAGACCAGTTGTCATTTCAGGGGTCTTTGCCCTGGAAAAATATCTGATTAAACTTTTTAAGAGTTGCTACACAATACCCAATTTTTTGTATAGATATTTTTATTGAATCATAGTCAGTTTACAATTTTGTGTCAATTTCTGGTGTACAGCAAAATGCTTTAGTCATACATGAACATACATATATTTGTTTTCATATTCTTTTTGTCCGTAAGTGGCTACAAGATATTGAATATAGTCCCTGTGCTATTTACAATAGCCAAGATGTGGAATGTCCATTGACAGATGACTGGATAAAGAAGCTGTGGTATATTTATACAATGGAATACTACCCGTCCATAAAAAAATAATAAAATAATGCCATTTGCAGTAACACAGATGGATCTGGAGATTGTCATTGTAAGTGAAGTAAGCCAGAAAGAGAAAGAAAAATACCATATGATATCATGTATATGTGGTATCTTAAAAAAAAAAAGGACAAACAAACTTATCCCCAATTATTTTTTAAGACTTCAAAATAGGTAACTAACTTCCTGCGTTCTGGTTCAGACAGTATAACATATCATAGTCCCAGTGACACAATGAGAAGCAATTTAAAACTTTTACAGCCATAACCATTTTTTAGTAGGGTAGAACCTAAATCTCCTGGTAGGATTCTCTGGTCATTTGCTTTACAAGCTCAAACATTAACCTTCTTGATAGGAGCCTGTATAAAATTCTCTGCTCCAAAATCTCTTTGACAAGAGTTGCTAGAACATTTTTGCACTCAGTTATGTCTAGATTCCATAAATATATCTCAATCATGTAACTTTTTAAAAATTAGAGTGGTAGCTTCCTCCATGTTTTATGCACACTTCAAACCCATTAAATTAAAAAATAATTAAGTATTTTGTAGAGTTAAGCATAAGTTGTCTTGAATTTATGAAAAGGCACTTTTCAGAATTAATTAGCATTTTTCGGAGAAGGTTTACCTCAATCTGTTTTGCCAGTCTTTATTCTAATTGTATTGTCAGTTACTTAGTAATATTTCTTATTTTTAAAGAAATGTTTAGATTCCAGCTTATATCTGAGGGATGACCAAAAATGGATTGTAGTGATTTAAATGCATAATATGAGATTGATTGATTGATTGATTTCACATTCTTATGTATTTAATTTTCTAACTAATAAACAAGTTTTGTATGGAAGCAGAAAAGGTTTCTTTTTTGTAGCACTACATAATGAGTTCAGTATGTTCCTGAATTAATTTTAAAGTAAATTAAATAAATAAGTAAATATTACTTTAAAAGAATACCAGATATAGGATCAACCATAGTATAGCATTAGATGTCATGAAAGTTTCTAAAAACTACTTCTAGAAACTGTTTTCTTTAGATGAGATTAATATTCACAGTTAACCAGGTAATATTTTTTAAAAAGACAAAATGAAATTCTGTAATATCATAGATATGAAGAATAACAAAGCCAACTAAAATATATAAATAGGAGCCAAGCCAAGCTTAAAAATCAGGTCTCTACTGACCCAGCTTTTTTATTTCATTGTTGAAGAACTCATTGATTTTCTAATCAATTCTGGAATGTAGACTTATGGAAAAATATTTTGGCTACAAAGAGGTACTAGACAGATTTGGAAAATTACGAAAAGCGATTTCATTTCCCTGTTTGAGACCTTCCTTTTACTAATAATCAGTACGTTCACAAATTCACAATCTCTTTTTTCTGTGTAGATTTTTGTTTTATTTAATTTTACATAAACTTTTGTTTCATATTAAGGTACATGGGCAAAATATGAGCAACTTTGACTAGTGCTGAAAGTGGTCCTTCCCAGTCAATGAGAGGCACAGGTAGTTTCAAGCCTTATGGCCTTTTGTGTCACATACACACATAAACACACACACACACAAACACACACACAAATACTTTAAAAAGAAAGAGAAAGAAAAAGGAATGTAAATGAAATATTATTTTTTTTTTAAAGTGGAAGAAGAGAGGAAAGTCATTTGAAAAGCACATTTGTTGCAAAAGGGAAAATAGAGAGTTTGTAATCAGGGCGAAGATATGTGAAATTTATTCATTTATTATAGTTTTATTATATATTAATTTTTCATTATCAATTGAACCAGTTCTATGAAAGACAGTAATATGACTAGTCCTCAGTTGTACTAACCACACCCTCCATAATAGTCAATAAACATTTTCCTTGTCCTTACAAACACCAATTGTTAGGAAAACAGTGTAGTGTCAACAAAGTAGGACGTATCACCTCCAGCTTCTATGAAGAGGACACTCAAGTACATTGCAACTGTGTATTAGAAGCCCTGCAGAGTTAGAAAAAATTGAAATCCATTAAGAAGAATTGTAACAGAGTGAGATTTAAGGTGTGCATGCTCAGCCTTGACAATCTTAGTACTCATTCTTCAACATAGTGTCAGAAGTAGGCTGATGGTTATTTAGATATTTAGAACCGTAAGAGGTTACGTGTATGTAGTTTTTGGACTTGTACATACCAGGATCCAAGTATCATGTATTAAAGGAGGTTTGACATTTATATCTTATATTATTTTCCTTTTCTTGAACCTTGAACTCAGGTCTGTTCAGGCTTGCTTTCTCTTCTTCCACTTTTTCCTCTGAAGAGTAACTTATTGTTGAATGCTAGTGTTAGTAGCAGGTTGGACTTCTAGTCTTTTTCCTTGCCTGTATTCTTTATCTCCTTCTATATCCTTTTCCTAGTAACATCAGATAAAATAAAGTCAGTGTAAATATTCATGTCAGCATCCTGACATTTTAATATTTTTAAAATTTCTTTTTATGGTTCTATTTGATGTTTGTATGGTAATATATGTCTAACAATTTAAAAATATAACAGCGTTAAAAAGTTGTGTTAGCTAGCCAAAATATGTTGGCTAAGCTCTCTTTGCCTATTTAATGTAAATTTCTTCTGACTGGAGTAAACTTTTACATGATACTGCATAACATGCTAAAATATCATGAATTTTGGAAAATAAGCTTAAAGCCAAAACTGCATCTGCTTAGAGGTATGTATGTTTACACTAGGTAAAAGTCTTTAATTTTTGAAAAGTAATTTATAAATTGATTTTTTTAGATATCTCTATCTAAGCCTACCTTGTTTATTCCCCTGGCAGTTTTATTCTAGCTATTGTACTTGTAGTAATTTGGAAAGGAGGTGATTATTCATGTTGGGCATAATTCATGGAGAACAGTCAGTCTCTTTGATCATTTTTAAAAAAGCATTTATGTATCAGTTTGCATTTTTAGTAGTTTCTAATGATAACTTATAATAACCTTGCTGGTTTATACTAGATTTTTATCAATTTTATCAACATTTAGATATTTGGGGAAGAATATACAATGTATTGTCTAATTATAAGATATTGTAAAGGAGGCTATGTGGAGAAAATATTCCCTTGGAAAGGATTTTCTTCTTAATACTTAAATAAAATATTGCTGTCTTGTGGCTTGAATTTTTACGGTTACACTGGTCATAAAATCAAAGCATCACAGGTTATTGTAGATATTGATATTTTTCTTTTGTAAAATGAACTTTCTGAGACAACATACTGACTTTAGATTTTTCAGCTCCTGACATAGAGTTCTCTGACTTGAGATTTACATGAAACCTTAGGGAATTTTATGTTCATGGTAATATTATTAAAAAATATTTACCCACTTCTGATATGGAAAATACAGCAAAGAAAAAGCAAAGTTATTTGAAAGGAAAAGACTAAAAAGAAAGAAGTTTACAAACTCTATTTACCGGTATAAAATCTTTCCTTAAGGTGGAGACAGCGATTACCCCCCAACACATACACACCTAAACCCTAAGGCATAGTTATTATCCTCTCCTTAATCTACTATAGTACTTGTTACATTTTCTGCACATCTGTCTTATTAAAGACAAAAGAGCTAAATTTTATCTCCAAGGACTACTTTAGTAATTGACACACAGTAGGTACTGAATAAATAAATATGCAATGAATGAAGGAACCAGCAAGCACATGTGGTCACCAACACTCCTGCTGCAAATGCTTTCCTTCAGGTTAATTTTCCACCAGATGACCAACCTCATTCAGGCAGAGTTACCAGCCCTCTGATGTCCCTGGTCATTCATCTCTATTAACCAGTTCCTAATACCTCCTTTCTTTCCCCTGTCCAATTCAGTCAAACATTTACTATCTGCTGAGGTATCAAGCTCTGACCACCCTATTTCCTATCAATTTTGGAATTTTTCTGATTATGTTAAGTATCAGTGTGGTGATAGAAACTAGAAAGAAGCACACTGTTAACTTGCAGTTTTAGATAATAAACGAACAGTATATACATGCTATTTGCAATGAGCAAAATGTATCTACTTGGCTTATGCATGGGAAACAAAGTGGCATAGAGGTAAGTTGATATAAGAATAAGTATAGATGCAAGACTTTTTCTTTAAAATGTGGACCAATACTGAGTGATTAAAAAATGACTTAAATAAAATTTTGGTGTTTATTGGGTACTCAGAATGGTGCTCAGTAAACTCTAGTCATATCTTAAAGGAGTGTACATTATCTTATGAAAGCCAATTTGTGTAATTCAGACAAAGTTATAGAAATTTAAAGAAATGTATCAATTGAAGGGGATCTTGGGATACAATTTCAGAACTACGCTTAGAAGTATGGATAAAAAATTGGACGGAAGGAAGAATTATAGTAGCAGTGATGGATCTTATCATCTCTGTTCTATCCATCATATGATAAAATGCTTTCAAGATGTCATTATAAATCTGTTATTTTAGTAGCTGACTGTCCTTTTTCCCTCTCAGTCAAGATGAAAAAAACTGCTGAGATAATAGTTTCTTAAATGCATAGAATTTAAGGTAGAGTTTAAGCAACCTACCTCCCATGCTTAGCTATTTCTTACCAGTTTTCATAGTATATTCATATTAATTATGTAATTTTACATCTCACAATTCTATAAAGTGGACAAGCCAGGAGTTAGTATACTTATTGTTTAAATAATGAGGATGAGGCACAGAGATACTATGACTAAAATCAATTCTCATGGCTCCAGCAAGCTTTCTTCAGACTCTCTTAAAGAAGCCCAAATTTTCAAAAGGAAGTAAAAACACAAACACTTGAGACATTACAATAAGTTCTAAATGAGAGATATGGGCAATACATCTAGTATTGAGAGAATGTCTTTCAGTTTTTACCGCGGGATGGTTTTTGTCGATTCCTCCTCTGCTGATTAGAGTAGAGTGAATCTAAAAGCCACTCCATCTCACCGCATTCCTCCAGAAGGCATTACCTCTTCCCCCAGCACACCTCCCAACCTTACCCCTATCCTAGGCTTCCTTGCCTCCAGCAGGATCTTCATTAGCTTAAGTGATGTGCTGATCAGGTATTATAACAAGGACTCATTCATGTATATATTATTTCATGATCTATTTGAAAGAAATTGTATTGGGTGTAGGGGAAGAACAAACAGAAGAACATAGACCTAGGAAATGAGAAAAGTCTAAGCCCTGGAAAGTAAAATGTCTAAGTGGGGGAAACCAATGTTGGGGCAGGGGATTGGGAGAGGGGAGAGGGGGATCTAAAGAAGACAGAGGGAGGCAGCAGAAAGGGGCCTTGCTGCCCTTGGAGGGGGCAGAGGACCACTTGATCTGGCCCCTCAAATCCTCTCTCCGTCTCTAAGGGACTTACCTTTACTATGCTTCCTTTCCTTGGACCATCCAACTCAAAACTAGCTTAAGGGGAAAAAATTGAGACTTATTGGAAGAATTTGAGATTCTGTTAGAATTAATGGAATGTTTGAACAGTCAAACAGTAGGACAGACAGGGGCTGGACAACTAATATAGCCATAACTCAGAAGCTACCTGAATCACAGACTCAAATATCACTAGTCTTGTCCGATTCCTGTGTGACATGCATCACATTCTCTCGTGGGTTTCATCCCACTGGTAGGAGGCAAATGTACTATTAGAAGTGGCCAGATTAAGATCAGACTGCCTGACTTCAAACACCAGACCATCACTCATTTGCACTAAGACTTGGGTAACAACTCTAAGGTATGGTTCCCTCACTTGTATAATGTGATGACTAATGATGGTGTTGTTGTAAAACAATTTAAGGTTTTAGTAGAGTGTTTGAAACCCACAAATACCAACTTTATTATTGTTGTTGTTGAAACGGATATTTTGGCTTTGGGAACTCACTTCTCATAGTGCTGTCGCCTGAGAAAGACAGTCTCCCTTTCCTGAGTTCTGGATTGAAAACAACTTTAGAAAGTCACCAGTTATCCTAGATATGGCCATGTGTTCAAGGATATAGGGACTTTGGAAGTATAAATTTGAAGTCAGAAGAGGAGGGATATTTCCAGAAGAAGACATGGGAGGGATGCTGAGCTGATCAAGTAATGGATGCTCACCACAGGCAGGTATCCGTGATACCATCCTAAGTCTACACAAACGTTCTCTCTCTCTCTCCCTCTCTTTTTTTTTTATTATTTGTTATAATTGTTTTTTATTGAAGTATAGTCAGTTTATAATTTTGTGCCAGTTTCTAGTGTACAGCATACTAGTTCAGTCATATATATACATATACATTCCTTTTCATTTTCTGTTTCATAATAGGTTACTGCAAGATACTGAATATAGTTGCCTGTGCTGTACAGAAGAAACTTGTTTTTTAAATCTATTTTATATATAGTAGTTAGGATCTACACATCTCAAATTCCTAATTTAGCCCTCCCCACTTCCTCCCTGCCATAACCGTAAGTTTGTTCTCTATGTCTGTGAGTCCGTTTCTGCTTTGTAAATAAGTTCATTTGTCTTTTTCTTAGATTCCACATATAAGTGATATCATATGGTGTTTTTCTTTCTCTTTCCGGCTTACTTCACTTAGAATGACAATCTCTAGGTCCATCCATGTTGCTGCAGATGGCATTATTTTATTATTTTTTATGGCTGAGTAGTATTTCATTGTATAAAT
Organism: Vicugna pacos; assembly: GCF_048564905.1. NCBI lineage: Eukaryota > Metazoa > Chordata > Mammalia > Artiodactyla > Camelidae > Vicugna > Vicugna pacos. The sequence continues at coordinate 37,451,306 of NC_132991.1, read as the reverse complement.
ATACCAGAGCTTCTTTATCCAGTCATCTGTCAGTGGACGTTTACATGTCTTGGCTATTGTAAATAGTGATGCTGTGAACGTTGGGGTACACATAACTTTTCAAATTAAAGTTCCCTTTGGATATATGCCCAGAAATCTCCTTTCATTTAATCTTGCTTGAGTCCCTGATAGAAATATTGGTAAATATAGATATAAAAGTAGAAAACAGAGATATAGACAGATTAGATAAATACTGTATGGTCAAAAGATAAGTGTTTTATGTCTTTTTTGTAGAATAAAAAATAAGCTTATTTTTGATGTAATGTATCAATCTGATTCTTATATAGAGAATATTTTTGGCATTCTTTTTTATTGAGGTATAGTCAGTTTATAATGTGTCAATTTCTGGTTCATAGCATAATGTCATATACATTTATATATTTGTTTTCATATTCTTTTTCATTGTAGGTTACTACAAGTTATAGAATATAGTTTCCTGTGCTATATAGTATAATCTTGTTGTTTGTCTATTTTATATGTAGTAATCTATAGAGAGAACTTTTAGAAGGCATTCATAAATTCAGAAATCACTGCCAAGTAACTAGAATGATATCTAAATTATAGTTAGCTGCTGTTCTACATGTAAATATTGTATTGTTCATAATCGAAAGAAATGATACTCTGTGCTGATCTTTCTAAGGAAGTTTTATTACATGCATATCCAGAGACATTTTAAGTGTGCTGTTCAAAAAAAAACATATTTATGAATTCAGTAAAGCATGTACTTAAAAAGGAAGTCCTTGTTGAGCAAATGCTGCAATGACATAAAGTATTGAAGCGGAGCTTATCTATATGCATACCAGACACTTAACATTTCTGGTGTAATTAGGTTTTAAAGATAAGTGATTCACTAATTTTGATCACATTAAGAATACTAATGTATGATCAGAAAATACCACTTAGCATATGATTAGAAAATACCATACCTAAAGGAGGGATCTTAAATTAATACCACTTAGTCCCAAATCAAAATGTATAATTCTTTGTACTTTTAAAGGTAACAAAGTGATTATACTTTTCCAACCTGTGCATCACAGACCTTAAGGGGATATAGAAGTATCACAAATCCGTACGAGAAATGAGCATTATCAGAAGGTTGAATAATAAATGTCTTGCACACATGTGAATATTTTCTAATACAGGGAGAAGTTGTTGAGACTGATAAAAATGTAAATTAATACTGAATAATGGTTTGGGGGCATTAATTATTTCTTTAATCAGTATATATCAAAACCAAGTATTATGTGTGAACCTGAGACATTTTTTAAATTATATAAAGTTGTTCTTAAGCTTGAAAAAGATTTGAATCCCCTACTTTAGATTCTTACTGGTATGTGTCATATTTCTAAACTATGTCAATATAATGTTGAGGATAAATAAACGTTCTGTCTAGCATCATAAACTATATTAATTTATAACATTAAGAAATTATCTGGTGCATGCCACACAATCAGTTAATATTGTGAAAATACTAAAACACTTTCCACTTAAGCTACTTTATTATCTCCATTTTTAGTAAACACACTGCACACAAAGTTACACATATTGATTCTTCCAGGCTTTACATCTTTTGAGTGGTTTAGTAGGTGGCACTCTAAAGTCTAATTTGGCAATCTTAGTAGCACAGTTGAAAACAATTAATGGAAAAGAATACCCATTATCATCTAGAAAGTAATTATTGATATATTTGTAACATATCTGTAACAGGTTTAAATTGTTTCAAGACTCTGATTGTAAGAATTCTGTAAGTTTTTTCTTTGCTTTTTTTTCCCCCCTTGTCTCCTCTTATTCCCTCTTCCCTCCTTCCTTTGTCTCTTCTCCCTCCCTCCCTATCTTTCTTTCTTTCTTCCTTATGTTTGGTGATTAATTATAGCAAACCTGGCTTGCAGCTTCTTTCCAGCCCATGCAGTGATATGTGAAAAAGCAATCTTTCTGATTCACCCTTACTCTTCTTGGGTTGCAGAGACCCTAGGGTTTTTACATAGTCCAAGAAAGTGAGTTGAGAACACTTGATTGGTTAATCCATTCTGGTCACCACTGAAGATGCACCTTGACTTCTCCTGGGGATCTACTTAAAAGATGGCATTTCTGCCAGTTCACTTTCTCAGTGCCATGCTGGGCAGTTCTCCCCAGATTCCAAAAAACATTCGTACAGCTACCCTCAGGGGATGGGCCACCTCTCAGGACCTGTGTGTGAGGCTGGGTTACTAGTTTTCACTGTTAACAGAAAAGATAATCTGTTTCATTTCTTTGGCTTGGACAACCTCCCTTTTATATCCAGAAGTCCCAAGGCTCTAGTCAGTCACTTTCTTATACAGGCAAAAACACTGAATACCTTCAGAGATCTACGTTTTCAAAAATAAAGGACTGTTGCTTCTGGAGATAAAAGAAGCCCAGACTCAATCCTTACCTACGTATCTGGGAAAGGGTAAGAAAATAACTTTCCTTCTTTCTTGAAGAGACAAAAATTTCTTGGGTCATTCAGTAGGGATTTTTTATTGTATCAGTCTGTTACACTGTATTTGAATATTCTTTATGTCATCCTTTGCTTCCTTAAATGATTACCCACTTTTCCTTTTTATTTCTTTGGGTTCAAATGACTTCATGCGGTACCTTTGAATTTCCTCCTGTACATAGCAAATCATGAGAGTTCAATGCTTTACCAGAGTCACTTGTAATATATTTTGGTATCTAAAGCATTCACACACTATAGAAATATTTTTTAAAGCAACTAAAATTAAGTTACTACTTAAACCAGTAAAGTTTTTCAACATTTTTGGCCTGCTGGTTATATCAAAAATGAGGTTTGTTTGTTTGTTTTTCAGTTTAGCTAAACAATACATCCTCCAATACCAATATAACCTTGCTGCTTACACTGGGTCCTGCCCAGTCTTTAATACCTGCCCATGAACTCAGGCTATCATCCCCTCCAGGGGCAAAAGTGCAATTTTGATCCGATTACTGATGGAATGATAATAGCTTTATTGTTAGAATTCAAATCTGGCAAGAATTTGCCTGATATTCCTGACTTTCCCTTATCTCAAGGTGGATGTCCCATGTTTCCTAGAATAGACCATGACATCTATTTGTTTATTCAACAAATATTTACTTAGCTCTTACTATGTTTCAGGCAAAATGGGTCTCATGGAAATAAGAGAAAGGATAGATTATTTGTCCTTTTTCTCCTTGTGTTAACAGACAAGATCTGCATACAAAAATCTCTAGTGTTTCTCATTGTACTGACTCTAGCTTTCGTTCTGCCCAGGTGCAGTGAGGTCATTGAGAATAAGGGCATCTAACAGTGCATGGTACAAACTCACATGGACTGAATGGTTGAGTCCACGAAAACATATCTCTCCATGGCACTGGGTCTGATAAGTGCAAAATTATTGGAGAAATTATCTAACTTGCAATTGTCCAGAAAAACAGGATCTTCAGCTGCTGTTTACTTGTACTGGAAATACATTCCCTTGTTACCACCTTGTGAGAATTCTAGGGTCTGATTCCAGAACACAGGGTTGGGGGGAAATCCTTTCACCTTGTTCTTTTTAGCATGTTTGCAAGCTCAGAAGAAATAATAATCTCTGAATGGAAGTTCCTTTATTTATAAATGTTGGTAGCTTAGGTACCTTTGTGGTCAAAATCTTCTAGAAATATACATTTTCAGGGGGAAGGGTGGCTGACTCTCTAGTCATTTCAAAGAGATTTTATTTTGTATTCTTTACCAGATTTAAATTCTAGCAATAAAGCTATACCATTTCATCAGCAGTCTGATCAAGACCGCAGTTTTGGAAAGGCAAAAATGCATTCAATAGACTAATTGGGAAACCTGAAGGGTAGTCATTAAAATCAGCTGCCTTTTCAATACATGTTGAGAGATTTGTCTGGGAGCCTTTCTTTCAAATGATACTATTTCAATCATGCCTAACATTTAAATCTCTAAACACTGATATTCTCATTTTAATTTTAGCTGGCACCAGAAGGAAATGGTAAAACAGCAGATGATTACCTTGGTAATTTATTCCACATTTTCTAACAGCTTTACAGATTCAAATAAAAAATAATAATCTAAAAATGAAAAATATACAACTAAAATTAAACATAGAAAATATTCTTAAACGAAGAGATTTTTTTCTCCTCATACTCTCCCAAATGGTGGAAAATAAATTCCACAGTGAAATGTAAACAAGACCTAATTTTACCACTGATTATGTTTCGATGACTAACTTGGACCTTTTTTTTTAAATGATATAGATCCAGGCCCTATTAATTTAAATCTATGATTATTTAGCTATAAGATTAGTTGGTATTTTTTTTGAATTTGCATTATCTTAGAGCAAATTCCACTTTACTAACACCTCATATACAAAGTAAATTAAATTTCTCTTTAATACAAGTCCCCTAAGTGTTTTGATTTAGTTTATTTAACAATTTCAGCTGAAAGCAACAGAGATGCGATTTTCCTCAGGTATATTAGAAAGGAGTCTGAAGCAGGAGAAGGGCTTCAACAACAGGCATTTATTAAGAGTCTAATATATGGCAGGATTTGTCCTAGATTAGGGATACAAACAAATAGGCCAGGTCTTTGCTTTCACATAGGTTACAGTCAAACCCTTGACTTCTACTAAAATTGGAACCTTAATAAGTCATTCTATCTCTTATGGCTGTTTTTATAAATAAGATGGGCCTTCTGTTTAATTTATACTCTTGAAATTTTTATTTCAAGAGTGTTCTCATTGTAGTACACACTACTTCCAGATTTCTTTAAAATTGTCATTTAGACTTACCAACTATGTCTATAATTCTAACTTCAAAAATCCAAGTTGATTACAACTCATAATCAGTATTTCATACCATAACATTAATAGTATGGTAAAGGTATTCATAAGTCATTAATGAAATGCTAACTCTTTGGATGTGTCTGTAAATGGATTGAAACTTTTGTCATTAAATCTTAAAGTAGATATACTTTATTTTTTCCATCATGTGTTTTGGTGGGGACTGTTCATGCCAATGATCTTTATATTCACATCTGTGGTCACAGAGCATCATTCGAGGGTTCTAACTAAACACTCCTGAGAAAAACTGTTAAATTACAATAAATAAAGCAGATTTATAAAATTGGGGGGGATGCTTTATTATGTAATAAATATGTATTTAAACATCAACTGTAAAGGAAATATCCTTTGTTCAAAAGAACATTGATTCTTTTGGAAAGAGTTTAGTTTCTGTTGCTATTTTTCTAGAGAAAAAAATTGATAGAGGATGTTAGGCATAAATAAACAAGAAGAATGCTATAAAGTATGACACTTCTCACTTCTGTTCAGACAGCTATGTGTCAGTCATTAGTTGGAGAGTGGAGTAGTAGATTTCCCACCCAATGTGGAACTTGGTGGCCAAGCAATTCATATGTTTAATTTGGGCCAAAATGCATTCCTTGCTAAGTGACTTGTTCTTGTACTCTACCCAAGCTGCTTTCCCAAGTTCCCAAAAGTTTGCAAAATGTTGAATCCAGTGATTTCTTCAAAGCTTCATTTTTCTTTCTTTGCATTTTATTTACTTGTGTATCAAGGAACTACATTCTCTGGTTTTGACTCTTCTGAGTAGCTCTTCTCAGGGGATAGTCTTCCGAGTATCTTGTTTTCCAGCTGTTCTTCCTCTACCTGTCTCTTAAATCTCCTGATCTCTTAAAAGTAGATACAAATTCCTCAAGATTCTGTCCCTGGACTTAACTCTTCTGGCCTGATTATTTCAATAATTACATCTATTATGTGATTTATAAATTCATAGACCCAGGCCTGATCTCTCGGATGTCTCCACAGGGAAAGCTTACCCACACCTCAGTCTCTCTTGATGTTTAAAACTACATTGTTTTCATTATTTTCTCCCGAACATTTTTCTTGCCCATCTTTTAATTTCACTTTTGCTAACAGTCAGTGTTTTTTTTCACACTTTCCAGACCCTTCCTACCCCTTCTCGTGAAACCAGTCACTAAAGTTGTCAATTCAATCTCTGTGGTGTCTTTCGATTTCCTCCACTTTCCTTTTTGCCTTTTATCATTTCTACTACTCAGTGTATGTTTTAGACTTCTGTCACCTGGTCTGTTGCAACAATTTCCTTTTCCTCCTCCTTGTCAATTTCTTCCTTCTCAAATTCATCCTTTATTATTATGACAATCATTGTGCTCACTTAGAGTTATGTGCTCTTGGAGAGAAAAGGCTATTTCTAAGTATATTATAGTGGAAATAATAAGTATCTTTATCATTTAGTAAATAAATTATCATGATCATTCTCTTGTATTAGATAGTATCTAATGGTTGAAAATGCACTTATATACATGATCTCTATAGAGAATCCTCAAGATTAGAAACTAGTCATGTTATTTAGTATAATGTTCAATGAAAGTTGAAATTCATGGGGAAAATATGAATGATTAATACATAACACATTTACGTGTATGCTATTCCTCTTCAAACAGGACGTTTACAACTTGACTGTGTACAACTATATGAGTTTCTTAAGCTTTAAGAGGGGAAAAGAAAGTAAAGCAAGAAACTAAATGGGAAGCCAAAATATTCTTAAATCCAAAGTCATTCATCTAGGAAATCTTATTAGAAAAGAAGGGTGAACAGCTTATTTCAAACCAATTTAAAATTATAAAATGAAATAGTCCCATCTGCAGCAATTCCTCTAGGATACCAACTGAGAGGTTACAGAATTAAAGTTTTTGGTTTCAACAGAACCCACTCCAACTAAAATGAGAAGAAATTTAGTGAAAAAAAATTAAAGTTTTGCCAACTCAACCCAAGGTTGAATTTACCTTAATGTTCCTGTTTGGCTAGAGTAGAACACCCAGTGTTTTCAATCTCTTTGCCCCTCTGCTTCCAGTTCAGATTCTAGGGAAGGAGCATCTTATTGGTAGCCTGGTTTGAGTCATAATTCCTAATCTGTTTTTATGAGCATCTGTGAAATTACAAGGTGTATTTCAAATATAGAAAGTAACTATGACAGAAAATTGTTGAAGCAAATTAAAATTGTGTGTGCAGATTTTCCACATCTATGCAGGCCAAATTAAACAGACCAACCAAAAATAATATTTAGTATTGGGAATGTTTGAGATGACTGAAGAGAATAAATGTTAGAACATCCCCCAGTATATGCTATCCATCCTCATAATGAGCAAAAAAAAAGAGAGAAAGATCAGGACCAAGTTATAAGCATTTGTAAAATTCATAGTGGCCCTTTAATGGTTAAATGTAAGCTGGATAGAGTTCAGAGATTTTCTTTAGAAATCAAACTAGAATGGACGATTATTAGTCAAGGTTTCTGAATCTTCCATTCTACCGTGTGTCCCTTTGACCTTCTGGTGAAGTCTGTGAAGCACAATTTGGAATAATGTTTTAAATCCAAAAAAAAAAAAAAAGAAAAGAAAGAAAATTTGTAGGAAATTTATGTGTTTATCTGGTTTTAAAAATATGAAATTTGTGATATAAATATGTATTTCTTTAATAACCTGTTAAGTAAGAAGACCAAAGGTGATGAATATAAATGATAGTTTGGGATATTTACAACATTGTAGTTGATACGAAATTACCTTTACTTTCTATTGGTAGCAAAGTTGAAGAAATTTTTAATGGCATTGTGGTGAAATTTTTCCCCTCCTACTTCATGAACTCCCTGAATCATAGGTATATCCCTGGCCTAGGATGACTTCAAAGTATGATCCTGCTTTGAACACAGATAAATTATTTAGGTTATTTCTGCTTAGATATTCTAACCTGATGTTTTCACCTAAAAAGTGGCTCATTAATTAAGTTGACAAGAGGAAATCATTAGACAAATAAAGGGAGAGTGTTTGCTGATCTGTTTTTTAAAAGGTGCAAGCTATATACTAGTAAGCAAACATATACGTGAAAAAACAAACAAGTTTTATTTTCTTCTTGAAAATCCTTCTTTGTGTTCTCTGTGGTCCTGAGTCATTAGGCATTGGCTGGTATCCTTAGAGAGATTTTTTTTGTTGTTTTATTTTAGCATTAAAAAATTTATTTGTTTCTGTTGAAAATTTAGTTGGTTTTGGAGTACTTTCTTTTTAATAATTTTGAGGCAATATTATATGTCATGGATTATTTAATAAGCAGCCTCCATCCTAGGTAAATATAACCACCAGTTAACTAGAACAATACATTTTATTGACTTACGCTGTAGAAAATATGAAGTATGGCAAGAAAGAGACAGCAGAAAAAAAGCTAATGTGGAATTTAGTAAAAATAGGAAAACCTAAATTACTTCCTCATTTGTTTACCCATCTCTTTTATACATCATTCTTCTTATAGAAGATTAAATGACAATATAATACTTTAGTGAAGAGTAGCTTAACTGTATGAAGAAAAATTTCCATTTTCATTTTAATTCATTCTTTGGAAAGCATGAATGCCTGCCTTTTAAGAGAAAAGTTAAATATAATGCTACATAGGATAAGAAATCCAAGACATTCAGATATCTGAAGGGCCAGAGTATCACATCAACAGGACTCCTGTTCTGAGACTGTATTATGCTTGTAGTAAAAGAGTCCTGGGGGAAGAATCATGTACTAGGAAAGAATTGGTTGTTGGTAATATTGTTGTCTTGATTTTTAATTTGCTTTAACTTAGCCTAGAATTTGAATATAAGTGAATTAAGTCTTGGCAAATTCAAAAGAAAAAAAAAAAAGAAACCTAAGCCAGTTAAATTTTGTAAAAGTTTTTAAAATATATAATTTTTAAGTATGAAAAAAAGAGGTACAGATTTTCAATGAGATTCCTTCAGATTTGGCACGTTTTCCATAAAAAGTATTGAGAGGCTTAACTTTTTTCCTTCTTGTTCCCATGCATGAGAACTTGAGCAAAAGTAATTCCAAGGTGACACATTATTCCATACAGCAGCAAAACTTAAGTCAAACAAAATGTGAATGCTGATGAAAATTACATAAATCAAACTGTCCCACAATGTATGTCTATTAACCTGCCTTTTCACTTTTATAAATAGCTTAATGTACTTCTTGTACCTCTAAATGACCTCTAGTATAGATATATCATACAGATTCATTCATTCAATATAACATTAACTTGGAAAATATTTTATAAATTACGTTAATTATCTTACATACACTTTGAGTTATATTACCTTTCTGAATTCTACAACTATGTTTTTCATTTTAGCATAAACTTTACCCAATACTAGTAACATTTTATTCTTGTTCAAGCCTATCTAGAATTGCTCTTATAATTTCTTTTACTACATAAGCTAAAGTTTATCCAGTATTTTTGTTTGTTTGCTCATATCAGTTTTGTTATTTTGTTTTGTATTTTTCCTTTGTGAGATGAAAAGTTCAATTCCAAGAAATACTCTGTACCATCTCTGTATTTCCATCCAGAACACAGCCAGGCTTGTGGGTCTCTCCAAGTCCCATCCCATTGTGATCTTCTTCCTGTGGTACCACTGCCTTCAAGTTAATGCCCCAGGGTATTCTTTTGACTGCCTAGCTTTGCAAAGCCTGATTTACCATCATTAACAATTTTAAAGTTGTCATCCTTATCTCCTCTGTGTTAATAGGTGGAATCCAGATTTGTCATTCCTTTTAATTAATCTGATTAACCTTCCTAGGCTCACAGAAATCCCCAGTGTAAGTTTCATGTTTGAAAGTAGAGAAGCCCCAGTTTGGAGGTCTTTCCAGGTCATCAATAGGATAAAATTAAGTTGACTCATTAAAAAGATTTACTCATTCCTATCACAGCATTTCTTTCTTTCTACATTTAAACTACTCAGCTCTCAGCAGGAATATTCTCTTCCCTTCATCCAGTCCTTATTATCATCTTAAATTCTAATCATTTCTCTGCTGCATTTCTTCAGCACCCATTGAGACACACTATATTCTACCAATTCGTCCTTTGAGATATATTGCTTGCTGGCATTTTCTGTCATGCTTAGCCTATCTATGTACTTCCTGCCCATAACTTCACGTGTCTTGGAGGTTGTCTAACTTTGAGGTGGACTAACTCCTTCAAATCTTTGCTCAAATGTCAGCTTTTTAAAAAGGCTTACTGTTTCAAATACTATTTGCTATTCATCCCTCTTTTCACACTTGTCATCTCACATTCCTGAACCCCTTAGTCTGCTAAATGTTTTACACAACTTGTCACATTCCACAACACATATTGTAAAGTTTACTTGTATATTTATTATATCATTGTTTACAGTCTGCCTTTATTACTAGCAGATAAACCCCCTAAGGACACAGATTTTCTTTTATTTTGTTCATGAATATATCCTATGAACCTAGAAGAGTACCAAGTATATAGTATGTGCCCCAAAAATAGCTTTTGAATGAATAAATGATAGCAGTCTTCTGCTCTGTGTCCTGTTGTCATGCTCCTTAGTGCTAGTGCAGTGTGTTTCCAAAAAAGTGGTGAAAAACTTAAATTGGCTTGATATACAGTCAGAGAAGAAGGAGGGGGCAGAGGAAGAGAAGGGGGAAGGGGGGAGGAGCAGACAGGGAAAGAAAAAAAAAGAGGACAAGAAAGAAAAAGTGATGCCTTTTGACTTTAAGTATATTGCTTTGTTAGTGTCATATTTCCTTTGTTCACAGTCACATCTTCATAATTTTTAATAGTTTTTTGAAAGTCACTGCAAAAAGAGTACAGCCACTTGTTTAGTAATATCAGAGAGTGATTCTATTTTGTCTGTCAAGATCAAATTTGGGAAGGAAAACAGAATTGTGAGGGGGAGAGAAAGGATGCCTGCCTAACCAGCCATATCAGCTAAGTCACGGAGACTATGTATTACATTTACAAAACCTTTGTGCATAAAGAATCTACTATTTTCCTTTTATCATCGATGCGTTGTCAACATATTCAGTATTTCACATACATATTAAGATGGTTCATTAAACAGCTTGACTAGGCTGAAAAATGAGGAATTGAATCTGGAGAAGGGAGTAAATATCTAGTATATTTCATTTCAACAAGAGGACTATTGTTCTAACTGAAAAATCCAATCTGGATATCACTGGGTAGCATATGGAATTTAAAAACTATGCTGATGGCACTTGAGACACATTTCATGAAAACCATAGCAAAAACTCTATGGTATGAGGAATCTTATAATGTGTTCTGAGCATTGTTGTCCCCTAGGATTTCCCTGAGGGCTACAAAATAATGAGGCCACAGGGGCATTTGCATTTCCTTTGTGCAAGTCTATACAGAACATGTTTAATGTCTTTTGAAGACTTTTCAGAGTAAAATATTTTTTACTGATGTCCAAAGATTATCAAGGTCCACAATTTGCTTTGACTCCAAGGCAACCACTCCAACCACGCTATCTCTAAACTATAGAGGAGCTGGCAAGAAAGGTAAGAATGAGAAATCAGTATGAGTGTTGCTCATAGAGAAGATAGACGTGTGACATAAATCACCCCAAACTTTTTCTAGGCCACTGTAGGAAGTACTGTAAGTATTTCTCAAGAGTCACTAGGTCATGATATAAAACATTACCCCTTTCAAAAAATGAATTACATGAATAGTGTGTGCATTTATCAAGAATCCAACTCTACACTGAAAGTTATAAATATTAAACTACCTGCTTAGTTTTGGTAGCTTCCCATCATCTCAGGATGCTCCATTCTCTGAGAAGTCTTTAAATTCAGTTCAGCTGGTGGGGTGACTTCAATTAGCAAGCTACTCTTGCTCCTTGAACTAGCCTACTGGGTGGGATATTGAGTTCTGTTCTGCCCACAGATTTGCTGTCACTCCACAAAATCCCAGCTGCTCAACCCACCCCCAACTAGAATGTACAAACAATACTTTTAAAATACGTCAACAAAAAGCAGTAACACAAGCACTTTGTTCTCAGCCATGAAAACTACAGTATATATACTTGCTTTTGAAAACTCTTGGGAATAATTCCCAGGAACTAAAATACTGACTTCTGTCTCTGTCAGTTCTAAGAGATCAAAGTTCTTAATATTATTTTTTTCAATTAAAATTTTTTTCACTCTCATCACTGTTAAACCCTCAGAATCTAACCCCTATTTAGATAAAGCTTCTTTTTAAGATTCACAGTTTTCTTACTCATTCAATTGCTGTTCACACCAGATGGCTTTTTTGCTACCTTATGTTTAAAACTTTCTTCTTTATCACTTCATCCAGCTCCTTCTCCATGCAGTGGAATACTCAGTCAGCTACACTCTGATGTTAAAGTTTACAACTCTGAAAATAAATGCATTAAGAATATTTCATAAGTAGTTTTATATCTTTATCCAACAAAATGATTGAGAATTTTCATACTTTTTCTTTTTTGCTACTTTGCATTCATTATCACTTCCATCTGGGCAGAAAAACCTAAATTTTTCTTTATTAATGGCTGATGACAGGATCATTTGGAACTTCCTTTTATTCTGTGCTGACCATTTTGAGGTGCTTCATAGATAACTTCAAGTATTTAATGTTTAAAATGTTGTCTTTTAAATTTCCTATGTTAATTATCTATACTGTCCCCATATATAATTTGATGAATCATGATGAGCAAAGATTACTAATAGATTGATCCATTTTTAGTGTGTGGATTTATCATATGTTACCTGATTTCTGATTTACATACTTGCTTTAGGCTTACGGTAGGCAAGTTTTATTAAAGTTTAAGGACTTCGGTGATTTCATGAAATTGGAGTTTTGAACAAATCTGGGCTGAATTTGAAGTCTGATTTATTATTTCAGGCAGAAACCATGTAAAGTTTGGCAGTGTGAGATGAGTTTTGAGTTTAACTTTTCTGGTTCATTTAAACCTGGATCTCAAAGAAATCCTCAAGGGATAAGAACCCACAGGAACTGAAGCCGCACTCACTATAAATATTTTCAAGATAAAAATACTTTCTGACCTCTAACTCAAATTCCTTTTTATATTAACACTTATAACGGTACTGTCCAAATCAGTCATCTTTTTACAGGCTAAGATGACAAATTTACTACTTGAAGACCATACGTTTTGCTGTAGCTTTATTGAGAGTGATTCGGCTGAAATGCAAAATCAGTGAGAGTTTTACAGTTACTAAACCAACTTTTCCAGCAACATTAATTTCTATATTTATATTGCAGTTTTAACTTGAAAATCTGAAAACCAAAATATAATAGGAAAAGGAGGTTGAAGAGAAATAATTGTTATGTACTTGTTTTGAAATGTACTCAATTATAGGAATTAGAACAGCAACACTTTAACTTATAATACAACAAGCTCATGAGTTCTGTTTTGCAAATTCTACATACATAAAAAAATAGTCTTTATAAAGTTACATTAGCTCCAAGTATCCATGTGTTAACTGATCTGGAAGGCAGCGGTCTGGCTTATGAGGAAAAAGCTACAATACATTTAAGTGACCTTTAATACCCTTTTTATAAATAAAGAAACTGAGATAAAAGCAGAGAGCTTTTGTTTAAAAGAGGGAAAAATACTAAGAAAAGTGCAGTTGCAAAGATGTTTTATCTAATATGTGCTTAGAATAAAAGTACGTATTACCTATTTTTTTGTTCATTTTGGTCTTCTTGAATTGTGATTAAACACATATACTTTAGAAGTAGAAAATGACATAGTGTTATATATGATTTTATTCTATAATGTCTAATATTCAGTTAGTTCCTTTAGGAAATATCTTCTGTGGGAAGTGTTACTTTTTCAAGTAATATTCTGCTAGGGCAACGGTGAGTCCTACTTACTATTTCTTGTTTAAGGAGAATTTTTATTGAAATAACCTGGTAAGACTCTTATTTTCAAACTAAAGGAAAATCTCAATTAGGGCGTTTAACCAACATTACCTGTATCACTTCCTAGATACCTCATCTAATATTCTCAGTCATTCATAATGGGCTCTTTAGTTAAAAAAAAGAAAAAGAAAAAGGGTTTTAGGTGGTGACACTTCCATTTTGTCAAGCTTTAGTTATAAAAGGCAGGTCGAATACAGTGGTTGAACAGAGGTAAGTGAAATAAGTGAACCTCATTGAGGTAAATGAAGCTTAAAAACAGAACTGAGGTTGAACTGACAAATGACTAAGTCAGATTGCTTCATATTTCATGATTGTTGACAAGACCCCTATATGTCATCTCTGTCTATAAAATGGCTAGAAGAAGCTCTACTGGTCAAGTTCACATAAAGTCAAGGAGTCGTACAAGGATATCCTCAAATTTCAATGTTTTAGTATCTTCCAGAGATAAAGTATCTTTAAGCACTTTGGCTACTCCAACGTCAAAAAGGAGTAGCTCCAGCTACTCTTGCCAAGTGTTTGTTTTCCTGTGGAGAACCTTTGGGAGGTTAAGTGTGGGCTGAATAGCAGCAGGACTGCCCCACCAGTCTTTTTTCTGGAATCACAGGTTATTGTGGTAATTAAAAGTCCTGTAAATTAGAATAAAACTCTATGTGTAGAACTAAAACTGTCAGAACAGACCTAGTGAGAATGTGGTGATTAGAGCGGGGAGGAATTGGGAATACCTGCCTGGTAGGGAAGCTTGTTTGCCTGGAAAGAACTTAAGTGCAGTGAATATAAAGGGAAAATACCAGAACCATGGAGGAGAAAAGGCTGTTGCTTAATCTTAAAAGGTTGTATGGGCAGCAGTTATATCTTAGAGAAACTATCAAAAATTGGCATTGGTTTAATCCAGTACGAATGATACTATTTTCCTTGGCAATTTATGTTTTGGGATTATTTATAATACATTTACTAAGAGAAACCATTATGGCATTTTAAATCCTCTGTGATTTGGGATATGAGTAGTCAGATGTGTTTGTCAGTTTTTTCATAAGCCTGACAGACGATGGATATATTTGTAAGGATGACATCTTTCTTATTTCTTTATTGATTGCTTTACCTCCCTAATGATTTCTGGGTTATCAACATTTTGGGGACATGGTGGACCCAAGAATTATGTGGAATTTGAAGTAGAAAAATAGAAAAAGAGTTCTTGTAATCCATTTCACCAGAATTTACATGAATGTGAAGTTTATTGTATAATTTTGTGGCAGTGGGTTGTCCTTCTAACACACTCATATTATATGTGAAAATGTTATAAAATATGTTACTTCTCTTTAGATACACTTCTTGTTAACATGTCTTACTTTTTGGTCTGTGCTTAAGGTTTTTATGAATGGTCCTGGCACTGGCATTCTAGAGTGGCATAATGTAAATTCTAAGGACCCCTCTATAGTCAGTCATTCTTATTTTTATTTTTGCTATTATTGTTGTCAATTTGCTCCAGACTGCTGAAATTTTGGTCTCTAGTAAGGCCTATCGTCTTACAGGTTTAAATGCTTTAAAATATTTTGTGTACTTTTAATTTTTAACACCAGAAATATGATGATGGATCAGGTATTGCAGTCATTGAGCCTAAATTCAGATTCCAGTTCTTAACCAAGTTTTATTTCTATTAGTAAGTCATTTTTCTGTCATTTTCCTATTTTTCATTTGCTAACCTTCTATATTATCTGATACCATTTTGATTCTGAAAATAGCCTCTGCTTTGTCTTCCTTATTTAATTTTAGATGCATTCATTTTTTTCCCCCTCTTTCTCTTTTTTCCTCCCCTCTTCCTTCTCATTTTGTTACTTAGGAATGGCTCTTTCTAGAGCTTCATTTAAATTGTTAACTTACTAATTGTTGGAATAAATACACAAGGCACAAAATTCAACGTGCTAAAAACAGTATAAAAACAAAGCTCTCACCTCTGGTCTCTAGCCATCTGGTTCCATTTGCCGAAAGTTGCCACCTGGAACCAGTAGCAGAGAGAGATAAGGGATGCAGATGAAAGACTCTACGATATAGAGTGATGTAGTCAGAACAAACAGAGAGGTGGAGGGGAGAGAAATGTAAATCATGGAAGCTGACAGGGACAATCAGCGAAATAGGAAGAAGCAGCAACTAGTGAAAGAATCACGAAAGGAAAAGTTGGACTCCAAACATGCAGACAGCTAGAGTCTGCTGGGCCATCAGGACCTGGGGCAGATAGCCACGGGTGAGGAACAACGCACCAGTTCACCTAAAGCCTACGTGTGTTACTTCTGAGACAGTGCTCACTCCTGTACTCTGTCTCCTGACAATAAACTTCCACAACTGGAGGTAATTGGACAGATTTCTAATTTTTGTTGCACAAGTAGGAACATATGTCACAAACAAGAGATGTGTCTTTGCAAAGTTTTAAGAGTACCATCAGCCACAGGGAGTGCCCTCAATCTCTGTTACTCTCTTCTGTAGTAGCAGTTCACTACCAGAGTGCCGTGTGATGAAAGGAATGGGGTCTAAAATGAAAACATCTGTTCTCTTTTAATCATACACTCAGTTGAATTGCAGATAATTTGTATAAAATGTTATTCTCTTCTCTCTGAAGAAACATTTTTTAAAAATCTAGTTCTCAAGAGGAAAAAGGAAAGAAGAAGTTGAAGCATTCCATTCTTACCAAGGAATGAAATATGGAAAGTATAATGTGAAAAGTCATATAGATAACAAAATGGACTAAGTATGCAAAATATATTGATGTAATCAATATATAGAGCCAAGTTTCCCTTTAACATCTAGAAATAAGAAAAAAATTTTTAATTGTATAGTCAGTAATCAAACAAGAGGAAAAACTTATGTAAATCTATCAAAATATAGAAATGAGTGAGAGGAAGCCCATTTTACTATGATTCTATTAACAAATACGGGATCAAAGGTAAAAGAAAAATTAAACCATTTCCCTCTGTCACTCTTACCACACACATTGCTCATTTTCAGGTCACCTTGATCTTAACTATTCATACCACTCCTAGTTCTGGGTTCTTTCATTCTTGGAAACTGTCTCGGTGATACATATCCGGAGATGTGGCTTCCAGGCTTAGAACTTCTGTTATAATTTGCACTTTTGAAATTACCTCCTGACCTTAAAGAAGACATTTTGAATTTTCCATGCAATAACTTTGAACACTGATTATCCTATCACAAGTGATAAAATAAATATATTTTCAAAACAAAGCATAAATTTAAATCCAGCCATTCTCCATGTCCATAATTCTATTCACAGGCAGTGTGATTGCTTCAAAGAAAATAAATTATCTTAACTGCAAGTAAACAAAGACTTCTTAATCTTTAAAAACTGAGTTTTAGAATCTTATACATATCCCACATTCCTTCAAAGAAATGGGAGGATATTTTGTAAATGGAGCTAATAATATATAAAAGTGCCATGAGACATGTAAAGTGTTTTATAAAGCTTATATAAATGTAAACACCATTATTTTTATGGTATGAACTGATAGCTACCTATATTTCTTAAGAAGGTCACAATAGAGATTGTGGAAGTTGAGATGTTCATAATTGAAACTGAAAAGCTGAAATCAGTTAAGACTGTTGACTAACATGCAATTACAATTAGTCATGTTCCTAAAACAGTAGTGATAAATAGATAAAATATATAATATATACCATCTATTGTATAATATACAACATAGAGCATATGGTATATAACATTATACAATAGTATATATATAACAACTCTATGTAACATATAACATAGAATATATAACTATTATAAAATAGTTATATTTTTGCTCATATTTTTATTTTTGAATTTAACATGAAAATAAGCTATGTTAGTATGTAGAGTGCTAGCGTACCAGTAGTATGCCATTGCAATATCAGTACCCCTCCTCTGAAACATTGCTTGAATTTTACCTTGAGAAGACTCAGTTAACTTGTGTCTGGATATGCATAGCCAATTTGTCTATCATCAAATATTTCTGAAGTCTCTAGCATGTGCAAGGTTTTGAATTAAGATTCAGAAAGAATTCCAAAGAAACAATAAGAAAAAAATCAATGTCCTTGAGATGATTTCAAACTTTCATATACAGCAAACTAACAATTCCAGAAAGTCTAGAAAAGTGCTTTATGGATACACAGTGACCACAAGAGCTATCGCATTTCTTGATGACTTGGCAGGCCTTGGGGAAGGTAATAGAGAGAGGAAAGGAAATTGCAGATGAGGCAGGAGAGCAAAGTCATGGAGGCAGAAACAGCAGAAAGTTTGAGGGGCTGTGCTCAATGCCACGACGTAGAACTGGAAGCTCACTACTAAGGATTTGGCTGGGAATTGAGAGGACTTGACCTTCCATATGATAGACAGGCTGTAGATAACAGTTTGAGGATTCAAATCTGTCCTTTTTGAGGCATCATCAAAATCATTGAGCAATAGTGCAACTAATATTTTTCCTGTTTCCTGTGCCTTTCTCTGTAATTGTAGTCATGAGTGTCACCTGCAGACCCAAACTCATTTCCCTCCAGTCAGGGAGAAAGGTCAGCATCCCCACTCTCTCCATCTGATGCTGGTTGGGGTTCAGTTGTACTTCTAACCTCCTCAGTGCCTAATATACCAGGAGGAGCCCTTGGGTCACTTTGGCCTTTCGGTCACAATGCTTTCTAACTCCTGGACATCTGCTTTGTTAGATGTCTAATACACATCTAAGACTGATATGTTGCTCCAAACCCATTTTCAGAGTAAGTGTTTTCCTCCTCTGAGCATTTAGCTCCTGTTTGCTCTTTACTCTTCTCTCACAAGACACAAACATCTGCTGTCCAGCCTTTGGCTGGGGACCTGACACAAAGGGTAGAGCTCTCTGAGCAACGATGATGTTATCAGCTGTCATTGAATTATCACTTTGTGCATCATCTACTGAACTGGAGTCACCCACCTTTTACCCCAGGTAATGTCTAGATTAGTTTTTGATGTCCATTTAATTCTCCCTGTGTGTAGTACTTTAATGAAAAGTTACTTCTAGGACTCAATTCAACACTCCCTCCTGCTTTCTCACCCATGTGCTGCCACCCTCATACTCAGAGCTGTGTCTAATCTCATTATATCAGAATGATCATATCTTTCGATGTAGCTACTGACCTCGGATTACTTGTGGTAGAATGGGGCAGGCAGGAATAGTATGGGATCTGGAATTCTGGCCACTCCTTGAAGCCAGACCAAACTACACAGAAAAATATTGAGGAAGTGCTCCCAATTACCAAGTGCCTTCAATGCCTCCAAAAGAAAAGACTTAAAACAGTTTAATGCAAGATCTGGGGCACAATATCTCAGTCCCCCACAACAGCCCCGGATAGTCCCCACTGATGTGGCTTCATGAGTGGTTGACAAAAATTTAAACCAGCAGTTAGAAAACAAAACAAAACAAAACATGGTGCCCTCGGTAGTAAGGCGAAAATAGAGAGCGTCTGGGTGCATGTAGCTGGCAACTCAGATATTGGAGACAAAGTGAAAGTGTGATGGTGATGAGGCAGCCAAGGATCTGGGTGACGGCACTCAGAAACAGCAGTAGCCAGTTGGCTTTGGGGACGAATCAGCTGGGAGGTGGATCTTAGCCGTGTAGCAGGAATTTGAAGCATAATTCATAGCCTTTGAGATGGGAAATAGGGTGAGAGTGGTGAGAAGGAAAGTTAGAACGAAGAGAGGGCAGGTGTGCAGAGGGGGTTTGGGAAGAGGAATTGAAAAAAGACATCCAGGCAGAAGTGCGTTTCTAAGAACCTGAGCACCCAAGTCGGAGGAAGCCTGAGGCTCCCAAAGAAGACGGGCATCTGCATTTCAGAAGGGCCTGAGTGCCAGCAGGCACGACATGGGGGAGCTCAGGGGAGGTGGAGCCCACGTACAGGTGTGGTTCAAGATCCAGAAGCAGAGGCAAAACTAGGTCTCTCAAGGCGGGAATCTGGTGGGGAGGGATTTCGGACTAGGAATGAGGCTGGGTCTGACTTAGTCTTGATGAAAGCAGTTCTTACCAAATTAATGTTCTGATAGAATTCAGCAGAGATGGGGTGAAGGCAGATGGAAGATTTGGTTGTCTAGTATCAACAAGAAGGGGACGGCAATTAAGATGCATAAGATGTTGCTTTATATTTATTAATTTGGCTTCTCCTCCTTGGAGCCCACAGGAGGTAAAAGTTTCCCTTGTTTTCTGGATTAGTCTCAGTAAGAAATTGCTTAACAGCCAGACACATATCAGAGAATAGGGCAAACAGGGCTCTGAGCTTTATTTTTGTACATTTTCCCAGCATGCTTTATTGGCACTGACTCAGTTCCAGTGTTTCCTTTAGGATTCTCGTTCCCTGGGAGGAACTGGGTTAGATTAGGCAGCATTCTGCATGAAGCTACAGAGTTCAGAGGCTTCCTGACTAAATCAGAAAGCCTTTGTCAGCAAGTTCTACAGAACCCTGATTAAATGAAAACTACCAAGGCGAGCTTGTCCTTTGAAAAATGTCAAGTTAGGGCACTGATCATCTTAGCATATAAAGGTGATCCTTCTCTGTGGGGACAGACGGCTTGGTTGTCAACAAGGGAGGGTCACCAAGACCTCATTCACAAGTGGTCTCACACAGAGGGAGGAGGGCCTTTGCAAATGAGGACCAATAGTACAGTTTCAGGTATACATGTATAGACACACATACACACATGCACACACGCAAACACGTATCACCAGAACTGACCGACGGCTTGGCTACTAGCCTTTAGGTTTAGAATTTTAAAAAGAAACTTATTGGAGAAATATTCTACCTCATGGTAGCTGGGACCAAGTAGAACTATTTACTTTTTACAACTCTCTTCAAAAGCCAAGCAATATAATTCTGCGTTTGGCTCTCTTGACTTTACAGCAGGAAAGTGCAGTAAATGGTGAAGGAAGCAAAATGTTTTAGGATCAGGCAGGAAAGTTCCACAGGTTTGTTTGTAACTGACTTTGAGTAGTAGTATCCTTGTCTGTGATGTTGTGGTTTCTATCAGTCATTAATACCATTTTCATTTCTTTAAATATCTTTCTTAAATGGATTTCTTAACCAGTTTGTGATTTTCAAAGCATCATTTTCAAGTGTTACTCTGCTTAGTCTTTGCATTTATTTTCTCCATGAGGGATCTTAAATAATTCAGTATATGCAGCCCAAATGTCTATATTTCCTCTCTCACCTGAATGACAGCAGAACCTTGACATCTCTGTCAGATATTTCTGAGAGTTCTTGGAGACTCAGACTTTCACAGTGCCCTTGTGGCCATGTCTTATTGCCTCCTTCCTGTTCCAGTGATCACAGTTGGCCTTGTGCAAGTCATGAGGCAGTGCTCTCTTACTGTTCTAATACTGGAGCGTGAACAGGATCCTCCCCAAATCTATTAGCAGCTGCTTCTTTTGGGGCTTATAAGCCCTCACCTATTGCTCTGGGTTCCCACATCGCTCAGGCAGAGAAAACCAGCTCCTACAGACCAGAGAGAATCTCTAGCCCAACCACGCTTAGGACTGATTACCCTTTCCTTCCCGGGTGCCTTTGATGGACTCAAAGAAGACATAAGAGTCGAGATTGAAGTACATGTCTTCAACTCACTTCACCAAACACCAGTCATGTCACAAATAATTTGAAAATATTTGTTGTTCAAATTTCTTGGTCCCAAACAAAAACCATGTTCTTCAAAACACTGCATTTTTTTCTTGCTAGAAACTGTAAAGTCAATTTCCCTCTGAAAGGACTTCAGTTTCGTCTCCCTGGGCGCTCCTCGTTAAGGCATAAGTCCATCAGAAGGTGAAAGTGAGCTTCATGCTTCACTAGGAGTTGGTACACATTGTCATCTACGGTTAAGTGGAAGGTCAGATTCTAGATCCACAGCTGGTCTTCTGTGAGAGTCTTTCCTTCTCTCCAAGCTACAGAGTTTGGGGCCTCTTCTTTCCAGAACTATAATACTGTTTTTTTGTTTTTGTTTTTTTTAGATGTCTGAACCTGTGAATATAATTGGGTCATGAAAAGGCTCTACTTTCCCAGCAAAGCTGCTTTAGTTTTTGAATCCTCAGAATAAGAACATGAGTCTTTTAAAGAATGTGTTTAATTGCCAATCACTGTGAGGAAACACAATAAAAATAATAAGCTATGAGAAAGTAACAGAACTCCTACGCAGTCTTTTAGCAACAACCCTGTGCCTCTTTTCTTTAGGAGCCCCAGTGGCTCTTGCTGTCATTCTTTAAATTCTGGGGATACTTCTTTATACTTCCTACCTTTCTCTTAATAACCACCCCTGTCCAACACACCCATTTCTCTGTCTGTGATCATATTTCCTGTTATTGGAGAACAGTACATCATCTGTGACGGGTGAGCTGTGTAAGTGTCCCTTATCCATAAATGGGTTATTTACCTGCCAAGTAATGTCCAACTGGCAACTCCCTTCTCATCTATAATCTCTCACCTTTGCTGTATAAGGACAAGTCACCTTGAGTCATTATATAAGACACTATTCCACAAAAGCTGCTATTTTGATGTAAATCATATCTGATAGGGGACCACAGTGAAACGGGTATCAAAAGCCGTAAGACTCCAGGTGTGGGGGATAAGTTTATGTGTAAAGGGACAAATATTTGGATTTCTTAAAATGATACATGCAAAAAGTAACTTTGCTTACTTTTTTTTTAGTAACTGAGATTAATTTTGATCACTGGTATCCAATCTACTCAGTTAGTAACTCATTGTTTTCAGAGTTTTCTTGGTCCGGTTAGGATTTTTTAGTGAGTTTGGTCCTCCCTCCCTTCTTCTGAGGCGGTGTCAGTGGACTCAGGGTGGGAAGCCTGGTCAGGAGATTTTATCCCCAGTCCAGGCTGGTATCATTTAACAGAGTTTGCCCTGTTTTGTTTGTTTGTTTGTTTGTTTTGTTTTGTCATCAATATCAGTCCCAACAGACATCCATCAAAAATGTCCATTCCTTCCATGCTTAAGTCATTTGCCCACACAAGTCACCTTTTCCTGAGCACAGGCCCTTCAGATCTACTGGCGTTTTCTCACTTAACTGCTCTGCTCAAGGAAAGTTCTGTAGGCTGTGAAATGATTGGTGAGGAGCTCTATCAAGCCTTGTTTGTCTAGACATGTCACAGCCACTTCCTGCTATTTCTTACCACTTATGACTGACTATAAGGCTTGCCATTTCTCAGGGATGGAGACACTGGTTCTGTTGGCTGTAAGATCCCCAAACGCCTGGCTTGGAGACAAAGTAGTACAAGGAACAGGGTCCAAGCTCCTTTTCAAAGGCTTGCTTCAACATCTAAATCTCTTCCATTTGTGACTCCTTTTCTTTAATACCACTCTCTCCTGTCCCTATTTGTCTTTGTTAATTTAAAAAAGATTGTGAGAAAAATTGATTCCAATGAATCATAGGTTCTCCTATGACATCATAATGGCTTATGATTTAAACTCTTGAGTTCTACTGAGCAGTGGCTTTTAATATTTAAAACCATGATTTTGAAGTCAAAAAAAAAAACTACTCTTAAATTATCCTTGCCCTGAGTTTTAAAAGTCTATTTCAAAACTCAGAACACTTCATTTCTGTTTAAACAGTCTTCCTCTGAGGCAAAAATTTCCTGATGTCTAGTTTTCACAGGGAGGAAGACTTTCACATTAAAAAGGATCACAGTGGGGGAAAAAAAACCTCCACAGTTTTTTTCTTTTTTCAAAGTATATCCCACCACACAAGGGCAGGACAATTGCAGTAATAACAGAAAATTAGGACTTGACATCATGTTGACTTAACGTTTCCAGATAAAGATGTTCCTGAGATCAACATCTATGGCAACTATCATTTCTCACAGGAAAACACATTTTGTCATAAAAACACAAAAAGACCATAAAAATAAAGTACAGTTCTTTTTTTATGGTTGATATGAAACATTTTTTGGGAAAAAGTGCCATTTTTTCCTATTTATATCCAGGTGGGTATAATGCAGTTTTATCATGGGATTGTCACAGATCCATGAAGGAATCACTGTCTCTACTTACAAGTCAGGTGACACTTAAGTGTTGCCATATTACTGAGTAAAGCTTTTTGAATAAGACTTCCTAGAATCTACACTTTCAAGAATTGAGTTGGCTTAAAAAAAAAAAGAACAGAAGCTTAGGACTAAAAAATATACACATATTCAAATACAGACATTTATCTAAATTTTTGAGCCTCAGTTTACCTATTTGAGATCTGGAAAATATATTAACTATACATTTAAGTAATGTTTTAAAATGAGGTAAAGTATGAAAACACCCAGCATGTCGTGGGACATCAGTTAATATGAATTCACATCCATTTTACCCTAAATTATAAAAGTATAGAGGAAACATTTATGCCATTTTACGTAACAACTGGATATTTTTTACCATGCTCTATACACTCCCCCTTCTCAAGCCAGTCAGATTTAGATCGCTGGATCAAATGTGTCTTCATTTTAGGCAGGCAAGAGGTTGTTGCTGATGTTGGATAGAATAAAATAGCTAAAGGAACTGGGGTTGGGGGGGCCTGTGATTTAGCTTAGGCTAAGATCTGCTGTGCTAGAACATGACATCCCAATCTCAGAGGCTCATAATAACAATCACTTATTTTTGCTCATGCTATGTGCATGTCATGAACTCTGTTCCTTATCATCATCCTGGGACCAAAGAAGCAGCTGCCGTCTGGGGAAATCCTGATCTGTTGGCCAAGGGAAAAATGCAGAAGGCAGAGCCACATGACAGCTCTTAAAGCTTCTGCTCAGAAGTGGCATATATCCCAATTCACAGGCCATAGTAATTTATGTGGCTAAGCTTGGTATCATTGAGCTGCAAAGGAAAAATCTTGCAATAGGGAGAGGTAACAAATATTGTGAACAGTAACCAATCAACAAAATGGGTAAAAGTAAATGAGTATGAAGAAGACAAGCTATCAATAACAGAAAATGGTGGGCAGTATTGGCAGTGGTCTACTCAGTGACAGTTTATTTGCTGCCATGGAGGATTGTGACCCCAGTGTTGCCAGAAAAAGCCTTTCAAAAGAAGATGGGGACTAGGCACTTGTCCATTCATGGTTCTCTGAGTCAAATCCAGCTCCTGAACAGTTCCTGGCCCCCTAGAGCTCTAATACCAGGTGTAATATAAGAATATGCCAGGGCTGGAAGGAATGGACTCTCACTGTTGCTAAAGCAAGTTTTCAAGACAAGCTGGGAACCTGAATTTGATATAAAAGCTTTCTATTTCCTAATGTCATCAATGGATTCAAGTATTTTAAACACAATGCCAGACTCACAAAACATGGTTTGGGCAAAATCTGGCTCACTGACCACAGTTTCTGAATAATGATGGTGGTGTGGCTTGGGATCCCTCCACTGTCCAGAACTGGACGCTTCTGAGAGGGATAATCAAGCTAGTTGTTAGATTGCTACACGGGAAATGAGTCAGTCATTTTCTTTTGCCATTATCTGGTAATGCCAGCTTCTAGGGACCTCATTTTTGTGTGAATTACAAGTCCAGGATGCTTAGGTAGAAAGTGAAGAATTTGTTCTATCACACAAAACATTACAGTGATAGAATTAACAAAAATGAACAATGATCAACTGGTATTTTAAGTTCTTTCTAAATTTGATTTTGTACATGTTCATAAAGCCACAGTGCAATGGAAATCTTTAATTTTTTTAAGTTAAAAAGATGGCTAGCATCATTATTAATGCAGTTTTATATTTAATGCACATGAAAGTCATGGCAGAAAGATATATTAACTGGATATAAAACTTAGGCCATCAAATAATTAAGGTTAAACAGAGGCTCATAGCCATAATAGGAAATCACTCACATCAAAGTAAGCTAATTGAACTTTATTTTTCCTTTTATATCTAAAAAGACTCTGCACTTTGTGTCTTGGGCACATGGGTGTCAAGATCTCCCCTTCCTCCATACCTGTCTGTTAGATATCCTAATCCTTGCGGTGGTCTAGAGTTAGGACCACAAAGGCCACATTTGAGGTATATGAGCATTCAAGTAAAGGGAAGATGCTGCATTCTACCTATCTTTGTATTTCCATCACCTAGCAGAGTATATGCACAAAAATTAGTGCTGAATATTCTAGTAAATGAGTTAATGTTTAGGGTAATATAGATTTTCCATCAAAACAACTGATCCCCTCCATTTAATGCTAATTATTTAGCAACACAGATATTTGAGAATAAGAATGCAAGCTTATTTTACTTTACTATTATTACATTTGAGTCACTTGGCCTGAATGAATGACTGGATTACTTAAAGAGAAGAATTTTAGCCACTATTCAGGAAGTGTGTCTGTCTGCATATCTATCTATCTATCTATCTATCTATCTATCTATCTATCTATCTATCTATCTATCTATCTATCTATTTATTATTCTATCAGCCTACCTATCTATCTGTATCCCTATATGTAACAGGCATAATAAAACTACTTGATGCCTGTACAGAGTGTTTTCCCATATCTCATCATTTTTTCCAAATCTTACAGTAATTCTTTGAGGTGGATATTAACAATTATAACACTACTATTACAAATGAGGGTATTAAAGTTCAAAGAAACAAAGTCACTTCTGAGATGAATATATTTTATAATTTAAAATGCAGTCAATAGATTCCCCAATTCTGTTTTCCTTCCATTATACCCTGTATTCAGTTTAGTTCTACCTACTGGATCCCTAATATATGACTTTAAAAATGTAGACTGTTTAACAAGTAACTGACTAAGTATGAAGCATTGCTTCTCTTCTTGAGCATGTAAACTCCAAGGGAATATAGCCTTTAAAGAAAGATATAAGAGAACAGAGTATCTATATATATGTATCAAGTTTCCTCTTTTCTACTGACTTCAAAGGTCCTGGATCACTTCTGGCATTCCCAACTATAGCTTGTATCAGAGGCTGCCACACAGTCAGCCAGATGTCCCTTTAAATTCCAGTATCAGTTCAGGAGAGTAGCTTCCTATAGAAAAAGAAAATCTACATCTTCCCGACACACAGTGCCTCTCCATGGCTATAGAATCTCCCCCTTCCAGGGCATCTTGCCTCCAACACCACCCTGGTGGCAGTGCTGTTCCTTCCTATGGCTGCTGAGGAGAGCAGGGCCACCCCCTCAGCATCTGTGTAGTGTCTGTAGCTGTAGCGTTAGCTTACTCTGTCATTCAGCAGGAAACTCTGGTGCCTTAACTCCACCAACTTTATTTGCCAGCTGTCAGCAGCTCAGCTTTATAAACCAACAGACTTTTCATATTTATATTTTTGTAATTATGAAATATTTCAAATATAGACAAAATAAAAATAATACACTTGACATCCCTATACCACAACCCAGCTTTACCAAATTTAACTTCTGCCACAATTTTTCAGTTAAAAAAAACCCCAAAACAAAAAGTCTCCCAAGTTTTATTTCCCTCCTCTCATAAACTTCCCAGAGGTAATACTCTATCCTGAATTTTGTATAGATCATTTTCGTAAGTATTTAGGTACTTTTATTCATAGCTTATGTCCATAAAAATAGTAAGGCATTGCTCTGTATGTTTTATAAAATATTATAAATGTATATATATACTATAAAATACTCAGTTTTCTGCATGTGCAGCTTTTGTTCAATATTGTTTATCCATATTGATACACGTAGCACAAGTTAATTTACTTTAATTACTGTAGGATTCAATAGAGTGAATATCCAAGAAACTCTAATAACCAGTTTATGGACATTCCAGTCTCTCTTTCTTTTCTTTTTTTCTCTTTCCTTTTTTCCTCTTTAAAAAAATTTCCTTTTCTTCTTTAAGCTCATTATTTCAAGCAGAGTTACAGGAGCAGCTCCTTGTGCACAAGTGCAAGAATTTTTTAGTGTACATAAATTAGAAATAGAATTGCTGTATTAAAATATGCATATCTTCAACTTTACTAAATATTGCCAAATTACTCTCCAAATGGATGCTATAGATTTGTCTATCTTCCAACAGTGTATAAAATAGCAAACTGCTTCACAACCTCAGTAATTATTAGACTTTTTAGTTTGTTCATTATGATGGATACACAGTTATATCTCATTCATGAATTTGAACATCCTTTTATGTTTATTTACCACTTAGGCTTCCTCTTTTGTGAATTTTTTATTCATACCTTTGCTCTATTTGGGGAAGAGAATCTCTTTTATTGATTTCAAGGGGCTATTTATATATGCAGGACATAAACTCTTTAAGAATCAACATGCATTACTAATACTGTTCTCAGGCTCTGATTTTTTTTCTTTTTTTCTGAGAAATTTCTAATTCTAATGCTGTGAGGTTTTTTTACCATTTGTTTGTTCTATATTTTTCTTCTTATTTAAGAAATCCTTTTGTTCTGAGTTAATGAAGATTTTTCCCTTATTCTTTATGATACGTTTTAATTTTCACATTAGGTCGATAACTTATTGCAGTTTAACTTCGTGTGCAGTCTAAGAATAGAGCCCGTTTTTGTTTAGCTTTCCTGCCTTCTTTGTTTTGATAACCAGTTGTTCCAACACCTTTACTTTTGTTTAGAATTTTTGTATTTGTGTTCATAAATAATATTGGAGCGTGTTTTAATTTCTCCTACTATTTTTGTCAGATTTTGATATCAGGTTTATACTAGATGAATTAAATGAACTACAAAGTTTCTTTATTTCCAGTTTTTGCCATACTTTAAGTAAAATTGGTAGAGATTGCTTTTAAAACCAAATGGGCATTGTTGGCAAATTTTGAGGGGTGAATTTGGTGAGAAATGAATAGTTTTCAATTATTGATTCAGTTCAGATCATCATCAGTGAGTCAGATTTTTAATTTATTCTCGTGTTAGTCATATTCAATGGTAAATGTAGAAATTTATTAAGAGTATTCTTTTATGATTTATTAAATCACCATGTCTTTAGTTTTGAGCCTGTTATTTCTAATATTGTTTACTTGTTCCTTCTTTGGTTTCCTTGACATATGGTCAGACTTTTGTCTGTTTTATTATTTTTTCAAAGAATCAGCAATTGGTTTTACTAATTGTTGACATTCTAGTTCATTATTCTCTTCACTTTAATTGTTTACTTTATTTAAAAAATTTTTATTCAGTTTTCTCTGTGCTTCCCAATTTTTGAGTTGCAGGCATAGTTAAGGTACAGTTTATGATTTTTTAATGCAAGAATTTATACATATACATTTTCTTCTTAATAACACTTCAGTTGTATTCTACAAGATTTAATTCTACAAATTTAATGTGTAGTATTTAGTTTTTTAAAGATTTGTATATATCTAAAATTTCTAAGTTCTGACTTCTGGTATGACTTCTGTTTTCATCAATGAGTTATTTAGAAGGAGTTTTATTTTGTAAAATTTCCAAATTTATTTTTAGTTAGTTTTCTATTATTATTTTCAGTTCAGTTTCATTTAGCTAATGAATGCAACTTGTTTGATATCAATTCTTTAGCTATGAGATTTTTCTTATAGTTTTTTTTTGCAAATAGGTTAGTCAGTTTTTATAAATAAATAATTTCTTAATGTATTAATAACTTTTTAAAAACAATGATTGTTTATTTGCCAATTTCTTTATTTCTGCGATGTTTCCTTTATATAGTTTGAGGCTTTAATATATATTAGTGATTTTAAGTTTAGATTTATAATTTTGGCAATTTTTTTCTTGGCATTATGTATTGACCCTCTTTTATCCTTTTATCTTTTGCCTTAAAACAAATTTTGTCTGATGTTTCCATTGCTATAATCACTAGTTTCTTTTTATTAGTAAATGCCTGACATATATTTCTCCATTCATTTACTTTTATTTGTATATATTCTTAAGTTTTTTAGTACATTTTGTAAATAGCACATAGAGCAATTACAAAGTTGTGTGGCTCTAAGACAAGCTTTGTTGTGGTGGTGTTTATAAAAGTAAGCTTATTTTATATATATGTATTATGATTTCTCACATATTTGGATTAATTTCAACTATATTACTCTGAGTTTTTTCTATTTCTTTTTATTCACTTTCCTACTTTCTGCTGCACATAGATCATTCTTTAATCTCTCTTCGGTGAATAAAATCTTATAGAATGAAATCTGGAAAAGTCAACTATAATCATGTTCAACATTGACTCATTCTCTTTTATTTCTAGAAAAATTAGAATCATTTAGATTCACGATTCTTAACTTCTTTTTCATTTTTGCTATCTTTTTTTATTCAAAATCTCCCAGTTTCCTAATTCAGCTGTGGTTAGTAAGATGCTTATACCACACTTTAAATTTCTTATTTAAGGAACTATAATACTATTTCCTCAAGTTGTATTAGGTTGGTTTTTTAAATCAGCCTTTCATGTTCAATTGTCTTGCTTTCACCCCATATTTTCAATTCCTTGTTCTGTGTATATTTAAACCTACTTATTTTATAGACTTGATTTTATTACTAAAATAAAACCAGATAATCATTGCAATAGATGCAGAAAAACATTTCACAAAATAATTTGACACCCACCCAGGATGCAAATCAATAGAAAACTAACAATAGAATAGTATTTTCTCAAACTTTAGGGCATCTAAAAAAAACAGCTTTGAAATAACATCATAATCAATGAAGAAAGACTGAATATTTTCTCCCAAACTGAAAAAAAGGCAAGAATCTTCACCTTTATTACTTATATTCAACATTGTACTAGAAGTCTTATTTAGTTCAAAAACCATAGAAAAGAAATAAAAAGCATGCCAATTGGAAAGGGAGAACTAAGAATGTCCATAAATGTCTATAAATACTGATGACAACAAAGTTACTAGACCTAAGAATAAGATTAGCAAGTTTGTTGAATACAAGATCAATTTCCAAAAATCAATTGTACTTCTTAATACTAGAAATAAACAATTAAAAACTGAAATTATAGCATCAAAAGCATGAACTATCTTGGGACAATTTAGCAAAATATGTGCAAGAACTGTTCCTGAAAACTATAAAAGACTGAAGAATGCAATATTGCTAAGATGTATATTCTTCCCAAATTGATCTGTAGTCTATACCATCCTAATCAAAATCCCAAAAGACAATTTCAGTGGAATTGACAAGCTGTCTGAGATATAAATGGGAATGCAAAAACCTAGCAAGCCCAAAGGAAAAAAAAAGACCCTCATGACTTCAAAATTTATTATAAAGCTACATTAATAAAGATAGGGAATGTTATTAGAGGTAATATATGATAGTCAAACAGATCAATGGAGCAGTATAAAGTTGACAAATAGACCTATGTGTATGTGGTCAATTGATTTTTGACAAATGTGCCAAGGTAATTCAATGGAGAAGAACAGTCTTTTAAACAAATGTGCTGTAATGATTAGATATTTGTATGAAAACAAAACAAAGCAGAAGTTTTAACCTTACTTCACACATTATAAAAAAATTAACTCAAGCTAGATCATTAACCTAAATATAAGAGATAAACCCACAAAGCTTCTGAAGGAAATCTTAGGTTAAAATCTTCATAACAAAGCAGAATTTTTTTAAGATATTACCGAAAAAATGAACCATACAATAAAAATGTGATAAATTGAACTCTACCAAAATGTTAAACTCTTGTTCTTTGAAAAACACTCTCAGGAAAATAAAAGGCAAGCTGCCTACTGGGGAAAATACATTTTTGGTAAAATATTATAACCCAGAAAATATAAAGAAGACTTGCAACTCAAACAAATTCATTTCAAAACAACCAAAAGCTTTGTACAGACATCTCACCAAAGAATAATATATAAATGGCAAAACAACACATGAAAAATTTATTAAAATCGTTCGTTATTAAGGAAATGCAGCTTATAACCATAATGAGATACCATTGTATACCTTCTACAATGTCTAAATTTTAAAAATAAATAATTCCTAATATTAAAAAGTGTATCAACTAGACCTCTCATATGCTGCTGATGGGAATGGAAAAAAAAAAACTTAAGCAGTCTTTTTAAAATAATATTAAGCATTCACTTACAGTATAACCCAAAAATATCTCTCCTGCGCATTTTCACAAATGAAATGAAAGCATATGTACTCACAAAAATTTGTACATGAATGTTATAGGTTTATTAATAATAGCTCAAAACTTGGAAATATCCCAGATATCTGTCAACAAGAGAATGGATAAACAAATAATACTATATCCATACAATGGAATAATCAACTACTACAAGGAGATGCGACAATGTGGATGAATCTCAAAAACATTACGCTGAGGGTGAGAACCCAGACAAAAAGAATACATGCAGTACAATTTCACATATGTCAAATTCATAAAAAAGTAAAATATAGTAATAGAAACTACATCAATAGATGTCTGGGGCCATGGGTGGTCAAGGAGGTCATTGACTATAAAGGAACATAAGGAAAATTTTGTGGTGATGGACGTGGTCTTTTTTCTTTTATTATAGTGGCATCCATACCTTTGTTAAAACTATTGGATGCCAGTTGTACCTCAATAAGAAGGTTTTAAAAACACAAATAATTTTTTTATATAGCTCTGCTAGATGTATAACAAACCAAAACAAAACAATACAAAATGAAACAAAACTTTAACAAAAATATCTTAAACTTTTAATAATATTTTTGTTAGTAGTGTTAGTATTATTTTTCTAAGAATTTTATAGGTGAACTGTAGCATATAATATAGAAGTAATTACGTTGTTATCTTTGGAAGCCAAGATTCCTGGGAGAAACAAACAAGGTAGCTGAGTGTGAGTAAAATTCAGTAGTACTAACTTTGAATTCTAAGTATCTGTATAAACTCATGTTGTTTTTATCTTTAGGGAAAAAAAATCAGACTGTCCACTAAAACTACGGCCTGGCCTAGCAATAAGCCTCTTTCCTGATATTTATCATCCCTAAGTATAATTTTCTGCTGAAACGAACCAACATTTCTTGGGGAATGGCTGATTTCACTCAGGTCTAGTGTGGGAAATGTACATATGAGCTCAGAAAGTCTTGTCAGAAAGTCAGGAAACTATTAAAGCCAGTAAGGACATATCAAAAATCACTGGAGCCAATTGAAGAGGCTTCTGCTTACCAAAGATGGGACAATTTGAACAAGAAAAAGAATAATAACCTCCATCGATTGAAATGTGTTTAAATATGAGTTTATAATAATACTTTAAAAGTAAACTCATTCATCACCATTCAAGTTAACTAACGCATTGTTTTGAAAACAGGAAGATAAAGGGGGAGTGCTTAGACACTTACCCTGTTTTTCTGTACAAATTATACTGTCAGTTACCTTCAGTGACATTGATGAGGGCATTTTCTTACAAGAAATAGTCTAGATAATAAACAAAAAATGAATGATAGAAATGAAATCACACCTTTTTGAAACTTCTATTGAAATAATGGATCTCATCAATGATTATCAACTGTTGCTAATATCGTAACAAAAAGAGATGACCAGATATCCTGTATCTCCTGATTAAAGTACACAACACTATCTGAGAGCAGTAGTGCAAAAAACTAGAACCTGAAACCAATCTCTGAATCTCATGATCTAAACATCAATTTATAGAAAATACATGTGACAGAGAAGGACAGAAAGCAGCATCATGAGAATATAATCAGTAAAACCCAACCTGTGGAAAATTCTACAGAACAAATGACCCAGTTTTTTAAAAAAATTATAAAAAGGGCTAAAAGTAGGGAGTTCTAAGTGTATAAATTGATATATATAGATTGTAATCCATAGCTCAAAAAAAGATAAGATATATACCTACTAAATGCAATCAGTGGACTTTATTGTACCTCAATTCAAACAAATTTTTAAATATTAGGAAATTTTTGTGTTGATTGCATATCTGATAGTATTAAGGAATATTGCTAATTTTTAAAAACATCATAATAGCATTGTAGTTATGTATTCTTTAAAGAAAAGATTCTTTTAGAAATTGGTATCGATACATGTAAAGATGGAATGATACAGTGTCTGAATTTTGCTTCAAAATAATGATGTTTGAGGGACATGGATAAGTATAAATGGAAACATTACCCATAAGTTAATAATTATGTAAGCTGAATATTGACTGCATCAGCCATTTTTATTCCACTGTCTCTAATTGTGAATATTATTAAAAATATTCCATAAAATTTTCCAGAAGAAGTTTTAAGATGTCCATCTGGGAAAAAAATCACTTGTGCTCTATATACAGTGTGTGAAAAAAATCAGACAAGACCTAAATATGATTAAAGAAAAAGGAAGAAAAAAATCTTGCCTCCTTCCTTTTGGTGGTCTTTTTTCTGAATAATGTCTGAGTGCTTCTGTTATTTCAGTTTAGTGACATTATTCCAGTATAGGAGAAGGTAATTAAGCCTCAGATAATATCAAGTACCTTTGTTAAGAAGACTGCATGACTGTAAGGACATACTCTGAATGTATCTTCCAGAGTGCTTGTGGTTACCACCCTATGATTAAGGATTTTTGTTTATAATTATTTTTTAAAGAGAAGCCCTGCCTTGAAGAATATTCCATATTCTTTTATATCCGATAAAAATGTAAGCCAAGAGGGTAAGAAACTTTTTTCTAAATTTAAATGTAGTTTGGAAAAATATTAAGAAAGACTTTCATATCACTGTTATTTCACTTATACTGTATATTACAGTATTGCAGTAGGAAGCAGTCATCAGTATGGTATAATGTATAGAAGTGAATTTTACCAATAACAAATTTGTTTTTGCATTATTAAAGTTCCATTTAAATCTTACCACACTATCAAAAACATCTGAAATAATCTTCTAATCAGAATACAATTAAATTGAGAAAATCACAGTTATGGTTAAAATTAGGTTTATAAGCTTTCTTTTTCAAGTTACAGAAATGTTCATCAGCAAGCTGTTGGCTAATGTGACCCTAGCTTTTCAGAAGACATTCCAAAAATAAAACTCACTTTCAGTGAGTCATGAAAATAAAAAGTATTTTCCAGAGATGTTGCATGGGATTTAAAAGAAGTAACCCTTTCCTTTGATGCCATCAATTGCCATGACATTTATTTGGATATATTTGTTTTTAATACTGTGTGGTACACATACACACACAAATACACACACAGAGTGGATTTAAGTATGTTAATAGACCCAGCAAATCAACTATTTTAGTCAATCAGAAAGATATTAGACAGGCAGAATTTACTATACTTCAGTGTTACCTGTTATTCCAAAGTTGTTGATTTGCTTTATCTCATTTTTTCAAACTTAAACTAGAGTTATTAGAAAACTTTATCTTTTTCAACAGAATCTTTATCAAATACAATATTTTTCCAGTAAAACTTGATAAGGACTTCTATTTGAAACTGTGTGAGTTGGTCTTTAGTTATGTTTGTAGCCTTCATGCTTCTGGCGTCAGGACTAAGGTATTAATACTCTTTTACGTGCTCTATGTTTCTTTTAAGAAGTCCTTCTCCACTCCTGGATCACAAGACAATATCTCTTCGTAATTATACTTTAACCTCTTACATTTGGGTTTTTAAATCTATGTGGAGTCCCCTCTTGCACATGTAGTAAATAGGAATTTTCTTTGTTTCCTCCATGCAGTAATAACAGAAAAAGACAAATGCAATATGATTTTTCTCATATATGAAGTCTAAAAACAAATAATCAAATGAAAAACACAACAAACAAAATGAGACAAAATAGAATAAACAAACTCTTAGGTACAGAGGAACAGATTCATAGTTACCAGAGGAAAAGGGGATTGTGGGGAGGGTGAAATGGGTGTAAGAGGTCCACTGTGTGGCAACTGGACTTATGCTGGTGATCACTCTGTAGTGTAGACAGATGTTGAACTATAATGTACACCTGAAACTTGTGTGTGTGTGTGTGAGTATATATATATATATACATATATATATATATATATATACATATACTTGCAGGGAATCATTCAAAGATTGTTAATACAAGAGAAAGGGTGTGGTAAGTTGAGATAGCAAGTTCAGATAGACTCTTTCTGTCTTAGGAGTTGTTTATTTTTTCTTGAAACTGAGGATGTTGATTGAAAATAGCAAGCAATTTGGGATAGTGAGTAGGCTGAAGTCATAGTTTTGTATTTAGTATCTAGCCCACATATTCCTATTTAAAAACAAGGTTGCAAGAATTAGGGTTTTCACTCCATCTGCTTAAAACTGGCATTTGCATAGTCAGGGTGTTCTTTTTTAATATCATAAAATGCTTCTTCCTAAAACATGATGAAACCTTTATTCCTAAGGAATTAGAGATATTTTGGGTACATTAGAAAAGAATAGAATGCAGCTCAGTTCACTTCAAAAAAAATCCTCTTATAAGTATCCTTGGTTATTTAGCATTTTGACGTGTCAACCTTTTAGAATGCATATTTAGATATATCTCATTCATTGAGAACAGACAAAAAGGTCTGTAGCTTACACATTTGACATGTAGGCACTAAAAATAAACCATATTACTTTACCATGTTTCATGTGGACTTATTGCATTTTCCTAAAATAGATGAGGTTAGGATAAATATTAACTTTACAAGATATTTTACAATAAGGTTCTTTGAAATAGCAAGCTCCTCCTAATGCACTGGGTGAAAGAATATGTAGGACAGGAAGGGGTTGTAATTATTAGTCCTGCATTCACATCGACACAGTAGACACTGAGGCCGGAACAGTTAGGTGTATTCTCTGAGATCTACAACTAGTCTGTTTCCTATTTGGCACAAGAACTTGTGTCTCCTGACGTCTCCTCTTTCAGAGAGAGTGATATTATCACTGAATTGGAAGACATGGACCCAATTCTTTTCTTTCAAAAAAATTTGAATATTTATATTTATTCAAAATTTGGGGGGACAAGAGTGCTCAGGTTAATTGAGAGTTACCAGCTATTTTATATATTATACATTTATTGTATATAATAAATTTACAAATATTTAGAACATAAAATATGCTTGACACATTACATTGAGCTTAATTTAATCATTTAAATGATTAAAAAAGCACTTTAGAAGGATTGAAATCCTTCTAAAACAGTATTATACATATAATTTTTAAATTTTAAAATTTGTCTTATATAAAACTGGTAGAAAATTAGATTGAACCTTAGCAAGTGTGTGATATTCCCTACATGTCTTATATAAGAGGAAACCATGAACATACAATTTGAACAGTGTGGAAAGGAATAAACTAAAATACAAACATTCAACTTTTAAACCAGTTTAACTCCTAGCCTTACTGTTTAGAAGTAACTATATTTTCTTAGATATCCTTCTAGATGTATTTTTTATTAATATTATGTTTTAGAGCATTTTTTAGGTTCCCAGCAAAATTGTGGGGACAATACAGAGATTTTTCATATACCCCCTGCCCCTACACATGCATGGCCTCCCCGTTATCAATGTCCTCCACCAAAGTGATACATTTGTTACAATTGTAGAGCCTACATTGATGTGTCACAATCACCCAAAGTCCATAGTTTACATTAGGGTTCACTCTTGGTGTTGTACATTCTATGAGTTCATACAAAAGTGTAATGCCATGTATCCAACATTATTTTATCATAAAGAGTAGTTTACAACCCAAAAAATCTCCCATGCTCCACCTGTTCATCCTTCCCCCAACCCCATCCCAACTTCTGGCAACTGCTGATCTTTTTGCTGCCTCCATAGTTTTTCCAGTTTTTGCTTCCCTCCATTTTTTTTCCAACATTTAACATTTTAAGACTTTCTAACTCTTAAAATCAGGTTGCTATTTGCATGCCAGAAACATATCCACTGGGCAAAATGAAGTTATCCACCTACCTAGTTAACATTACTTTATAGAAAGTAACTAAAAATGTGCAGAATCAGATATTTGAATTTAAAGGTTACATGTCGACTGGAGAGAAAATGTTTTACTCTAAACTATATTCTAAGTATAGTTAATATAAGTTAAACTTTATATTAATTATAAAATGAACTGACATTGTTAACATAAATATATAGTAACTCAAATATCAAAATGAGTGTAGTGATTTGGAGAGTCAGTACCATGGCTCCCGTTATACTATGACATTCAAAATGTCACAATCCAATTCTCAGTGTTCTTCCAGAGCCACTTTATGAGCAATCAGTGAAACAGGGAGTCTCATTATGTTCTAGTCACATCACATTTTTAATGAAAAATTCATAAGACCTGCTTTGTTCATATCACGTTCCCCACAGTGGGCTTTAAATGACTTCTGGCTATTTCTGAGACCATGCCTACTCTCAATAGATAAAAATATCTATTATTGAGCATATTAAAGTTAAATTTTCACAAATTCTGATAGTAATGGCTTAGAGTTATTGCAAGAAACATTTCTGAACACTGGTAGATTCATTGGAGTCACTAAACTGCCTGCCAAGGGGTTGATTTTGAGGTGAAAGCACTACTTAGATGTGTACAACCTGTTATGTTTCATTTAACAAGTCTCATGCTTCTCGGAAGCACAATAGATTTTGTTAAATGTGACATGGAGTTTTAAAATCAAATATTGGCATTCAGAGTTTCTAAAGCTTCTTTTAGATGTCAGTCAAGGAATTTCATTCTTTAGGGGTCATCTTTAGAATTGTCTGTTTCAAGTACTACTGAATTCATTTTCCACAAACAGCTGCTATCTCATTCATCTACTCATTTAAGATGCTGAGAATATAGCTGAAACAAAACGAGTGCTTACTTTCTAGGGAGGAAACTGGTTTATTAACTCCCAAATGAACAGTACAAGGTCAGGTGGCGAGAAGAGCTATGAGGAGAAATTAAGCAAGGTAAGGGTGTACTGGAACGCTGTTTCAGCCAGTGTGATCAGAGAAGCCTCTTTGAGTGGTTGTCAAACTATCACATATCTGAATGAGTATAGTTGGAATGTTTTCCTACAGAAGGACCAAGTGGAAAGATCCTAAGGACCTTGAGGAACAACCAAGCGTAAGGCTGAAGAGGGGTGAGCAGGGGTTGGTGGTAAGAGCCTCTTTCTCAAAATGGTATATAGGAAAGCAGTTCATGTCCTATATTATATATGGGCCTACCAATTAGCTCCATCAATTATTATCTGTGTG
This sequence comes from Vicugna pacos, assembly GCF_048564905.1. NCBI lineage: Eukaryota > Metazoa > Chordata > Mammalia > Artiodactyla > Camelidae > Vicugna > Vicugna pacos. Next base: position 37,412,403 of record NC_132991.1, on the reverse strand, counting down.
CAGTTTACTTAACCTTTCTAGGTCTTGAATCCCCAGCTGTCAAATACAAATAACAGTAGCGCCATCTCATAAGTGTGACAGTTAAAGAAGCGAACCCAGCACTGGACAGTGCTATCAGTGATGAAGTGTTTGATGAAGGAAGAGAGAGTGGAGATGTGAAGTTGTGTCTTTCCAGAAAAGAAAGAGTTAAATATCTGTTCACATGTTGCAAAGATAAACCTTAAAAAATTTAACTTTCCATCTCTAGCTAATGATTAGGAGTTTCCACGCAGTTAGTTCTTTCAACACCTGCAGCAGCTGCCATTTATTGACTTTAAAGTTTAGCTCCTTTAAAACAGCACTCCTTCTTTTTGAGATCTTTATAGGAACACAACTTAAGTACTATTTTGTGCTTTTTCCATAATCACAAATGTATTACGTGTTTGTAAAAGGAAAACAGTTTCAAAGGACAGAAATATAAGAAAATAATATACATCACACTTGTAATCAGAGAATAGCTTTCCACATGACTATAAATCATGCAAATATTAGTAAATTTAACCATTTCCAGTGATGTAATATTGTAGTAAATATTTGGTCGTATTTCATGGCTTTATTTTTACATTGAAGTTTTTAGTTTATCTCAGTTTTACTTTGCTGTATGTTACAACAAAGGCAAAATATATCTCATTCTTTTTGTTTTTGGACTTTTATTCTGTTTCCTTCAACTGTCATTTCCTGAACCAGTATGACATTATTTTAATTATTTTATGTTAAAAATAAATACACATAATATGTAATATTATAAACATTAAATTTGGGAAGTTTATTATGCATTATTGCTTCTTTACATAATTTTCTTATCTACTAGCTATCTATTACATTTCCAGGTAAAGTTTATTGTATCAAGCTGAAAAGAAGTATTTTGAGGGTTTTTATTGGAATCGTGTTAAGTTTACACATGAATTTGGGAGCTCTGACATTTTTACATTATAAGTCTTCTCACCTATTCATGTCTCTGTCTGTGAGTGTGTGTCTATTTTACCAAAACAAAATTTAAAAGGAATTTTTTATTCCTCACCTTTCTTCTTCCACTTCAGCATCATTAGCTGGTATAGGGAAATGCAAATTAAAACCGCAATGATTTGTTACTATCCTGATAGCAGAAAGGCTAATTTAAAAAAAAAGCAAGCCCCAAAAGTAATACTATGAAATGTTGGCAACGATGCCAAGAGACTGGCTCACTCATAAACTGCTGGTGTGAATGCAAATAGTACAGCCACTCTGGAAAACAGTTTGCTAGTTTCTTTAAAAAACTAACATGAAACTACCATATGACCTGGTAATTGCATACCTGGGCTTTTTTCCCAGAGAAATGAAAACTTATGTTCACACCAAAACCTATATAGGAATTTCATAGCAGCTTTATTCATTATAGCTAAAAACTAGAAACAACTCAGCTATTCATCAACAGATGAGTGATTAAACAGATTGAGGTTCACCTGTAACATAACATTACTCTGCAGTAAAAACACGAACTATTTGACACATGCAGCCACTTGGATGAAGCTCCAGAGGATTATGTTGAATGAAAAAAGTCAATCCCAAAAGGCTACACACCACATGATTCCATTTATACAATACTTTTGAAATGACAGAATTATAGAAATGTGTACGGATAAGTGTTTTTTTAGGGATTAAGGATGGGGTGTGAGTAAGGGTAAATAAATGTAGTGAATGCTACCTTTAAGGGAAATTAGGTAAAGCCTACACAGGATCTCTCTATTACTTTTTACAACTGCTTTTGAAGCTACAATAATCTCCAAATAAAAATTTATTTAAAAACAAAAATAAATACATAAGAAGAAATTTTAAAATTATTCTTAGAATTAATTTTAATTGGAATTATGTTAAATTTATAAATAAATTTGGAGTGATCTGACATTTTCACAGCATAACTACTTTTATCTAGGGGCATGTCTTTCTCAAAAAGTGTGTGTGTGTGTCTCTTTAACAAATCTTACCAATTTTAAAAACAAATCTAAAGCAATTTTTATTATTCCTTAACTTTTTTTCCTCCACTTCTGTGTTTCTGATGCTAAAAGTTTCAAAGTAGAATATTGACCTAGATAAAATAGGTCTAAGAAAGCTGGATTTCCACGTTAAGTCTTTTTTTTTTTTAAATATTATCTAGTGTCAAAAGTAAATCTTCTCTTTAAAGTTCTGATTGTGTGTGTTTTAAGACTTATATTTTTAGAGCAGGTTTAGGTTGACAGCAGAATAAGAGGTAGGTACAGAGATTTCCCATATATCCACTGCTGCCTCCCTTTGTGCTGGGCTTCCCCTATTATCAACCTCACTCACCAGAACTGCACATGTTTTACTAAGGATGAACCTACACTGACACATAATAATTACCCAAATTCCATGGTTTACTTAAAGATTCACTCTTGGTGTTGTACATTCTCTGAATTTGGACAAATGTGTAATGACATATATCACCATTATATCATACAGAGTGTCTTTTCACTGCCCTATAAATCCTCTTTATTCTGCTTATTCATTGTTCCCTCCAACCTGCACCCCTGAGAACCACTGATATTTTTACTGTCTCCATAGTTTTGCTTCTTCTAGAATGTCATACAATTGGAATCATATAGAATGTAGCTTCTTAGATGGATTTTTTCTCTTAGTAGTATGCATTTATGTTTCCTCCATGTTTTTCATTGCTTGGTAGCTCATTTCTTTTTAGCACTGAATAATATTTCATTGTCTAGAGGTACCACCATTTATTTATCCATTCACCTATTGAAGGGCACTTTGGTTCATTCCGAGTTTTGGCAGTTATAAATAAAGCTGTTATAAGCATATATATGCAGCTTTTAGGGGGAGATAAGTTTTCGTTTCCTCAGGGTAAATACAAAGGAGCACAATCACTGGATCATATATAAGAGTACGTTTAGTTTTATAAGAAACTGCTGAAGTGTCTTCCAAAGTGGCTAAATCATTTCACATTCGTACCAGTAATGAGTGAGAGTTCTTGTTGCTCCATATCATCACCTGCATTTGGTGTTGTCAGTATTCCAGATTTTGGCCATTCTAATAGGTGTGTAGTGGTATCTCATTGTCGGTTTAATTTGCATTTCCCTGATGACGTATGATATGGAGCACCTTTTCATACACTCATTTGCCATCTGTGTATCTTCTTTGATGAGGTGTCTTTTGAGGTCTTCAGACCATTTTTTAAATCAGCTTGTTTGTTTTCTTATTGTTGAGTTTTCTGTATATTTTGGATAACGATCCTTTATTAGATATGTCTTTTGTAAATATTTTCTCCCAGTTTGTGGCTTGTCTTTTTAATATTGCCTTTCACAGAGCAGAAATTTTTCATATTAATGATGTCTAACTTATCAATATTTCATGGGTAGTATTCATATCTAAAAAGTCATCATCATATCCAAGGTCATCTAGGTTTTCTCCTGTGTTATCTTCTAGGAATGTTTTAGTTTTGCATTTTGCATTTAAGTCTGCTCTCAATTTTGTTTTAATTTTTGTGAAGAGTGAAAAGTCTCTGTCTAGATTCATTTCTTGCATGTGAATGTCCAGTTGTTTCAGCAACATTTGTTGAAAAGACTGAATTTGTTCCATGTATTGTCTTTGCTCTTTTATCAATGACCAGTTGACTACATGTATGTAGGTCTATTTCTGTGCTTTTGTTCTGTTCCACTGATCTATTTGTCTATTCTTTTACCAATACCACATTGTCTCGAATTACTATAGCTTTATAGTAAGCTTTGAAGTCAAGCAGTGCCAGTCCTCCAGCTTTGTTTTTCCCCTCCAGTATTGTGTGGGCTATTCTAGATCTTTTGTTTCTTTCTTCATATAAACTTTAGAATCAATTTGTCAATGACCACAAAATAACTTGCTGGAATTTTGATTGGAATTGCATTTAATCTATAGATTAAGTTTGAAAGAGCTGATATCTTAACAATATTGATTCTTTCTATCCATGAACATAGAATAGCTCACCATTTACTTAGTTATTCTTTGATTTTGTTTATCATCTCTGTGTGTTCTTTATCCTTCAGCAGGATACCTCCAGCTTGTTCTCATGGTAACACTGAACGATAAGCACTAAGTGGAAACATTCAAACATTTTTCAAGTTTCTGCTTGTGTCACAATTGCTAACATACTTTTGGCCAAAGCAAATAACATGGCTGAACTCAGAATAAGAGGCAGTGGAATATACTCCAAGTTTTTGCTGTAAAAAGTTGCAAAGTCATGGTAATGGGCATAGATACAGGGAAAGCTAAAGAACTAGGGCCATTATGTGATTGATCTACCATACCAATTTATTACATAAGAAGGTTGTTGTGAAGATGAAATATTATACTTGAAAGCCCTATTTTGCACATTCTGTTATTATAGACGTTCTCATTATTAATGTGACATTTATAACAAATCTGTCTTGACTGATATAACTTAAGAACAGGGGTCAGCAAACTTTGGTTCATGGACTCCTATTGCCTCTTTTTATACAACCCTCAAGCTATATTTTTCAGTGGTTGAAAAAATAAAATTTTAGGAATAATATTTTGTATCGTGTTAAAATTATATGAGGTTCAAACCAGTGCCTATAAAGAAAGTTTTATGGGAACACATCCCTGTTCAATAATTTACATATTGTGTATAGCTGCTTTTATGCTACAATGGCAGAGCTGATGGTTGCAACAGAAACCAGGTGGACCACAGCAGCTAAAATATTAACTATCTGGCTCTTTATAGGAAAAGTTTGCTGATCCTCTGCTGTAAGATACTTATATGGATCTGAGAGTTTTAAACAGACATTCCCAAAGAAGTCTAGCATAGTTATATGGGTCACTCTGCTAAGATCCTTCAGTGATTACTTGGAAAGGTCAGGAGTTATATGACTTCTGACTATCAGTACTGATAATGTACCTGCTTTGTCAGCTTAACTCCTACCTTATTCTTTTCCCTTACCTGCTCTTTTGCTTTATTTAGTCTTTCAACTTCATACTAGCTGACTGTTTTCCTGCAGTATCCTTGCAGCTCAGGTTCGGACAGTTAACTGATGTGAGTCTCAGTGACAAGTTGTTCTCTGCGAAGTTCATCTCAAGGAGAAGTCCGGTTCTGGAAGCACCCCACCAGTACTCCCATCTGTCAGAGGCAGCGAGAACTATAACCCCCTAGCTGGAGCCTGCTGGCTCTGCCCTCACACTTTAGGCTCCAAGTAGAGGACACCTCAGAAATAAGTGGATAGTGAGTAAAAGAAATGGCCTGATGCAAAACTCAGATATCCTGACTATAAATATTGGAATAGTGCCATCTCATCTGATAGGCATGGTTCATTAGATGTTTAGCTCATATTTACGTTTTCCACTTTATCCTTATTTAAGAAATTAAATATATAACATTTCATGTCAGAATTAAGACCTGATATTCAAGCATGACATTATGTTTATGTATACTGACTTTCAATTTTGACTGCTTTCATTTATCTGTATGTTTGATGTAGTGTATAGTCACTAAACCAGCATGAGTAATATGTATATGTAATTCTGCTTTTATACTTACACTTAATTATAAAGTTCCTTTCTAACTCATCTCCCTTTTTTACTTTGGACTTTGTTTGTTTTCAGTGCTCACATAAGGTTCTAGGTGTTCAGTGCATTTGGGGATCAAAATACCATCAATTTTGTCCACAGCTACTGGCCACAAGGCATGTCCTCTGCCTATAAGATTTTCTGGCTTAGACAGCAGTTTTCTTATCATTTCTTTGTCTCAAAATTTGCCTTCCCAATCACTTTCTCTCTCAACTGATAAAACAAGAAATTTCCATCTGATTCCTTCTCTTGACAGTGAATGACTTATCTATGACTACTTTCCCTAATCACAAGGAATTGTCATTCCAACGTCCTGAATCGGTTATTTGACTCTGTACACCTCTTTCCTTCCACATACTGGAAAAAAGAAGTAGCTACATCCTGCAACAACAGCATTCAACTGGCATTTCACGATCAAATGTGAATGAATATGTTCCCCTTTACTTTAGGAAATGTCTTTCTTCTTCCTAGTAAAGTTCATGGAATTGCTCTGATAAGTGATATTTAAAATGTGAAAGTTGAAAATAGCTTCAAATACATTTTTAAAAGATTATTTAAACTATATTGGTTGAAAACTGATAGCAAACAAGTTGTAGAAGAGTGGTACTGGAGCGTTCATGTACAATAAAATGCCAGCATAGATGTTTTAGAAAGTATAAATTAACCTATTGCAAGAACATTTGCAGGATGGTTTGTTCATTTAATAATTCAGTCTCCTTTGTTTGGAAATCAGTCTGATAGTTGTATGCTTCAAATTCTTACTATTTTAGACCATTCTGAGTGTAGATGAGTAAGTATCTCAACCACTTTTCCCTTACACAGCAAAAAGACAGTCGCCTGTTCATGAAAAGAGTCGGGGGGAGGCTGTAGAGAAGGACTGTTGTAGAGCCCTCTTCCAGTGCTGGAAGGGCTGCTTTACTGAGTGGAGTGGAGGTAGGATTTGGAGATAATAATAAAGTAAAACAGGGAATACTCTCACCAAGAGCACTGACCTGGGTGCTTAGAACTTTGGAGGGAAGAGTGTGCGGCCCAGGAGCCTTTTTCTCTGGTTCTCAAAATCTGCTTTTGTTCACCTGACATTAAAATTGTTCCCTTTGTTGTTGTTGTTTTTTTAAATTCTAAAGATGCCAAAAATTCACTGGCTAAAAATATGATGGGAAAAGCCATAATAGAGTAAAACATTTAACCAATTAAAGTGCTGAGTAGAAAGTCTTGTACGGGAGAGCAGAGCACCCTTTGATCAAAGTGCTCAGGTCCTGTTGTGAAGCTTTGATGAGAAAATGCAACATCCTAAATGCACAACAATAGAAAAGGGATAGACAGGTGGGAAGAGAGGGTGAGGAGACTGCTCTTCTTTTGTCTTCTTCTCACTCTTTACCCTTTCATGTTTATCGTCTATACCATGTGTTTGTTTGGGTGTTTGTTTTGGTCCTATTTTTCCCCTGTCCTTTTGAAAGTAATAGCTGTGTAAAGCTGCTTCCCTGCAGGAACTGAGGCTTCTGCTGTGTGCTCCTTCTTTTATGAGAACAAAAGCACACTTACTGTGTGATGCATTCAGAACTTACTCTGGCTGTCTGACTCCTAAGTTGAGAGCACATTTTACCCTTTCCAACTTTTGAGTTGTGTTAACAGCTAAAGAGAAACATGACTTTTGGTTACAGGAAAAAGATCCTGCCAGGTTATACAGACACACAATAACACCACAGTCGTTCTTTTAATGAGAAGAATATGAACTAGATTCCCATTGAAATCTCTCACTGAAAATGCAAGATGTAGGTGGAGGAGAGTCAGTATTTTGTGACTTTGGCTGAGCGACACACGTTGCAAAAGCCTTTTACATGTATAACCTGTTTCCGTTTCACTCATTTACACTTTATCAAGGTATTGCTGTTCAGAGACTATTTTCATAGTACCTTCCTGGCAAAGGCAGAGACACCTAGAGAAACGGTGGCAATAGCAGCCTCAGTGAAAGAGTTCTAAAAATACAGTACCTTTCAAAATCTCTGCTGATACAGAAGGCTTAGAAATGGTCCCGGGATATTGCTTTAGAAAAATATTCCACCCAGAGGGCATACACTGAATGAAATAGGGGCAAGGATATCATACAATCTACATTTCCCCTTAAAAACTCCTGCCCCTTGCTTCTTGGTTTCCACATATCATTTCAAAGCCTTTCCTGTTATTTTTAGATAAGGATTTTTTTCAGCCATGTGGAAATGAATTATTAAAAGTGTAATGGTTATTTTTAACATCTGATAGGTAATTATTTTTTTTTCTCCTATGGTTATTGAATTGAAGTGACACTGAAGAAGGTCATCAGAGGAATCCAAAGCAAAATTGCAGAACGGTGGTTGGCAGGACCACATGTGTTCAGTTTGATCTATAGTATTTTAGAAAAAAATTGAGCCAAATTTAAATTCTTTAAATTTCACATTAAAAAGTTGAGGTTTCCAGCTTCTCCTGAAAACTTGGAAGACTTCTTAGAAGACACTAGGTCTGTATTCTCAAATGACATAATTGGCTTGAGCAAAGTTACAGCAGCTCCTAAAGGGCAGCTCTGGCCATGTTTGCTAGAATCCTTGACCCCAGTGTGTGTGTTAGGTACATGCACTCCTCCCACTGCACCTGTGCATGTCACCTGCTTTCAAGGCTTTGATTAAGAACCTCTGCTTTATATTGAAGAAAAAGAACAAACCTGGAGGAATAACCCTCCCACACTCAGACAATACTACAGTAAACAAAACAGTGTGGTATTGGCATAAAACCAGACATATGGATCAACTGAACAGAATAGAGAGCCCAGAAATAGACTGACAGACCTACGGTCTATTAACCTTTGACAAAGAAGGCAAGAATATACAATGGAGAAAAGACAGTCTCTTCAGCAAGTGATGTTGGGAAAACTGGACAACAGCATGTAAATCAGTGGAGTTAGAACACTCCTTCAAACCATACACAAAAATAAACTCAAAATGGCTTAAAGACTTAAATATAAGACAACACAGTATAAACCTTTAGAAGAAAATATAGGTAAAACACTGTCTGACATATATCTCAAAAATGTTCTCCTAGGGCAGTCTATCCAGGCAATAGAAATAAAAGCAAAACTTAACAAATGGGACCTAATTAAACTTACAAGCTTTTGCACAGCAAAGGAAACCATAAGCAAAAGAAAATGACAACCTACAGAATGGGAGAAAATATTTGCAAATGATGCAGCTGATAAAGGTTTAATTTCCAGAACATATAAACAGCTCATACAACTTAATAACAAAAAAATAAACAACCCAATCCAAAAATGAGCAGAAGACTTAAACAAGAAATTCTCCAATGAAGACATACAAACTGCCAATAGGCACATGAAAAAATGCTCAATATCGCTAATTATCAGAGAAATGCAAATCAAAACTACCATGAGGTGTCAGCTCACACCAGTCAGAATGGCCATCATTCAAAGGTCCACAAATGATAAATACTGGAGAGGGTGTAGAGAAAAGGGATCCCTCGTATACTTCTGGTGGGAATGGAATTTGATGTAGCCATTATGGAAAACAGTATGGAGATTCCTCAAAAAACTAAAAATAGACCTACCTTATGATCCAGGAATCCCACTCCTGGGCATATATCCAGAGGGAACTCTAATTCAAAAAGATATGTGCACCCCAATGTTCACAGCAGCACTATATACAATAGCCAAGATATCGAAGCAACCTAAATGTCTGTAGACAGATGACTGTATAAAGAAGTTGTGGTTTATTTATACAATGGAATACTACTCAGGCATTAAAAAGAATAAAATAATGCCATTTGCAGCAACATGGATGGACTTGGAGATTGTCATTCTAAGTGAAGTAAGCCAGAAAGAGAAAGAAAAATACCATATGATATCATTCATATGTGGAATCTAAAAAACAGGAAGAAAAGAGGACACTAATGAACTCATCTACATAACAGAAATAAACTTACAGACATAGTAAACAATCTTATGGTTACCAAGGGAAAGGGCATGGGAAGAGATAAATTTGGGAGTTTGAGATTTGCAAATGTTAGCCACTATATATAAAAATAGATTTAAAAAAAACCCAAATTTCTTCTGTATAGCACAGGGAACTATATTAAAAACCTTGTAATAACCTTTAGTGAAAAAGAACATGCAAATGAATATATGTATGTATATGCATGACTGGGACATTGTGCTGTATACCAGAAATTAACACATCGTAACTGCCTGTACTTTAATTAAAAAAAAAAAAAGAACCTCTGCTTTAATGAACCACTGTTGTTACAGATGATTGCCCATCTTATCTCTCAGTTGTTTTAGGGGGTGGAGAAAATACTAACAACCGCTGGATCAAGAGGTTTGGATTTTCAGTATTTTGCTCAGTCACCAACAAGAAACCAGCACCTGGGTCATGGAATTCTCAACACTTCAGCATCACATAATATTTCTTTCTTTTTTTTTTTTTTTAGCCAACACTTGTGTAGTGCTTACTTAAACCCAGACATTGTTTTAGATAATTTATCCTACATATGTACTTGATCAATAGTCCTTTAATGGGATCAAGTGAAATAAATTATGGTTTTTAAAATGAAGCCTTTTTTCTTAAACCTATTTTAAATTATCTCAGTTAAATTTTTTCAGATGACGTTGGGTGCTAGTTGCATTGTTTATGGTAAAAACTATATAATTCATATATTCCAGCCTTAAGTAGAATGATGTCTAAATTTGGCCATTACTGACTGATGTCAAAGCCTTCCCCTTAGACGTTATTGATCCTAGTACATTTTACCTTTTTTGAATTCATGAATTCTGTGCTTGATCTTTTAAATCTGAAGGAGTATTAAATGAGTTTCCAAGCATAACCTCAAGTTTATAGCTAAGATATAAAAAAAAAACAGAAATAGAATCAATTAGATATTTATAGTCTAGTCACATTGATTTAGATTTCCTTTGATTTGCAAATGCAAGGAGAAGAAATAATGTTCTCTAAATGGGAAAACTCTTACAAAAAAAATATGGACTGGCAAAAGATGTGTTAATAAGTTGTGTCCTTGGGCTTAAGTGAATGCATACTCTAATGTGCTGTAATGAAACACCAGGAACTGGAGATACTCCGTGGCTTTTAGAAATAGAAAGCTTCCCCACTCCAACTGTGCTCATTTAAGGTCTCCGTAACACACATTGTAAAAAGTAAAGTGTTGGTTTAAATGACCAGTCCAACTTCTAACTGTGGTTATTACCGTTTTAAGTATGAGAGGCAATTTAAAGCACTCTTTATTTCCTATGTGGACAGGCATTATTCCAAATCTCCTCCCTCCTTCAGTCAGCTGCATTTCAGGAGTAGCTGACATGACTACCCTGTGGGTGGAGGCAGTTAGAGGCAAACAAGAGCTCCTAAAGCTTCTGAAATAAAAATATGTTACAGAGAAACTGGGTAGTATATTTTTTGAAGGACTTTGAACACTCTTGATTATATAAAATGGTAGGATGAACAAAGGTAAAAACTTTGTAGTAAGGCCTATTGAGATCCCGACTGGGCTCAGCCATATGCTTGCTGTGACCTCGTTGGGTCACCTAACACCTTTTAACTTCAGTCTTCCCTTCTGTAAAATGGAGCTAATAGGAGCGCCTACCATAGAGTTTTTATGAGGATTGAATAATGCACCTGAAGTACATAGCAGACGTTCAGTATATGAGAACTGTTCTTATCAACACCATCATTCATATTATCGTCATGATCACCTACAAAATTACTAAAGCCATTTTTAAGTAGATTATTGTGACCCCCCCCCAACACCTAGTTTTTCACTTTTGGAAAGGTTCTTGGTTTCTTAATGTTTCTGTAGATTAAAAGGTGAACTTTAAACATTTCCAGGGCATGCCAGGTTGGCTATGTCACCCTAACTGCAACAGAGCACCATGTGCTCCAGCAAAACTCTCTAAGCCCGCCTGTCTTTGGGTAACAGAGCACAAAAGAGTTTACATTTACCAGAGCACTCTTCTGTGACTCAAAGTGTACCTCTGTGGGCATGCACAGCAGAAACTCAGCTGAAATATCAGAAACTTAGAAACGTGAAGTCTGACTTTTAAATCAAGTACATTTGCATAGAGTATGTTTTCTTTCCAGCATTTTAATTTTATTGCATTATGAATGCTCCAGCTGGAAACACTGGCTGACAGTTGGTTTAGATTGTTTTAACTTAATTTTTATTGCATTTTAAAGACTTTTATAATTTGTTCCCCAAAATTCATTGATAAGGAAAAGAGTCACTGATTTCATTATTAATTACCAACTATATGCTGGATGCTCTCAACAAGGTTTAAGGGGCGAGGGCTAATTTAAATTTGAAATTGCATGAGTTGGGTCTTGCTGGTCACTTGTATGTAATACAACATAGTCCATTTTATGAGCCCAAGGATAACAGTGGGTATCATTAATTGGACAAATCCTTGAACACCAGTTTAGCACATTTTTCAATTTACACTGTAACTAATTTACACCAGACTAGATATGAAAGAGTTATGTCTAGACATAGTCTTTTCCCTTTTTAAGGCATGAGGCAAACAACTTGAATCCACCTTATTGTTTCAGTGCTCTGCAAAGGCGAATGTTATGTAATGTTACAATCTTCCCATAATGAGGAAGATAGTTCCAGTTTTATGAATCTTAACTATCTGAGTAGGGCCCTCTTGATAATAAAATGCTACTACATTCTTCAGTTAGTCCAAGTTGCTATTTTTAAAAATACTTAAAAAATATGCCACCCCATACCTGCTTTTATTTAAACAGATATTATCTCTAGTTTCCACTTTAAGAAACTGCCGTAGAGCATGTGCCCCTGGCTCTACTACTACAACCCTGTTACTGAATATGCTATGTGAGTTGCATGTAAATTCTATAATATATACATCCATTTTTAGATTATTTAGGGATAAATTTCCAAATTGTTATAAAATGTTTTTATCAGTTTTTCTCTTGATTCTAGTATGATTTAATGATTTTCATATAGCTTGAGTTTGTGAATAGAATGCATGATAACAGAAATGAGTGATTTACAAATATGATTTAAAAAAGAAAAAAAAATCCATGATGATAAACTATTTAAAAGTACTGAGAAAACTAACTTCTTTATTTTAGGTTTTACCCATTTTAATTTTGCCAAAACACAGATTTGCAAAAATATGAGAATTTTCTGGCTAAAAGCTTTTATCCCCTGAATTTCTTCTTCCTTATCTCTAAGTCTGCTTCAAATCAGGCTTTGATGAAGAGGACAGAGAAAAAATATTCGTGTAGGTTTCTGGTGTCTATGTATACCCTGCCTGGCCATAAAATCATTTTGTGTTTAATCACCTAAAGATGCCAATTGAGGATTGGGATGTCAGAGACAGCTGGCTAATATTCAGGCTCAAAACAGCAGGAAACCTGGGAAGGGGGATTGAAAGAAATCGCCTCTTCCATTGCCCAATAGGGTTCTTTTCCTGTCTTAATGGAGCTGGAAAGAGAAATTCTAGCTATATGTGACTGTAGATTTTTTTTGAATCATATATTTAAAAAATAGTAACTCTTCCAAAAGACAGAAGTTTCTGAAATTTTGACCCTTTCTTTCACCCTAAACCAAGACAAACCAAATTATATAAAATACAAGCTATAATTTCTGTCCAACCAAATGTTGTATTTCAAGTCAGTCAGTTTAAACTCATGGGAGAAAAAAAATAACATCCATAATGTCTTTCCTTAAGAGTTCAATAATTTCATTGCTCCCTTAATTGGCTTAATTTTTTTCATTGAATATATTAAAGTAAGAATAATGCTTAGCCATTATTTTATACCTTTTAATTTTCAGATCTATCAACACCTGCCTACCCTGCAAACAGGCATGTTTCTCTGGGGAAACTAAAGTACAGGAAATATTACGTGATTTAGTCAAGGTCAAACATAATTTCAGTGGCTAGGGAGGCATAACAGGATATCTAAAGCTGTATTTCCACTCTGGAAAATATTTTCTCAATATTTTTCAAAAATCTTACATACATAGTTATTTGCTAATACAGTTTTGATGATAATCCTTTACAACATATTTGAGTAGCAGGAGTCACAGTATTACTATAAGCTGACATTTTGCACCTTTGTATTTTTCCGTCTGAATAAAATGCGTTCTATCATTCCTTTCTCTGCCCTTTTCCAAGAAGCTCACATACAGTTTTTAAACAGTTGGCAGGCTGATTACTTGATTAGAACACCTTCTACTGTTTCTGTCATTTTCTTAAGATTATATGTGGCACCTCAGAAGTGCAAGAAGTTCTAGCTACAAGATAATTGAGTCACCATTTCCTATGTCCTCTGTTATCTCTCTAGTACCATTATGACTATGGTGACAGGTAATGCCTGTCTAGAAAAAGTCAATGTTAGTCTTTGGCTGAACTGTGAAGTAGTTAAATTTAAATTTTATGCTTCTTTATTTGTTCATTAATTTTAAAATACTTGTACTTTAAAAAGAGATTGCTATCGTGTAGACATGATATATAAAGTTTAATGTTATCTGTGTTTAAATACAGATGTGTCTTTTGAAATTTTACCATAAATAATGATAGAGATATTATATATTCATTCAAACTATTTTCTTCTCTGGCATTTTATATTTCTGCCAGTTTTATTCTGTCAAGTATACATGCTTAAATCCTTGAAGTGTGCTTAAGCTCTCTATAATTTAAATATCTCATATGTAAAGTAGAGATAATAATAGTAGCCACTTTATGGGCTGTTGTGAGGTCCAATGAGATATTACATAAGGCGTGGTATATGTCATATCCACTACCAGCTATTATTATCTATTTTTATTATTATTATTTACCTTCAACTACTATACATAATTAGATATCAAAATTGCTCCTTCTTTTTCGTATTTATCACATCCAGCATGTTTTAAATCATTCATACCACCCTGTGATAGTCTAGGTCCTTGCTGCCCTCCTGAATTACTGCTATCTATCTATATACATAATCTATATTTCTATATATAGAGATAGATAGATAGATATCACTCTTTACACAAGCATTTATTGAGTTCCTATAAATGTAATGATCTAGATCTCCAAAAATGAATCAACCACTCTTCTTCAAGAAATGTGCTGCCTAACTAGGAAGAAAGAAAATCGGCAGAGATTTACAATTAATAAGACTAAAGAAGATTAAAAAAAAAAAAAACTAACCTAGTAAAAGTTAGGATAGGGTAGTCCAGACAAAGACATCAGCTTATTCTAAGGGACAGAGTACTAAGAGAAAGAATTAGAGATGCAGTGTTTTCAATGCATGACTAATATTTTAACTGGGAATTTGACTGCTTTTCCTTAAAATATTGGAACACATGTCTTGCGTTCTTTCCTATCACATCTACAGAGCACTAACTGTTTGACAGATTAGCATAGGATAATTGTTACAGTTATTTTTAGACTATTTTTAAGCAATTCCAGCAAATGATGAGTAATATAATTTGAGGCACAGTATTTCACTGATTGCACTAAAGTGATGACATTATATTCAAAGTGGGAACCAGATGTCTCTACCTGATGGTGTGTCATTTATTTGACAGAACAGATTGATATCATACAACTGATTTTGCTACTGTGGCTAATCTATGCATAATGTAGTGGAATGGCCTCAGAACTCAATATTCTGGCGGGAAGGAGGGAAATACCAAATAGAGATCTAGCTTTGATTAGCAAAGTAAATAATGTGCTTATCAGTAATAACAATGATGATGATAATATATTGAATGTCATTTATGATTCATACTGACTGATATTTCTCATTGTTCTCACTTTTCTTTAAAAGGACTTAATATTTTAAAATTAATATTCTATCTCCCTGTAATGCCATTTAGGAATTAAAACTGGTTGAATCATACAATGTTGATGAACACCAAGGTAGAATCTTTAATTTGATCTTAAATGTTTATGAGATTAAACTCTAACCCTTAAGCCTCATTTTAAATTGTTTAGTTACTGGCTTTTAAAGGTGTTTTGAGAGTTTATAAGATTATCATTTTGAAGACAATGTTTTGTTTGCCCAAAATAGCAGAAACTAGCATATCTGGCTCCTTCTGTGAATATCAACCTTTTTTGGACACTTTAGTGTTGAAAATAGTAATAAAATTATTTTAAAGAGGTTAAAATACTATGTAAATGGATTTCAATCAGGATAAGTTTTAGAAATGGTCTGTAAGCATTTATTGAGCATTTCTAGGATCCAAAATAGATTATTGTAAAAAATAGATATATTTATATGTTTGCCAAATATAATAATTCTCCATGAAATTTATCAATGAAAATACCACAAGCAAAATTTTCATGATACATGTCTCATAGAAAAACACTTTTCAGATATTTACACTAGATAAACTTTAAATAAAATCTGAACAAGAAGAATGAAAATGTACTAATTTCTTTTATCTGATAAGATTCAAATGGCTTTTTTTTTTCGTTCCCCAGTGACTCCTTAAGACCATTATATTTTGACAATGTCCTTAGTAACAATTCATTGGCTGTACTAGAATAGTTCTAAAGGGGCCGGGAGTGCAGTATACTTGTCATTTCTTGTTAACTGAGCATCTGATTATGTGAAAAACTGCTGGCTCAGTTAGTTATGAAACCAATACCCTGGAACAGAGGGCAAACACAGGAATAATTCCATTTCAAAGAACAACCCCAAAACCTTAAAGAGAGCAACCAATATTTAACTATTTTAATAAGCCAAAACTCTGATTTTAAAGACACCAAAACAGATTTGTTGTATCATGTTCATCCAGGAAAAAAAAAAATTCTAACTGAGCAACAATCTTCCAATTTGTTAAAAAGCCTTTGACAGACTCAAAAAAGAAACAGATTCTTAAATGTTAAGGAAAAAACTGAGAGCAACAGTTTTTAAACCTCTGACACAATCACTAAGAAACAGATTCTGTTAGCTTCAAAGAAGTTGGAAAAGATCTTTATTTTTCAGATATGCTGACAGTCATAAAGTAATGGATTTTTTAAAAGAAGAGGCTCCTTGCAAACATTTACATTTTTACATGTAGAATTCTGGATTGACTGTCTAGTAGAGCAAGGGGGATGGCAGTTTCATCGTATGTAGTTCAGCCCGTTTTCCTTTCCCATGCACACCAAGTGTATTCCAAATTATGATTCTTACAGAATAGAAACTTTCCCACTGAAAGAAATGCAGAGAAGCCGGCCCATGGGGATCTCTTTCTGACTTTCTGCTGACGAGGCTGATCAGCTTAAAGCATGAGCAGGGATTTTGAATAATAACAATCAAATAATTTAATAACATCTCATGGCTCCACAGCAAAACTGTAAGTGGATGAAAGTGTTTACTTTCATTCTTTTTCTAGAGTGGTGTTTTAAATGTCTTTTCTTTTCTCTTCCTGTTGGCTGAGGCCCTGGGAGATGGTGCACCCTGTGATGTCTCTGTCCCCAAAACCCACCAATTCCCACTTCCCCATCACAACACTTGCTCCAGCCAGAGGACAGCAGTCTCAACATTTGATATATTTGCATATTCATTGGAATTCTCAAAGAACTTTCTTGAAAAAGAAAGGAAATATGTGAAGATTTATCAAGCTTGGGTTTTTTCCCACAACTCCTGGAATCATACTACTGATGAAATGCAGTTGAAAGACTGGTTATAGCCACAAGACATTGCTGTTGCTTTTAATGGAAATCTATCTATCTATCTATCTATCTATCTATCTATCTATCTATCTATCTATCTATCAATATTTATCTTTTCTTGGTTTCCTAGATCATGTTGTTTGTCTTTCTTTCTTTCCCCTATCACTTACATACTTTTTCAGGAAATGGGCAGTGGAGAGCAGTGGGAAAGGGACGCAGTCTTGGAAATGTAGAATTGAATGGCTCTTCCTCTGCTTTGGCTCCTGAGTCCTTTTGAAATGACCCTAGTAGTTCTCAAAAGCTTCTTCAATATCTGATATTGCAAAATTTCTCAGGATCATTTATGTGATCACTGGCTCAGAGCTGGAATTATCCATTTCTTCAAGAAGTTCTAGTTTCTTTTCATGGGAAAGGTATTTCAAGGCCACAAGTTGAGTGCAAGGGTTGTTCATCTTTGGTGCATTGATCATTGTCTCTAGACCTCTTCAGTAGGCAGTACTAGAAAAAATATCGGTAAAAACAAAATTTTTTATAAATTTCTGATACCCCTCATTCACATCAGGACTCTAAGGTTTACTGTTGGTACTTGTTATTTGACTTCTTCTGTATCTTCCACATCAAAAATTCTAGTAGTAAAGGACTCAAGGAATGAAAGAATTATAATAACCTGTAATTGCTCATTTAGTTTATACCACATTATACATGTAACAGACTCAGTATAATAGTACTATGTGTATATATACATGCATATATAATTTCTAAATATATATTACTATAATTATAATTCCTAAAAACATTTATATAATGTTTTAACATGTTATTTCTCCTTTCCCTTTTTAAGTAATATTATATCTACATTACCTAAATATGTAGCCTTTTCTCTCCCTTTTAACTGTCACTTAGTCTTAGTTTTACAAGTAGCCATATGCTTAATGGTCACCTGAGTCCTCATCTCTTTGCCTCGTTTAGTCATTTGTCTTGTTTGAAGATCATTCTCTGGTAGACTCATCAAGAAAAGCTTATGTTAACAATATTCTTTTATATGAAATTTGTCCTCCTGAACTGTTCAGAAGAGGTAGGGGTCAAGATATCTTTTCTAGCTACACAGAGCCTCTTTTTGTTGTTTTCCTGTAGTGATCCAAAAACTGTGATGGCTCGCATTCCGAGACTTGCTGAACCTGTTTGCCTTGCTTTCACACGGATCTTCTCTCTCCTTAATACCTTTTGTCAGTAACCAGTGCAGTGTTAATTCTTGCTAGTTTTCCCCTTGAGCGGGGCCCTGGAATGTCAGTTTTAAGAGCTGTAATGCCTAGACTGCTGTTGCGTCCTGTGCTCTGAAGGCTTACCTAGCTGAAGTCTCTTGCACTCACTGACCGTTGTACTAGGCAAAACCACTTCCAGCTTCAACTACTGTTCCCCAGTTGGCCCACTGTGCTTTCCAGTGAAAACCTCTTGATGATTTTTTTGTTTTGTTTTGATTCTCAGAACCATCAGAAGCCCCATTACTAACCCTCTGCTTATTCCACAAAGACTTGAGTTAGTCTATGTCTGGCAGTGGGTTTGTCCTCAAAAGGTTTGTATTTTGGGGCTCATGGGAATATCTTGTTACCTAGTTTTGTTATAATTGTTGTCCTTACGTTTTTTTGTTTAGCTATCTCATTAATCTGTATTCTTGTGTTGGGATTCAGAGAAATTTGAAAACTACTCTGCGTTGCTGACATTGCCATCCTTCCAAAATCCAATAATTGGTTATTATTGAACAGACACATAAAAATACTCCAGTTAATAGCAAAATAATAGGCTACATTAATAACACAGCAATGAGATCACAAGTTTCTTCCTTAGGAAAACTACGAAAATTTATTCCAACAAATATAATTACTGTTCAAAAATACTGCAAAGGAAGGATAACTAGATTTAGTGGGGAAAAAAACCAACTCCATTAACTGAGAAAGTAATAACTTTAAGAATTATAGTTTTGTGGGGTTTTTTTTAGTTCTAAGGTAAACAGGAGTTGTGTTCCAGGCAATCTCTTGGCTATGAAGAGTACTTCTAGTAACCTACCTCTTCTTAGTTATTTTGTAATAACCTGTCCTCCATTCCTGGCAATCAAATTCCTTGAAAGAGCAAGAACACATGGTATAGCCTCTGATACTCATTTTTAGAGGCGAGAGCATCAGATTCCTGAGTGAAAGACTTAAAGAATTATAAGAGCTCAGACTTTTCATATGTGCCAAGTACACACCCAGGCACACACACACATACACACACCATATGGTTCTCTGAATGCTCAATAGAGCAAAGATCTGTGAATGCCCACTGCCTCTCTGCCAGAGTGAAATAACCCTACTGAAAGTTGAAATGTTAAGGTGAAGAAGGAAAATCTGAGTTCTGAGTTAATGTATCAATGACCATTGTAGATATCCTTCTCAATGACATCAGATGCCTTTTTTTGATTAGTTGTAAAAGCCCAGCCTCCAAACCGCAGTAGAAGTCTGTTCACTATTTCTCAAGTTCTGATGTGCTCTTAAGAGTTCTTCATAATATACTATGTAAGTTACTGAAAGAGAAAAGAGTTAAAGTAGAGGTGATTAACTACAGGTCCTCAAATATTTTCAGAGTCTGAATATGTATCACTAAAATATGTAGATACTTGTTAATACTTGTTAATAGCTATACTTTATGCTTGTATAACACTTTTCTTACAGGATTTTGAAAACACTATCTCATTAATCCTCATAGGATTTATTTGTTAAATTATGAAATCACTGCTTCATTCAAAATTAGCAGCAACAGAGTAGTTTCTTCTACCCATCATATCTTAATTGACTCCTTATTATCTATAATCTCCTCTGAGATAACAGCCAGTCTTTCTTTTTTTCTGTATTTGTTAACATGAGAAAGGTTTAATATTTGTGTTCAGCTTTTATCGTCAGATGTTTCAGAAATTTGGAAATTGTCCTTATTCTTTTTGCTCATTAAATCAGAAATGTCATTTTCTTTCATAAGGTCTTTGTGTTGTTTTCTCACCCACATGCTCAACAGTCTCTTGCCCCTCAGGCACCTTTTTTCCTAAGCGCCGTATTGCCAATACCTCCCCAGCATTGCGCAGCCTTCTACCTCTTGCTCTGAGTGTTTTTTCTCTTCCTTGACTATTCTGATTTGCAACTGGATGTATGTGTTTATGCCATAACACATTGAATATTGAAAATGACCTTTCATTGACATGATGATGTTTAAGCATGGAAGAATTCTTCAGCATTACATTACTCATTTGTAACATTCCCAGAATATATGGCACTGACATGTGATTAGAACTATCTAGAAAAAACACAAATCTCAGGCTTTAGAGTTGAAAACTACTGATTTAACCTTACTCACCACACCTCATTGAAAATGTAGTCACTTCCTTTTCTTAATAACTTTTTAATCTTTAAGCTGTTTCTGGGTGTTACAGATGCATATGTGCTGAATATGTGGTCATTTTTTTGGTGGTCAGTTTACCCAAGAAAGCCTTTAAAATGAAAAATTGGAGTTAAGCTAAAGGGCTCTGGGATGTGTTTTTCAATGAGCAATTTCAACACATAACAGGCTCTTCAAATAGTCCATGTAGATAAGCTATTTAGAGTCTCTTCCTCTAAAACATCTTTTCCCAGAATACTTGTATGTGAACTATTTAGCATTCTTACCTGTGTAGCTGTAATTTAAATCTGACCACTTACTTTTTTACAAATTAAGCAAAATAAATGACCATGCCAGTTTTTCTTTCATTTACTTATCCAGTTCTTTTCTCTGGATTGTTTAAAAGTTTTCTTTGGAACTTTAGCACTTTCGTATCTTTTTCTTTCATACTTATTTTGCTAGATTGCTTGTGGTGTGCTGACAACTTTACAATGTTCACTTTTATTAGATTACATTCATTTTGAAGTGGCTTCCAAATTCTCCCACGCGGCCCCTAATTCTCTTACACCAATACCTGTTTTCTTTTCTGATGATTGAAAATAAAGCACAAATATGAACTTTTCTCAACCTTTACCAGCTCACTTCAAGTACTGCTTTTGTCCTTAACAGTGTTATGCCAGCAATACGCTAAAATATTAACAGAGAAAAAAATCAAATCATCTGTAGGCTCCCTTGTACCTACTTGATTTTTCAGAAAAACAATGAAGAAATAAACAATCTGTTCCTGGCAGTCACACAGTCTTTTCAAAATTTGGTATACTGTATTTTTATTAAAGTACTCAAACACTTCAACTGACATTTTAGATACAAAAAGGTGTGTGTGTTTTGAGTGTGTGCATGAGTGTGCATGTGGGTTCACTATGGGATTTTGTTTAGCGAAGTCTTCATGGATTCTGAGATCTACAGTTCATTGTAGCCATGATATAACTTTGATTATGAAATTTAACGTTGTTCACATCAGGATTAATTTTCTTTAGACAATACCAATGTCATGGTGTTAATGATAAGTAGACACAAGCTCTCATGTTTGCAGAACTAAACACAATTGGTCATGTCAAGATTCAAAGAGATTAGCAGTAGTAGAAATCAAAGAGGGACTAAGTAAGGTTTTTCTTTGAAACTATCAAGAGATTATTATCCAGCCCTAACAACCTCAGGAACATTGGTGTTTGATGTCTTCCTCAAAGGCCAGAGTTGTTTCACATGTTTTCAAATAACTAGTATCAATTTTTAATTAATTGGTTAAAAAAAGTCATGGAATAGTAATATGTCACTTGAAAAAATGTGAAGTTATCTGTTAACATGAAAGCTATTTTTTGGAGGCAATTGTCAAATTGTACAGGTAGTCTTGGTTTGCTATTTCACTGAAGGTGGGTGAAGAAAATGCAGACCAAGGAACAGTTTTTAGCCTTAATGCAAATGAATTTGAAAATGGACCACATACGAATGTGGAAAATATATCTTTGTTGTTCCCACATGTGGCTATGACCTAGCCAATCAGATTACTCCTAAACTTGCTATAGTGAGCTGAGTTATAAAAAGTAATACAATATTTATCACTTTCTGCATAACTCATAATTTTTAATAGTTTGCTACTGTAAAAATTTTCATGGGAGAATAATTGAGTTAGTGAGTCGTGCATGTAAAATCTCGACAGAGATGGGGACAGAGCTCTTACTACCTGCTGAACAGTGCCTGTTCTGTTTCCAGATCAAACTTAAGAGGTAAAAACTCACTCCAAATAAGATCTCCACAGGTTAGAAAAATATCAACTACTGGCCTAGAGGGGCAACAAACAGCATCTAAAACTTAAAGAATAAATAGCAATGGTTTAGAAGAGCACACTAATTCAAAATAATCCAGAGGAAACTTCCACTGCACCTTCTCTAAGGATTTTGGCACATCAGCATGGTTTCTCCTACAATTAAGATACATTTTCATTTAATCTCAAATTTGATATTTAGAGGGATTTAGAATCTGTTGTTGTTCTGATTTAGTAGTCCATCTCTACCATGACGGAAATAACACTACCGGGTCAAGTCTGTGGCCAAGAAGTCTGCAAATCCCTCTGTATCTCCATTCATAACGAGAAGCAGGAGAAGCAGTAATTGAAACTGACCTGCTATCTACGTAACTGAGGAGTGCAGGCAACTAACCAGTAAATTCTAGCAATTGGGTAGTGCTGAAAATGAGCGAGGCAATAGACTTCCTCTGCAGAAATAAAAAAATGAACTTTCCTGTGACAGTTTCCTCTCCCTAAATAAGGTTGTGGTTAAAATGCCAATTATTCAAGATGATAATATTAACCAAATTCTACTGTTCAAATACATACATTGTTTCCTTCCTCCTCTTCCCCCGTTGGACTGCGTAAAAAAATTCTTAGCATGCTGGTAGAAGTCAGATTGTTCTTAGAGGCACTGCTTATGAATAATTTAGCCATGCTTATCCTCCTCATGCTCCTTGTCTTCCTCATCCTCCTCAGATAATTTTGTCTGAAAGGCATCTTGAAGTGTTCATACATTTATTTCCTCTACAACATAGAGGCTGTAGAAACTGTTTCACTTTAGATTAAATAGTTCATGCCACAATCCTAGAGAAACGCATGATGGATAAACACCACTGTTTTCTTTTTCAATAAAGCTCTAAAAGGCACTAAATACATTTTAATTGGAAACAATGAAGCAAATTTAACTGAACCTTGCATAACAGTGCTCTTGAATTGAATTTACTTATACTAGGCATTATGTTTGTCTTTTCAGAAGCAAATATGTTTTTAGGATCCCTGTGCTACTAAATAAGAGAGAAGCCTAAATAACCATAACAAATAAACCTAATACAATAATTACTGTCTTCAGTATTTAGTATCACAGGAGTATAATAATAGATACTATTTATGTAAAATGAACTATGTGCCAGATATTGACTTGGGAAGTTGGAGAACATTATTGCATTATTACTCAGGTTTAAAACAACTCTGGCAAGATAGTCAGTGGCATGCCTATTTTACAGATAAGAAAATTGAGGCTCAAAATTTGTACAGCTATTAAGCGGCAGAAAAAGAATTCATTCCAGATCTTCCTGACTCCATCTCTGGGCTCTTTGCACTATAGCAGTTTATAAAACTATGGGAGATAAGGCACATACACACAACTGTTGAATAACAATGAAATAAACATGTTATTAAATTTCAGTGTATACAGCAGAGACCAAAAAGAAAAAAACAGAGTTGGTATAGGACAGGATAGTACTTAAAGAGATAATAACATAGAAGGAGAGAATTACCTGAAAAATATGTATACCGTATTCAAAATTCATAACAGCAAAAGAATGCCATTGCACTGGATCACTTAATAAGTCATAACTCCATTGAAAAACTGTGAATTCACTTTGAATGTCCTAGAATTAACCCTATAATCCTATCTAATGCAATGAAATAATTGGATTGAAACTACAAATCTAATTGTTTAATGAGTTTTTTTTCATTTTCAAAACTTTAATATTAGTCCTATATGATAAATCATCACTAGTAAATTTGCTTTTTAATTGTTCCCCTGTGCAATGAAATATCCTCTAATTATTCCTTAAACTTTGGAGTTGCAAAATTAGGAAGAAACTTGACTCTTGGTGCTATCAACAAGCCACTAAATTACCAACCCTAAAACCTCCTTCAGAACTTCTTGTTACAGGAGATGATAAATGTCTTTACTGTAAAAAAAAAAAAAGAAATATGCTTTAATTAAACATTTCTTGATGAAACGCTTGATAAAAGTACCTCGGATTGTGCACACATGTTTTTATTTACTAGAAAGGCTCTTGAGCCATTTTACTTAGAAACCAGTCTTCTGAATATACACTTCTAAGAGAAAATCAGTCTGGTGATTATCATGCACGAAAAAGCTGAATTTTAAATTAACATATTTTTATGTGCCCCATGGCTCAGCCCTCAAAATAGTGGATCCTTAACTAGTAGTAGGCTAAGAAATGTTGAAGTGGACTTTCTGGCAGGGAAGGAGGCTCTGATTTACAGTGTTTGCCAGTTTTTGTGGTAAATACTACAATGTGTGTGGCTGATCTCAAGCTACCAATGTGACATCACTGAAGTTGTAGTTGTGAAGACGTGCACAGTGAAATACCTTAAAGAGTATTTCTACTGTCTAGATACCATAGCATAAGTAACCTCAGGAGCGTAGATAATATGAAAATGTTACAAAATAATTAGAGAGTGTTTTGTATGTATGTTACCTTTTTTGTCTTTATTATAAATTTAATTGTAAATTTATGTAATTTAATTTTTAGTAATAGCTGTGTTTAACTACTGTCTCACAACAGTCCTGAAAGTGTAACAGTCACTTCTTGGGAGTCATCATGAACTAGTATGAGCAGTATGAGCCCGTCCCAACGGACCACTGGTACTACACAACATCTTTTCCCTCCATAATTACATTGTGATACAAAGCATCAAGGTTTTGAAAATGAGGGAGTGAGGAATGAAGATAATACTGTCTGGAAAATGGTCCAAAGTTAATCAATCAGGGTCGGTTTCAAGTGAGGTTGTTATCAGCCATAGTTTTCCTAATGGGCATTTTCATTATTGGGGAAAGATAGCAGGACACTATGTTTTCGGTTTCTCCCTGCTCATAATGGGCCCTGATAAATCAAGTCAAGGAATCCTGGGGACAGCTAATAGCTAATAGCCAAACTACTCTGATAAAAATACTTTCTTCTGAAAAAACAAACAAACTTTCCCATATTGAAAAGGGACTTTACTGGAGAGCCAGAGGAGTTTGATGAATAGAAAATTGTTTCTCTCTAATGAAGCAGGCATTGAAACTTCATCTGAGATGGCTTGTACCAGGAAAGCTGATGACCCTCAAGAATTTGTGCTGGCCTAGGCAGTTTTGTCTGTGAAACCGGTTTGAACCTACAAGGCACAGGCACATTTTAAAAAGGGTGGTAATGCAAAAAAAAAAATGAAATTATAGGAGGGATTTAAGGAAATAATTCAAGGGATAAAAATAGAGATCATTCTTTTAAGGCATGCAAACTTGTTCAGATTTTTGATGAACCCCTTCTAGAACTTTCTTAAGGCCTAAACTGATTTGCATCTCTTATAGAGTGAGATTTGCAAAATGTGACCCACGGTGTCTCCCTGGATACCTCTTATGACCAAACCATGTAACATGCTAGCCAAGGTTGGTAGTATTGTCTCTGGCACTGAAAAGAGGATAGTTTGCACTTACAAATCCTGGCTAATAAAAAATATTATTTTCATTTGGGAGATGATATTAGCAAAAACTCAGGATTAAAATTTGGTATATTCACTCCTCTGATTGGCAGAGAAGTTAACCTCCTAGGATAATTTGGTTTTTTAACTCCAAGCTAAAGAAAGCTGACATGTTTTTAAGTTTGAGTTTGGGAGCTGGAAGAATGCTTTTAATGTTTTAGTGCTTAACTCCTCTGCTATAAAACGGGAGTATGTAGAATGATAGCAAATCCTGTGAGATCTTTTTTATGCCCATCAGAAGGCAGTCATTGCCCTACCATACACTAAACTGTTCCTAATACCTCAATGAATGCACTTTCCTGATTTATGTCCCCGTCTCCTTGACATGGTTGGCTTCTTCCATTAAAACTAGCTTATAATGTGGGCAGTAACATCAGAGAACAACAGCTAAACTGAAGTGTTTTCATTTCACTTGTGGTCAGAGTATCAATCACCTGATTAGGGAAAGAAAAAGCCAAGATTCAGCAAGCTGGTTCTTGTTTTAGCATGGGACATCTGTTTTATTGTTTTGTTCTGCTTTGTTTTATCTTCCCTGACTAGATGAATGACAATAAATCATTATTAAGGTTTGAGGAAATCAATCTGTTTTCATTTCCTATCTAATTTCCCTTTCCCCTGATTTTTAGTGTTTTACTTTTTTTTCGTCTGTTCTGTGGGTCAGGCCCTGGCACAATCCTCCCCAGATGACTTCAGTTAGCCTGTCATAAGCAGCTCTAACTTTTCACTCTGGCCTCATCTTACTTGTCCTGATACATCTGAAATATGCCCTCATACTAGGTATTTCTATCACTGCCCCCCAACCTTGGCTTCTATTTTCTTGCTAATGTAATATTTCCACTTTGAAAATCTTCCAGTCTCCCTGCATCACCTCAGTTCCAGCTGCTTCCCAGAGGCATTCCCAATAATTGCAGCATTTCCTCCTGACCGTCCATAACAAGTCATTCTCTTACTATACATTCTGTCACTACAGCATATTCAGTTGGCCTTTTGTTGTATATTATCTTGTACTATACTAATTTTCTAATTGTACATTTTATTTCTTAAATAAGATGCTAGCTTCCCTGAATGTATGGTCCAAAAATAGTTTTATATTGATCTTACAGACTAATCATTTTTGAGGTACCCAACTGGTACTAAAACATTACTTGTTGATACCAGAAAATACTGTGGTTGAATTAGAGAAATATGACGTCTAAATGAATTCTGACATGTAGGAAAGATTCTTTTATACGAGGAATTAGATAGTTTCCTAATGTGATCTAATTCGACATAATGCTATTGCATGCTTAATAGACTGCAGTATAGTGTAAACATAACTTATGTACACTGGGAAGCCAGAAAAATTGTGTGACTCACTTTACTGTAATATGTGCTTTATTGTGGTGATCTGGAACTGAATCCTCAATATCTTCAAGATATGCCTGTGTATTTCTACTGAATAGTTGGGTAGATGGACTGGAGCCTGAATATTTGTATGTTTACTAATTTCAGAGACATCCAGTTGATGCAATGGGAAAAAATGAAAAAGACCTGTTTCTCCTGTATTGTATATATAGACTCCATGTAAATCTAAATCCTTGCATTCCTCCCCAAGTTCTACTCATTCCACCAATGAACAGCCTGTGCAGCAACTGTGTCTTCTATTTCTACTTTCTTACATTTCTCTTATTGTAGGTTGTTCTTTTCATCATGTCCTCTCTACCTTCTCTTTTTCCTCAGGACTTGCAGACTGCTTTTACTTGAATGAAAATATTGTTAAAAGGAGGGTGGCCAACTGTTTGATCACCACCCTGCCTTCCCCGCTTCTATGGGAATAAATTTGGTGCAGTTCTAGGAAAAATTGCTTCCTTTTCAGGTTTGATCCTTAAAAGTGAATTAGCATGAAATATGGAGACTGTAATGTTGAATACCAATAAACCATTAAAATTACATAATGAAGGTTAGCCACATACTGCCATTATTTGTCTAGAAAGGTGCTATATTCTTTACTGATTTTGTTTCTGCAGTAGGTTTATACATGGCATATTTTCTACTCCTGTAAATAAAACTTTAATTTTCAGTGTTCTTAAATTATACAAATTCCAAAGATACCACATGCTTTAAATGTTCCCAAAGAAGTTTTGAAAATGCATTTTCAAAAGCCAATTAAATGAAATTCAGAAAGATATTTCACAAGTTCATTAAATTGAGAAATATGGGTGCAGACATAAATAGGACATAATACATTAATTAACAGAAAGCTGAACCCTGTCTTACTTTTCACCCAGAAAGAAAGATAAAAAACAGCACTGTGAAGTATTTTTCATATGACTTGTGCATTAGTGAATGGATGACAAATGAAGATAACGATGTGAAGGAAAAGTTGAATGTGAGACTCATGACGTAATAGCAAGAAAATGCATGGTTTGATATTGTTGTTCTGTATTTAACTCTCTAAATTGCTCCTACATTTTAGACAACTGCTCAGAGTGTTTCAGTAATTAGCACATCAGGGATGCATTAATATAGAATGATGGTCTTAACTCTTGGAGTTTTTAAAGCTTTGTTAAGCTGCCTTCCCCAAGGCATAACATGCAAATAATTTAAATTAAAACAATGTATCTCAATCATCTACCAATGCACTCTAATATATTAAATACGCACACATTAGCTTACACATGCAAACCTGAAAATGACTTAAAGGTATGGCTACGTAATAGCAATTCTTTCTATTCTGAGAACTGCACTTCTGTTCTGGGAAACTGCGTTTGCCAATCCTATTGTAGGGGGCTCTTCCCTTCTCTTTGTATCTCCAGGGCTTATTATCCACTTGGCTAAAAAGAGTGACTCTGTTTCTGAAAACTTGCACTCCAGGATAGTCTCTATGCTACTGTTGTTTCCAGTTTCACACCTGTGACCTGCTATTTCAAATTTAACCCCAGTATATATTTATACTTCTTGAAGTCCACATTGGAATACAGAACTCCTGAACTCCTGCAAAGACATCTAGTATCTATTACACTCACTTCAAATTCTTGGGTTAATTTTTTGAGTGTATTTGTAATCATCATCATCTTCATTCAATCTCAAAGCTCCAGATTTTTCTCACTCTAGATTTGGATGACTATCCTACATAAGTCTAACATTGCCCCACCCCCTTAATATGTCCAGTATCCTAGGAAAATATGCCCTACCCCAAGACCTCTGAAAGAGTTCCTTGACAGTGATCAGCAGGTTGTTAGGTTACTCGACACAAACATATGTCTCCAAAGTCTGTTACCATTAAGGGTTAAAGACATTTCATATTCTTCAAGGTTCTAAAGCAAATAGACAAAGCCTCCAGAATGTACTCATTTGAATTTGACGTGCTGTGTAATGAAGCTGATGAAGCTGTAATCCTCGGGCTGCCAGCCTTCCCAGAGCATTCTAAAGTTATTGGTAAGCTTCACAAATTGTTGTATCTCCCCCATGTGTGTGTAGACTTACACGAAGAGATTCTTATTAGAAACAGGTCTCCGTGGTTGATGAAAATCTTTAATCTACTACAAGTTTTTCCTTGGTTTGGCTGAGTATTGAGGTCAGTCTCATTCAGGGGTGTCATCATTCCTTAACAGTGTTCTCAGTGCTTCGAACTCAAGTTAAATATTACAACAGAAACGGGAGCAGCTGTCATTTATTGTGCTTGTGTAACATGTCATAACCTCTTTTGGGAAATTTACGTATATAGTCTCTAGTCTTTTATTTTTACTAAAAGAATGTTGCTAGGGAAACAATACATTGGGAACACTCACAGCCTTCAACTGACCTAGAAAACTTCAAGCATTCTATATATTTACATATGTGCATAAGTGCACCATGCATTTAGGTAAACATATGTACATGTATACACATGTTATTTTAATGAATTATGTAAAAATGCTTTACACTTGTTTAGCCTTCACAAATTTATAAAGATCTTTTATTTATAGTGTCTCATTTTAGCTTCAGAAAACCTTGATGACAAGCCAATAAAAAATGAACAAGAAAACTTAAGCAGGCACTTTAGAAAGAGGATATCCAAATGGCCAATAAATGAAGTTATTCATCATGACAAGCAAATTAAAACCATAAAGTGATACTACTACCGCTACTACTCATTTTCACCAGAATGGTGAAATTTAACAGACAGAAAATACCAAATATTGCTGAGGATGTGGAGCAACTAAAACAGCCACAAACTACTGGTGTGGTTATGAACTGGTAAAACCAGGTTGAAAAGTTGTTTGGCGGTACCTACTAAGCTAATAAGCACATGTGTCCCCTATTTGCTAGTAATTCCACTGAAACACATAATATGTTTGTCAAAAGAAATATACAGGAATGTTCACACCAGTATTATTTGTAATGATTCAGAATTGGAAATAGTATATATACTCATCAAGAATAGAACAGATAAATACATTGTGGTGTCCTGTGAATATTACACAGCAGTAAGAACAAAGTACAACTCCATGCAACAATATGGATGAGATTACAAATACAATATTGAGGGAAAGAAGCCAGGCTCAAATCTGGGGGGAGGCATATGGATTGGGCAGTCTTCTGCAGTACTGGCAACATTCTGTTTCTTAATCTGGGTGTTGGTAAAACAGGTATGTTCAGGTTGTGAAAATTCATTAGGTTGTGTACTTAATTTTCTCACTCTTCTGTGCTATACATTTCAATATAATGTTTAAAAAATAACATGTGAAAATGAATGTATGTATGTATATGCAGGACTGGGACATTGTGCTGTGCACCAGAAATTGATACATTGTAATTCACTGTACATCAATAAAAAAAATTTCTTTGAAGACAAAAATACATACATACATACAGATTTTGGATGGTGCAGAAGAAATGTAAAAAAAAAATTTAGGGACATAGGCTTTAGAGGGATAACTCACTTGGAGAAAAATTAAATATAGTTAATGAACATAAAAAAATGATGACATTGCCAAAATAAATATTAAATAATTAATTAGTTAATGACCAAACAATTAAACATTTTCAGAGTACATATTCCCAGACTTCTATACTTTCTGTTATATAATCTGCCAAAATTCATAAGAACCAATTCATCACATATAAATACATAAATATTTTGACATCCAGTTAACCAAGTTGTTTGGCAAAATTAAACAAATTACAAGATTATAATATTAAGTTTGTGCTATAGAATAATATTTTAGAAAATTTTCTACACTTAGGTTAAAAAATGTTTCCTACCTGTACGCAATGGTGCCGAAGGATTTTTTGTTTGTTTGCGTTTGTTTTTTCATAAATGATAACTTTGCATATTCTCTAAGCATGGATGATTTTTCTCAGGGAAACATCAGGCACATTAAACAATAGAGTGGATATTCTATTTTAAAATGAAGCCTTATGTAGTAGTACAGAACTGGAAAAGTTTTCTGTGAAGATACTTAGGAAGACTTCATTTTTATTTCAAATTTAAAACCCATGATAGTAGTAACAACTGGAGCTCTCCAAAGTACTTCTGTTTGCACCATTTAGTTCTGAATTTCTTTTAAAATTACTTCAAAGGCTCTAGGGAATGTCAGCTGTGGCAGTTGCACATCTCTTAGACATAGAAATAGAAATTGGAAGTGACTTGCTTGCTAGTGAAAGTTTAATTTTTTTCTTTCTGTTTTATCTCTTTTTGTTAGATACTGTCTTATGCAACTATGTCAATAGAAGCAGAGGAACTAGAACGTTTGACTTTTCTCTTGGTTGATTTCCTAAGTCCTACATCCTAAAGGCTCAGAAATTTATAATTATTACATAAATGAATAAGAACATTAAATAAACCCATTTTACTGTAAGATTGCTTTCTGTTTAAGTCTAAAAGATTTGGAGATGCCTTCAGTGAGATTTCTTACTGGATTACTTGATAGGTTTCATTGTTGTTTTCAAAGCCTTAAGAATTTTCCCAAATTATCCACACAATTGCCTGTATTTGGAACAGAGACTTGGTGATAAATCTTCCTGCCTGTGAAAGATAGTCTTTTAGTAGCATCACTACTATAAGATATTCATGCCAATACTGTTGTCTACTTTTAGACACTCAAGTTAATTTAAAATTTGGAGAGGGGGTGTTTAGGAAAGGACACTGGAGTTAAATACAAGAATATTAAGTATTGTTTTCTTATCTGTACCTCTCTATCTATGCAGTCCTTCATATTTCCCATTATGAGACCTATTGAAAATGTATTTAATCTAGTAATGGGCTCCTGGTAGTAAACAAGTATAAGACAACTTCAAAGAATTAATTGATATATACCATTGATTCTAAAACTCTGCTTACTACCTTCTTAATTTCTGCCATGTAAAACTTTGCTTAACTTTTCATTTTATTATTTAATTAAATAATTAAGTGTAAAATAATATTTTAAATATAACCTATTAAAATAATAATAAACACCAAAGTATCTACTACTCAGCTTAAGAACTAGAACACTTGAAGTCTACCTAAAGGCACCCTTTCCTCCCCATAATATTACTGATTATCATTCTTTTCACATTGAAGTTATAAGCTAGACATCAGTAAACCACACATTGCTGTGTTTTGAATGTTTTTGAATTTTATATTAGAGGAAATATACTTCATGTTACTTTTCACCTGTATATTTTTCACTCAGAACTATGATTGTTAGATCTATCTTGTGTTGATGCAAGTTATCACAGTTCATTCATTTTATTATCCAGCATTAACTTAGTACACATTTTTTTCTAGTTTTTTTTGCTGTTGGAAACAATCGCATGCTTTCATTTTACTAGATAATTCAAAATGATTTTTTTAATTTGTTTTATCAGTTTACATTTTCTTCAAGAGTCTAAAGGCTTCCTGTAGGTACAACTACTGTCAGAACCTGGCACTCTCTGACTTCCTACTTTAGTCAACTTGGTGAATATAAAACGCTAACTCGTAGCTTTGATTTGTATCTCACTACTAATTGTGATGATCATTTCTTAATATCCTAATACATGTTATATTATATTATCAACACATATCTTAATAAGTCAAGTACCTGTAAAATATCTACTCATATTTGCCTATTTTTAAAATTAGGTTGTTTATTATTGTCTTAATGATTTGTAGGAGTCCAGTATATATTTAGCAATCCAACCTTCTATTAGCTATTTGTTATAAGTATTTTTCCCAGTTTGTAGCTTATCTTTTTATTTTATTGTTTTGTGTTGTCCTTTGATGAATAGAAGTTCTGTATTATAATGTAACCAGATATTTTCTTTATGAATAATGCCTTTGAAATTTCGGTAAATATTTCCTTATTGCTAGTTCATAGAGTGTTTTCTTGAATTATCTTTTAAAAAAGGTTTTACAATTTGCCTTTCATATGTAATCTTTAATCCACCTAAAACTGATTTTTGAGTGTACTTTGAAATAAATATACATATTTTTCCCAGTAAAATGATCTGCTCTTTTATGTGCTGCTCTGCTGTACTTGTTCTGTTCTGTAGGAATTTTCCTTATATGTGGAAATGTTTCTACAATTTCTATTCTGTTGAATTGCTCTATTTGTCTGTTCCTTTGCTGTTATCACATCTTTTAATCTATATAACTCAGTATTAAGTATTGATATCTAATGGATAGATCCCCCATATTTATTATTCATCAGTATTCAAGCCATTCTTAGGCTTTTGCACTTCTATAAAAATTTAAAATCTGTATTTTAAATTCCACGAAGAGTACTTCTTAGGATGTTTACGATACTTACGTGGATTGTGGTTAAATCTACATAGGAGTAGCATGATGAGAATATTGACTTTTTCTTTCCAAGAACATGGCATAGTGCTCCATTTACTCAGATCTTCTTAAATGTCTTTTATTAAAATTGAAACATTTTCTCCATAAAGACCACACATGCTTCATTAGATTTATATCTAAATACTTGACATTTTTGTAGCTATTATTTTTGCTTTATTTCCTAACGCTTTTTATTCCAGTATGTATAAATGCATTTGCTATTTATATTAATTTATATCCAACAAACCTGCTAATCTGTCATTAATTTTAAAAATTTACCAGTAAGTTCTATAACTTTTCTTTGTACACAAGTATATCATCTGGAAATCCAAAAGAAGTGTCCTTTGGACACAATGAGAATTCTGAAAGGTACTTCGGAATGATTTATGAAGGTAGCAGTGGGGAGAAGTGAAGGACAGGATTTATTAGAGATTGATTGTACAGATCATTCAGGAAATTTGGAAAATGATCATCAATAAGATGTGAGAGAATCTAGAAGACTGGGCTTCTGATGCTATTGGTGATGAATGTAAGTGTGAGGCATGATAACATTAGTGCTGAAAGTTGGAGCACACTCCCCAAGATTTTTTTTTAAGACTTTTTCAAATCAATTATGTTCTTAACCGAATTTAAGGAAAGAAATGAGAGATTTAGGAGATTGAAATAGATATCAAAATTGTGAGCAAAATCCAAAGGCTTTTTTCCGTTTTTAAATAATGATTTTCTAGAAGTAGAAGTACATTTTTAAAGGTTATTATAGGAGATAAGAAATATGAGTTGAGCGTGACCTGAAAAAAAGAAGTGGAGAAACTTCAGGAGGAAGAATTGGGCAACTTCTTTATGTTTTGTCTATAACCAAGAGTGATATTCAGAATAGTTAATGTCTACAAACCTGAGCTGGTCATAGTTGGGGCCCTGTTGTGAAAAGCCTTAATTCCTTCATTGCTGGGTGTCCTTTTAGAGGGGCTGGGAAGCTGGATCATCTGGAGAAGCATTTAAGGAACTAAAAGGTGAATATTTTCTGACTGGTAAATACTGTTTTCAATATTTAGCAACCAGTAGGTATATTCTACTGCATACTAACTACAAAACAATATTATCCCTCACCACTTAATACCTTTATATAGAAAGATGCTATACTCTGTATATGGAATAGCTTTCCATATTCCCTAGTTTTATGGATATCTTATTTGGATGATTATATGGATGCTATATACTGTATATAGGATAACTGATAGCCCACACAAGCTCCAGTTTATTACCTGCAAGTCTATGGTATTTCCATTGTTTTTCTTCTTTGTATCTCATCCTTCTCAGCTTGGTGTGGTGGAGTGGGAAAAGTATGAATTTAGAGTTAGATTTGGATTCACATCTTGATTCCACTATAAACTAATGACAATTTTGGACAAATCATTTAACTTCTTTACCATTCAACTTCATCTTCTGTAAAGTGGGGTTTATGAAGTTTAGAGACCAAGAATAGAAGGCAGCATTGAGTGCATGACGGTTAATAAATAGTGACTACTGCTACTGCTTTGAGAATTGGAAGAAGATTGCTAAAGCAGATGTTCTTCATCTGGAGTTTATTCATGGTTGATCCTTAAAATGTCCAATAATTCCCTAAAATTGTAAGTAGAACAGGTTATGTGTGCATACACACTCCTCTGTGTGGAAAGGTTCCACAGCATTTGTAAGATTTTTAAAGGGTGTTTTGAAGTTATAACAGCTAAAAAGAAAAAGTGATTGAAGAAAAGTTGGCAAAGACAGGTGAAGGAATAGCATGGAAAGAGAAACAGATGAAAAACAAAGGAATAAAGACAACTAAACAAGGACTGTAACTTTAAAGAGGGGAAATGATGTGGAGAATTATAGCATTGATATGGTCTTGAAGAAGAAGGTAGAGTTGACAGAAATGAGTAGATGAGATCAGACAGAGTTAATAAAGCCAGGTAGAAAATGTTGCAGCTTTGTAATGGGGTCTGCAGTAAGGACAGAGATTCTTCAAAGAGTCCTAGGAAGCTATTATATTTCAAATTGCTTCTGTCTTATCTTTCCTTGTTACTCAAAACCATTTACATGGTTCAGCTTACTGTATTATGTGTTTTATGCTGGTATTTCTACCCCCTTTGAGACATTTAAGCCATCTCATCACTGTTACATTATCATTTGTCTGACGTGAACTTATTCTCAAAACCTGATATTAGGGTTTCATGAAATTTATTCAGAGAGCTCTTCCCTTCCCTACACAGGTTAAATGTTTATATTTGCATTTCAATTTCTATTCTCTCTGACAGTTGATTATTTGATTCTCTTGAACATTTTAAGAGTGGGAAAAACAGTTAATCATGGTTTTATGGAAGAGCAAACTAATCAGTTGTCCATTAAAAAGGAGAATTTAGTGGTAGTCAATAGTGTGTGTTACTCTGAGAGGAAAGTAAATAAGAGACATTCTGCCTGAGCTCATTGTTATTAGTAAATTATCAAACATTGTCATCAAAATATATCTTAGGATAAGACTGACTATGGAAAGAAAACAGAAATGTTGATGAGGCCATGATAAGCAAAATGTCTTCAAATGTTAATCTTTTCTTAAAAATAAAAAATTAGAAATTCTAGAATCAGTATTAGAGAATATACTTACTGAAAATGCATATTCAACAAACATCTACTGCATGTGTACTCTGTGCCAAGCACAAAGCTTATAGGAATCATATTTTAACTACACAATAACTCATTTACTGATTATATAGATGAGTAAATGGCAGCTCTGAAGGTTATGACTTAACACAAGGGTACACAGCCTCAACTACTATTTACCAAAAGCCTATCAGGTGCTAGTAATTTTTATCTATTGTCTTAAATTCTCATAACCACAATGTAAGAGAAGTATTATTGTAAGTATTAATATTTACAACTGACACTAAGGTTAAGACAAGTTAAATAATTCGTCTGTATAGACAGAAAGGTATCATAGAAGTAAGAAGAACCCATGTCTCTTGACCTCAAATTCAGTGCTCTTTCTACTATGTCACATTGATTCATTTTATTCTCAGAACAAATATTTATTGTGTACTTAATACTTGCCAAACAATTTGTTAAATGCTGCACCTAAAATCATGGTGAATGAAATAGTTATGATCCTTGTTCTAATGGAGTTTATATACTATGGGAAATAGATTTTGAACAAGCAAGCAAGCAAACAAGAACTATAAAGAAAAAAACAGCTTATTGAGAATAAAGAAAGGAGGTGATGAGAGAGGACCTCTGTAGGAATGAGCTATGAAAAGAGAAAGTATATTCCAGCTAGAGGGAAGAGCATGTGCAAAGGCTCTAAAATAGGAAAGAGACTAGATTTATTGACCGCAGATGAATACAATGATCAAAGACTTTTTTGCACAAAAGATGAAATATACTTGTCAAATAAATAGATCATATAAATCAGTTGACTAATGTATCAAGTATCAACTATCAATTTACTTTCCCTGAAAACAAGTTTACTAGAGAATAAGAAAAAATATATATATACAAATATGTGTGTGTCTATATATATAATCCATAATGTGTGGGTGTGAGGGAGTATAATGAATACATTTTTCTCAGTTATAAAATTGTACATGAAAACTCAGAATTTTAATACACATTAAAACTGTAAAAAAAAAGCATGCAACTATAATACAATTTTTTAAAAAATTGTTACTTACCTAGAACCAAACCAGTTAGCATTCAAACTCGTTATAGCAACACATGCAGACACCAAAGAAGAGATGATGCAGTAGCTCATTGGAAACATCTCTCAGTGTCACTGGATCACTCTTGTCTCTCATATCCTTTCTAAATATGGAGAATCTCCTCAGTAGTAGATAATATTCATCCTATAAAATTTATGAAATTTTCATTACTTGAAATACCTTCTTACAGAGTCATTTTGATCTGTCTATTACAATTCACAGTTGCCTTTCCTTACCACAGAGAATGGGCCTCTATGATAACAACAATTGACATTCATAGCTTACCCAGAAATTTATGATTTGGATGAGTTGAGATGTTTAGATTATCAAATAAACAATATTCTATTATATACAATGACCTTTTATATTCTTAAATACAAATAGCATTATCTGAAAAATTTAAACATTCCCAATCGTATTTATTTCTCAATTGAATTTTGTCAAAGATGTCATACTCTGGTTTCTATTTAACATCTGGTTTATTTTTTTAACTTCTCAAGCTTTCATGGAACATTCACCAAAATGGACCACATTCTAGACCATAGACTAGGAATTAATTAAAGACTAGGAGTTATACAATGTCTGCTCTTAAACCACTACGGAATTAAACTAGAAATCAATAGCAGAAAGATAGCTAGAAAATTCCCAAATACTTAATGATTAAATAACTCATGGGTCAAAGAAGATATCTCAAGAGAAATAAACAATAGTTTGAACTAAATGAAAATATAACTTCTCAAAATTTGTGGGATTTAAGAAAACTGTGTAGTGGGACATTTATGCCACAGAATGCATATATTAAATAAGAAGAACTATCTAAAATCAGTAATCTAAGCTTCTATCTCAGGAAGCTAGAAAAGGAAGAGAAAATCAAATCTGAAGTAAGCTGAAGAAAAGAAATAATAAAAAATTAGAACAGATATCAATGAAATTTTTAAAAAGGAAATCAATGGATAATATTAACAAAACCAAAAGCTGGTTCTTTGAAAAGAGCAATAAAATTGGTAAGACTTCAGTCAAGTTAACTAAGAAAATAAGAGAGATGGTACAAATTACTAACAGCAGAAATGAAAGAAGACATATTACTACATATCCTATGGACATTAAAAAGATAATGAAGGAATATTATGAACAACTCTATGCTTACAACCATGATAACCTAGATGAAATATACCTATTCCTTAAAAGACACAATCTACCAAAACTCACACAAGAAGAAATGGGCAATAGTCTTGGACCTATTAAAGAAACCAAATCAATAGCTAACCTTTCAAAGCAGAAAGCACTAGACACAGTTAGGTTTACTAGTGAATTCTACTGAACATTTAATGAAGAAATTATATTTCTACAATCTCTTCCAGAAGATAAAAGCAGAGAGAAAACTTCCTAACATTCAATGAGGTCAGCATTACCCTAATATCAAGCCAGACAAAGACACTGCAAGAAAAGAAAACGAGAAACCAGTATCTCTCATGAATATAGATTCAAAAATCCTCAACAGAATACTAGAAAATTGAATCTGACAAAGTAGAGAAAGAAGTGTATACCACCCAATTGGGATGTGTTTCAACTATGCAAGGCTAGTTCAAAAATCATAAATCAATTAATAGAACCCATCACCTTTATAGGCTAAAGAGGAAAAATCATATGGCCATATCAATAGATACAGGAAAACGTATTTGACAAAATCCAACACCCTTCATGATAAAAACTCTCATTTAACTAGGAATTAAAGAGTAACTCCCTCAACTTAAAGTGTATCTACAAAAAGCCTATAGCTAACATCATACATAATGGTGAGAAACTTGAAGCTTTTCTGCTAAGATCAGAATAGGCAAGAATGTCCCCTCTCAATACTTCTTTTTAACATCATGTGGGAAGATGGGACATTCTGGCTAATGTAAAAGCCAAGAATAAGAAACAAAAGCTATACATATTAGGAAGGAAAAAAAATAAAACTGCCTTTATTTGCAGATAACATGACCGTGTATGTAAAAAATTCTAGTGTTGACAAAAATCTCCTGTAACTAATGAGTGATCATAGCAAGGTTATGAGATACAATATTAACATACAAAAAGCAATCATTTTCCTATATACTAACAATGAACCATAGGAATTTGAAATTAAAAACACAATACTACTTATATTAGCCCCTTTCAGAATGAAACCCTTAGGTACAAATCTAACAAAATATGTCCAAGATCTATACGGAAAACTTTATAACTCTGATGAAAGAAATCAAAGAACAACTAACTAACTAGAGAGTAATTCCTATGTTATAGAGAGGAAGGCTTTCCAACTCAATCTATAGATTCAGTACAGCCTCAATAAAATTTGCCAATTTATTTTGTGTATATCAACAGGCTGATTCTAAAGTTTACACAGAGAGGAAAAAGACCCAGGATGGCCAACACAATATTAGAGGAGAAGAACAAAATTCCAGGACTGACAACACCAGGAAAAATACATCAGTGGAACAGAATAGAGAGCCCAGAATTATGTCTACACAAATATAGTCAGTTGATCTTTGACAAATGAGCAAAAACAATACATGGAACAAAGACAGTCTTTTCAACGAATGATAATGATGTACTGATGTAAGTTCTTAAATGGTAACAAATGTACTCCTCTGGTGTGGAATATTAGTAATGGGAGAGGCTGTGTGTACATGGGGGTAGAAGGTATATGAGAACTCTCTACACTTTCTGCTTAGTTTTATTGTGAACCCAAAACTGCTTTTAGAACAATAGAGTATATTTTTACAAATTGGAAGTTTTACAGAAGTATCCCTTTTCTAGCAGCAATCTGTTAGGATTGCCTGATACCTTTACAGAGGACACACGCTCTCTAAATTGCCATAGTCCTTCCCAGCTTGTTTCTCATTTTTCTCATTCAAAGTCATTTGAACTTGGAACCTTTAAGTTTTGACGATTAATCATTTCTAATATTCAGTATTTCTTTTAAGTGGAACCTAGCTGAACAAACGGCTGCATTTTTTCTGTGTATTTTTCTACGTCTTTTTTGATGTTCCAGAATGACTATCTTGCATGCTTCGCCATTGATGTAATCGGCTCACTTTTTGGGTTTCTGCTGTATTACCAAATGTGCCAACCAAAACATAGTGTGTTTTTAACAGGCTTGGACATATTCTCAGAGAAATGGAAAGAAGAAGAGATGATTTGTGGCCTTTATGCTCGTCTTTCTTTCCTCATCACTATCACTAGAGCAAAGTAATCCCTTTTCATTCTTCCATGTATGCCCTGTATGCATTTGGTCTATGATTTCTTTTCTCATAAAAATGATGAATGGGAAGGCAAGGGCAAGTCAAGCAGAAAGAGTAATGAAGCTGAATTCAAGATACTCCCCTCTGAATGCTCATTCTTCATAGTATTTCAAATACATGTATATATATTTACATATATACACACACACACTATGTTATGTTCTCTATAGGCTACTTTATGGTCTATATAGATTTTATACAGATTTTTTATTAAAAGATTGTCACTAAGATCACATAGAAACTCTCAAGTCAGTGGATTTATTGCTTGTGTTTGTGTTTCTCCAGAGAAATTTGTCAGTAAGAATACAGGCATCATTTTAGACTTTCTAGACTGTGTTTACAAAAGACTAAACTATACACACAAGTTTTTCAAATTCCAAGAAGGAATATTTACAATATATTACAGTCTCATATTTTAAGAACTAGGTATACAGTATGGTAGAACCCTTTTTGAAGGACTTGCCACATAAAGTCACTTTAAGTGACTGTAGATATGCATGGTTACAACTTTTTCTATGTATCATATTGTTATTTATGCCAACTACTTGATTAGGAAGTTGTTCCTATTAAGATACATACTACAATTGATTGTTAATCATTATTAAAGACATGTATAGAGAACTACTATGTGTCAGGCACTATGCTGAGAATTTACATACCCTATCTCAATAATAATCACAATAACTCTGTGAAGTAGACATTTTTATTCTCATTTTAGAGATGACGATTTAGATTATTCAAGATTTCATAGTAAACGGATGGCAGAGCTGGGATTATAACCTCATATATTGGGCCCTTAAGATTTTGAATCATGGTACTTTAAAAATATTAAAATCCCATCAATAACTTCTGTTAGGTTCAACAGAATACCTGTGTCAATGTACAGAAAGCTAGCACATACTTAGGTTGCATAGATTTTCTAGTGCCCACATGCTGCATTTTGAACACAGAGCTTTAGGCATTACACTTGCCTGAAATCTACTTTAAAAAAGTTAAAGTCTGTGACTTTGGAGTCAGACTTGTCCCTTAAGCTTCAGTTTCTTCCAAGTAAAATGGAATTATAATGCTAGGTTTTTGTGAGGATTAAATGAGATAAAGTAAAGCCCTGGCACCCAGGAATCCTTCAGTGGTATCTGCAGCCACATTAATTCCAAAGACACAAGGAAAGGTGCTACCTGGATCCAGATTCCTTGACATCTACCTTTCTTCTGATAGTCTATATATTTCCAGGGACCTAAAACAAAGTGTTTGTTGTACAGAGAACAGCAACTTTTGATAAATGTTACTGTTATGAAAGTATTAACATTGGAACTAATCTTTACAAAGTACCTACAGAACAAGATGGTTAATTCAAAAATACCTCATTTAATCCTCATAACACTCCTGCTAAATGGTATTATTATTAATAATAATAATAATTTTTTTTTCAGTTTTGAGAATGAGAAGTTCAGGTCTTAGAAATTTAGGAAATTTTCCCAAGAATATACAGGGAGTTTGTGGTTTTTAAACCTATCCAGATAGATTGTAATGTCTTCTGCTCTTTTTACCTCATCAAAAGCTTAAAGTTAACTGCTTTTAAGTTTTCCAAATTAAAACTGGGGACAACTATGAAGTGCTTAGGAAACAGAATATTTTCATTTGCTCAAGATTTTATAAACAAAATCATGCTCTAAGCTATCTCTCTCCCACATTGTACATATTCATATTTCAGAACTGATCTTGAACATACAGTAAAAAAAAAGCCATAGTTTACTTTATAATAAATAAAAATAGTCAATATGCGTTATGGCATTGTTATTCCTCCAAAAAAGTTTCCAAAACTTAGTAGTCCTTTTGCAGTATGAAAGTATGCATTTTTAAAGTATGCATTTTAAGTAATTATTTATATTTTTAAAATGCTATCTTTGAATGCTATTCATGGTGTGGTTCTTTTCAGAATGTTTTAGGCAGTATGGCTTTAGTTATACATACCTACCTGCTACGTGAGAGTCTTAGCTGAATTGTTGCAGGCTCCTCTGTTTATTTATTCACTCATACATTGAATATTTATGCAAAGCCTCCTACATACCAGGTATTTTGCTTGGAAAGTGAATACAAAAGCATACATGGCCTCTATTGTGGTGTAGCTGAGAGCCTAGTAGGGGACACTTGTACACGTTAGTAATCACACTGAAAAGGTGAAAACTGGCACCACAGGTAAGTTCTGTGAGGAAGAGATACATGGTATGGTGTGTGAAAGTACCTGACAAGAGAACTTAACCTTGTCAGGAAGGTTGGAGATGGCCTTGCTGAAGAGATGACATTTGAACCTGGGTCTGAGGAATGAATAGGATTTGACCAAATGACAAGAGAAGAAAAAAGTTCTCATAATAGCAGCACATGCCAAGACTTCTTGTTAGCATCTTTCATACTAAATAAATGTTATATGCAGAAACATAGCTCTCAGGAGTATAACTGAGCACCTGGTTCTGAATTATGAAAAAGACCCACTAAAGAATTATAAATGAAACATTTAAGTTATTAAAAAAAGTCTTTGTTTCAGACATGTCTTTACACACACACAGGATTTTTACCGTTCTATCATAGCAACACTTACGGAGCATTTCCACTGACATGTGAGGTAACTGCACTGTATGCCTTATGATTGTGGAGAAATATGCACAAGCTTTAGCTTTGTGGAATTCATGAAAGACCTCACAAATTACCACAATGTGCCAAGAACTGTGCTAGACGTTAGATTCAAATAAATGTAAGATAATGCCCCTGTCCTCCGAGAGAACATAATCCAACCAAAGATCCTTTAAAGAGCAGTGAGTTGAAGTGAAGGACTATAAACTCAGTGGTAGAGTGCATGCTTAGCATGCATGAGGTCCTGGGTTCAATCCCCTGGACCTCCATTAAAAATAAATATGCGTGACTGGGACATTATGCTGTACACTAGAAATTGGCACACTGTAACTGACTACATTTCAATAAAAAATTTTAAAATAAATATATTAACCTAATTTCCTCCCCCCAACCAAAACAAACAAAAAAAAGAAAAAAAGAAAAAATCCAAAAAACAAGAGCAGTGAGTGAAATATCATCTAATTATGCCAAGGGTCAAACT
Source organism: Vicugna pacos (assembly GCF_048564905.1). Lineage (NCBI taxonomy): Eukaryota > Metazoa > Chordata > Mammalia > Artiodactyla > Camelidae > Vicugna > Vicugna pacos. The sequence continues at coordinate 37,368,499 of NC_132991.1, read as the reverse complement.
CTAGCTTTTTTAAGTGCTATAAAAACATAAAGGGGAAGCAATTACTTTTTTCTTCATTCTTCACTGCATTGTTTGGCTTTACCTAAAGTTCCAATATATTAGGGCTAATTTATATTAGGAATGTCTTAATTATCTTATATGAGTAAACATGCTATCAAGTACCTCTGTGTAATTAACATAAGGCTACATTATCATTTCTGTATAATTGTAGATGAATAGATGAAAGTGAGTGTGATGTTTAATTATGCTCTGTTCCTGACCCAACAAAGAGAAATAGCAGAATCTCTCTTTTAATTTGAAGTAAATATTCTGAGTTGCAAACAACCTCTGAAAATTCCACCTTCTTTTTTGGGGGGGAAAGAGTGTGAGTGTTCAGTGGCAATATATCATAAAAGAAGTCTTTCAATGTAGAAATGGGAAACTAAGACCCAGGATTTATTCTCAGATTCTTCCATTGTCTCAGTGAGGTCTCACGAGGCATCTCCTCATGTGCTAGTGCCCAGAAAAAAAAACACATGCTGTGCTACTGTGCCCAGGGAATGCGACTTCTCAGGAAAGAGTGAATATTTAAATGATTTCAAAATAATAAGTAAATATTTAAAAATGCATTGAATGCAAAATCCTACCAGAAAGTAGTTATTATAAACATAAAGGTAAAAATCATTTTTAGATTTCTCAGGTATCCTTTTTATCCTTTAATAACTTACTGTTTGTGTAGATTCCAGCTTTTGTCAAAACAAAAAGCCTTGTAACATAATTATGCAGCTATAACCTCTAAGAAATCTTTAGCATGCAGTTAAAGATTTTGGTGCTTTTTATTTCAGAATATATTCATGCATAACAATGACATGCTCTTCCTCTGACAAGGTTTTATGTTGAATAGGTTAGGAGAAGGAAACACTCAGGTGAATTTATTTAATAATTGATCATGGAAATAGAGTCTTAATGAAATTTCCATCTTCCTGAAACACGAACTTTATTATTACCTAATACTAATGTGAGCAGCTACCTGACATAGGTTAACTGCAACTCTTATTAGCAATATAAAGTATCTGCATTGGGAATTTTTTTTAAGCACTAATCTCTCTTCATTAATCTCAAATAATACCACACAAGCAGTGGTGAAGAGAAAACTCTCATGACAGAAGCATGTGTTCTTGCTCAACACATTTGAATTTTAATGAATCTTTGTTTTTCAGTTTTAGAAACTGGACATTATTAATGGTAATAGTATTTCATTAAAGCAGATTATTTTTGCAAGTGTTCTGTGGAGTCATCTCAATTCAAAACCACAACTTTGAAAGTGGATTAATTTATACTTTCATTTAAAAAGTTCATAAAATGATTATTCATGGAGTTATAACATTTGCAAAGAATCCTCAAATATTAGGGCCACTCCCACTCTGACCAATCTGAAACTACTCAAGCCCAGAAAGAAATGAACTTCAATTGCCTAATGTTCCAGAATCGTCAAATCAGAGGCTATAAAATACGAGTGTCCTTCGCATCCCATCATCCTGCAGAAGTAACAACTTAATAATGACAGGCTAGTGATCATCTGGGGTCAGCTGGAATTCTGCCAAGGACAGGGAGCCCCAAACTGCAACTAAATTGTCCATTTCATTTTTAAACAATGCTTGGTCCCTGCCTTCCCTCTGGAATCACACGAAGACTTTTCTCTCTTACACAGTTGTCTTTCGACTCTGATTGCAGCTCTCATGACCCTTTGGGAAACTTCTTCCCAGCCCTTTCTTAATACTTTTACCCTTTCCTCATATGGATTTTCCTTCAAAATTTAAATCTTTCATTGCTTCTTTCTCTTAGGATTTTATTCTATCAATTTCCCTTCTAAAATGTGATAATCAAGAATACAAGACTATAATAATCTGATCTTAACCTCATTGGACACTATAGACTTCAGAGAGGCTGTTCTTAGTGTGGCTACTAAAGTGTATATTATAACAAGTACATTATATAGTGAATATAAAATTATATTGTCTTATTTTAGTGTTATATTGTTTGTGACATTTCTTTAAAGCTAATCTTAGCTAGAGTATGATTATTAATAATAATGTCCACATGAGAGCACTTGATAAAATTCATTTTTTTTTTCTGGGGATCTGAGACATTTATCATGAGCTAAATAGGATAAATTTCAAAACTGTAACTAATTAACTACTTTGAGGATTGTAGTACTTCAATATAATTGAAATCATTCTATAGCAATGAATAAAGTAGCAATTATGCAATTTCTTCCATCCAGGAAAAAAGAGCCTTTGTAAAGGCCAGATTATTGGAGCTTCCTTCTTAATAAGTAGGTCAGACATTAGCTGGAGGCATCTTGAAGGCTGTTAAGCATTCATTAACATTATGTGAAAATACTGCTGCTATAAGGAAACTATATATTTCTAAAGAAGATGCCAATATTTATTACCAGATTTAGGAATGACTACTCTCCTCCTCAGGGATTTTTTTTAATGGTAATAAGTAAAATTAACTGAGTGTTTAATTTATGCCAAGCACCATGCTAAGTCCTCTACATATATTATTTCTTCTATTTATTACAATATTTTAAATAATAAATTATTATTAAGCCCATTTTACAGATGGGAAAAATATGCTTATGAAAAATAACTTGCCAAAGGTCATAATTCTAGTTAGTAATGAATACAGGACTTGTGCTAGGTGTGGCTGACACCCAAGGTCTTAACTACTTTGCATTTTCCACCCATTACTTATTTACTTAATTAATTAAAATAAACTTGCCCATAGTGTTGACAGGGCTCAGAGATGTTAATATAACTAGTAACCACTGGGTCTTAACTAACACGCAAGGATTCTGAACTTCTGATCTCAAGACCAACTGCTCTGGCAAAGATGAAGCAACAGAGTTCTAATCTACGTATCCCGCACTTAGTTCTATTTGGACTTCATAGTTTGCAATTCAGAGAGACCAGCATATAGTCTGGTCTCTCTCTATTTCTCTTCTCCCCCGTAACTTAAATTAAAGAACCTCAGACTTTCCCACCAAAGTGTTCCTAATGGCAGAGGATAGTGAAATCTATCTTTACAATGTAATTTAAAAAAAAGTCCCTTGCACAAGCTATAGATTTCTTTTTATTTCAACATACTTTCATGCGTGCATAACAACAAGCATGCTCTTCTTGGAAGTTTTGTTTTGCAACTTAACAGTTCATGCAAATTTTATACTTTACTGCACAATACATAATTATTCTATTTCTATGTGTTTTTTTATCCAAATTTCTTGATAAAATTGAAGCTTTGGAAAGAAGTGCCATAGAACTTTCTATGCTCTAATTACCCTCATGTATCCATGTGACATACATACCTAAGTTTGAGAATAAGGGTGGTAAGAAGTTCATTTAAAATTAATTAAAACAATCTTCACAAGTTCATTCATTTAAAAAGTACTTATTAAGTACTTATTTTATGCAGAGATGACACAGACAGGAAATGGCTATAAATAATGCATACTGTCTGTCCAAGAAAAGCTCAAAATCATAGCAGGGAAACAGCCAAGCAAATAATTCTAATATTCTCTTACCCTCTAGTAATAAATGCTGTTGTAGTAAGTTTTAATAGTTAATAAAATTTTAACATTCTCTTTTTATCTCGCTTTGTATTTAAAACTCACATGGGCCATTTACAGGCAGTGAATGAATATCGATGCCCCAGATGTAAATGCCATTTCTCAATTGCTCTCTTATTTAGGTTCCCTTTGAGGTTTTCCTGAGTGTATCTCCTATAAGCATCTTTATGCAGGAGAGTAGATGTCTGAGAGAAGCCAAATCAAACCTTTCTATCATTACAGCATTTCATATATTTATTTCGTATGCGCAACTCTAGGCCCCAACATCTCTTAGGTGTAACATTATTTTCCATGTTACAGCCTTCCATGCTGACTACAACTTGTTGATCATTGACATCTGATACTTTGATGTGATCAATATTAAGGAGTTTCATTGTTCTCCTATTCAAGTCGCTTACTTTTTTTTCAGTGTTCTCATCAATCTTCATGATCCTATCTTGGGATCTCAAGGTCATTGAGATTTGAACTTGGAGTCCTTCTAATATATTACTAGCATTTCTAATGTGATTTCTCAAAGTTCTTTTACATAGTTTGGCTATTTTTACAACTTTTAAAGCTTTTGGATTGAAAATTTATACATTCTCAAAAGTATATAAAATCATTAAATAAACATTCATAAGTACAAGTACTTCTTACAGTTTTATACAGTATTGAAAATACAGTTCTTATAGTTTTATACACTTTGAAAATGTACAAAACGTGTTAATAGCATGTACTGAAATTTCAGGCCTAGTTTTAGCAATATTGAATAAATAAATGTCAGATATACATAGAGATTTTGCTCTATGCTCATTACCTATCACCAACAATATTTGTAAATTAGTAGTTATGCTTTTCAAGTGGTTTAATTGTTCATTCGTTGACAAGAATGACAGGTACCAGTCAAAACCCGGAGAAGCATGCCTGGATATTTTATACGTAGTAGAAGTAAAGCAATGTGAAAGAACTGCTTAATAAAGTTAAAAACAATCTATTGAAGAGATTTAAAAGAAGGCTTTTTGCCCACTCGAAAGAATTTAGGTAGGCTTCATGGAGAAAGTGGGATTTGAACCGGACTTAAAGCAGAATTGAGCAAACTTTTCCTACAAAGGTCTGGATAGTAAATATTTAAGGCACTGTGGGCCAAGAAGCAAAATTGAGGATATTATGTAGGCACTTGTACGAGCATCTAAAATGCAACTATTTAAATATGTAAAAGCCATTCTTAGCTCCTGGGCTGGACAGAAACACGTGGAAGCCTGAATTTGGCTGCAGGGCATAGTTTGTTGACCCCTGACTTTAAGAATGACTAACATTTTAAGACATGCATTGAGGGGAATGTTCTGGGCTGAGAACACAAGCAAAAGCACAGAGATGTGTGTTCCTTAAATGTGAACAGGCATGGGAGGAAGTAGAGAGAGATAAAGCTGGAAATACATTAGAGGCCAAATCATGGAGCATTTAGTGTGATGTGTCAAAGTTTATTTAATGGGAAACTGCACGTTTATAATAGGCTGTTTAACAGAAGCATCTACTGGACACTTAGCATGAGCTGTTGGGAGTTTGGCTCCTAGGTATACGACACATTAGTACAAAAAGAAAGCAACTAATTCTGAATTGTGACTTTGCTTGACTATAAGTGATGATTAAAATGAAGGCCTGTTATCTTTCACTATAGAGATATTGATAGATAAAATCCTGTATTTCTACTTTGGAAAAACCCTAATATTGTTCAGATTTCAAATCATTGAACTGCCTTTTTGCACACTCTCAGCACAGGATGGCTTAGCTCACCATTTTGGTGAGAAAGAATTCTAGACATACTGCCATAGAAATCAAGGGAACTTTCTGGCTGATAAAAACAAGTAGATCCAATATATAAAACTATTGGATATTGTTCTGGAGTCATTAGTCACTGTTAACCTTTTACAACTTTACTGAAAAAAAAATGCTTTAACACACTAACAGGGTACACCACCAGCAATTCCCTTTCATATAAATGATTTCTTCTTTGCTAAGGTTTCCTTTTGGAGCAAAAGACTGTTGATACTGAGTGAGTCATTGTAAATAGTACAGATGCTGTGTATTTTTTTCAAGCCTGTTTTTCCTGAAGTCACCCGCAAGGATTTTCTTAAACACTGGACAGATGATGTGGGACAGGGAAATGCAGACAAAAAAATAACATACAGTGAAAAAAAAAATACTAAGTAGAAAAAGCAGTCTGGAGGTGGCTCCATGCTGATACACTGAGGAACCACACCACCTGCCCACTACAGAACTAGTTACAGCTTTCCATTATTATGTCTCTCTCATCCTCTGAGAGTCAGAGCTCCTATTTTTAAAGGTCCAGACAAATCTTATCAAATAGTGTATCAATCTACTTTGTTAAGCATTATTCTTTAAATAATTAAATCCATTTCGTTGTTTTCTGTAATGTAAATGCAATTTTACTTCAACTACAAAATTCTGTGTATACTTTCCCTAAAATTTACACCTACATTTACTGCATAATTAGAATGAAAGAATATATTGTGGAACATTTCTTTGCAAATAGATTCTGACAAATTGTTCAGCGTGGTGTCTAAAACAAAATCAATAGTCTGAAAGATCATCAATTAGGGATGCTTGGAGCCAGCTGGCTGCCCTGATTGATACAATAAATTTGGAAAGTAAGCTGGTTTAGCATTATTTGATAAAAATCACCATAAAAACACTGGGAAGGCAGTTCTTAAAGTCATTAAAATATTTCAAAGGAAGAAATTCCATTAACTCTGAGGTTTCTCTCCATAATGGCTTGGGCTGTATACAGTTTCAAAATTTAATTGCATAAATATTTCTATTTTCTCTTCATTGCACTCCACAAACTATTTTTTAAATGCTCAAACCATAAGCATTCTTTCATCTTACACTTCCCCAAATGCCCATAATTTGACCACTATGCTTTGCCTTGTTAATTTGTTTCAGCATAACAGCTAACGTATTAAAACCTCTGGTACTTTACATGGTGCTTTTCTGGTAACTTAGTGCTATTCCAGCCTCCTGGTTGTCTACTCTCCCTTCTACAAGAATAGCAAAAAAAAATAAAGCAGCTGCATGCTGATGTGGGTTTCAAGTTAAGCAAATGTCACTGGAGCCCTAAAGCACATCTGTGGCTTCCAGCTGACATGTGCAGGTATTTCTACTGCCAAGTGCTTTCTTGTTCCTAGGAGTAACCGGAGTCACCAAAGAGATGCAAAAAAAGAAAGAAGCGTTCTGGCAGCTGAAATGGCCCTGCCTGAATCATTCAAATATTGACAATAGTATACCCTTTCAAGAGCCTGCAATATAAGCTATGCCTTTTCTTGAGAAAGTACTGTAATGTACATAGCTAAATTGAAAGTCTTTCAGTTAATTACATAAGAAAAAATATACTCTGTATGCCTACTGCACATAAGACATTGCAGCAGAGTCATGACAGATACACAGATAAGATTCAGAGACAGTAATTAACCTTAAGGATTTTACAATCTATTTGTTAAGAAAATATGCAAATAAAAATTAAACAGCATAAAAATCAAGTGACAAGATAACAATGCACAGAGAACTATATTCGATTCTTTGTAATGGCCTATAATGAAAAAGAATATGAAAATGAATAAATATATATTTATAACTGAATCACTATGCTGTACCCCAGAAATTAATTCAACATTGTAAATAGACTCTACTTCAATAAAAAATAAATAAAATTTTAAAAAAATATAACAATGCAAAAAGTACTGTGTTCTAGCTCAGTACCTTACATGTAGGAGATAGCCATTACATATTAGTTGCCATGATTAATATACACACGAGTGCTGTGAGTCTAGACAGAAGCCATCACTGTGGAAACTTCAGGAAACTTGAACTGGTTTGTTGTGTTAAGGATAGGTAGGGCTTGAGACAGTTAATTTAATCAAGGCAACACTCCCCATCTTTTATACTTACTTACTGAAATTTATTGGGTTCAGGAGTTTTTAGTTCCACTTGAAAGAGGTACTCTGCATGGGTACATCATTATCCTTCTTCTTGATGAGCAAGTGAAAGAAAATGACCACTTGGGCTTCATTGAAACGGGGATGATTAAAAAAATATGTTTAAGATGTTCAAGTTCTTAAATTTATCTAAATGTCCCAGACTCTCTGATTTTTTTCTATGTCATATTTTTAATTATGCTTTTTTTATTCTGAGATTATTGTAAGAAATGTAGTTATAAGAAATAATACAGAGAGAACCCATGTACATTTTACCTAGTTTCCCCCAATGGTAGCATCTTGCAAAACTATACTACCAGAGAGCAACCAAGATATTATCATTGGTGCAGTCAAGGTAAAAACATCTTCATCACAATTAGGATACCCTTATGATCACTGCTACCTCTCCCCCACTCCAGCACTTTCCTTAATCCCTGATAACTTCAAATCCATTCTCCATTTCTATATAGATATACCTCATTTTATTGCTCTTTGCAGATGTGTTTCATACAAATTGAAGGTTTGTGACAACCTTGCTTTGAGCAAGTCAAAGGTGCCATTTTTCCAACAAGATTTCTTACTTTGTGTCTCTGTGTCACATGTTGGTAATTCTTACATTTCAAACTTTTTAACTATTATTATATTTGTTATGGTGATCTATGATCAGAGATCTTCGATGTTATTATTGCAAAAAGATTATGACATGCTAAAGACTCAGAGGATGGCTAGCATTTTTTTAGTAATACCGTATTTTTGAATTAAGCTATATACATTGTGTTTTTAGATGTAATGCTATTAAACAATTAATAGGCTACAGTATAGTGTAAACATTAATTTTTTATGCACTTGGAAACCAAAAATTTGCAATATTTGCTTTATTGTGGCAGTCTGGAAACAAACCTTCACTGTCTTTGAGGTATGCTTATAATTTTGTCATTTCAAGAATGTTATATAAATAGAATAATACAGTATGTAACCTTTTGGTATTAGTTTTTTCACATAGCATAATTCCCTGGGTATTTATTCAGGTTTTTGCATGTATTAATAGTTCATTTAGTTGCTAAATAGTATTCCACAGTATGAATGTACCAAAGTTTGTTTAGTCATTCATTTGTTGAAGGGCATCTGTGTTATTTCTGGGTTTTGGCTATTGTGAGTTAAGCCACTCTAAACATTAATGTACAGGTTTTGTGTGCACATTAACTCTACACTGGTCAGGGATAAATTTCTAGGAATGCAATTGCTTAATCACATGGTAGTTGCATGTTTAGATTTTCAGAAATTGCCAAACTGTCATTATATGCTGATGACATGTTACTATATATAGAAAACCCTAAAAGGTCCACAAAAAAGCTACTAGAGCTGATCGAAGAATTCAGCAAGGTAGCAGGTTACAAAATTAATGTTCAAAAATCAGTTGCATTTCTTTACACTAACGATGAATCAACAGAAAAAGAAAGTAAAGAAACAATCCCCTTTAAAATAGCACCCAGAGTAATAAAATATCTGGGAATAAATCTAACCAAGGAGGCGAAAGAATTATACACAGAAAACTATAAACCATTGATGAAGGAAATTAAAGAAGACTTTAAAAAATGGAAAGATATTCCATGCTCTTGGATTGGAAGAATCAATATTGTTAAAATGGTCACACTGCCCAAGGCAATCTACAGATTTAATGCAATTCCTATCCAATTACCCAGGACATATTTCACAGAACTAGAACAAATCATAATAAAATTTATATGGAACCATCAAAGACCTAGAATTGCTAAAGCATTACTGAAGAGAAAGAAAGAGGCTGGAGGAATAACTCTCCCAGACTTCAGACAATACTATAGAGCTACAGTCATCAAGACAGCATGGTATTGGTACCAAAACAGACATATAGACCAATGGAACAGAATAGAGAGCCCAGAAATGAACCCACAAACTTTTGGTCAACTCATCTTCGACAAAGGAGGCAAGAATATACAATGGAATAAAGACAGTCTCTTCAGCAAATGGTGTTGGGAAAACTGGACAGCAGGATGTAAAACAATGAAGCTAGAACACACCCTTACACCATATATAAAAATAAACTCAAAATGGATTAAAGACTTAAACATTAGACAAGATACAATAAACCTCCTAGAGGAAAACATAGGCAAAACATTATCTGACATACATTTCAAAAATTTTCTCCTAGAAGAAATAAAAGCAAGAATAAACAAATGGGACCTAATGAAACTTACAAGCTTCTGCAGAGCAAAGGAAACCAGAAATAAAACAAGAAGAAAACCTACGGAATGGGAGAAAATTTTTGCAAGTGAAACCAACAAAGGCTTGATCTCCAAAATATATAAGCAGCTCATACGACTCAGTAAGAAAAAAATAAACAACCCAATCTAAAAATGGGCAGAAGACCTAAACAAGCAATTCTCCAAGGAAGATATACAAATGATCAAAAAGCACATGAAAAAATGCTCAATATCACTAATTATCAGAGAAATGCAAATCAAAACTACAATGAGGTATCACCTCACACCAGTCAGAATGGCCGTCATTCAAAAATCCAAAAATGACAAATGCTGGAGAGGCTGTGGAGAAAGGGGAACCCTCCTACACTGCTGGTGGGAATGCAGTTTGGTGCAGCCACTATGGAAAACAGTGTGGAGATTCCTCAAAAGACTAGGAATAGACTTACCATATGACCCAGGAATCCCACTCCTGGGCTTGTATCCAGAAGGAAATCTACTTCAGGATGACACCTGCACTCCAATGTTCATAGCAGCACTATTTACAATAGCCAAAACATGGAAACAGCCTAAATGTCCATCAATAGGTGACTGGATAAAGAAGATGTGGTATATTTATACAATGGAATACTACTCAGCCATAAAAACCGACAACATAATGCCATTTGCAGCAACATGGATGCTCCTAGAGAATGTCATTCTAAGTGAAGTAAGCCAGAAAGAGAAAGAAAAATACCATATGTGGAATCTAAAAAACAAAAACAAACAAACAAACAAAAACAAAGCATAAATACAGGACAGAAATAGACTCATGGACAGAGAATACAGACTTGTGGTTACCGGGGGGGGGGGGGGAGTAGAGGGTGGGAAGGGATAGACTGGGATTTCAAAATTGTAGAATAGATAAACAAGATTACACTGTATAGCACAGGGAAATATACACAAAATGTTATGATAAATCACAGAGAAAAAAAATGTGACAATGAGTGTGTGTATGTCCATGAATGACTGAAAAATTGTGCTGAACACTGGAATTTGACACAACACTGTAAAATGATTATGAATCAATAAAAAATGTTAAAAAAAAAAAAAGAAATTGCCAAACTGTTTTGCAGAATGGCTGTACCATTTTACATTCTCACCAGCAATGTATAAGTGATCCAGTATTTGGTGGTGTTAGTATTTTCTTTTTTCATTTTAGTCATTTCGCCAGATGTGTAGTGATATCCCATTGTGGTTTTAATTTGCATTTCCCTAGTGGCCAGTAAGACTGAACATCTTTTTGTGTGATTATTTGTCATCTGTATATCGTCCTTAGTGAATCATTTTTAATGCCAATTGTTTCTAATTAGGTTCTTTGTTTCTTTTACTGTTGAGCTTTGAGAGTTCTTTACGTATAGTAGATACTAGTCTTTTGCTAAATATGTGGTTTGTAAATATTTTCTCCTGCTCTGTACCTTGTCTGTTTTATCTATATTTTTTGGCTTTGATGAAGTCTGAATTATCAGTGTTTCCTTTTATGGATCATGCATTTGGTGTCAAGTCTGAGAACTCGTTGCCTAATCTAGATCCGGAAGATTTTCTCCCATGTTTTTTCTGAAATTTTTGTAGATTTACACTTTACATTTGAGTCTGTGATATTACAAGTTAATTTTTGTATAAGGTGTGAGACTTAGGTTGAGGTTCATTTCTTTTTTGCCTATGAATGGAATGTCCAATTACTCCATTTTCATTTGTTGAAAATGTTCTTTTTCTTCGTTGAATTGTTTTTGCATCTTTATAAAAAAAAATGAGTAGGGCATATTTGTATGGGTCTGTTTCTGAGTTCCCTCTTCTGTCCCACTGATCTTTGCATTTATGCCTCCACTAATATCACAGTCTTCATAACTGTAGCTATGTAATAAGTTTAGAAATAATACAAAGTAATTCTTTCTATTTCATTTTTTTTCAAAAATTTTTTTACTATTCTACTTCCTTTGTCCTTTCCATATAAATTTTTGAATAATCATGCCTATATATACTTAAAAAAATCTTACTGGTATTTTGATAGAAATATTGTTAAACCTTTATACCAATTTCTTGAAAATTGAAACATTTACTATTGAGTTTTCCATTCCATGAACAAATAGTTCACTTCATTTATTTTTTAATTTTTACATTTTATATTTTAATAAATATTTATAAATATGTATGTTATATTTCATATATGTTTATAAATATATATAATGTATTTATAAATCTTTGATTTCTCTCATCAGCATTGTATGGTTTCCAGGACACATGTTCTGTACATGTTCGTTAGATTTACTGTTAAGTATTTCATTTTGTGTGCAGTTGGAGAAGGCAGTATATTTTTAATTTTGGTTCATTGATAATATATAGAAATAAAATTGATTTTTGTATGCTTATCTCATATTCTGTGATCTTCTGAACTCACTTATCTGTTCTTATTTGTTCAGGAGTTTTTAGGCAAATTCCTTGAACTTTTCTATATAAACAACCACATCATCTACAAATAGCATATAGTTTTATTTCTTCCTTTCCATCTGGATTCTCTGTATTTTCTTTTCTTGCCTTATTTCATTGGCTAGAATTTCTAGCACTATGTTAAAACAATTGTGTGAGTGAACATCTTTGTGTTGTTTCTGTTGTTGGAGGGAAAGCACTCAATCTTCCAGATCTTCTGATATTTAAATCTTAACATGATTAGATATTATGTCGATTTTTAACGGGTTGCTTTTGTTTGTTTGTTTGCTTTCAAAACATGTCAAGTAAAGACTGTGTTGAAAAACCTTGTAATGTACTCCTTACATGCATTTGCTTTGGGTTTAGTCAAAGCAGGTGTGATTCCATGGTGTTTCTCTTTATAGCAGTGTTACCTTGGGCAAGTTTCATAACCTCTCTAAGCCTCAGTTTTTTCAACTGCAAAGTAATACAATGTACTCATTCATTCAATAAATTTAAATTCAGTATTTAAAAACTTGATAATGAAAGAGCCTACCTATCTCACAGAGTTGTGTGAATTGAATAATACAATGCTGGCAAAATACATAGCCTAAGATAAGAATTTAAACTTTAGCTGTTATCACTATTATTATTGGACCATGAATTTCAGATTCACCCATAACAATGTAGTTAATCAGTAGTTCTCAATGGAGGCGAAAGGAATAATCTTATCCTCAACCCAAGGGACATTGGAAATGTCTGGAGACATTTTCAGTTGCCACAACCAAGGAAAGGAGATGCTATTATATCTAGTAGATAAAAGCCAAGGATGTTGCTAAACATCCCACAATGCATAGGACATCCCTCCCTGACAAAGAATTATCCAGCCCAAAATGTCAATAGTACCAAGGTTAAGAAAACCTGATTTAGATGGATAATTAATTTCTATGTGTGAATATGTTAAAAATGCTTACAGTTTACCAGTGAATCCCCCCTGCTCCCCTTTAACCCTTGGCCTAAACCCATTCTCCAGGGTCCCTTCTTTCACTGGCCCCCTCCAATTCAGAACTTCCCTTAGTCTGGCATCCTTTCAATAATAGATTAATTTGTACTCCTAGATCTGAATCAGTTCACCAGCCAGAGAATGTTTGCATGCAGGGACTGCATATTCTTTGGGAGTAATTCCACTTTGCTAGTACACATTGCTGATAGTCATCAAATATGTTTAATAACTCTTCCTTTGACTTTGCTTTTTTTGGTCTTTAAGCCTGGCTACTTTCAAAATTCATGCCTTTCTTTATGCCTATTTTAGCAGCTCCTCAGAGTTAATAATGTGACACTGTCTACCAAAAATTCTGTCTACCAACAAAATGCTAGAAAATTGCTCTTCTGCTTTCAAAATGCAGAAATTCATTTCAGTGCTCAAGTCATTAATATTTTCTATTAGAAGCACCCTAAACAGCAATGTATATGACTTCATATTGATATTCAAATCAACATTTGACAAATTGACTCAAAATCAGTAGGAAATTCAACTGATGAGTACAGATTCTTTTCGTAGGGTACTGATCAAAAGCAGAATCTGAATTTATGTGCCCTAAGTGACTGTTTTCACATCCAATGAGATTTTTCCACTGACCTTAAGCATCGTTACAGCATAACTCTTGGTCTTTCAAGGTGGAAATAGCAATGTTCAGGATTACCTCCAGATCATGTTGGAACTACTACCTCAGTATCAAAAATAAACTAGTCAAGAACTTTATTCTCAATCATCATATCTATAGCTAGAGTGTACTTCTCTTTAAATGATAAGCTTTGACAGATGCACCATATTTCAAAAATGCTCTCCCATAGGCCTACCATTGAGCCTAAATTCCCTCCATTACTGTAACCCCTCTGAGTTAAAACATGGTATTTCTCACATGGGACTGTCAAAAGAGCATGCATATATAAGCACTAAGAGAGAAAACACTCAATCTTTTCATCAACTTGCATCTAAACTAGCATACTAATGTTTGAGTCGAAAGGGGCCAATAAATTACAACTTTTCCACTCCAAAATCAGGTGGGGATTAGCATATCAGTTCTCTAACTAGACAAATGGATTAGAGAATAAATTTTAGATGTTTGGCCACTTAGATCTATCTGATATGTTTCTTCCACTAATACAAAATGGTCCAAGGGATTGTTTACAAAAGCAGATACTTGGCAAGCTGCAAGGGGAAATCACTGCCTCAACCTACAGGGCCTGCCCCCAAGATAAGAGGACCAGGTCACATAAATGAAGGATTAAGTAATGTAGGGAGAGGCTATAAATATGGGAAACATAAGGATGAGGTTCCCCCTAACCTTTAACATGGAAAACAGCACGATCAACTATCAGAGACCAGAGAAAGTGCATCTTCATGTAGGTAAAGTGATGAGGGATTGTAAGGAATAAAGAACGTCTCAATGTTGAATCTTCTTGATTGAAACCTTAAAGAATTCCCTAAAAATGGACCCTTCCTGTAAGATTTTATAATCAAGAAGAATGGAGGCAAGGTGAGGAAGAGGACAGCCAGATGACCCTAGATTAGGTGAGGAATAGATTGAGGAAAGGTAAATGAGAGTTAAATTGCAAATGACAAAGACAAGCTCTATTATTCAGTGGTATGTATCAGACTGGCCTTGCAAAGCATAGTACAAGATTTGGGTCGTTGTAGGAAAATAGAATGAGTAGCTTCATTTCTTGCCCTCAAGGAATTTATAGGTTAACCCAGTGGAATTATTTGCTTCCATTCATGTCAGTGGGATATATTGCTTCTATTTGTATGAAGAAAAATATACCTAAAAAGCAACCGATCATGGTCAGTCTATTTTAACATGCGCTGTGTGATGTGATGTAATATGTGATGATTATGTCATGTCATTGAACTTTCATGTTCAGTCATTTGTTTGGCATTAAAACATTGGAGCCCTGAGTCATGCAGGGCCAGAAACAAAAGAGAAAAGTTTTATCTAAACAGTGAGAAAAAGAAAATGTGAGAAAGCAGCCAAGGTCGATTTTGCATGGATTAGGAAACACAATGAGGGTCCAACAAGTAGCAGAAAACAGCAGCATTTGGCAACAGCTGTAATGAATGTCCTACAAACAGAATGATTCAGGTAAAACCTGGACAACATTCAGTGACAAATCCTCAGAGGAAGATGAAAGTTTAGATACATTTAATCATTTCTTCTCCATTTCTCATATTGGTCGAAATTCTGATTTACCCCTTATTTGATAGTGCTAATTTTAGGCTATCTTCATGAAATAATGCCTTCCCATAAAATGTTCTTGTTGCCAAACAAACAAAATGTGCTAAATAAATACTACTAAACATCAACTTGGAAAGAAGACATTTTGTGCATAGATTCTAAAATCCCCGAAATCAATGTAGATGCAAAAATGAGGCTCTGATGAAATGGCTCTCACAGCAAAGGAGAAGTGAGTTTTTGTTGTATTTTTTAAAGTGAGAAATAGAATCACTCTTATTAACTGTGGGTGAAGACAGAGCTCATGCAGGGGGCAAATTTGATAGCTTTTTCTGGCAGGAAGATGTTTCCCGAAGCCCCTCTGGCTTGTGGATGAAGACTCATAGGGAAGACAAGCTTTCTCTCACACCGTGAGAAAATAGCAGGGTTTTCCAGCAGCTTCTCACAAGTGAGAAATTTCAAAGGCTTAGTAGTAAAGAATCGAACTGTTTTGCTGATAGTTTCATCAGTGGTTATTTTGTGCACGATAAAATGGGCGAATTCTAGGTCAAGATTTTCTATTTTTCATTAAGTAACAAAGACAAAGAAGATGTGAATAGATCACTCCTGACACAGTTATTATCTAAAAAGAATTAGCAGAAATTGTGATTCAGATGTATGCTGCAAAGGCAGCAGTTCTGGGCCTGTGTGGGTGGGTGTGAAAATCAACATTAAAATTTGCGAAAGTTTCGGGCCAAAAATCAGAACTAAACTCATAAAATCTTAGGGCAGTAGATAATTCAGAGCACCTCAGATCAAGCTGAAATAGTCAAAAATTATACATCAGTGCAAGGAAAGAGACCAGAAAAAGTAACAATAATCTCTTAGGAAACTATTATTATTGTTACTATTATTTATTATTATTATTCTCAAGAATGGCAATGTCATTGCATTTGTTTTCCACTGGATTTTGAGAAACCTTGGGAGAGACTATATCTTACTGGTTTTGTATCCTAGTACCTCACTCATGTCCTAGCACATAGTGCATATTAAATATTCACAGAGGAAATGAAATTATAAAGCAACTCCACAATATGAACTCTGAGTTAGATGTGCTAAATCAACACTGTTCAATATAGATTTCTGTGATGACGGAAATTTTTGGCACTGCCCAGTTTGGTAACTGCAGCCACGTTTAGCTATTAAGCACTTGAAATGTGGCTGGTGCAACAGAGAAAGTGCATTATTAATTGCATTTAATTTTAAATAATTTAAACATAAAACTTAATAGCCTCATGTTGAACAATGTGGTGCTACATTTTGCAAAAGAGAAAAGAGAACAGAAGACGTTGGTTTTGTATCCTGCTATTTTAATACCCTTTGGCTGCTATCCATCCCCCTCCCCAGTTTATCATCTTTTATCAAGTAAGAAATCCAAAGGAAAAAAATACAGTCTCATATTGCAGGTTAGTTAAAAGTGACTAGTCTTTTTATTTTTTATTTGCAATGACCGGACATCACTTGTCCATCTCATCATCCCAGACACTGTGCCTACAGAGCAGACTATGATGGGGGAATATGAGGCATGCAGATCTGTTTGAATTCTGTCTGCCAAGTACTTGCAGAGTGTCTGTGGGTATGTTTCTTAAGTTCTTGGAGTTTCAGTTCTCTCATCAGTGAAATGAGGATTCTAATACGCACATAATAAATTGTTGGGAGGATTAATGACATTATTCTTAGTCTCTACAATGCTTGAAATCTAAGAGAGAGTAAATGGTAGCTGTTACCACTGGAGTTGTCCTCAAGGGTAAGATAATGTGCTGAATGCTGTGAGAATATTGAAGGATATAGTATAGCCCCCTGACTTTTTTAGAGTGATTTTCCAAAACCTTTCATTTATTCTAGGTAGATACCAGTAATTTTTTCTCTCCATTATCAATATGTCACTAATCCTCACCCCTGATATAAAGATTACAGTCAATTCTGTCAGGCCCTGTGGGCTTTTGAGGAAGAGATTCTTGTCTTACTATTGAATTTCAATGATAAAAAATACTGTCTTTACTGCTGGTACTAAAGGAAAACAGACAACATCTTTGTAATCACAGCGACAGCGATAACTACACAAAGAAAACACGATAGAACAGAAAACATCCCATTAACTATAGTAACATTCATCTCACATACACACAGAGTAAATAAATAACCTAGGAAAATAATTAACAATAAATGTGAAGGATCTATGGGAATAAAATGATCAAACTTATACAAATGTATGTAAATTATCAAATATATAAAAGAAGATTTGAATTAATGAGAAGGTGTACCCTGTCCTGGGTAGGAAGATTAAATGTTGTAGAGAAGTGTAATACTTTTCAAAATCAATGGTTTGTGGAGAATTTCCAGGAAATTTTGAAAATTAAGAAAAATAAGTTTACCTCATCAAGTACTAAAACAAATTGCAGGGCTTTAATAATTAAACCAATGTAATATGGGTACAAGAAAAGACACGCAATAAATAGAATAAAACAGATGAATTCAAAATAGCCTCTAGAGAAAAGAACTTTAACATAGGAAAAAGGGTCACCTACCTGGAACAAAAAGATCAGTGTAGCATCTCACCTCACGCTGTGTAGCATCTCACCTCAGTATACTGTGTACCTCAGTATACTGTGTACACAGTATACTGAGTAGTATTCTGTTCTAAGAAATTCTAGATGGATTAAGAGGTTATATGAAATGACACCAAGGAACAAGAAGGAAATCTTTCTATCTGTTGTGGAGAAGGCTTATGAAACATCAAAGAAAGTAAATAATGTGAATAACAATTAATAATTGTGTATCTAGAGAATCTTTCAACTTTTTACTATCATAAATATATAAACAGATTAAATTATAAACCAAAACTGAAAAAAGTTTTATACCCACAATGAAAGGTAAGTGGATAGACTACAGCAGTTAGGAATTCTTCAGGTGAAGCCTCAGTTCAAATGCTGGCAGGGTCACATGTAACTACACAAACTTAGGCAAATGATTCCATCCAAATTTATGTTTTCTTCTTCATTTCTTTAAAATGAAATTGTGAAATAATAGACCTCATAGGGTTAACATGACAAATTTGACAGCTTTTAAAACATCTGTGAATTACCTAAAACATAGTAAAAACTCAATAAATGGTTACTTAAAACTAACAGGGAGCTAATACCCTTACTATATGGTTTTGTAGACTGTGAATATTAATATTACTTTTTTTCACATATGAGTCTTTCAAATATTTTTCCAAGATAGTCACTTGCTGTCACTTTTATTTTTCCTGTCTTTTGTAAGAAAGACATTTTTTATTTTTTATTCAGTCAGCTTTATCAGATTTTTCCTTCATGGCTCTGAGCTTCCTCAGACAATCTCGTTTTAATTACTATGCATTTATATTCTGATCTCTTTTAGGACATTGTACTCCATGGAAAGTTTCGAGGATTTTTATATGAATTTTAGAATACCTTAAGTTCTATAAATATAATGTTGAGATTTTGATTGGAATTGCTTTTAATTTTTCTATATGAGCATGATCTTTTAAGCTGCCACAATGCAGAAACTCAAAGGTAATATATTAAAACATTCTTCTCTGATTGGTGGAACATGGAGTGAAAAAGACGGCTCAGCTCACTCTTAGGGTTTTAGAGAAATAATCCAGCATAAAAAATTGAAATTCCATTAGTTTATTTTTTATTTTTTAAACACTTTCATTGTGGTATAATACCTGTACAGTAAACTACATGTATTTTAGATGTACAATTTGATGCATTTTGATAGATATATATACCTATGAAACCACCACAACAGTTAAGATAGCTAACACTTCCATCACTCCCCAAGAGGTATAAATTTCAAACACACAATTTATCCCTTCCCATCCGCTTTACCCCCTGGTAACCATAAGGTTACTATGAAGTTCCATTAGTTTATTTCCGCTGGATAGCTTATATTGATAATTGACTTTTCAACTAATTGCCTTTGTTTCTACAAGTGGTGTTATTGAGGATTAAGTTATTAATTTCCATTTTTTAAAAATTCTGTAGTTACATAAATATTTAATAATAATTTAAAAATATACTGTAATTACTATTAATATCTTTATTACTAATTTCATTATATATCATGGCAAGGATAGATTGAACTTGTCTGCAAAGTGATAGGTATTATCTAATCCTAATGACTGTGCAGCTAGCCTACAATTCAGAAAAATCACTAGTACCTAGTCTCAGCTTAGGTACTATGACTGAATTTCTTAATGTCCCACAATACATTACCCCTCAAACTATATTTAGGTTTCCCTCTATGACATATTCTGATCATTTATTTTTTGTACAGCATAATGATTTGACTTACATACATCATGAAATGATTACCATGATAAGTTTAGTGAATATCCATCATCTCATATAGATACAAAATAAAATAAATAGAAAAAAATATGTTTTTCTTGTGATGACAACTCTTAGGAATTACTCTCAACTACTTTCTTATGTAACGTACAACAGTGTTAACTATATTCATCAGGTAGTACATTACATCCTTAGTTGTTTATCTTATAACTGGAAATTGTACCTTTTGACCACCTTCATCCAACTCCCCCCCCTCCCATACCCCGCCTCTGGTAACCACAAATCTGATCTCTTTTTTCTCTGTTTGTGTTTGAAGTATAACCAACCTACAACATTATGTTAGTTCCTGATGCACAAAATAGTGATTCAGTATTTCTGTACATTTCTACATGACTGATCACCATAAGTCTAATTACCATTTGTCACCATACAAACATATTACACATTTACTGACTGTGTTCCCCACACTGTACATTTCATACCTGTGACTATTTTGTAACTGGAAGTTTGTACCTCTTTATCGCCCTCACCTATTTCTCTCCTCCACTGACCCCCTCTTATCTGACAACCACCTGTTTGTTCTCTGTATCTATGACTCTGTTTCTGTTTTGTTATGTCTGTTCATTTGTTTTGTTTCCTAGATTCCACATATAAGTGAAGTCATACAGTATTTGGCTTTTTCTGGCTGACTTATTTTACTCAGCATAATACCCTCTAGGTCCATCCATGTTGTCAAAAGGGGCAAGAAGATTTCATCACTTTTTTTTTGTAGGTAAAAGAAACTTTGGATTTTTAATTACAGCAAATATGTCAGTCTACTTCTTGATGTTCAGATTCCCAGTTTTCTCTCCTTATGTTAACTACTCCTTTTTTTTTAACCAAATAGTAGCATCTTCCACTTAAAAAATTTGTTTTATGAATAGTATTGGTATTATAATTATTTTATGAGACATTGGACATGTATTACAAAGGGTATGAAACTCTTTATATAAGGCCTTAATGCAAATATGTCAACACTTTCTGCAGGTACTCTGTGTCTCTAAATACTTATTATCTTAATTAACAAATTTCTTGTGTTTACTTAAAATTTTGCTCAGTAATTTTTCCCACAATTAAAATGTTGTATTTGAGAAGGTAACTGAAACTGCATACCATATGGATAGTGTATTTTTGTTGACAATTGAGCTAAAAAATCACATACTAATATTTTTTAAAAAACCTCCCCATATCCATAGTACTCCACAGTTAAAAGCAACTACACCAGAAGTTTAATCAGAACATAATGGGACTGCCCGAGATTCTCCATTCTGTGGTAGGATCACATTCAAATGAACTCTATTTGCTCAACAAGAATTTTTTTTTTAATTTCAGATGTGTACTAAGATTCCCACAGCAAGACTTTTTAGAAGCCTCTTTCCCCCAGGTGACCAAAGACGCTTCCTCTCTCTCCTCACCCGCAATTCAGTCCGTGTTTTTTGTTTCAGCTCCTACCCCTCCCTTTCTTGGTAAACTGTTTTTATTATTATAGCTTTTCCTCTTTCCAGTGTAAACTACCCAGCATAATCTCTAATTCTGCAGCTCTACCACAGGTTACTAGAAAGCTGAATAACAAAACCCTGCGGGGTGGGCTTGAGTTGTGAATATATTCTTTCATTAATTTTTTTTCTGGTTACCCAATTATAATTTTTAATCATACAATAGCTATAGAGCATCTTATTCAAAAGAGTATCTTGCTGCCTGGGCCCTGATTCTGCCTAAAGCAGCTTTATCTCTAAAACTCTTCATTACCCCCCAGGCCCCTCACCCCCTACAAGCACCTACTTACGTAAAGTGAAAAGACAATAATAGGCAACATTTGTTGAAGATTTACCGCATGCCAGGTGAAGTTCTAAGTGCTCCACCTGCATTTACTCATTTAATCTCCACAACACTGCTGGAAGATAGATGCTATTGTATTTCCCTTCTTTTATAATCAAGAGAACGAATGCCTCAAGGGCTTAAGTAAATTGCTCAAGCCATTAGACTCCTAAGTAACAGAGCCAGGAATGGGACCCAGGGAGTTAGACTTAGGAGTTACACATTTAACCACTAGGCTACTTAAAATGACCTGAAACTTGTTTTGGTACAATAAAATGAATCATTATGCAACTGACGGTGGAATTAGAGAAGATTAGGAGAAAGGTTTTAGAAACAGGTAAAGGTGATGGCAAGGTTATCATAGGAGGAATTACTAAAAATGATTTCCTTGTTCTGAGAAGATATGTGTGATAGCAGTGCCTAAGATCACAAATGATATCATTAAAATAAATAAGAACTTATCTAATTAATTTTTGAACAGTAGCAAATGTTAGCAGACCCAGTTTAACACTACACATTTATAAGCATTATTACTTCCCATTTTTCAAATGGAGAAAACGATTTAATGGCTTAAGAATTCAAATTTTCATTTCTGTGATCCTATGGGCCTTATTCCTAATCTGTGTGTTACTCTGCCTCTCAAAGTCTCCTCAAATAATTGGGTCAAAAGTTAATGATATTAGCTAACACATACATAGTAGAAACTAGGTACATTATTCAAAAATTATGTAAATGTTAGCTCATTTAGTATTATCACTGCCCCACTAAGTCGTATTATCTCCATTTTATAGGACACTGAGGTACAGGGAGGTTTTATAATTTGCTGAAGGTGATATGACTGATTCATCCAAGTAGTCTAGCTATTCAGTCCATTTGCTTAACCTTCAAACTAAACCAGGGTACGAGGAATTTTAATTAAATCAGTATTTTTTAGTGTGTACCCACAGTATTAATAGGCCACATATAAAGAGCAGTTCTGTAGTCAAACCAGTTTATTTTTGTCAGCATATCAGATCCTT
The DNA here is from genome assembly GCF_048564905.1 of Vicugna pacos. Taxonomy (NCBI): domain Eukaryota; kingdom Metazoa; phylum Chordata; class Mammalia; order Artiodactyla; family Camelidae; genus Vicugna; species Vicugna pacos. The sequence goes on along the minus strand of NC_132991.1, from coordinate 37,345,769 downwards.
TAATAAGAATATGTATCATATAAATCTGACTCACATTTAAATTAACATCATTAAGTTAGATTATATGAAATCATTGCTATTCAACAATTTTAGACTTACATAATGGGCAACAAGAGACAGATTATGATATTCAGTGTCTCTAAGCAAATGGTTCAGTGACATACAAACATTTTGGAAAACTCTAATGCAGTAGGCTGTACGTACTTGACAAATACATGCTTCTAAAAGACACTAGAGATACGGGATGACATCGTCAACTTGTATAGGTTAACATAATGGAAAATCACCATGCCTTAGTACAAATCAAACCTTATCAAATACAGGATGCAAAGCTAGATAATCCATGAAGTTTTTTCAGATTGGCTTACAGTTTACACAGTGAAGGAAGTTTTCAAGCACAAAAACTACCTCTTTTATGTGGTTCACCCATCCCAGCCATAAATAATGCAGGGATTTCTCTGAGGTAGAAGTTTGCTTGCCCTTTTCCATCTTTGGACTAATAATGCTTTTCACTAATGATTAAGATCACAGGCTAAAAATGTGAAATACTCTCCCAATGCCCCTTTGTTTCACAGAATAGAAGTCTATGGAACAATAACACACAAAAAATCTGTGGAACAAAATCTATGAGAGGCAAAGCCAAGACACAAAGGACAGATTCCATACCAGTCTTCTTTATTTGTTTCCTAATCACATCCCCTGATAGTTTTTGCTTCTCTGGTCATCTATAATCAGGACTTTTTATTCTTAGGAAATCTATGACCAGGTTTTATGACCAGTTGCAGCTGGGCTCTTAGTGGCACATACATAAATACAAAGTGGAGAATTTACTATTGCATTCCAGAAATGTAGGCGTTAAAAGACAAAATTTTAGACCTAGAAGAAGACTCAATTTCACTCCATCTCCAATAAAGAATAAAATTGAAACAAAGGGAGGCACTAAAGCTTCCTTAGGCACATAGGTATTTAACTATCTTGTGTTAAGAGTAAACTAATTGAACCTCACTTGACATCTGCTGGCCTTGAAAGACCTGTTTAATGACACTTGTTAATTGATTTACAATAAAATGATGACCAATATATAGTTATGTTAAAGCCAGAGAAACCATGCTGCCTGTCCTTCCCATTGTCATCGGGTGACTAGTTTTCCCTTTTCCCTCACTGGCTCGCAGTCTGAATATCAGCATATGATGAGATGATACTGACCCACTTTTGATACTCCTTTTTGTGCTGTTTTATATGAATGCAGAGCTGATCCCTCTCAGAGCACGGCACAACTTCTATGAGCAGCCGACACAGGAGTGTCGTATATTTGATAACTATGCATAAGAATGGCAGTTAATTTCTTTAGGAATTTAATATAAGCCTTTCTGCAGTTTCTAAAAGTAAGTGGGAGAATGAATAGAACAGAATGTTCTCATTTTGCAGAAATAGAATAGCAAACTATATACCAAGAAAGAAATGAGACTGAATATTCTTTAAAAAGACTCACATGAGAAGTGACAAGAGGAAAATACCCTTTAATAGCAATTTTATCTTTTGATATTTTGGTGGCTTTTATCATAAAAGAAATATTTATGCGAGGCATGTAGTTAAATGATGATATGGGGAATAATGCAAACTAATTCTTTAACAAATATAACTCAATAAGCTACTTGTATTTTGTGAAAACAGCATACTTTGTATATTGAACAACGTCTTCCGTGAAACAAAGTTTTACATAAAATTTCAACCTCTGGTGAAATTTAACCAGTGAATAATATTTAAATTTTTTGCTTTTTCTACACATATACCCCTGGCACAGAGTAGGGACTGAATGTGTAGTTATGGAATTTATTTGATGTCTGTGATATATCTCACATGTTTTATACATACATATCATATATTATATATACATACAAATATATAATATTCTGTGTGATTTTATCTAGCCACACAGTTAATACTATATAATTAGTTATCAAGACAAATTATTTTCAAACTCCCTGAGAAGCATATACAGGGGTATAGTACCTGGAAAAAGGTTCCAGCCCTCTTCTCTACTTTAGAACACAAAGTAAGATAAGTTCATACGTTCTTAAGTGTGCAGAGCAAAGGCACATCCTCAGTTGGGAGGGGTATCTGTGTGCTCTGGCTCTTTATTAGTTACAAATTATTGCCAGTAGGGACACACCTTTAATGTCCCCCAGGCCACAGGTCATTCTTACTTATTCTCTGACTTTAGCAATGATTTTACCCAGAATTTGAAGCAGAGAAAAAACAAGAAATCACAAAATAAAATTTGGAATTGCCTCTATAGAAGCTACAAAGTTAAAAATTAGCAATGTCTAATGGAAGTAACTAAAAAAACTGTTTAACCAGAACAACACACACACACACACACACAGAGAGAGAGAGAGAGACACATACACAAAGTATGCATGAAATGGAAGACTTCATGGGATAAGCTAATTGGTGAAGACATTTGGAAGTTAGAGCAAGAGCTCTGGGTCATTTCTGTTTAAAGTGACCATGTGTCCCAAATGACTGGGGCATTCCCAGTTTATGCGTTTTGTTCCAGCATAATACCCATTTTGAATAATACACCATGCTAATGCTAGGTATTAGAGGTTTCCTGTGTACTACTGAGCAAAGGAATTATGTGACGGGGGGTCTGTGACAGGAAAATTATTTTGTGATTTCTTGGCACCTGGAACAAAGGAAGGCAGGAGAAACTGTGAGATGTTTTCCCATTTTCCCAGCATGAGTCAACTGTTACTTAGTGATTAAGACACAAATAACGAGGAAGATACATAAGCTCTTTAAAGGGGTAACTGACAGAATTTTTAAATGATTTAAAATAAATTATGATGGATAAAGGATCTCAAAAGTAAATATAAGTTGTCAATAACAGGGTTGAAATGTTGGAAAAATACTTTAAGGAGAAAATAAGGAGCTCACTATCTAAAATATCATTTTCTGGGGTCAAAAAAGATAAGCCAAGGAAGTTGTGTCATCCTATAATAATCAACAAGTGAGAGGCTAAGGAACCGGAAATACAGATTTGAAACGATTAGTACAAAGGTGATTTTACACAGATCTTAAAATTTCTGGACCAAGTTGACATTTAAATCTCTAGGAGGGACTGCAGAGATCTGGGGGTCAAATATCTTCACTGAGAGTGTCCAACAGGGAGTCCAGTATCTTTGTCTGTACATCTCTACCTAGATATCTCTATTTCTCTCTCTCTCTCTTTCAAAAGAATGAATATGTAATGATTCCCTGGAAGATCAGCTAACTACAAAGCAGTGGATCTGAGGACTGACCACAGATCTCCAGTATTTTGGACTCAGTTCTCCATCATAACTTATACACTTCCACAGAACAAGTTGTGGTGAAATTATAAAAGCTTAAAGGTTGAGAAGTATTATACTTAATTTAGGTATTTATGCAAATTCTTTATATCCTTTTAAAAATAAGGTTAGAGATAAGTAAAAGTCAAATAATAAATTATAACAAATTAGGCTGCCAAGCTGTATGCTCTGGAACCAGATCTCTGGGACAAGATGGGTTTAATTTCTGTGAAGCATCTTCCAGGATCTGGAGATTAATTTGAAATTGTCAACAAAGTCTTTAGTTGTCAGCAAATACTTGAGTTAAAAGAATTATTTAATCAATGATAGGGATATACATTGGCTTATCTATTTTAAAAATCCCTTTGGGGAAAGGACATAATTGCCTTCTAGTTTGTTTTCAGTTTGTGTTGTCACAGAGGAAAACATTAATAGATCAGCTGTCATCTAGCATTGATTTTGGAGGATTTTCTAGAGGGAGACTAGGCAGAGGGATTTGTTTGGGGGAAGAATTGAGTATTCTGGACCAAAGGGCTCATTCTGCTTGTTGTTCTATCTTAGGGAGAATTATAAAAGATTTAATTAATTTTCCTCAAAGAACTTTATTACCTTTGGTCTTTTGCCCTGGCTGCCCATAGGATATACCTAGTAAATGAAAGTTGTTATTTTCTAATTTTGTCCTCATTCATTTAGCAATATAAGCCTTGTTATTTGTTTGGGATATATCTTAATAAGATCCAGTATATCATATTGATTAAGGTGGATAATTATTAAAATTAGTAATTTTGTATTTTCTTTGATTACAGACTGAATAGCCTAGCACAGTTCTTGACACACAGTAACTGATGAAGAGTAATTGAATGATTAAATGAATGGATGAATGAATGAATGAATGAATGAATGAATAGAGAAGCGGATGAGCTGAATATTCAGCAAAAGCAGGCCAACGTTATAGTATCCTTAAGGACAGGAAATTTTTCCTTTTTGTCTCTGTATTCCTAACAGTCCCTAAAAGATATGGATATGCTAATGAGCTATAGCAGCCCTACCTGGTCTAACATCTCCCAAGCTAGCTACTCTACTCTTTAGCATTCTCATTTAATAAATCTGTATGAAATAATGTAGCTTAAAATCAGGTTGCTGTGTTGGACAGTTTTCCACACCTCCTCTAGTGTACGGAGAAGAGAATCAGACATTTATTAAGCTAAATCAGTTCATTTGAGAGAAAATTCTATTGAGCCTTCCACCCATTAACATCTGCAACCATAAACTCATAGATTGTTACAGATCACAAGTAATGAAAACCAAATACAAAAGAATATTTGAATGAAAAGTAGCAGTTCATAAAAGATTAGAGTTTGAAAAGTAAGATTGTTTCATCCAAAAAGAAAATTGGATATAGTTTTATTTTGAAATCAGTATTTGAGCTTTTTTTTAAAACTAATGATGTATTTGTATACATTTAAGGTAAAATTCTGTATAAGCTTATGTGTGTATGTGTGTGTGTGATCTAGCATGATCTTTAAGGTACATATTTTATAATTATCTTTTTAATGATGTAGGATCTGTGTCATAAAAGTCAGTATTAGGGATGTAGGGGAGGAAAAATTTTCCTTGACCCTCTTTAGTCCCTGGCTGAGTCTGAAAACTAGATTGACAAAGACAGATGAACAGGAGAAAAGCATGCAAATTTATCTAATATTTTATGTGACACAAGAGCCTTCATAAGGAAATGAAGACCAGAAGAAATAGTTAAATAAGGGTGTTTTTTATGCTAAGTTTGATGAACAGTAGAAAGATGTGATAGGACAAAGGCTTAAGTGTGGAAAATTGAAGGGAACTCGGCAAGCTCTGTTGTTCAGATTCCTCTCTGCGTCACTTTGTCTTCAGAGATAAGGATGCTCCTTTCCTCTGGGTGTAGAGAAGGCACCTCTCACAGGAGGGTTTTATGACTTGTTTCAGAGGGAAGTCAGAAAGTCCTCCCTGCACAATTTTCCAAATTCCTTCAGCGTGAAATACTCAATATGCCAAGAGGCCATATTTTGGGGTACCTTATCCTGAAGCCAATCAGGGATTAGGAGTATTCTTTGGTTTTATCTTTCCTGGTCTTACTACCTCCCAGAGCAACTTGGCATTTCTCATGTACAAAATCAAGTGACCTGAAACTAAATAACAGGGTAAAAATATAACTAATGCTCTTGTAGCTGCAATAATCTATGATTATGTCCCCCCATAATTATTTTACTTATTATGCATTAGTTACTTAGAAAAATAGAATCAGTCTTTTTTCCTTTATTATCCTGCTGGATAAGATAAATTAATAACATGTATTTCTTTACTAAGCTAGTTTAACTGGAAATATTCACATTAATTTCTTCTTTCATTTTTTATTGTAAAAATAAACATCAATATGAAAATGCTCCCTAATGTTAGGCTTGTGATGATCAGAATTAAGAAAGCTAAAATTATAAGTGCCTATTTCTATTATTTATATCAGTGCATTAAAGATAAAAAAGAAATTAGAAAAAATATTCTAAATAGCATATCATTTTAATGAATGCAGGAGATTTTTCTCTTTATTTGTAAATTGAATTATATAGTTATTTTTACAGGTTTTATCTAGAACTAATTCACATTAAATTTCAAAAAGCTTTGATTTTTTTTTGTACATGAATAACTCACTTAATCCATTAAAAATGTTACACTCATATTGGTTGTGAGGCAGTGTTCTCCGAATAATATCTGTACATCTGATTTGAGACCAGAGTTAACGCTGTGAAAATCCTAAGTCAGCTCAGCTTTAAATATATGACTTTCTGTCTTGCCCTTCATTCCTCTGTCATCTGACCCAGTGGAACCTCTGTTGGAGACTCGTTACTTCGGATTTTCTAATTTCTTAAAGCCAAGACATGGGTCTCTGCTCCTGCCTCTTTGCCACCCTGGCTCCTCAAATCACACTGTTAACATACTGACTCTCAATTCCACTGTTCCTCAGCCTTCACCTTCACCTTTCCAGGACTCTGATTTAATATATGTAGAGCCCGAGAAACAACGTTTACAAAATTAAGAACACAACCATACACAAACAAAGTCACGCTGCAGGCATAAATGGGATTATTGAACTTTCCTCTTTAGAATGAAAATTCTAGAATGAATATGTACTTCTAAGCAGAAAAATAAGTGGCATTTAGGGGTAAAATAGAATACTTTTCTAAGTAGAAATACGTTTTCTTTGTAATATAAATCGTGCAAGTGCTTTCTATCATTTTGTTTTCCCCGTGTTAAAGAGAAACCTCAAGACAAGGGTCATCTTTAAAGACTTCTACAGAATTTGCGTTTCTGCGCTGCTCCTCCTTTCATTCTGCCACCCACACCAGCCTGGTGTGAAGAAGGTGAGGCTGAGGCCAACGGCAAACCCTGTATAAGGACCAAGAGGCCAGGAAACTGATGGCATAGGAAGACTGTGAGGGAATTGAAACATCCTATAATCTGATTTGCTCATTTTATGGATAAGGAAGCCAAGACCCGGACAGGCTAAAAGTGATACTTGACCCAAATCACACATCTAGTTAATGACATAGAAGGACAATAACACAAGTTTTCTTAAGCCCAAGTTCCTTCTTTTCTCCACCAGATAGGATGTGTTACTATGTGATTATTTTTTCACTTAAAAGATCTGACATCCCCAAGTCTTGTCTCCTTGCAAAGCCTTCAGGAATCCTGATGAGGGGAGGGCAGGATCACCCACTCCGCATAGGTTAGCATATGAGGAACACGGGGTTTATTTAATATCTGTGAGTTAGGTGGAATTGAACTTCACTCTTTTGTTCCATGAGTCAGAAACTGAACTTTGGAAATGGAGATCTGACTAATGTGAAAAAATTCAAAGTCATAAGCCATGCCTGTCAAAGCCAGTACACAAGCAAACTCTTTGGCATTTTTTTTTTTTTAAATATGCCTGATTTCCACTTTAGGAATACTTTGGATTTGAAGGCAGTTTAGAAATCCATAGTATTAGAAACTCATGTCAGCAACTTTCCTATCTCTAATTTGGTAACTTCTAATTTAGTGTGAAATAGGGAATCATTTTGTTAATTACTTGAAAACTAACTTATAAGCAATCCAGGGAAAAAAGCTGTACTTTTTTTTTTTTGCCAGTGTATTTAAAGTATGGGTCATTTGTACATTTTTGCATGTGTATTCGTAATTATAATCACATTCATAAAAATTCTCCCAGAGCTAGGACTTTTGCTGATCACAATGTTTTAAAAAGAGTAAAAATATAGTAAAGCAATGGAACAGTTTAATAACCTCATTGTTTTACTACCTAAACAGCAAATAAAATGACTTTAAATTATTCTGCATTAGCAGAGTGCTGCATAAATGATGAGTAATTATAACTAAAAGTAACAATTTATAGATAATACTTTCTGTGTGCAGAACAGTAATAGGATTCTTAAGGTAAGGTTATGACTTTGCCTTGTTACCTAACATTTGAGAACCGTAATACATTTTTTAAGCCCCAGGAGAATCTAACAAAGAATACGCAAGTCACCCTGACCACTCAGGCAAATCCTAGCTAGTGTTAAGTTGTTAATTAAATCCCTTGAGCAATGTATTTTTAATGTCTTTTATGTAGACAGTCAGCGGAGTAAAGCAATTGCCTGTTTATTTACAATTAACATGTTTGTAGACAATGTTCAAAGGGCTGAATAAGAAAATGAAAGCATGTAGTAGTTAAGTTTGGATCCCAATGTAGGAGGAGGCAGAGTGCTTTTCTTTGCTGATTAGAATCTTCCTGTAGAATCTCCCCTGACGGCTCCAGGCTACCTGCATACTGGTGCCTAGAAAACACTTGCCTTGTGTAGAGGTGGGACTCAACAAAAAGAAGAAGTGACCACAAGTGTTATACTTAGCCTAGATTAAGATATTAACAGCACACAGTTTGAAGTTCTGTAAAATGTGAAAAACAAAAACTCTTCAAGTGTTTAAAGAATAGCAAATCTGAATGAATACTGATATTTAAACCACATGGCTATAATTTTTACTCTCAAATTAAGAAATGGTTTATTCATTGTATCTTTTTTCTTTTTTAACTCTGAAATGTTTCAAACATACATAAAGATATAATGAGTAATATAATAAATACACTAGAAACTGCTTCTCAACTAAAGAATGTTAACAGCGCAAATAGTTCTGGAGAGTTTGCGAATCCTCTCCAATCCCATTTTCTTTCTTTTCCACCACCCAGAGGTAATAACTATCCCGAATGTGGTGCTTATCACTCCTATGCATGTCTTTATACTTCACCACAAATTTGTGTATTCCTCAAGAAAACATAACAACATTTTGTAACACAAAATTCTATCATATGAGATGCTTTCTTCTGCAAATTGCTTTTTCTACTCAACATTTTAAAAATATTTATCCACTTTGATACATTTACTTCTAGTTCACTCATTCACATTCATTCATATACATCTAAATACTATTAGATGAATGAACATTTCACAATTCATTTACCCATTCTTTGCTTGGGGAGCATTTATCTATTTTGTTCTGTTGTATTTTGTTTTGTTTTGCTATTGAAAACAGTGCTACTACTGTGATTACTCTGGTATATTTCTCCCTATGTATGTGTGTGAGACTTTCTATACAGTGCTACTCAAAATGCAGTGTGAACCAGTGTCAATCAATGAATTACTAGTTATCTGTGATGAGGTGGTACTACCACAGAGAGTAAGCAACTGAAAACCCTTAAAGCACTTTGACATTGCTACAACATCTGTGACTGTGGTTTTATATTTTGCAAAATTATTGCTGTGCAGTGGATTATATATTTAAAACTTTGTTTTAAGGCACAGATAGCTTCAGAAGCATTGCACTAGTCTATATACCTTGTAATAGAATTGTTTTGAGGTGAATGTGCATTATTTAATCTTTAAGATATTACCAATTATTCTTCAAATGGTTGTACTAACTTACAGTCTCACTAGAGATTATTCAGTTTCTATTTCATTTCCCCTGTACTATAGACTTAAAATACTCTATTTCTGTTCTTTTAGTGATGAATTTTCAAAAATTGAACATGAATACTTATCTACAATCATTCTCTCTGCTCTTATGTTATTTTTATCTAGTGTATTTTTCCGTCTCATTTTTTTACCATTCAAATTAGTAGTTATTATCAGTGACTGTTCAGATCATCTAAATTTTAATCTTTTTATTTTAGCTCAATACTTTTGAGCTTCTGGTCTTCCTTCTGGAATAATTTTATTCCTAGTAACTAAGAAGTTTCAGTGCTTTAGGATTTTTTTTATTCACTAAAGGTCTGTTGATGGCAAATTCTTAGTGCTGTTTTGACTAAAATACATATTTTTCCCTTGAATAAAATTCTATGTGACTGTATTTTCTCTTAGCACATGGAAGAATTGTTCCACTGTCTTATGATTTTTAATGATGCTATTGAGATGTTTACAGTTGCTCTAATTATAGTCCTTTGGAGAAAAACCTGTCTTTCTTTAAGGCTGCTTTTGAAATACTTAATTGTGTTTAGTGTTCTGTAGTTTCACTGTGACATCATGCGTCTAGCTATGCATTCCTTTCTATTTGCCTGATTGAGATTTATTAGCCTTCATCAATCTGAAGACCCATATTTTTTTTTTAATTCTATAAAACATCTGTAGTTCTTCCTCTCTTTCCTTTACTCATTGAATAGAATCCTTTTACCAGAAGTCCAATTATATACTCCTTCAGTCCTCCAACTCCCTTAAACACTGTCATATTCTGGATTTTAGCAAAATCTTACCTCTTGATTCTTGGTTATTTCCCTTCCTCTCTTGGAAGCTCATTTCTGAGTCTAAAATGTATGTTTGCTATATTGTATTCAACATTTCTTGTTATTTTTGTATTCATAGCATTTTCAAATTATCATATGCCATAATTCAAAAAATGGAAGTGAAATTCTGCCCTTTTTCTTAGCCACACTATATGTGCTCCTGACTCCACAGCTGTTCCAGACATCCACTCTTCCTGTAATGACTTTCTCCATTTTCCTAACTCCTAAGCATAAATTAAGACTCAGCTCAATTTCTGCCCCCTTTCTGAGGCATTCCTTGTCAATTCCACTTTTAAGTGACCCTCACAACATGGAATGGGAGTCAGCCATCAATGAAAGAATAACATTTTCTAGATGTCTACTCAAATTTTAAGTGTCTTAGGAGAGGAAATGGGTGCTACTCTTCCTCAGTGTGTATTTGGCACATTGTTGTGAGGTAAAATTGCAGGTTTAACTTACACTCTGCTTAAATGTTCAAAGAAAATATAACTTTTTTTCTCCCACTAATGCTGTCCTTTCCCCTAACTTCAAGTACATCTTAGCGTTAGAATATTAACTTAACGCCTAACCTATTCAATGCTTTTTTCAGATCTGCTGTTTTAGTCTCTTTAAATAATGTTTATTCTCTGGGAAAACATCTCTTAATATCTCATATCTCTTAGCTCATTATCCTTTTCTTAGTTCCTCCCTAGAATGGCCTCAGAGTACTGGAGAGCAGACTGTGTCTTACACAGTCGTGTCAAGAGAGCAAAGTCAGAATCTAGAGGTGTGATGCTGCCTGGATCCTCCTGTCACAGGACTAGATCTCATTCTCTTGATTAGAGCTTGCCCTGCTAGAACACTTACATAACAAATAAGGCCTGTATAACTCAAGATCTTGTCTCTTTTGACTCTGGTTAGGGGCTTCTGCATCATGGCTCCCAGCTTTATTTGCCCCTCTGCCTGGTGGTTCACCCCAATTCCACCACAGTGAGCCGGGGGGTGGGGGCCCTGGCTCTCAAATTGGCACCCATGCCACGTGTGACTGAGAATGGCTGGAAAAGTTAAACCTCAGGGCCATTAAGTTTACTTTCTTATTCTGTACCCTTAATTGATGAAAATAGTGTGGTTTCTTTTCATGGTCCCTAGAGGTACTAGGATCTGGAATCCTCCTTTGCCTCAATTATCTAACACACCGTCCCATTTTGGCCAATATTGTGTTTTTACTGAACCTAGGTTTCAAATGTATCATCTCACAGCACGGTCCTTTTTTTTCTTATGTCATTTAATATATAACAAATCCTAATTCTTACCACATTTCTCACTCCCTACCTTGAGGGAAGCGGGGTGAAGTTCTAGTACTCGGAAAGGTGAAAGAGAAAACACAATAATTTTCAGAATATTAACACAATTACTATATCAATATCTTATCAGAGTTCAGATGAATGAAGATAGTCTTTGCTTTGTTTGCATGATATTATCCAAAAATTGAGACTAGGAAATCGAAAGATATTTTAATAAATTGTGGGTCACAAGTAAGCTAATAAAATTAAGAATCTGTTGTCTCCAGAAATATACATATAAAAATAATTTTCTAACTACTTTCATTTTCTGGCCCAAAGACAGAATAGCCTTAGCATTTAGTGACTTGAGAGGATCTCCCAGCATCCTAGAGTTTGGGAGAATAGGACTCCACAGAGGCCATGCTTCTTGAAAATGATAATGGTAGCCAGATTAGGCAGGAAAAAAATGTTAATTTAGCTGTTCCTAAAGGAGCTGTGATACACAAAATAAAAAGAGAAGTGCCTTCCTAAGCAATCAATTGAGGCTTCTTAGCCTGGGCTCTCTAACCTCTCAAGTTGTATGGCTACAATGTGCTTTTCCAAAAGTTAAGAACAGTGCTCCAGCATGATACTGGAAGATATGCCACCCTCTCTTAACCTTATCTCCCACTTTTGGGTGATGTGTTTCTATTTTCCTTTCCAAGTTCATTCTGATGTTCAGTTTAACCTGTCTTTTTTTTTTGCTAAAAGTGCTGGTGAGAGAAGCAGCACACAATGAGTGTAATCATCCCCAAGCTCCCATTCTCCTAAGGCGAGTTTAGGATCTCAGTGCTCCTAGGGATGGTCCGCTTTGACCTGAATAAGACTGAATTAGATATGGATTCAGACTCTTCCAGACCATAACTTTCTGGCAGATTTTCCCCTCGCTGAGGCCAGCTCCCATAGTCTTGTGGCGCTGTGACACTCCTTTCATTTGACTCCTTGATTCAGAGTCACCATTAGCACCTGGACCTCTTGGGAGTTGCTACTGCACTCCTCAATTCTCCCCTCCCTTTCCTTTACTTTCTACCAAGTCTGTCTTCAGAAGGCTGAAAAAGCAGTCAAAAGTTTGCCTTAACTTCATTTATGCACTTTTAGCACTTTGTCCCTTAACTAACTCATCTTGCCTCTGGGCCAAAATCCCTAAAATACCTGCACAGTGAAATCCCATAAAAATATCAATGAAAAGGCTGGACTAAGTGATCTCTAAGGGCCATTCTGGAGAAGAGCTCTGTGACTTCATATGAGGACAACAATGCACAGGAAAAATCCAACCAGTCCTCCAAAAAAAATTCTGTAAGCTTTTAAAATCCATTATTGGTGAGATGCTGAGTGACAGAAGAATCTAAATAAATAAATAAATAAATAAATAAATAAATAATCAATGCTCTAGCCTGTACTCTATAACCTCACTATTAAGTATAGAAGACCTACATGTAGGAAAAGTTAAATAATATTTTATGAGTCCAGTCATTTATTCATTCATTCATTCATGATAAAGGAACTCACAGTCTCACGGGGCTTTACTTAAGATGAAAGTAAGCAATTTCAAGAGGGCACAATAGGGAAAGTCGAGGATATTTGGATTCATGTAGACAGAGTATCCTACTACCTCCCAGACTGAAGATAGAATTGTCTTCTTGGAAAAAATGTTGTATGGCTGAGATTTAAAGACTGCGTAAGTGTGTGTGTACGTGAGTGGAACCATGATTAAATCATAGAGGGACAATGATATGAGCAAAGGGAATAGCACTTATAAATGTCCAGAGTTAGAGTAAGGACACTTCCTTTTTAAGAAATTAATAGTAGCTGGCTGGAGAAGATTTAAATAGCAGCATAAAATCTTACAGTAATGTAGCTGAGTCAGAAGGTGTCATAGAAAATAACAAATGAATAGCCAGTGGGGTGAGGTAAATACAATGCTGTAAGTGCAGGGATTAACAGGTGTTACTTGAAATTAGCTACACTAACACATGTGGAGAAGGTACAATGTTAAATAATTTCTAGTCAAGTTAACAGTGTGATCAAAGGCAGTCAGAAGAAAGCCTGAAATTTTCAGTGAACTGCAGGCAAGACCATTTAGCTAAACTCAGGTTATGAATAGAAATTCACAGGGCAAAATTTGCTGCCTCAAAATATACCTTCCTCCTATTGCTGAATAAGAAGAAATTTCCTGAGCTCCAGAGAGCCCTCTACTTGTGCACTGGGAGGGATGAGAAATTGCACTAACTTAGAAAATCGCAGGGATCTGACTTCTACTCAGTGCAGAACTGTGGCCACATTATGCCCAGTTTGTGCTAGAAGTGCCCTGGTCATAGCCTATAGGACAGACTTAAACACTATTGAAACAAATTTTGTTTGGAGTTGAAAGTACCTAATTATGCCAGCTGCTTGTTTCTCATCAGCTAATTATACCGTCAACGCCTCTCACAGAATCTCTATCTGCTCAGTGCGAAGTCGTGTCCCACGAGCTGAGCCATTCATTTTTGTCCCCTGGGTGTAGATATGATCAATAAATGGAAGTCACATTCTGTCTTTAAAATATGACCCCCTTTGTAAACACCTCAGCCAAGGATGATCCCAAATACTAACTAGATTTGGGACCTAATATAACAGAATGAACCTAAGAAATGTAAGTAAGGAATATTTACTGGTTTAGAAAAAGTTAAAGAAGTCAGATTTTGTAAATTAAGAAACCCTGGAAGGCAACAGAGTCTATATTTTCAGAACCCTGTGATTACATCCATATCATCAATCTGGCTGAATTTATTAGACACATGGAGGAGATCAAAGTGGTTTTTTATTTTTTGTTTTTTTTTGTAAAATCTAGTACTTTAAAATTTTATATTTTTATTCAAAGACATATGAAATGTAAAATCTTAACTATTACATATTCAGGAAATAATTTGTATGAACCATAATGTGTTTAGAATTTTCATTCAACTTAAAGTATATATAATTAGGGGCATTGAAATATTGTTAATAAGGATAGTATCACACAGCTTATATTATTATTCATTAATACCTATTTAATGCAAATTGAAAACTAGATAATAATTAAAGACTTTTTCTCTTTATTCCAGACATGTTTTCACTCTCAAAATTTGGCGACTACACAATCAACTTCCTTTCTGATAATATACAGGCCATTTTTCTATTAATTTTCAAAAACATTTATTTTCCTAATTGTAAAATTTGTGTTCATAAGCAAAGAAAGACATGAAGAAAACATACTTTGTAATCGCATCATCTACAAATGATTACTATTTATAGTTTGATATATTCATTTCTAGTCTTATTTTTAATCTATATATGGATATATTTTTAAAATCAGAATCATTGTATATATATGTTTATCAACTTTTCTGTATTATCTTTGTTGAACATTATTCCAGTCAATATGTACTCTTAAAAAATGCCAACTTTAGTAGTATCACAATATTCCAAATTATGAATGTACAATAATATATTTAGTCTCTCTCTGATTGCCATACAGTTAGGCTGTTTTCAGCTTTTTTCTAATTGAAGGTAATATTTTAATGGCTATCTTTGTTTTATATCTCTTAAGGTTCTGATTATTTTGATAAAATAGATTTATAGACAAATTGCTGAATCAAAATATATGAACCTTAAAGGTAATCTTGCTGCCTTCTCAGGAAGTTTTTTTTTTTTTTAAACCAATTTATTCTCAGGTATATGAGCCTTAAATCTTCAACAGCACTGTGGATTTATCTTGGTTACCATGGTAGGCAGAAAATGGTCGTCTGCTCAAATTTACATTGATATGATAATAGCAAGGAGGAATATTTTTCATATTTATAAGCCACTTGTATAGCTTTTGTTAACTGTTCATATCATCTATCACATTTCCGTCTCTTTCTGATTCATTGAATAGAACTTAGGATTTAAAACATTGAGTTGAAAAAAAAATAATTTAAAAAACGATAACAGTAAATGTCACCTTGTAATTAAATGAATAAAAAATTAATCAACTTTTAATTTACTGTCAGTTAACTCAATGAAGATTTTAATTAACACAATTTTTAACTCAATTTGGTTTGAGGTTTTTTTTTTTTTTTAAGCTTGGCTTCTACTTTTGAAATCCTAAATCAAATTTCTTATTGAAGATTTGTACATTGTTACAGTTTTCTTTTTCTTTCTTCCTGCCTTTCTTCCAGGCCACATATCCCATGCCATATGCTCAAAACTTATTACTAGTAGCAGCCAAAAAGGATCAGGAAAAAAAAATTCATGGGTCAGAGAAATAAATCTACCATAAAATTCAAAGGTAGTGAGAGGGATTTATTTATACACAAAGGGGTCTTCTACTGTGCAGTAAGTCATTGCTTATAAAATCTGCCCTGGACAGAAGATTAATCTTTCTAGCACAACTGAAATAAAGAAAATACTATGTGTGGAATTTACTGAGGGTATGCTCTACTATGCCCACCTGATATGCTAACAGAGAAGTACAAAAGGTCTTGGTAAATTGGAATAAGTTTTGAATAACTATACTGAATCCTAGTTGTGACTCAGCTGTAAGTGGGACCCCAGATTTTTGTGGAATTTTTCTCACTGACTTTGTCAAGATTCTGTTTTAATAACGAGGAAAGCAAAGTATCAAGCCCGGTAACAAGGATGGTGTCAGCTTTCGAGGAAAAAGAGTCAAGGCTGAAAACTGAAACTTTACACAACCAGAATGTCTTCTTCCCTCTAGGATATTTTCCATTATAGAAACGATAGTTGTGGAAGCCACCTTAACACAGAACTTTAGTGTTCACATCTATCACCTTCTAGGTATCTAGAAATTCCAACAAGAAAATACTTTAAAAAGAGTACAGGTTTTACATTTTCCTAGAGATTTGAAAAATAAAAGTGCGTTCTGTTTTCCTTTCCCAAAGGTCTATCGGTGCGACTCTCTTGATGTCTGTTTACTGCTGACCCCTGGACCATTAGAAGTCTGATAGCTGCTAAAACTGGAACCCTAATCAGATTTAACAGACCTTCTCTGGAATGATTTGTCTTGTCATAGCCATAGAACAGACTAAACTGAAAAGCCTCTGTAAGGGTGAACTCTAACCTATCATGTAGTCTGTGACCGTAATTAATGCTGCTTTAGCTTTCTTTCTGTGCTTAGCCCAAAAAATCTGGTAATAATTTAGGTATGATAGCCTGTGTTGAGTTTCATTCATTTCAACTACCCCAGGATGAGACGAGATTGGCATGTTTACACACTTTCAGTCTCCTCCCCCAAAATGAAGCTTCTGACAGGCATTTCCTCTTGCAGTTCTCTTTTCAGTTTGTTGTAAGATTAGATGCTTTTCTTTTTTTTTGATGGGAAAAAGAATTTAATCGGGAACCGCTAGGTAGCTTGTAAAAAAAGTGATAATAATTTGATGGTATTTTAGGACTAATTTATGAAATAATCAATATTTGAGGTTGTTTCCTCTAGGTACTACTATTTTTGAGTACAGATAGATAAAAAAAAAATATTTTCAGCTGTTTGTTGCTACTCAGTTCTGGTATACTATTCCTGAAACCTAGCTCTTAATATCAAACATTATGGGGAGGGGATCCTTTTCTGCTTTACAGGTCAAGGTGATTGTTATTTTGCCTTTTTGTAAGACGAAAAAAAAAATCTCAAGTTGTACCTTAGCTTGAAAAAAAATGGGGATGGATATGAAGGATGCAGAAAACATAAAATGAAAAGATCAAAAAGATTTGAGGTGAAGCTAAGGTGAGAAAGAAGGGTGCTTGTAGAATAACTCCCTTATATCTGGCTTTAGTCACTGGGAACTAAGAGAGTCTTTCCTAAAGACAGTAATTGAAAAAGAAGAAGAAATTTGAAAAAAATGAAGAATTCATCTTTGGATATATTGTTTACAAAGTATGTGTGGAATAGGCAGTTTGTCATGCAGGTGGATGCTTGAGAGAGAATTCTGGGCTTAAGAAACAGATCCAAGAACCTTTAACACCTAAAAAGTCATGAACCCATAGGGCTGAGAGGGAACAGCACAGTCGGATGGCAGCAGTCTGTAGATCGATGCCCATTACCTCAATGGAAAAATTACTAAATTTTTCTTAATTTTAGGACCAATGAACAATCTATTTTTGAACCAAAGAGTAGATTTTCTAGACTGTTCGTGTCTTCTCATTATTAGCTTTTTTGGTTCATTAATCATGAATGACACAAATTTATTAAATTCTTAAAGAGATAAGGAGGACAGCAGCCATAACTAAGGAAAATGCGTGCTTTTTTTCCCCTAAAACAATCAAATTTGAAACAGAATACCTAGTATAAAACACAACTTTCTCTAGCTAAGTAAGTATATTCTCCCTTACAAATATGTTTGCCACTCACATATTTTTATGCCAATGAAAGAAAAATAAAACATCTAAGCTTCTGGAGAGAGGGTATAGCTCAGGGGTAGTGTGCAGCGCTTAACATACACGAGGTCCTTGGTTCAATCCCTAGTACCACTGTTAAAAAAATAATAATGAATAAACCTAATTATCCCCACAAAAAGTCCAAGCTTCCTTAGTAATTTAAATGACCTTATTTTATGGATTGAGATTTTCTTTTTTAAGGTATATATTTTAACACTGTTAGTATTTTACTACCATCTATGAGAAATACAAGCAACACAGCAAATTTGTTTTATTTATTTTTAAACACAGTACTACAATATATTATTAAGGTATAAGAAGTTAACTTATCAATTCTGGGACTAAATCTTTTCATTCTAGGAGAAGACTAGACTAAGGACAGAGTTTAAGCATATAACACAGAAACTTTTTAAAAGTGATTTGGACTAGACAGACATTTTCTGAAGGCTCCGAGTTTGTTTCTTAAAGGGAAGTGTGTGAAAAAATCTCTCTCTAGAATTCTGTAATTCTGTTATCTTTCTGGAAGATAGTGAAAATACCATTTCACAACCACTTTTGCACCTTTCATTAAATATTTGAAAATACATAATAGAAATACTTGGCCATATAAATAACAAAAGTAAATACATAGAAAAAAATCAATCTTCCAGAAATACAGCAAATCTAAGAACCAGATGAGAATTTGGAAGCATCACAATGCCCCACAGAGTACAGATTTTTTAAAAAACAATAAATAGTAAAATGACTATATTTTATTGCATATTTTAGGTTCTTGCAATCTATAAATCCCCAAACTGTAACAAAGTTAAATTATAATTTGGCACACATTTTTATGCTGATAATGTCTATAGCCCAATTAATTTGTGTTCTTAAACCCTAGAACACAGCAGAAATGAAAAACAACAAGACCCTACACCTCAAAAATCAGAGTTGATATCAAAACTCAATCTTAAACTCCTAAACTCTGTCTGATTCTCAGAATACCTCCCGAGTGTGATGATGTACCAGTCCAGCCCTGTATGTCCCTGCTGTGGTTTCAAGTTGAACCCTGTGCCGTTCTCCAAGAATGCAACAAAAGGAAACCCCAGCTGCTCTTCCAAACATTTCCATGTCTTGCTTCTGAAAGAGTGACTGAACCACTTCACTTTATGACCTTCCGTGTCAGCTTTTGTCCTCATTGCTTATTTCTCCTTTTCTGGCCTCTCTGTTCATTCGTTGATATAAAATAGTAATCTAACACCAAATGGTGATAAGAGTTATAAAGAAAAACAATTCAGGGTAGTGGGGTAACTAATTTTGGAATATTTTAGATAAAGTAGGCAGGGAGGGTCTTCCTGAAAAAAGGGATTTGAGCAGAGACATGGATCAAGAAAAGGAGTGATGCAAGTAAATATGGAAGCAGAGGAAACAGATGTGTAGGGTTCCTGCCATGGCACACGTTTCGAGTGGTTAGGAGGCTGGGTTTCAGTGAGTGAGGAACAGGAGAGCAGAAGGTAAGCTTCCAAAGGCAGCCAGAGGCCAGGACATTCAGGGTTTTGCGGACCATGCGTAGGACTTGATTATTTAGCACCTTCCTCATGTCCCCAAGCTTCATGCACTTCCAGGCATGGTTTGTGTTTTTCCACCATCTCCCTCGCCTCAGGTTTCTGTGGGTGAACCTGTGAAACAGCCTTCCGGTTCCGCTGAGCCCTGAAGCTATATCCCTCCTGCCTGTCGGGCTGTAGCTCTCACTCCGGAGACTCCTGTTGCAAATTTCTTTCTAGGCCTCCCACTTATTATCTCTAATCAAAATTACTGGAACTTGTTCCTCACCCGCTTGGAAGCAGGGAGTAAAAGAAAATGAAGTTGCATTTTATTCCTAAATGATGTAGTAGATTCTCCCACTGTCGCCTCAGACTCCTCCACTGCAACAACCATCACATCCTAGTGAACACGTTTGGTTCTGGTTACTTTTCTAGTCAGAATCAGGAGCATTTAATTTTTTCATGTCCAGTTTATAATATTTTGGAATAGAATGTTGTGGGGTTTTTTTTAAAACTCACAACAAAACTGTTCTCACTTTGCTTCACCAATTTCTCCTTGTCAGAGAACATGAATTCAAAAATGCTTCAAACTGTTCATTCCCAATAAAAGTTAAAGAAGTGCATGTCATGAAAGGTTATCAGGGGAAATGAAGTGCAGTCTATGTTCAACACATGAAATGGAGCAGACACACCCCCAAATGTTCACAATATTCCATATAACTTGATAAGACAGTTCCAACACAAAGTTGATCATCTATAACTGAGTGCATCCTTCAGTGCACACATAGTTTTATGAATTATTAACCTTCAAAGAAGGCATGTTAGACTAAAGTTTACCACTGATGGGCCAAACAAAAAGTTAAAGAGATTAATTGTAGAGTTTGTTAGGGAATGTGACATTTAAGTATAAATTGAATAATGAATGGCAAGATCATTAAAGGTCACTTGTACCCTGATTTAGAAGCTTAGACTGAGAAATGTTAAAAACACCAAAAAAAGAACAAGAAGTTTTTCTTTTTTTAAATTGGGAAGTCAGAACAGATGCAATGTACTCAAACGATTGCTGGTGAAAGAAGTTAGAGTCGAATGCCCAGAACCTAGAAAGGTGGACACACAGGCTCATCTTAAATGAAAGGATCTCTGGTCAACTGTTATCCTTTGCTGTATTATCTGCAAACCACTGGCCACCAGTAGGTTACAAACTTTTACTTGATCATATTGAATGCAGGTGCTTTTTCACCAACCAGCTAGGGGAGCAGAACTCCAACTAGATAATGTTCTCTAAGGAGTATTGATGTGAATAATATGGGTTACTTTTTCTTTTTCTTTTTCTTTTTTAACCTTTTGGCTATGTTCTCATCGAATCTTAGAGCAAAAAAGGACTTTAAAAATCAAGTTCAGGGAAAATTAATAGCACACATAATATTTTCCGTTTTTTTCTCTTTTCATGGGAGACATCACTACTCCGTGGAACATTCTTTCCCATGAAACAGAATCCAACTCACAATTTGCAATAGATCACTTAAGGCAGCCACTTCCAGTCAATTGGTATTTCAGGTAAAAAAAAACCACCTGCCACACCTGATATGATCCAAATTTCCATTTTATTGTTCAGGAAACAGAGACCCAGTACTCATTTGCAACTGGGTTAGAGATTCAACCGATAATCTTGCAAATAAATTTGGTTTATAAAAGAAATAAAACTTTAATTTCCTTTGCTTAGTTTCGTGAACCAAAACATATGTGGGACTGTTTGGTACAGAGCAGACAATCTGAAAAGCTCACTTTATCATTTTTACTCTATGTGAAAATAATAGAGCATTTAGGGAGTTGTCACTGAAACCAACTCTTTTCACATGGACAAAATAAAGTTTTCCTAAATACCAGACAACATGCTCCTTGTCTTAAAAATCAAAAGGACAGTAAATCTGGCAGAAGCAAAAATTTTCCACCCTCAAATTAGCTGGTTTATCCATGAAGTAATATCAAGTTAGGGTGCCATAATTTATCAAGTGCTCTGAGGGAGGATGCCACCCAAGGGTGATCATTTTCCTGTATCTGTTTGGTCTTATTTGACTCAGTGAGCCTTGTATTTGTCTTTCTCTGAAGCCCAGTGTGGAGAATAAGCCAATCATGAGAATTTTAAAATAACATAACATACAACCATTGCCCCTAAGCCCTTAACAGGTGATGTTCTGCGGAGCAGTCCTGGGTGCACTTAACATCTCTGCATGTGATTGATTACGAGCTGGAGAGAGTAGTCATTAAATTTGCCAAGTACATCACATCATCAGGTTGGGTGAGCACCTTGAAAGACAGGATTAGAATTAAAAATGACCTTGACAGTTTGAAAAATGATTACAAGCAAATGAAATTGAGTTCCCTAGAATCAACTGTGCGGCAACATACTTACTTAAGATATCCCAGACTGCACAAATCAGATTTAAAGTGGATGAGCTGAGCAGGTGCTGGTTGTTACCGAGTGAGTTGTAAGCTGTACTTTGGTCAACTTTGTTTTGCTGACTGGAAAGTTAGCATGATGTATGATCAAATATTCAAGTAAATACAGTATATAATTTTGTTAATGAACTAATGTAGATCGATCATTAAGCAACATTTCCAAATTAATTTATGAAGTATATAACTTAAGATAGGCTTGGGGACCCTGGAAAAAACAATCAAAAGATCTAAGATGGAAATAATTACAAGGAAAATAGAAAAAGTTAGGAAATGTTAACAAAAGAATTTGGAAATATTGAGAGTGCAAAGATGTTCACTGTCCAAAGAGAAGTGAAGAGAAAATATGTTAGTCCTCATCAGTGTGCAGTAACTTTTTATTTGACCAAATCACTCAGCAAAGCAACCTTTAAATTTGTTTAAATGCACATAAAATATGTAGCCTATATATTTTTTAAATACTGTGATTTTTAAATACTGAATTTCTTAAACACCTAAAGAGGTGGTTTTGTGTTTGTTTTTGTTTTTGTTTTGCCATATGTAGCACTGAATTTTAGCAGTGTAAAAGACTTATTTATGCATTTGGATATCCATAGCTTATATTTGCATTTAACATCCATCAGATGAGTCTTTGTATAAGTAAAGGGATTTTGCAAACTGCGTTCTTAATTTGCTGCAAAATGTCACTTTTTTGCAAGATTCCACCACTGTTGTTGAAGCTTCAGCTTATAAACAAAGAAAAAGTATATGGTAACTATCACATTAACTACACAGGTGTTCTAAAGGAATTATCATAATTCCTTTTTAGCACACAGCTAGATTCTGGACAGTTTAACTTGTGCATACAGTGTTGGTTTCCGCAGCTTCTTTACCATGAGAGAAATGTTGGCATCTGTAGTACTAGTGGTATCCAAGCCATGGGAGTGGGAAGAGAGAGGGAGTAAGAGAAGAATGAATATTGATAGCAGGTGAGCAAAGAGGTTGGAGATTGGCTATAAATACTGAGACCTGGAGGTTGAAATGTTTGCTGGGAAATAGTGCACAAACAGAATTCTAACTGAGATTTTATCACAGTTTACATATCTGATTCAGTGAATATCGAAAAATGTTCTCATTTCCAATAGTAGGGAAAAAATGGATTTCCTAAAGTGTTAATTTGATTGGGCTACGTTTTCTTTCCCTTGCTCCCATCTCAGTGCCCACCCTCAGTAAGAAACCTTGCTTGGGTTGAGAAGGAATGGGTATGAGAGAGAGAGATTGACAAAGAATAAGTGGCTGAAACAATTGCACGAAGCCTGTGGCTCCAAAAGGACTATCCATTGGTTATAAACTAGCATATCTGTGAGATTAACTAGAACGTCCTTCTAAATGACAATGATAGGGATGTGCCCTCTCCTACCCCAATACTCAAACCTTCGCCAAGTTACAGGTCTAATTTGGAACGTGATGAAGTTGATGAGTGCTTTACAACCAAAGAAAACTGTCACCAGATGAGACGAGACCAGGTCCCAGAAGATCATGGAAGATAGGACGTCCTGCTCAACAGGATCCTACTAAGGCCATAGTCCTTTCTTCATCCTTCATTCGTAGGAGTAGCCAGTCAAGTGTAAGTGCGAGACAGGAAGGATAACACTCGAATGAGCACATGCAGTATTTGAATGAAATTTTGCAATATCTTAGTGCTTGTCCCTGGATATATTGAGTCAATAAACACATAAATTGGTTTGTATTGAAGATAATTTGATTCAACTATCTCTCCTTGGTTATGAGATTGAATCTTTGACAAGTATTATTAGAAACAAACAAACAAACAAAAAGCCCCAGGGAAATCAGCTTCATTTTCATTTAGAAATGAAGACTCTGCAAACTGAAAAACGTCAAATAGGCACAAGGCCCTATTATTGTTGTTATTAGTTATCAAGACTGAAGATTTGGCCAGAAATCAGGAAAAAAGAGCTGGAAAATCATATTATCACAGATGAGAAGTGTCAATTCTTCTACCTGCCCAACCTATTCCAACTTAAATTACCAATGAACAATACTGAAGATGGCATTTCAGAATTATATAGGGTGCCTTTTCTGGAAACAAAAAAATTTTGCTACCAATGGTAAATTGGGTCACATATTTTCTAAGATTTTACTAGGGTAGACTAAGATTGACTACATTACTGTGGGCATTTAGAAATGTTTAACATCCCAGCTCTCAAAGTGAGCCGTCTCTCCCATAATACAGAATACCCAGCACTTCTGTCTGCCTACATTATTATCCCCATTAGACTGAGGAGGAAAAGCAAAGCTGTTTGGTTGTAGCAAAGCAAATTTAAAAATATAATTTCTATTACTTATGCCAAGGGTCAGCAAATTAAGGTCCATGGGCCAAATTCAGTCTGCAGCCAATTTTTTTTTTAATATGAGCCTAGAACTAAGAATGATTTTTACATTTTTAAAGGATTGTTTTTGAAAAAGTTTATGCAGTGACAGACTTATGTGGCCCACACAACCTAAAATATTTACTGTCTAGCCTTTTATAGGGCTATTAATAATATGTTTCCTTTAAATGTAACTTAAGTGGTTGATTATTAGAAAATTAAATGATTTGGATAAAAATGGAATGTATTGAAAACTAAAAAACAGAAATGAAATACAGATACTCATTTCATTTCCGAAATTCTGTGATATGCTTCTGATGTAGAATTAGTTGATGTGATGTCAAAAACACATTAATATCATAGTATCAAGAACAAAGAAGCTTTTTCATTTGTAAACTTGGCTGGCTAGACAGAAGATAAAAAATTTAACAAGGCAAACCTTTGCCAGTACCGTCAATAAATAGGAGTCACAAAATAAAAACTATGTATGTATATAAACATCATTATAATAACACAGATATACAAATAAAATAGTGTTACATTCTCCAGTAGCTAAATAAAGGCTGTAAGTCACTGCAGGGAGAGATTGCAAGCATTAGTTGCATTCAATTTTTGTGGTTTTCTTTTGGCTCTACTGAGCCAGATCATGTAAGTCTTGATACCTGTTCCTGCTGTTAAATCTGCCTGCTCATTTTCCTTAGCCAAGAGTCCGTTTTCCCAAAGCACACTAGATTTTTGTGGGAAGAAGAGTCACAGAGAAGACGTGATAAAATGACTGTGCTCGTTGTTTTTCCATTCTCCCCCACGCATGCCTGGGGATTATATTTACCAGGCTGGACTCTCCAGTACTTAATGATGTCCTCCCTGCCTCTGATAGCTTCCACCTCTTGCCATGCCGATGTACTTAACAAACGCATCAGCCTCCTCGCCTTAATATAACTCTAGTGCTGACTGCAGATTGTGGGTGAAACCTTTGTCTATCAGAAGACTAGGAATAGATCAGGAAACTCAGCACAACTCTGAATTAAGCAACCTTTCAGCTGTGGGAGACTTGAATCACCCCACCAACCTCACACGCTATTCTTAACTGTTTCTTTGTCAGTGTTTTTGTTAAAGGGAAAAGGATAAAGCTGCCTCTCTCTCCCTCTCTTTCTCTGTCTCTTTCTCTCTCTGGCAATCTAGTAGAAGGAAAAACTGAAAATGGACTAAAATCCATTGATTCTGGATGGGACTTTCCCCATTACATCAACATTCTTAAGTGTTTACCAGGTCAGGAAGTTATTAACTCTTACATGTAACTGGCTGCCTTAGAACGCTGGCACTAGGAGTGTGATCTGTGAAAGGAAGAGAAAGGAGTGCTAACAGAAATAACAGGTGTTTTGATTCTGAACTAAGGAGAAAATAGACTATTAACAATGAGGGTTTAAATTTCAAAAAATGCAAATAAACATTCTTCACTACTTCTGTAATATGAAATGTTTTACAACCAAAATTTAAATTTTAAAGATAGAAAATTATCCGATAGACTTCATGTGACAGTCAAATACCTCCAGTTACCCATTTTTGACATAATAACATGACAAAACTATGAGACCGAAGTCACTTGATGGCTCACGGAGAGTTAGTTGTTCAGCCACTTACATACACTTCCTACAGGTTAGCTGTACCACTGTGAAGACTGGCGATTTCTTTTTATGATATACATGGTTTCTATTTTGCTTTCTGTGTCTTCCACAAAATATATGTAGCTATTTAATTCTGGGGGAAAATTACTTTTGTAAAGATGGAATTCTGAAATAAGAGCAGTTAGAGGTGACTAGAGGTTATCTATGTTTTTAAATAAATAATTATTGAGCTCCTATTATATGCTTATAATATGCTGGACACAGATACACGGTCTGCAAAGACACATGTGAAAGAGAATCCTTGCCCTGGGGAAATTACATTCTAGTGTGAGATACAGACCATAAATAATAACAGACAAAATGCATAATTTCAGATAATGTGATATAGATAATAAATTGAGTGATGTATAAAGAAAATAACCTTGTTAGGGGAGTTGGATTGGTTGTTCAAGGGAGGTCTTCCTGAGAAGATGAAAGTATAACTGAGGCTAAAGGTGGAAATGGAGCCAGCTATTGAGAGCTGAGGAAGTGCATTCAAAGGAGAGGGACCAGCAAATGGACGTCGGCCGGAATTCCAGGAACAGAAAATGGATTGTGGCTGAAATAGTGAGTGCGGGCGACAGTGGTTAAGATGAGGTCAAACATAGGTAAGGGCCAGATCATGGTCCTTATAGGTTGGGATCAGGAGTTTAAATTTGATTCTTGGTTAGTTGGGAAGCCACTGGAGGACTTTAATGACATGCTCTGATCTACATGTTTTAAGAGCTGACAATTTTGCGAGGAAAGTAAGTTAAAAGAAGAAAGAGTAGGAGTGAGGCTATCACAGTCTTCCAGGCTACAGAGGGTAGTCATAGTGTAATGATGGTAAAAATAGAGATCGATGGATGGATTTAGTATATACTTTAGAAATATAACCTAGAAGATTTGCTGCTGTTAGATTGGACCGGGATCTTTGTGCTGATAGTTTGGGTGCTGGGAAAATAATAAAAATGAATTCTTAGTGTCTACCTTGAGCATGAGGAAGACTGGAGAACACAGCCTTTCACTTGTCTTTCTTGGCTATTTTCTGGATCTAAGTCCCCTGTGATATGTTTCTCTGTCACCTCCCAGTCCACTTCAGGTTAGGCATTGATTCATTAAGATCCCTATATCTGTAGCCTCTTTCCTATGTTAGAGGTAAAACATGAATCTCAGGGGCTTTTTCTGTTTTTGTCTCCCATTGCAGCTTTTAAAATATTTGCGGTAGCTCTTTACTCTCCCCAGCTGCTGCATTTGCCAGAACCTCAGGAGGTGCAGCTCTGCTCCTGTTCAAATGCACTAGGATATATGTCTGGTCAAGGTGTCTTCTTTCCTGCCATGCTGTGGTTGGGAACTTCCGAAGTTGCTTTGATTTTGGTGTGACAAAACTATCTTCAAGTGTATTTCTACATAAAAGACTCTGAAAGTCCATTTTTCCCCAGTTGTGTTCATGTTCTAGAATCGAATATCTGCTTTCCAATCTCTCTTCTCAAGTTCTACCGAGAGCTACATATGGAGTGCCCATCTGGGGTTTTATCACTTAACTAACATCTTCTGCATTGAAATAAGCTAATCTAGCTTTCCACATCACATGTGTGGTTTTCTCTACTTTGCATTTTTCCTTCATTCATTCCTCAGTGTATCAGTTCTTACCTAAATGTACAAATACTTTAAGAACAACGTACTGCATGTGTAACAGATTGTGTGTTATCTTTTGTATCATAAGCCACTCAAGTGTGCACTCTGAAAATAGTTCCACCTTATGTTAAATCCCTGGTTTTAAAACTTACTTTACCACTGAATCGTTCCTCAGACAGAACCCTGTGTGGAACCCCAACTCACAATATGTAAAATACATAAGAGGAGAGCTGCTCTGCTGGAGGAGGACAATGAGCCACGCTTTGCTTCTCCTCTCTGTAGCCTGTGATTATGCTTGAGACATTTATCCATATGAAATTTCACGCGCTACAAAATGCAATTTGAAACCTCAGTGCTAAAAAAAACATTATTCTGAATCTATTTCTTTAAAATGTCAGATTTGGGAACTTTCCTACTTGTTCCACTTGTAGGACTAAAATTCACTAACCCTGATGATGCATGTCCGACAAGCACGCACATGCATGCGCGCCCGCGCGCACACACACACACACACACACACACACAAACACCTCTTAATCCTAAAATCATGGTGATGCCTCCAAGCTACTCAAAAGAATATTCTACTCTCTGCTTCTTGATAAACATCAGAGACCTGCTTCTTGAGAAGTGGAGTTTTGTTCAGTGGATGATGAGGCCAGCTTTCTGGACCTTCCCTGTCACTCTCCTGACTTATGGAGTTTATGGCCTCCCTTGGGGGTTGTTTAGCCCAGAAAGTGCTAGGGCACCATGGCTACATTGCCCCTCTCCACCTAGAATTCTTGGTGCAGTTACTTTAAATCAGCCTTGTGAGGTAAACAGGAATATCTTTAGTATAGGTCAAATGTGAAGAACTTAGACTACATTTACAGAGCC
This sequence comes from Vicugna pacos, assembly GCF_048564905.1. NCBI lineage: Eukaryota > Metazoa > Chordata > Mammalia > Artiodactyla > Camelidae > Vicugna > Vicugna pacos. Next base: position 37,317,408 of record NC_132991.1, on the reverse strand, counting down.
AAATTAGTTCTCCATTTTATCTGCTCATGAAAATGTGATTGGGGTGAGGCAGGAAGTCAGAAAAATCACACGGCTCCAGGTTAGGCAAGCTTTACTCCTGGACTGTAGCAATTCAAGTTTAGATTACACCTGCCTTTGGTCACATGAAGGGAGAGGCCAGAGGATGGACAGGATAACTGACAATTCATCAGCATCATTGGATAAGAGAATTTAGAATATTCCAAATAAATAATGAATTAAAAAAGCCAATTCTGAACAAGAAGAAGTTCATAAGTTTATTACACGTATCTCAATCTGACAGATACCCAACTTTTGCTTTTGGGGTATATGGGAAAGACCACAGTAATAGTAACCTGTTAATAAGAGTAACATGTTAATTAATCAGTGAATAGTAACAAATTTATAAATATTTAGATCGACTTCATATTAAATATGATAATGAAGCTACCAAGATCTATCTCAGAGATTACTTACTGGGTGAAGATAGCATAAAAATACATTGTCTTTGATTTCAGAAAAATGACTAAATTTAGATTTGTGCTGTTTCTCAACTTTTTCCTTAACTTTTCCTCCAAGTATCATAATTTGTGTAATATTCAGATGTGAGAAGTGAGAGGAATTGAGTCGTCATTACCAGTGCTTCCTTTCATATGATACATATGTGACAGTGCTTTCCTCCTCTACATTCCATGGTCTTTTAATAGCTGGTTCAGTGCAGGAGCAGTGGGAGGAAGAAGAGACACTTTGCCAATGGCACCATTGTTTCTATTCAATAGTATGACTGGTTTCCTTGTCTTGGCAGCAATTGCAGATGGAAAGCTGCTTCCTGGAAAATGTGCTTTTTGGTATATCCAGCAGAACTTCTATGTATCTCTACTGTGCTGTGCCGTATTGTTATATATACCAACTCATCATGAGTTTTTAGGGTGTGAAAAAACAAAGACATAGCTAAATGAATTTGGCATCTTACAGATGCAAAGGCAAGGCAAATGAAAGGTAGCATGTATTGTGGTAAGAAGCAAATGTTTGAACACTCCCAAGTTAATACCAGTCACTACAGTGCAAAAAAGGATATGCTTTTTATTTACCATTTATAAGCATACATGCTAATGTCTTTCCTGGACAAAGCTGGAAAAGGAACCTGTATAAACCAATCTAGATTCACGAGAACACAGAGAGCGTGTGGATGACACAGCACATATACGTGGAACTAAAAACAGAAATGTTTTGCTGCTTCTCCCGCTACCTTGTATTTTTTTAAAAAATTTAAATGCTGTAAAGACAAAGGCTGCACAATAAGATTGACTCTGTATTAGTTCTTTCACTGCCAGCTTGTGATAGCTGGGGGAAGTTATTGTGAGTGCGCGTCACACAAAATGCAGGAGGTAAACCCGTATTTTAAAGAAAAACTTATTACACTGTATTCTAAAAGTTTCATTTGGGTCTAACATCTCAATGACAATTCCCCAGAAAAAAAAAATCTGGGCCTTAAAATATCTCCCAACTGAAAAACAAATGTAGTCGAAGAGTTTGATGAAGCTTATACAAGTTTCCTTAATGAGACTGGCAGATCACTCATAAGTATGAAGTAAATAGCGTAATAAACAAGCAGAAAATTAAATACATAAATTACAGACAAAGAATTACAGCCACACCATGACAGGATTCGTGGATATGAATTCATTTAATACCAACCAAAAGCTTTGCTTACAAATAACATTTAAGCAGTAGAATTTGAGATGGAAGGGCATGAAGCTATTCCTTCCACGGAAAACTAAAAAACAGATGTATAGTATATAAATCAGGTTTTAAATTGGACATGCAGTCTTGACTAAATTCTGGTCATGATAATGATGGAAATACGTGCAAGTAGGTATAGCATAGGTGATAAATAAAGCTGATGCTAGTGTTTATTTTCATTTAAAAATTTTAATGGGATTTTATGACATGATAAAAAATTACTTGTACTAAGAAATCTCTGTATATCACTCTATTTCTAATTTCAAATTAACTTACAACTCTTGCTTTGCATTGATTTCAAAGCCCAACTTTCTATTTTTAGGAGGAAAACATAAACGCAAAAGAAACTATCATCGATACATCAATTATTTTGCTTCATCAGTTATTTAGGCATTTCAAACCATCTCAAATTTGGTGGCTTACAGAAAAAAATTATTTATTTGCTTATAATTCTGCAATTTGGGCTCAGCTCAGCTGTGCAATTTTTTGGCTGGACCTGTCTGGCATTACTCACAAGGCTGCAGTCATCAGATCAGTTGACTGGGGGTGGGGCTTTAGATCTGAAGCCTCTGCTGGGATGGCTAGAATGGCTGGGGAGACTGGGTCTTTCTCTCCATGTGGTTCCTCGTTCCAAGCTTATTCAGAGCCTGGTGCCCTCCGAGTTCCAAAAGGGTAAAACAGAAGTTCTGAGGCCTTTTCAGGTCTCATCTCAAAAGTTGCAATGTGTCACCTCCTGCACTATTAATGAAAACAAATCCAGCTTGAATTCAAGGAGAGTGAGGTAGGAAAGAGACTCCACCTTTTGGTGAGCAGAGTAGGGATGTCACCTTGCAATAAGGACAGGAGGAATTTAGGGCCATATTTTGCAGTCTACCACAATCATCAAATTAAAAAAAGAATACTGCTTTGGTATATTATTAGTCACCCAATTCTGAATGCATAGGAAGAAAATCCTGCAAGTTTACATTTTTATTTAAACAGGAAGGCTTTTATTGTGTACAAATCTATTTCATGTTCTGATAAGCTGTTTTAAATATTCTGAGATTCTGGAAAAATGATTCTATGGCTTTATGAATTCACACGTTTGTTGCATTTCTCTGTAACACATATAATTCCTTCCTTTTAAAAAAAAGTGTAGATAAGACTTGCCAACACTATCCGTTCCAACACAATTCCAACTTGCTTAAAAGTATTCTGAGTGTTACTGAAAATTCTTGCTCTAAGTTTTGATCAGTAAGATATGGCACAGAAAATCGTACATTATTTAATCTTTTATCCAGTTCTGTCTTTTTTATTCAGTCATTTATCCAGTTATGTCCATTTACACTAGAGACTATTACTCAGTCATATATTAGATGATATTTTAGAAATGTTTTATTAATTATTATAGAAAATCAGTTTAAAGTTTATTTTCTCCCCAAATCTAAATTATTAGAATAAAAATCTAAATGTGTTCAGATGTATCCAAGTTTGGAAAAATTGGATTTTTAGATATACTGCATTTTTAAAGGTTTTATAAGCCTCATTTTATTTTATTAAAAAGAGACAATTACTCAACTGTTGCTTTATGAAAAGAAATTTGCTGCTCATGGGTCAGGAGTGAGACTGTGAGTGATATAATAAAGAATAAACAGATTCTGATGGAAAGAAATAACTTACAGTCTACTAATGGGAAGAAATAAGTACAAAAATAATGCAAAGATGTTCAAAAAATAGAAATCAAGAAACATACCAGCTTCAGAGTCATCATATTTATGTTTCCAAATTGGTCACTTTTAAATCCCCTGGTTGAGAGGGGTAAGTTGAAATGGGAAAAAGCAAGGAGAATGCCAAACTCCCAGCAGTTAAATCAATGTCTGGAGCATGAGAACTCAGGCCACGTTTTGCTGGTGCCCAGAACTTTGGTGGCTGATAAGTGTTCTCTCAGATTCTCACATCATGTCTTTTTTTCACAAAGCTCTTTCATTGGCATCCATAGTCTCAGTAAATCCGTCAACACTCAGGCAGGTGGAACCGTTGTATAACAGATCAAGCAACTGGAGATGAATTAGGGGAAGTGACTAGCTCAGAGCTAAACAAGAAATTAAAACAAGACATAATTAGGGCAAAACCTAAGCCCTGTGCTCATCCCATTGCTTTTTCTTTCTATATGGAGCAAATTGGAAGCATAACTGGTGGGGGAAAGCTTAATTTTTCAATAGCATCTGTTAGTTCACGAACCCTGCAAAATGCAGTGGCTCTGAGATACAACACTATGTGACCATGAGATCTAGATTCCTCAGCTATAACTGTTTTCCCATGAGGTAATGTATGTAGAGACCGAAGGATGGATTCTAGCATGTGACCGGTTTCTCAAACACCTCTGTCCCCACCATACTTCTAGGATTTGGAACCAACTCTCACTATTTTATAACAAACACCCTTTGGTATTTCAAATGCTAAACCACTTCAGGTGGTTACCGAAGTCCACCATCTTGGTTCTCATGTGTTTTACATCTTGGTTCATTTCTCAGACTAGGATATGAAGCTCTTGGAAGTTCAAGGACATATTCTTGAGGATAAGCAGATGTTCTACAAGAACTATCTTAACCATATTGAAGTTGCTAACAAAAAAAAAAAATGGATAATGTCAATACATACATGATGTTTCCTTCCCATGAAAACCAAAAGATTTCACATTGTGCTGTGTGAAGGAACGTTTTGCAGAATGTAAAGTAACTCATCACACAGCACACTAGAGAAGAGGCCTATAGGCATGTATCCACAATTCTAAATGTACTAAGTTCTGAAACTAAAAAAAAAAGTATATAAATGCTTTTGTGTCATTTGGTAGCAAACCTGACTATACAGACATGAGGCCACTTAGAGTTTTTATTTGCATCTTTTACTGTGAATATGTATGTGTTCATATATGATTATTCAGAGATATTAACATGCGAGATTATTGATACTGTCCCTTTCTAAAATCTGAACAACTTCGAATTCTGAAATAGATCTTGCCCCAGTGGTTTCAAAGGATGGGTTGTGCACCCGTATACGTGTGATACCACAAAGGAATCTGCATCAGGCAGACGGTGTGTTAGTCTTTATTTTTAATGACAGCTTTATTGAGACATTAGTGCCCTGTTCTTATTGCCGGTGTTCTCCAGCAAGGCAACACCAGCCATCATATTAAATTACTGGTATTCATTTTGATTCTGTTTGTTGGTTTTGTTTGTTTTTAACTTGTAAACACATTTTGGCTGCAAATGTGTTAAGAATTTTGGACATTTGAAATTAATTCTGATTTTTTTGCCTTTATGTGTTTTCTATACTACTATAATAAAAGTATTTGGGGTCAGCACTGAAAGGCTCACTAGGTTTTTTCATTTGGTTGTTTAAAAACAGGCATATGAATCATAGTTAAGAAACTTTAACATTATATTTAGTCACTGGAACAAGGATAACAAGGTAATAGTTTGGCGTGATTTTCAACCTTTCTAAGCTTTATATACTGACAAAATTACTCTGGGGAAACTGTAGCTATGGCTTAAAATATGACTGTGATATTTTGCTATGTATCAGGGCAAACAATTTTTACTGCCTGTAACATGATCATGAAAGTATACCCATACTTTATATACTGTCTCTTTACTATCAGAAAATCCCAGTCTCTTTAGTATAGGAAATTTGTATCTTCACTTTGCAACAAAGAGATACCCAGCCTATCTTTGCTACTAACCATCTGGTCACCTACCTGAAGCAGCTTTAGATTCTGGGAAATGAAAATTTCCCTAAATATATGATAACTAATTACAAACAAGTTATAGCTATTTGTCAGTCAGCCTTGTTTAAATAGTTGGAGTGCTTTAAACCTTCAAAAAGGGTGCAACCAGGGATGCAATTTTGAAATTTGGCATTTACCACAGAAGTTGTCTCCATTGTCTATGCCGAAAATAGATAATAAATATCTCACCCTTACTAAGCAACTAAAATGTAACACTTGAAATGCTACTCAGTGTGGGAAGATTTATCAGCAAGCAATTATGGCAAACTCACAATGAGTTGTTACTGGTTTTACTTTCTAGATACTGGTGTCACCAATATCCAAGGCAATGATCATAGAGCAATCTCATTCAGTCTCTTTGAGCTGAGAGAGAAAATGAAGTTTTGAGAAGCTTCATAGATTGTGCCTGATCATGCAGTTAATTAGTGTCATAATCAAGTCCCCTCACTTTGAGTCCAAGTGTTTGAAGTTTTGTTATCATTTGAAATGCTGTGCTCTAAATCTACAAAGAAAGTGACCTTATGTGCCCTAAAGCTTGAAGATCAATTGTCCCCAAGTACCAAAACAGAAGTTGAGCCCAGGAACAAAAAGTGTGAGTCAGCCAGACCCCCTTAGCAGGGCTGGCTTTGGAGCTGAGTCACTGAAAATTAGATTGCAGAGTAAAGGCGTTCCTGGCCTTGTCCCACAAGTGAAAGGACAGAAAGCCTCAACCAAATCGTGAAATAGAGGAGGAGCCTTCCCACCAGTCCTAATGTTTTATCCCTGCTAATCTCTGCTAAAGGGTTAAATGCTAAAGTATCACACCCTGTGAGAGAGTTCAGGATAACGCTCCCTGGGTTTATTATTTTAATAAGGAATTCCAGAAGACCTTTTTCAATTCTAAGAATGAATGGCAGGTTGTTTAGGGCAGCAAACCTCAGCCTAACATCCCCCCAACACCAACCACAGAGGTAGGTAACTATTTGCAAGGACAAATAGAGCCTTACATCCATCCTATCCCAGCAGAGATCATCTTGACCTCTTAGAATCACCTTTCTCATCAATCTCAAACTGTAAAGGACAGTATTATGCAGCCATGCTTATCCAGCCCTGTCTAAATGGTCCTTCAGTTTATCCAGCCCATTTTGCTTTACAAGCTGGCTTGGACAAGAAGGTCTCCCCAGTCCTTCCATCAGACACTGTGCTTATCATCTCAAATGAGAAGCCTGAGGGGAACAAATAAAATTCCAACACAGCAGTTTATTCTTTAACAATGAATATCTCATCTCATCACTACTTTTTTTCCTCAGGTCAGTTGGGTCCTTTACAGTAAAAAAGGTTTGAGCATCTTTCTGGATTACTGCAGATTTCTTAATTATAAATCAAATGCAATTCCAATCAGTTAAGATATATGTCACTACTTTGAGGTCTTGCTCCTGAAATTTGGTATTATATTTTTCCCAGTAATTGTAAATATTACTCAACAAAATAAATGTTAACTTTCAGACAGTCTAGTGATCCAATAAGATACCATTATGTACAATAAAAATTTTGCATTTTGGGGGAAAAATCTACATTGAAATATTCTTTTTTAAAAATCCTAAAAGAGTTGCAGTAAAACAAAAGGTAATTTTCCATGCCCAGAAAGGACAAGCAGAGAATATGACCTGGGTAGAGAATAAACTCTCACCTCTAAAAGAATGTGAGCCAAATACCTTGATAGTGGATATAATAAAACAATGATTCTATTTTTGCTAAGCTGTTATAGTAGTGATTGTTGCATTGTTCAGTCATTCATATATTTTATGTTGTTCTGAAAATAGCCATCCATTGTTGTTTGGTATATTAAAGTCTCTTCCATCACTTTTGGATGGAAAAGTGCAATTAGCAAAGTTGTGTTGTATGCCATGCTTGGGTTGGAATTTAAAAGACAAAACAAAATGGGTTTTTAAGTTTGAGTTTATTTTGGCCATTGACTTAAATCTGTCATAAATAAGGACCATAACTTTTATTATTTGAAATCAAAGTGGAAGTTCTTCTGCTTATAAAATCCAGGGATTTACCAAAGTTCACTTACCTGAAGCCTCTCTTCATTACCTATCATGATCACTCCACATTCTTCAAAACTTGGGAAAATCACGTTGCTGTATATCCTTTTTCTCCCTGAGCTTTATTTATAGTAAAGCCATGTGAACACTCCATAACTCTCATTGTGCACAGCCAATATTAAAAAATCCATGATTTTCAAAAATATCTGTTAGTCTCACTCTCTCCCTTTCTCTGTAAGAAGATCATCCAGGCCTCTTGGCATCCTGAGATCATTTCTACATAGGAATCTTAAAGGCATCTCCCATAGCTCTCTGCTTGAGGCTGGTCTCTCTGCTTTCTACCCCAAACCAAGCCCTCTTCACATCCCTCCTGGTGCTATTCTGGTAAAAGAGGTTCTCCTATGTCATCTTTGATGATGGGATGGTTGGATCGCTTCTTCTAGCAGGTCCTCTTTTTCTCACCCAGATCATCCATAGCTCTAACAGGATACATGATATTCACAGAGGGGACTTCCTTTCTATAGGAACACATGAAAGCTCTTGCAGTTTGAGTTCCATCAAATAAAATCGAAGTGAATTAAATTGACTTGAATGCAGTTGAATAGATTGGACTATGATGGGCAGGGCTAGAATGGAATATTAGGTGCAAGACCTCTTCTCCTTGAAGTCTACCCAGTCCATATTCTTGTAGTGATCCCAAGGTTCACTTTTTGGGATAATAGCTCCTTCAGTGTTTTGGATTTATTTACAACCATTTTAATTTTAAACATCACTCATGAAAAACTGTATCTTCCTGAAGGATAGAAATTGAATCTTACTCATTCCTTGTAGGCACTTGGTAACTTTTTGCTTGTTTGTTTGAAAACCTACCTTATGCCATTTCTAAGTAATGGACAAAAAGTGAACCATAAATAATGTAAGCACATTGGTACTGCCAAAGAACAAGACTTCAGTTATGCCTTCGAAAGACCTTCCTGGCTTTGAGCTATGATGTCTATAATACAAGACACGAAAGGTCACAGAGTCGCATTATCTGAGTACTTTCAAGAATAGCCCAGAGTGCAGGTGATCTGGTCAGTAGTGAAGCCCTCTTTAAATGAAGGAGAACTACTGCATGAAGTGGCAGCAGCTACTCATGAGGGTGTTTTTTCTTTGTTTTTTGTTTTTTTATCCACAGAAAGCAAGTTTTACTTTTCCATACAGAATTATTTAAAAATCATTACCAGAATGTCTCACAAATAAAAAATCATTGTCTTTTGTACATCTGTTCTTTTTCATGGTTCCAGTTGCTAACCTTTCTTGAGAAAAAAACGTTTTCTGCCTATGATTAAATACTCCATCCACTGTGTATCTGCTGTGAATAGGATTCCTCATTAAATGACTACCTCTGTTGTCATTATATAGACTTTCAGGAAGGCTGCTTACATTTCAGATGTGCCCATGATGTGAGGGGTGATCTGAGCAGGAGCAGTGTATCTGCCAACATCTCTGAACTTGCTCCCCAAATGTTTCACTCCACCAGGGACAAGAAGCCTTGCAGCTTTCTCTGCTGCAATTGATAAATCAGACATGAGGGAGATTAAAGGGTCTCCAAGCTGCTCACTGAAACTGGGGAAGACCAAATTTTCATGTTGATATAGCAGAGAAGCAGGGCAAACATTCCCTCCTTGGAAACGTGGTTGCACTAGTTCTTCCCGTTAACTTCCATCAGCGAAGAAATACTGCATCTCCCTCTACAGGACGTAAAGTTGAATAAATCCAAACTTAGACTGACGTTCTCGCTCTGTTTCCTAGGAAGGTGTAAAGAGTGGCTCAAGCCCACAAAGGAGCCAAGTGGCCAGTTGTATGTGATCCCGGTTCTGGGGGAGTGATGACCTTCATCCTCAGAAACACTGAAGTACCACCCCTGCCTCATTCCCTTCTGAGGCAGCACAAACGAGAAATGCCTTTGCTCTCTGCTTGAATAATTTATGTGACTCTTAAGGATCCACACAATCCTAATAAACCTCATAAATGACCCCAGAAAAAAACATAAATCTGACATACATTTTTCTCAATGCTTTTCCTGGATTTCACTAACAAATAGAATTATTTTATTACCCAATCATTCCAAGTATAGATATTTAAGTAGACAGGCAGATATAACATAAAATTGTTCACCTTGCTACATGAAAATCTTGTAAACCTGAATGAAAACTTAATTTTTGTTTTTCGTGGAACTGAAAATAATAGCAATTTGGTAGGACTGTCCTCATAGGAACTCTGTTTGTTTTCCCAAATGATAACAGCAAAGGATGCTTATTATGGGAAGCAGGTCCCACCTCAACACCCAGAAATTACTTTTCTTTTCTCCACGTGTAAATGGATACATTCCAACCCTCAGTTCCTATGCCATGAATTAAACAGCACGATCTCTCCGGGTGCTGCCTTCAGCGTCAGCCCAAGGAGAAACCCTGACGTGGGCAAAATATTCCAGTCTCTTCTTTCAGTGTCATCCAAGCCCTGGCTTCCTGAGGTCCTAGGTGCAGTGCCCTACCTTGTCTGCCCTACTTGGGCACTGAATTGACCTTCAGACACTGGCAAGAGCCCAAACCTGGGATCAGAAGCCTTGGTTGTGTCACTGACTGGTTTGTCATTTATTAGACATCTCATTGACCTCTGTGAATTGGGAAGGATAATACTACTTTACAGGGGCATAATGAGGACTGACAACATGTATGTGGAACACAGTTGGAAGCTTAAAGCACAAAATAAATATGAATATTTAAACACCTTGAAATAACTTAGGTTGAACACCTGGCTCAATAGATATTCACTTGCCAAATAAAGTTATTACTGTTCAATAAATGTTACTTTCATCTCTTCCCCTTTGCTATTGCCTAAGCTAGTATTGAAGTCCCAAATGTTTTCCGAAAATCACACACACGCACATGCACACAGACCCACACACAAGATCTGCAAGGTCAGTACTTTCTCATGACACTCCGTCATAATATTCATCACATTTCATTTGTAATTTCTTATTTATTGCCTTCCTACTTGCCTTTAAGCTCTGTGAGGACCAGGAGTATGTTTATTTTGTTCATCTTTGTCTTGTCAGGACCTGGCATTTTGAAGGCACTCATTGAATGAGCAGACCAAAAAATGAATGAGCACACACACACGCGCGCACACACACACACACACACACACCACCCCCACTCCAAAGCCCTCTCCCACTTCTTTGATTCATAATATTCTTATATCCAGAAATAAACTATTTCAACCCAAATAGATAATGAATATTCCCAGAGCAGGGTTGCTTAACAACCAAATTTCTTCCCACTAAGGTATAAACAATATAAAACAGATGCCTCATGAGAATCAGTTCCGTCAGGGAAAGACCAAAAGGGAAAAGGCTTAAAAGGGAAAAAAGGTACAGGTTGAGCCCTGGGGAAGGGAGTAAACACATGCTCATCTTCCTGACAATTTTGCTCAATTCTACCCCATCTTTTTAAAAATGTCTCTGCTTTTTTTCTGGTTTGTTCTCAATCTTGATTCCACTCAGTGCTGGAAGAGGATCTGAGTCAGCACCAAATAAATCAGTGAAAATGACTGGAGAAGAGAATATCCAATGAGCATCATGCTTTAGAGATGCTACAGAAACACTTTCTACGGAAAATATTCCAAATCACTAAAGCATATTTGACCTGAGACTGAATTGCAGCATAGGGACTTGTCCTGATATTCCTTGGAACCGAAGGGCACAGCATCCTACTGGGAGAATCACAGGCTTTGGGATTAGGCAGATTGGAATCATAGCTCAGCTCAGCCACTTAGGAGCCCTACGACCTTGGGCAGGTGACTTAATCTTGTTAGGTCTACCGCTTCAAATGTGAAATGAAAATAGCCATGCCTACGTGGAAAGAACCTGACACTGGTAGTATAAATATATATATATATATATATTTAATCAGGAACTTGCAGAAAATTCCAGAACATAAAGTCTTTTAAATAAAATTATGCTACCTTAGTGAGGATTGGGCAAGTCCACTCTAGGAGAGAAAAAATTAATGAAGTACTTTATGCAACATAGTGTTCTGCTGTTTATAAACTGGTCTCCCCAGAAATCTTGCTCATTTAATTAATAGAGTTCTGTGAGGTAAGAAATAAGTTATATTCTCTCTATTTTATAGAAGTAACTGAAGTTAGGTTAAGTGCATTGGCTAAAGTTTCAAGGAAACGCAAACAGATGGCAAAGCTGTGTTCAGAGTCCAAAGGGCAAAGTTCAAGGCTTTTGACCCAAGACCCACAATTCATTTTTCCAGACTTGGAAGTCTGCAGAGCAGCAGACTTTGAAACCTCTTTTGGTTCCTCAGTATATGACTGCCTCTGAGCTCTTTCCTGTCTATGAAATTAAAGATATGAATATAATTTGATGTGCTCTTAAGTGAGGGAGAGTGAGGACAGAAATTGCAGTAAGTGATCACAATACATCATTCTCGCTGAAAGAGCCTTTGTTCTTTCTAGTTCTACCAGATTCAATTTAACTTTGTCTCTTTTTTTTCCGTTTTTCACCCTGATCTCTTGTTTGCAGTACAGTTTTGGTCATCCTAATAGTCCCTGCTAGGTCTAAACATCTATGATTTACTACCTTTTTCCTTTATACTCTCCTGCCAAAAGGGAAGAAAAATACCTATATTTTTTGTGGCTGTGGTGGACTTCTGAGGGGAAATGTGATGAGGCACATTTTTGAGGAAAACAGATTTAAAGGGGGGGGGAAGGTTAAGACTAGATAAAAAGGAGTGGCTGATTTTAATAACTGTCCCAGGTTTTCCTGTTTTCTGCCTTTGAGGAACAGAGTCCATTTAGGAGTGGGTTCCACTTCAAGTTCCCTGACTCCTTAAATCTTGATATGTTAGAATTGGAAGACCTTTCATCTTCTTTCTCACTATCCTCAAGCCCCCAGATTTACAGAATGAGAAAATGAAAGCCCAAGAAATTGTATAACTCAAACAAAGTTGCAAAAAAGTTAGAGGAGCAGCAATTTTTCTTGTCTTTTGCCTCAAAAACTCCTCATTCTTAACTTCAAATAGTTTTAGAGAAAAAAGTTTAACAAACCAATGGTTAGTAAAGCCACAGGGAAAATTCCATGAGAGAATTTGAATTCTTCACATCAATTAAGGAAAGAAAAGAACAAAAAAATGGTTACTTGGTTAGCAGCCATGATCTCTATACAAAGAATGGATGTTGCTATTAGAAAAATGCACTTTGGCCAAATTCATACCTCTTTTAAAACTGATGGGTTCAATTTTAGATCCAAGCCAAATTATGTAGTTCAAACATTGTTTATGCATGGCAAAACCCCATTTCCTGCAAGTGAGTCAGATATCTGAAGCATCATTCATAATGCTTCAAGCATGGCAAAAATAATTGTTTGGTTTAAATTAATTTTACAGTGTTATGGCTAACTGAGAAAGTAAAATATCTTTGTGAGCTATTTTTGAACTTTTTTTTACTGAAGCAGTGATTTGGTTTAAGAATTTTTTTTTGAATATAGTTACGTCTTACATTTCAGCTCACTTAAGCATAATTTACCTTAGTTTCAAGGTAAAATAGTATACTCCCAGTGAATTCACAAATAAATGCTATTGCTTAAAAAGGCATAAGAAAATATTTGGAAATGCCACGGGGATGTAGCCAGGTGATGTAGTTACATACAGAAGGAAGGGGCAGACATTAGTGGCCAGACCTGAAATTTTATCTATTTCCTGGGAAAGTCGGTCTCTAGGGCATCAGATGCAGCTTCTGGTGCTTGGAGAAGCACTATAATAGAATAAAACATACACGAAACATGGTAGGAGGCAAAGGCTGGTCATCCTGGACATCACTGGGCAGGAAGAGACCCAACAGAAGCTAAGACAGTCAGCTAAGACAGGCAGTAAAGCACAGTGGCAGGAATTCCAGGCAGGCAGGTAAGCAGTTAGTCTCAGGCCAATCTGTCTACAGGTAGCAGAGCTCCAGACAGTAGAGAGAGGTAGAACCCCCATGGGAGACTATTCTAGAGGAGCAGAGGCCAAAGCAAGTTATGGAGACTGGGGTTCAGACAGGAAAGCAGGAGTGGAGTAAGTGTGGAAAGGGACACAGGGTTGAGGAATAAGGCAGAAGGCCAATTATTCTACTTGGTCTTCAAGGTCAGGAGCAAACCAGCAGCAGATGTGATTTGATCCCGTGTCCCTGAATAGAAGGCTTTACAGCTCTAAACCTCCCACGCACGGTCACATTCCCAGCTCTGGATCCCGGGCTAAGCCTGCCTGCCAACTGACTTAGCTAGGGAGGAGGGGGCTGGGGCGTACCGAGGCAAAGCCTGGTGTGAGCTCTACAATTTCCCACAATAATTGGAAAATCAAGAGAGTGAAAGCCTCAAATGCCCAACACTCCCACTGGCATTTGATGTTAACTCGTGCAATATTTACTATTCTTATCTACCCAAGCATTTATTATTCGACCTGAAAACTATTTGATCATGACACGAAACAACAGTTAATGTTCTACTTTTGTAAACCCAACCTGATAATACCATATAGAGGAAAAAACATGGAATTGAGTCTGCAGAGAGCTGGCTTTATGACCCTGCTGGGACTGCCTGTGTCACGGCCACCACCCAGCTTTGTTCTTGCCACGTGCACACTTGCAGGATGAGCTCACAGATTCCTTTCAGCTCCAGCTTTCTGTATTTTCATGCCGGAACTCAAAGGGATAAACACTACTCAAGTATCTGGGGATTTCTCTTCTAGACAGTTCACGTGGCATTTATAACACTGAATGCTCAGATGAAAAACAAAAAAGGACTTTGCCCTCAGTCGCTTCAGAAAGTCATCACAATCTATTAAGTAAATAGCCTACATTTCAAGTACATTTATACAACTGTATTAAGAGACCATAATAAAGAAATGTTACATTTGCATTGAGCCAGCTCCCTAACAGGTATATGACTGAGTTTTTGTTCCTCTTTTTTTTTTTTTACAAAGAGGAGAAATTAAGACTTAAAAAAAAAACTATGCTTAAAAAAAAGAGACCATTAAAAACTAAAATACTGAATTGAGACAGGCTCGTCTGTCAACTTGCAGAATGACTAATGAAAAAGTCAGAACCTACTGCCCAAGCTCTCTGAAGCAGTAACATTTGCACTGTATTAAACACTCATGTTTATTAATCTTTAGTCTATACAGTGTGTAGTGTCTAATGAAAATATAAATATCCATGCCATTGAGATGCCATGTATACCTGTGTTTTGTAGACTTGTTCAATGGCTAGTCAGTGAATTATGTGATTGAAGATGATTAGATACCAATATTTAAGACAAATTTCTGATTTTTTGATAGTTTCCTACTCAAGTTTGATGATAATTTGAAATGGGAAATTATGATTCATAAATATGCTTATTACTCTGTTTTTATCACATATGTATAATTTATATAGCAAACTGTCCTCACAGCATTTTTTTCCTGGTGAATACATGCAGCCATGTACTTACATGTATTAAACTATGATACTAATATCTCTTCACATTTTCCTTAAAAAGTTGAAACAAAAACTCCCTGCTGATTAAATAGATAGCAATATATCTGTAAAACAGTTAAGTAACCGTACTGAACATGATAACATGTTGAATAATTCTTCCAAACTAGGACCTAGAATAATTTTGCTGATTTTAACTTAGACAGTGCAAACACAAAATCAATGGTAACAGAAGTGCTTGTACCTACTTCGTTGGCTGAAGAAAATAATAATCTTCTCTGGACACATAGTAAAATAATTAAACATTTTATAACAATTCTGTGAACGTATAATTAATAAAAACATGTTTGTAAATTCCCAAGTAAAGTAGGCTTGCTGTTTTCCAAGATTTTTCAGCTTGAATCTCTACACCTGATTTTTACTGATTATATTTAAATTTTTTTAAATAGTGCCTTTGTCAATGGAAACTTTCATTTGTCTTTTATTTATTTCTTCAGGAAATATTTACTGAGTTCTCTTTTTCAGGCACTGGGGGTTAGTTAACATCACAATAAACAGGAATGAGCAGTTATTCCTACCCTTGACGGTTTCTCACCCTATCATGGCTTGTTCTCAGAATTCCTCCATCTTCTATTACAATTTCCCTTTTGACTTTTCTATATATATATAATACCATTTAAGACATTTAAGTTAATTTACATAGTTTTTTCCCTACCATTTCACAATATTTTTTGAAGGGATTAGTTTCAGAGTTTATAGAGATTATCTCAAAATTATTGGGCTATATTTTCATAACAATTATTTTCAGAACCCAAAGTTATGGCTTCTTTTCAAACTGCAGTTGTATTTATATTATATCTGCAATAGCTGAGAAAAACTATAAAGATACTATAAGAAGCCAAAGAAAAGTATTGTTTTTAAAAAAAATAAGTATCTCTTATGCTGTCTGAGTGTACATTTGATCCTATTTCAAATAATTTCCACAACAATCTCTAAACATTTTACATTCTTCTCACTACCTCTGGCTAGACTTCTTTCCTTTACATATTTCTTATATACCTTTAGATGTTCTTTTTTCTTTTTATATTATCAATAGCTCTAACTTCACTTTTTAATCCATAGATACCTAAAACATTGACTGCTTATCATGCAACTCAAAAGTAAATTTGAACAAAAAAATGCTTATTAAAATGTCACTAGCCTTTGCTTCATTATAATGCTTCAGTTATTTAATCAACTAAAAATAGAAGTTATACAAAGTATTTAATACCTAAAAGATCTTAAAATAAATGACAATGTTTCATATGCCTTTATGTTTTACAAATCATACTTTTCATTTTTAAAATTTGAAAATTATTTATTGAGATCTTACGGTGTGCCAGGCGCTAGTCTAGCCAATGAAAAGAACAGCCCAGGTATTTACCCAATGGAGCTTTCATTCTAGAGGAGAGGTCAATAATACAAACAGAGGGGTAAAACTTACAGTGTGGGTGACTTCTGGCATTTCCTACCATAATCACTCAGATGTTCCCCTTGTACCATACTTGCTTTTTATCATGTGGGTAGAGGGAGGGGGGAGGATGAGAGAGAGGAAACCTGAACAAGACTTGCCCTCATGGTGGGTGCAGACAATTAACATGTGCGATAGTGGTAACATCTACTATTCTCACTTTTATTCAATTCCAGCTCCTAGTTTTGTGTAGATACCCAGCTTGCTTAGCCTCACCTAATGGCTTTGGACTGAGTTATTTAGAAAAGAAGGAAGAAAAAGAAGGGTAGAAAGGAGGTGTCTCATTGGTCCCTAACCTTTTGTACATTTCAATTTTTATTAGAAAAATACTTGACTTCAGAGTGTAAAGAGTTATTTTGGAGTATCATACATAGCTAAAGAGATGATTTTATGATTACCATATTCCTCCTAAGGAATGGCCATATTTTTCAATTATCTTATTTTCTTATATGGGTTGAGTTCATGCCATAAACAGGTATAATAAGAATTGTCTTTGTTCAGTGAAAAATTACACTATTGACATGTCATCAATAGACTATATCCTTTGAATGCCTGAATCCTCCCATCCCCGTTAAGCTGATCAAATCCTGCTTATCTTTTAAGACTAGGCTCCCCAAAGGTTATTTGAACAATAAAGGCACTTCCCAACGTTTACCCACCCAGGTGGAACTGTTTCACTTTTCCTTTGGGTACCCCTCTAATTCACTCATACCTGCTGAAACAAAAACGTTACACTTTAGTGTTAACAGATTTGATCTCTCCCTGACCCTCGCCAGAATAAAAGCCTTTCAGTGGCTGTCACTCTGTCTTATTTGTCTTTGCAGCTTCAAGTGAAAAGTGCCTGGTCTTTATTAGGTGCTTAATAAATGTTTTCTGATCAACTGAATAATGAATTAATAAATTAATGTTGTTTACATCAGGTGATAGATTGACGGTCTCTTATTTTTCCTTCCTGTACTTAATGTTTATTTTTTCAAGACAGCTAGTTCAATTCAGGAAGGTTGTTTTTGCCCATAGGGTAGGCCATGGGGAACTGAGTCCGTGAGGAAGCTTCATTCTCATTGTATTGTAAATAAACAAGCTGAAATACCTATGGAGCTTTTATTGAGCTCCTGAAAAATTTTAAATAGTATGCTATTCCTAAATGAAATTGTACTAGGACAAAGTGACCATGCTTTACATAAAAATAGATTCAGAAAATATATTAAATCCAAATAAATATTCCAACCATGAGGTTGGTGAACTCCGTGAAATATTTTGGAAAGGGAAAATACAGAGTAACAAAAAACAGATGCCTTTTTGAAGAGGGGGGGTTGACACCCCTGGTAGACACCCCAGAAAGCAGCGGTCTCTTCTGTCCTCCACTTTGAGCATTAATAGGGCAGGGCATGGTTCCCAGATAGATGGAAATGACTCATAATATCTTAAAGCAATAAATAATAAGCTAATATTTATTAATTATTTAGTACACTAGGCAATTTATAGCCATTATCATATTTATCCCCACAAAACCCTTTATTACCCATGTGTTTTATAGATGAGGAAACAGAGGCCCAAAAGGCCCAGTAATTTGTCCAAGGTCAAATACCTCAGAATAAAGAAGCTAGTATTTGAATACAAGGTGCCAATACATTGCTAACCACTATTTTGCTCCCAAACTTAAAATATATCAAGAAAACTCTTCAGATGATGAAATTTTTAAAATACAGTTTCATATCCCTTGCAATGAGCTTGGAAGACCAAGGAATTTCAGATTTCCAATGTCCTAGTATGTGTTTCGAATCATGGGGACATGTCTCCACTCTACAGGATTAGGGTAACTGAACCATCTCTCAACAGGTGACTATTTAATGAGACAAACTGAGATCTCTCATACAGCAACATAGTGCTCACCTTTTTTCCTTTCCAACTTATTTTACCATTCAGTAAAAATTGTTATCCTTTGGCACTTCTTACCAAGGTATTTGATAAGCTACCAGTTTTTCCGAACATTTATATGTAAAACATATTATATCCCAGTGGCGGAATATACTAAATAATTAAAATTTATTTAAATTGCCTGTGTGGTCTAACTCATGTAATGGAGATGTTTCCTAGGGCTAGTTTGGTTTTTCTTTATTTTTTTTTTCTGAACAAAGGAATTTATTTGCACATGTTACTTAAATGAGTGATGATCAGGAAAGAAATATATCCTATGTGACTCTAGTCTAAACATCATGTAGAGAATACCAAATACAAAACAAAATAAAACCCAAAAAACAAAACAACTGAAGGAAGCTGAAAATTATTACTCATTCCTAGGGGCAATATTCAGATATGGGTGGCAGGCACTATGCCAGTCTAACAGATGGACATATTGAGGCCCCTACTTGTTGGTATGAAATATTAATAGTGAGGGCATGATTCCAAGCCGAGAACATAAAAACAAATTACTTTGGAGGTTAAGGGGATATGCTATCACTAATCCATTGCTGAGCTGAATTAGCCTTCAGAAATAAAAATCACTCCCAATAACATGTTTAACCTAATGCTAAACTTATTTTAACCAGGTGGGGTTTTGGAGCGGCTGTAGAAAGCTGTTATAAATTTTCTGAGCTCATCAAATATGGAATAAGAAATTCGATACAGGAGATGATGTATTGATCTGGGGATGCTAAAAACAAAGAGAGTGGGGATCTAGCCCTTAATTAACCTCAGAAGTAGAATCATGTAGTAATTTTATGGATACAAAAATATTATGTTGTACCTCCTTAATCCTAAACCAATAATCCTTCCATCCTTAATGTTAGAAAGAATGGTCAAGGTCACTTATAAAATACTCTGCAATATATAATAAGGAAAAATAATCTGTATACGTGTCACTTTAAATTTACCACAAGGGGTCTTCCCAAGGTTTTCCCAGAAAGAAAAGCAAAACAGATCAATTGTATAAGCAATTTTAGGGGTTAGTGAATTCTCTTTCACCTCTCTGGACCTCATTTTCTTCAGGGGTACGTGGCCTGCTTCACTTTGGGAGACATAAAGAAAATTCATTGAGAAGCATTCTGCAAATAAAACATTCTCTTTCAAGGTCTGTGCTAATGCTTTTAACTGAAGCTCAGAATCTGTGAAATTTCTGCCTTGTTCCTTAACCTTCGTCATGTCGTTTAAACTCTCTAGGTCATATCCGTAAATGAGGTAGAAAAAAGTACAAGTCCTAACCATGCTACACAGAGATTCTGAAAAGAGGGGCAAAGAAAGAGAAAAAGAAAGGTGAAAATAAAGGTAGAAAGGATCAAAGAAGCAACATGTATGGGGTAATAATTGTTTTATAGTGGATTGTATGTGGGAAGGGGTATATAGAAGAAAAAACGTAATATACAGATTTTAAGTTCCAAAAGAATGTAATTTTGAATTTAATAGTTCATTTCTATTAGCAAATGAAAACTTTATTCTAGATAAAAGTTTAAGCCTATGATAAGAATAGCTGTGAGTTCTACTGGGAAAATATATTTCTTAAATAATCCCATAATAAATCATTATTGTAAACACCAGGCACAAGAGGATGTTAAGGGAAAAGAGAGAACTGAATTAATGTTTTCTCTAACTTGACAGATCATTAGATTCAGACACTGTGCGTAACCATAAGGAGACAATGCCATGAAGTCACCTCTTAATATCTAAAAGGCTCTCATTTGCAAAACTATAATTATATGCTTTCAACCAACAGTCAACATGCTGGGTTAGTTCTTCTAGTTGGCACTTTATAAACTTTGAACTCAGTTTGTACTTCTATTTTTTAAAGAGTAATAGGTAAGTAGTCGTATCTGGAAATTCAAGGACACAACACAAGAAGTTGTTGAATCTTTGCAAAGGCGTATTTCGATCTGATAGACTTAATGCCATTTCATCCTAGATTTACCATTAGTGAGAAGCAGCATAAATCACCTTGTGTTCCAAGTCGTGCAAATAAAACCACCACTGAGAAGGGTATGTGTAAATTTCCATATTGTGTTAATCAAAAAACACAATATGAGATGAGTAATTAAAATGTAAATGCCTGCAGACCTTAGAACTGTTATGAGTTGCTGCTTACTACATGGTACTATTTATATATCACACACTTTCATGTAAGTCATCATATGATTTCATGCTGAAAACCACCCACAAGGGAGTATTAACTGAGTTCTCAGATAAACTAAACGAGTTTCCTCAGATAATACGTGGCAGAGATCAAACTCAAACCTTTGTCAGTTGTCCTTGCCTGGGAGGTGCTTATCACTGCACATTTAAACTCAGTCAATATGCCATCTTTCATTTAGTGCCAGTCACTTAAATTACAAGCGTCGAAAATAGTTACCCAGAGAAAGTGACCTTGTGTTTCTGAGTCAGGTAAGTGACAGTATGAAGAAAGAGCAAAACTCTACCCTTATTCTCAAGTAGCAATAGCAGGGGGATCTCCACAAGGGCAAGCATTCTTCTCTGTTGCTAACGGTCACACTGGGCTATGGCGGCCCAAGTGTGACATCCAACTGGAAAATGGATGTAGAAGGGCCAAGTATATGTTAAAATATTTAAATTAGACTTTGCTAAGGGCCCAGGAACAGCAACATGAGCAAGATAAAGAAAGAAGCATAGACATGAAAGAGCCAGTTTGCAAGATAACATTCCATTTGAGATTCCTGGCAAGCTGCTTCTCCTTGACAGAGGTCATCCTTCCCTGACCACCTGACCACACGTTCAGCTTTCTCAAAGTCAGGGCCCAAGTGAGCCAGACCCATAAAGAGACAAGTCTGCCTCCTACATTCTGACATGTGAGCTAAGGATGGCCCTCTTTCCTCTGGGTGGCTAACACCAGAAATATTCACTCCCTTATACTCTGCCTTCACTGTAGCAGCCTGGAATCACTCCAGAGTCCCTTTTGAGCCAGTTCTGAACACTGTGCAGAACAGTCAGACTCCTTGGCAGAGACATGTCCAGTGTTACGCATATTACATTTTAAAGGAGCTGTCTGTTACACTATGAAACCGACGTCCTTACAACTAAAGCCTGTCTCAATCACCTAACTCTTTAAAATCTATGAGCAATATTTTGATATAATTATTTATATTATAAATCAATAATACATTTTAATTAAACTTTTGTATATTGCAATGCAAAGGCAAATTTTTCATTTTCACTTAAAAATTTGAAAAAATGTTTTAAAGAAAATGAGATGCTGATTTTTTTCAGCAATATGCCAGCTACTACTGTTACTTCACAGCAAAAGCAACAGTTACAGACAAAATAAAAATAAAGGAAAGGAAAGGAAAGGAAAGCGCTTAAAGGAAAAAAGAAAAGGAAAGCACACACATTATACAGCATGGATTTTTAATATAAATTAGCTGTAAAATGATGATCTTGCTAGAATTTAAATAAAAACTACAGGTCTGAGAGAAATCTACTGAGCAAAACATTTGATGCTATAAAATTCAACAGTCAGTGGAAATAGTATTTTCAGATTGTAAAGAAAAGTGCTATTTCAATTCTATATTTTAAATATGAGGCTGGCTGATCACCTTTGTATATAAGAATCATTCCATTTTAACAACAGGCATCCTCCCAGAGACGCACATACTGGAAAAATGGCCTCATGCTTAGTTATTTCAAGAAGGGTGAATCATGAAATGAGCCATTGCCTGAAGAGTCACCTTTTAAAAAGTCTGATTACAACCCTTTTAATTTTCTAGAACTCCACAATATTTTTAAATCACAAGTATTTGCAGAAATCAAATTATTTCTGTTTAGAACAAATAGCTCGTGACATCAAATCAGTTTGATCTGATGGTCCTTCAGTTGCAGCCTTAGATGTATGATATAGACATCAAAATTATCTGTTCCCAAAATGAATTCTTTTTTATACTTGGCTGATTTCACTAATTCAAGGCATAACATTTCTAACTTTGAGTAGTGCAGGTGTCCTTCTATACACAAAGGTTAAGCAGTCAGAGCTGGAGCAAGACATATTCTCCTCTGTCCCTCTGTCTGCTTTCTAATCCTGGCTACATTCCGATTCCCACCTGTTCCCCTCACCCTGGTGAGGTGGGCCCTTCCCTTTCGACCTATGGCCTCTGCTCTCCCCTGAATTCTCCTTGAGGCCAGAAGGGTGTGCTACTTCTGCTCCTGTTCTGATGCTGTGGTTAGAAGTTAGCTACTTGCAGGGAGGTGAAAAAAACTTTTCAGCACAGGTGTCTCTAAGACTCAGAGACTTATAGTCGCAAGAAACTTTGAAATGGCAGAGAAACGCTTCAGAAAGGTAAACTTCCAAACACAGGGAGAAACTTGGTTCCCAGACTCATAAGTTGTGTGGCAGTGCCATTTGGCATTTACTTTGTTGAATTTGGGGACCATGATGTTCTGGCTCATTGCCAAGCAAGAATTATTCTTATACTTGGCATTTTCATTTTTTGTAGTTTACCCTCAAAGAGAATCACCTTTGTCACAGGCAAACATACAGGTCAAGTTCACATGTCAGAAAATAAACATTTTAGAAAGCTATAACTAATGATCACAGTGGGTGTCAGTTTTTAAAAATGAGAATAAGTTCTATCCTGTTTTGCTAACCAATACATTTCTGTGATAAAACTCTACATTATAAATTGTGTTTACATAATTCAGAACTCCAGTTATTAAATATCATTGTGACAAGTGTACTTCAGTTGCACACTCACACCCTTTACCTGCCATTGTTCTCTGAGACACAACCATAACTCAGCTATACAGACAATGCCGTCACATTTTGGAGGACTACCTTACCCCATGAATATAGATACCACCATCATTTCATTGGACTCACTTGTTTTCTTGTCCCATTCGATGAAGCTTCGATTCTAAAACAAAGACTGACAGTGGCAATGACTCCAAAGAACCAGTTACACAACTTGGAAATAATACTATAAAATAGCTATGATTCCTTGGTTGTAAAGAGTGAAGTCATAAAAGTGGTAAGCTATGAGCGATTAGCTTTTGTTTTCTATATCCTTGCTTTTAAACATTCTAAAATACAATAGCTTTGCAGATAATAATATTGGTACTAGGATTAGCAGTAAATATTGAGAGCATTTTATGCAGTTTCTGGCATAATTCAGCACCTTTATTACTAATTCTGCCATTACAGCTGACTCTCACATTGATAATTTTTCTCCAAACGATTCATTAAGATTCTTTAATACAGAACTCTTTAAATGTGGTCTTGTAATTGAGTTCTTCAGAAATTGTTCATTACTCTGGAGTCTAGTTCATTAAATTCTTTGGCTCAGATTCCTCATCTGCTAATTGAGAAGCCTAAATTTGATGAATTCTTAAAGGCCGTGGTTCTAAGACTTCTAAACCATTTGATGTCAAAAGGCTTTTATGCCTTTCCCACCTGTAGACCATCCGTTTATTCATTTAGACAAGTACAGCTCTTTTAAGAAAAGACTTTATTTTGTATTTTAGGTTTGTATCAGAACTTCATGCACTTTATTCTCATTCCCTTGTACCTTCCTTTAGTAGATCAAAGCAAAAAGAAAAAGTTCAGGATTGGGCATTTCCCCAAAAGGCATATCTGCATAACCATTTTTATTCTCATTTATAAATCTCCTACCCCAACACTACTCACTTATTTTACTTATTTATTTTAAGTTGTGTATGAACTAAAATTTATCTAAAATAACTCACAAGACCTCAAAGCATCCATAAAATGTTTCCTTTAACAGATCTTTCGTTATACGAGTTTTAAAACTATTTTTTAAAAAACCACACCAAATTTGAGTAGGGCACACAACAAGTAGGGCACATGAAATCCTACTCAAGTTTGAGTAAAATTTTTTAAAAGACGTATTTTATTTTTAATCGTACCTTCCATGTTGCAGTTTGTGATCAGTTTACTCTAATTAATATAGTTTGTTATGGATTTTTATTTTCAGATTTTTGGTTTTGGGCGCAAGGCATGCAGTAGTACCATAGAACGCAGTATGCATAATATCCAGTGCTTTACGCTGCAGAGGGTAATTGTGACTTGAGGGAGAAAGTGGAATTCTGACTGTCACTGAACTGGGTTTCATTATCGTTTTGGAGGAGGTAGACAGAGAGGCAGAAGGAAGGAGAGAGTTAAAGTCTTTTCAAAAATGCCACAGAAAGTAGGCAGGTTACTCAAATCAAGAGCACTGCCATATTGGTAGAGAGAGAATAGTCAGCTGGAAGGTGTAAAAACCAACCCAAGCATTGGGAGGAGAAAAACAGTCCCAGCACAGCTGCTGTGGAGCAGAGAGTCCCTGGGTGGCAGGCACATCCCAGGAGTCCCTGTTATCACTGCCCCCAGCACAGGCCTCCCTTGGTCGTGGGCACGTGGGAGGGTGAATAACTGAATTTTCAATCTTCCTTATACTTATTTCCAAAATTATTCTATAATATATGAGGAGGAATAACATTTATTTTAAAAGCACTTCTTATAAACCGCCCCAAATGATACCTATATCAACCTAAGTAAATAACCTCAACTTACAATAATTTAAAAAAGCAGTATGTGTTATTTTTTATCAGTGAAAATTAAATGTCATATTAATTAACCACAGAAACAGATTCCACAGTTAAAGCAATAAGCCACTTTTAAGAACGCTTTTTAAATGGAAAGCTGTTTTGCCAGGGAATTAATATGTCTTTTGTAATTTTTAAAAACTTATTAAACAATTTGAATATCAAAAACCCCACCTGTTTTCTGTCACAGGTTGTTAATTAGGAAGAGATTTTGGAAACTCTAATTTTATTTATCAACTTATATTCAATTTACAGCTGACTCTTCACACTGATTTTTTTTTCAAATGATTCATTAAGATTCTTTAATACAGAGCTCTTTAAATGTGGTCTTGTAATCGAGTTCTTTAGAAATTTTCTGTTTCTCTGGCATCTTGTTCCCTAAATTCTCTGGCTCTTAATGCTTAAGTTGGATTTGAAAATGTTCCTTTTGTTTCCACCAGTATTCACTCTACACCCTCATTAGTCTCTGGATATCTCTTGGGTATGTAGCTGAGATATGTCTTGTTATGTTAAGAAAAGAAAAGGAAATGGAAAGTTCTTGAATATGGTCTGTTTGCAGAAGAAAGAGCCAATTAAAACACTCTGTGGTAGCCTTCCTGCACATACATGTATTTTATCAAAAGAATTTAAAAGTCTCTTCACCAGACGATATAAAGTTTGAATGTTGAAATCTAACTCCATGTGTACAATGCATATGTTTGTATTTATTTTTTATTTTTTTAAACATTTTTGTATTGAGTTATAGTCATTTTCCAATGTTGTGTCAAATTCCAGTGTAGAGCACAATTTTTCAGTTATACATTAACATACATATATTCATTGTCACATTTTTTTTGCTGTGAGCTACCACAAGATCTTGTATACATTTCCCTGTGCTATACAGTATAATCTTGTTTATCTATTCTGCATATTCCTGTCAGTATCTACAAATTTTGAACTCCCAGACTGTCCCTTCCCACCCCACTCCTCATTCTCATAGACATAGAATACAAACTTGTGGTTGCCAAGGGGGAGGGGGGTGGGAAGGGACAGACTGGGAGTTCAAAATTTGTTGACACTGACAGGCATATGCAGAATACATATGTTTTTAAATAGTTGCTTCCCGTAACATAAAGATAATTTTGTTTGTGATTTAAGAGGCATCTTCGAGACATCACTGTATGCAATGCTACCTCCTATTTTTAAGTACATTTGGAAAAAAAGTTACCATATTCTTTACGTTAGGTGGACTAGTAGTCAAAGAAAATAGATTTATTAAAATAATTATATACCCATATGCAGACATACCACCCCACTCTAGTTTGGGAACTTAAAATCAAAATAACAAGTTAATCTGCAAAACTTTTCATCATCATACTTACTATGAACCTACTAAGGTGTCACTACAATTCATTAAGGGCAAGGATTGTACCTGAGTCTTACTCATCTTTATTTTTTTTTAAGTATAGTCAATTTACAATATTGTGTGAATTTCTGGTATATAGCATGGTGATTCATTTATACATATATATACATATATATATAGTCCTTTTCATATTGTTTTTCATTATAGGCCATTACAAGGTTTTGAATATAGTTCCCTGTGTTACTCATCCTTAAATACATCTTTGTGTCAGTGCCTGGCACGTAGAGAGCTCTAATGTTCTATTTGTTGAATGAATGAACTAACCACTCTAACTTCACCTAATTTCATGTAATAGCTTACTCTCCTTCGTTATAATTGCAATCATATAAAGGGTACTTTATTCGTTTTCTGAATATATTTGAATACACATCTAGGTTAACAACAGAACTTTAAATTTTAATCATTGCTTCTTCAGTTTAGAGCATGGGGAGATAAAGCGTCACAGTGCAAGGGTCTGCTACATGTTCATTTTTGCCTATATCATGAATTCACCTATTAATATTTAATGAGCACCTAGTGTGTATGAAGCTGTATGCCAGGCAGTGAGAAACAAATGCCTAAAAATATTTCAGGTTTTTTTTTTTGCCTCCAGGAACTTTCAGTTTAGCAGTCATAATTCCTATCTTGGAATATAATTGACTGTTTTATCGTTTCTAATTATTTAATCATCTCCCTATAGAAGAACTAAGCATGCTTGTCACATAGATGTTGAGCTTAACCACATGATACAACTTAAGCTAATGAAATATGAGCATAAATGATATATATCACATTTGAACAAAGTTTTAAGAACCATTATGTGATTCACTCATTGCATTTTCCTCTGTCATGAGAACAATGTGCCCCAAATAGTGACAGCCCTTTTAGCTTGGATCCTGGAATGAAGAAGGATCTAGGAGCAGAGCCAAAGACAACACACAGCTGCCTTAGTCTGTATTTAATAGGAGCAAAATAAATAAATCAATCAAAGACCCTACTTTTGGAATAGGCTACTGAGATTTGGGAAGTTGCTTTATCCATAGTCGTCCAAAGGTGACTAATGTATGAATGAAGTTCAACGATAGTTTCCAAGGTCATTTTAATGTCAGAAATGTATTCTCATGAAGTGGCTTTCTGCCTTAAAAAAATTAGAAATTTTTACTAATTACATTGAAAAATAAAAACTAGATCTGTCTGGCTCTGCTTTACCTTTGGACCAAATTGTCTCTTTAATGTAATACTGATGATAATGACTGTAATAAAATAGGAGTATGAGATGACATCTATCAAACACTCTCTTTGACTTTATTATACTTTCCCATTTAATCTTCCCAACAATTATACACAGAAGGCACTGTTATTAATATCTCCATCTTTCTTTTCCAAGTTAAAAAGATCAAATCACTTGCCCGAAATCACATGGCTGTCTTCACTCTTACTTCTCATTCTTGTTTCTTCTCTAGCTTTTCAAACAGTTTTGGCAATAAGAGGCCTGAAAAAGGACTGTGATGCAAAGGGAAGGGTCCTGATGACAGAGGACTTGCATTTCCATCTCCATTACTAGCTATGTGACTTTAAGGGCATCATTTTACTTACTTATCTCTCAGGTTACTGATCCATAAAATGAGTTTGATGAAGGCTGTAAACAAGAAATATACATGAAAGGTCTTTATAAATTATTAGAGCACAAAGATTTATGATATTGTCATAATTACATAGAAAGAATAATCTTCCCTCTTTTGGTTATTAACTTTGTAGATCAATAGAAACTATCCATGAACTTCTCATGGTTTAACCAGAAATGTCTGTCTGTGGAGTCAGTCTTTACTGCCAGCCTTAATTCTGCTCTGCTAACCTCCATCTCTCAATCACCAATAATCAAAAGAAAACAAAAACTGAGACAGAAAAATACACTGTCGGAAATATAAAGTGATATATTCAGCTTTATTTATAATATCAACTGGGAAGCGTTCACTTGTGATAACCAAGCTTATAGATCCAGGACTTTAACCCTTCCTTGTCAATGACATAATGACTTTTTACATCAAATACATTTTGTACAGACTAGGTGAAGGTTGCTTTTTAATCAACTGCAGCAGGTTGCGTTTTCCAAAGACAGCTGCACCAATGTGTCCCCTACCTCCCATTTCTTGCCACTGTTCCATCAAGAGGGGGATCCTATTTCTCTACTCCCTTGAATATAAGTGGACTGACTCTGTGGCTTCTCTGACCAATAGAATATGAAAGAAATGATGCTCTCCTGGTTCCAGACTTAGCTTTTCATTGGCCTGGCACCTTCCACTTTCTGCCTCTTGTAAAACTCATAACTGACCACTCATTCTTGGGATGCTTCCTCTAGAATTCTCTGAGAAGCCCAAGCCACTTGGAGAAGGGCCAAGAAAGCATCCCAGTCAATAGCTCTACTTAAGCTTCCAAACATTAGCCGGCGTCAGCTGCCAGCCATGTGAAGTGCACTGTCTTGGATAGCCAGTCCAGTCCAGCCTTCAGATGACTGCAGCCACAACCGAAAGCTAACTGAAACAAGAAGGAACAAAAGCTTGATTAAACCAACCCAGAACTTAACCTACAGAACCTTGCAAAATAATAATAAATTGTTTATTTGCTGGGTGGCTTGCTACATAGCAGTAGATAACCAGAACACCAATCCACCTGCTGCTTGACTCTTCCAAACATGATTGTCTGTTGTTTAATCTATGAATCTAGTAACACAATTTAAGTAAACCAATATGATTTTTTAAATCCTTTAGTGATTTCATCATATGGATGCTATGTGTTTTTAAAATTCTATGAAATACTTTTAAAATGAAGACATTATTTCACATGTTTTGCAGCTTACAGTGAAATAAACTTTTAGGAAAAGATAGAACTTACATACAAAGACTTAAAACATAATTGAATTTTTATTCAATTATTTGTGTAGGGATTTTGAGATCTGATTTGAATTCATTTAAAACATAATGGATTTTGAAGACTCAGTAAGATAGGTTTTCAAGCTAATGTATCATAGCAGGTAAATTGCAACCAGGTGTTTCCAACTGATTCCTCTTTTGTGGGGTTCTTTTTTTTCCCCAAATGAAAAATATCTTTCTTCTTTTTCGTAATTATAAAAGTAATAGACACTCATTATTGAAAATTCAGCATAGACTATAAACAAAGTAGAAGTGAGTCATTTGAATATTCACATCCCAAAGACTGAGTTAGATAACGAAGTGTCTTTGGCAAGTTATTTTATCTCTCTGTAATTCAGTTTCTCTACAAAATCAGCATAGTAATAATTCATAGGATTGCTGTGGAACTATATAAAATGATACATACAAATCATTTATAACACAGCCTGGAATATAATAAGTCTTCAGTATGTTAGTTTTAATTAGTAAGTTTGATGTATAAATGTGTTTCCTTCCAGATTTTATTCTAAGCATGCATAATTAATTCCATATATATATTTTTAGCAAAAATCTATGGAATCATAAATGCTCAGTTTTCAAGCAATTTTTTTAACTCTTCACTGTATCATATGGGTATGGTTTAATAATAATACATAGAAATATGCCTCATTCCTTCTTATAACTGCATTGTATTCTAATTTATGAAAACATAATATATGTAAAAAATACCCGGAGTTCTATTTGAATTATTTTACAATTTGAGCTAATATATAAAACACTGCAATGAACATCCTTATTTTAAAAGTTATCTTACACACAGGATCCTAGCAACAAGAAAACTGGAAAAATAATTTACTTCAATTGTATGGAAACTTTTTACTCAAGTAGAACAGAATTTTTTATGATCATATGGCATGTGGTTTATTAACTCTAAATCCATATAGAAACCATGAGTCTGCTAATCTACATGTAGGTAAAATACTGATGAAACCAATAGATAAAGACCACAAAAACTAGAAAACCTACAACCTAAAATGCCCACAATATTATCAGGCCTCCTAAATAATCAAGTTTAGTTAAAGTTAATAATAAATCTGAGTGCCTACATTAAGCTCAGCATGTCATGAAAAGAACCTTTATTTCATTATGTCATGTAAAATTCTAATCAAACTAAGTTCCAAATACACATGAATATCCGAAGACAGAATTTATGTAAAGGGTATCAAATCATAGCTACTGAGAAACAATGAAACTGAGATATATCAGCATACTAACATTTAACTGATGTCGAGATTACAATGTCCAAGACAGTGTGTTATTTAATTGGTGTTAACCCCAGGTAAATTGCACACAGCAGCACCAACCTGCCTGTCTTACCTCTTCTTTGCTCCTTTAAGCAAGATAGTCAAACACTAACAGTGGTAAAGCCAAGAGGTTTGGCTTGATGGAGGAGAAGGGAAGAATTTTACTCCAATAGTTTCATTAGCGCTTAATCTCAATTGTCCTTCAAATAAACATAAAATTCGTGTAAGAATATCAAGCTTGCGGTGAAAACACAGCTCCAAAGTAAGTTCCCTAGCCCCTACCCTCTAATCAAGTTGCCTCCACTACACTTCTCTCATTTAGCAGTTCTCAATTCCCCACTGACTGCTCGCTGATTTGGCAGCTTTTGCGCAATAAATCTTTCACATGGCGTCATGTGGATGCACATAGGAAATGTTTTCCCAGAAGCTTTTGGATTCTCAGTGTCATATGAAGTCTTCTTTTTGTAGAAGTATTATAGACAAAGGTACATAAATAAAATATATCCCCTATTGGTGGGCTGAATAATGGACCTGGAAAGAGGTCTATGCCCTAAACCCCAGAACCTGTGAATATATTATTTTATATTGCAAAAGGGACTTTGTAGATGTGATTAAGTTAACACTCTTGAGAAAGGGAGAGTCTTCTGGATTTTCCATTTGGGCCTAGGGAAATCAGAAGGATCCTTATAAAACTGAGGTAGGAAAGGCACAGTCAGTGAAGGTTGATGTGACCTTAGAAGCACATCTAATATGATGGCAGAAGAGATTTGAAGATGTTACATTGCTTGCTTGAAAATGGAAGAAGCGGCCAAGAACCAAGGAATGCAGATGACCTCTAGAAGCTGTAAAAGGCAAAGAAACAGATTCATCCCTAGAGCCTCCAGGGTTGCCAACCCATTTTGGATTTCTGACCTCCAGAAGTGTAAAATAATTAATTGATGGAGTTTTAAATTACTAAATTTGTGGTAATTTGTTATAACAGTGATGAGAAACTAATACACTCCCACTGAGGTATGTTGTGAATTCCACAGCTCATTTCTTCCTAGTAAAATAGCCACAATGTAAAGTTAAAGAAGAGTGTGACTAACTAGAAACACTTGTTTTACAAATACTCACAATGTGTCAAATTCTGATGAGAGCACTAATGTGGTTATATTTTCTAACTCTCTTTGTAGTCCTCACTCATCTCCCTTAGTGCATAAGCTTTCATGCCGGTTCTATCCTTCCAAAATGATGCAAAGGGTACAGAGTAAACTACATCTTACTTTTATTGTTTTTTGTAGTTATGATTTGGAACTATCTCTGTAGCTATACAAAGCTATATGAAGTGACTTGCTTTCTGGAGCTAGGATCCGTAAGTCACTGATAACTCAATATTCTCTAAACATTATAAAGAAGTACACCTGGGATGTGTAAGCAAATGCAATCAACATAGTTACTTCAGGTCTGACCCCAGTATGAATCATAGCCATGCAATTTCTGGTAGGACCTACTATTGGAAGTTTATTTATTCATTAAATTTGAATTAAAACATTTGTGCACAGATTATGTGGTTTTAATAAACATAAACTAATAAAAAGAGTGGCATAATTTCTTCTTATACACAAATTGAGAAGTTAACTTACACACAGATAATACAATAGAATCCTAGAAATAGACTATTATCTACAATGGTATAATAAAGTAAAGAATCCTTTTAAAGTACTGAGGAGACCCAGATAAAAGGGTAATTAGAGTCCTTTGGAATTGCCCACCACATCACCCTTGACTCCTTAAATTCCTGCAGAGAGAAAAGAAAAGCAATGGTTCTTAAACTGTGTCATCTAGATGAAGGCAACATTTTTTTTCTCATTGCTGGGACCAGGTACTTACGAGAATGAGATGTCTAACATGGTCAGTTACTCAGGGTCTTCATTTTAGACCTCTTTTTGTCACTCAGGGTCTTCATTTTAGACCTCGTTTTGTTACAGAGATTTGTGTTTAAAAGGTTAATTACTCTTTGTCATACTTTTCCATTGGTTTAAGTGCTCATAACAACTCCTAGAAGAATCATGAAATGTAAAATTTACATTCTGTATCAAGAATTTAGTCATTAAAAACCCAAGCTGTAAAGTTAGTAGTAAATTAAAAAAAAATACACAGGAGAACTAGGATTGCAAATCTTTAATGTTGAGGCTTAAAGGTGATTTTTATTCTTCATTATGTTGACATAAGGAATCTTTCCAA
Organism: Vicugna pacos; assembly: GCF_048564905.1. NCBI lineage: Eukaryota > Metazoa > Chordata > Mammalia > Artiodactyla > Camelidae > Vicugna > Vicugna pacos. The sequence goes on along the minus strand of NC_132991.1, from coordinate 37,284,507 downwards.
TGCTGGAAGTTTTTCAAATGTTACAGATGTCACATGGGTTTAGACTATTGCATAAAAAGCAAGTGAATTAAAATATACCAGGGATACTATACAAAATGATACAATAACCCGAGTTAAATGACCTCAAAAATGTGCAGATCAATCCTTTCAAAATATGTAATAATTAGATTCATTAAACACTTCTTGATGTCCTTTGTAATCCTGTACATCTTGAAGTAATGAATTTAAACTATGCTTTGTTTTAGTTTCAATTTTAAGACTTCCTTTTTGTAACATTAGGGGGATCTATCTTGTTCTAATTGTTAGGACCTTTGAGGTGACCTAATAAATAGCACCTCTCTCCCTACCATACACCAAACTTTAAACTAGTGGAACAGTAAGATAAAAGAATATGATTCCTGGAGCAAAACTTCACCTTTATTACTCAAAGAAAGTCTAGAATGTCATTTGCTGCTTATATTTCTGGGAAGTTTAGACTTCCTAATATTAAGCCCCAGAATAAAACAGCCTTATCTACCCAGCTAGAGACATGCAGAAAAGAAAACGTGCTCTCTTTGGTCAGGCTTATTCTGAAGAGGTAAAAAGAAGAGCTGAGTCAAGCATGCCCAACATATCGTCCCAATTCTGCCATCCAGATAAGTCACATTACCTTCCCAAGGGCAAGGTGACCAGAGGGTTGGAGAGGAGTCAGGGGTGTTATGCTAATCTAGCTTCCGGGACAGGAAAGGAATCACCTGGAATGAGAAAGAAGTAGCATTTCCCCACTAACTGGACTCTCAGATTCTTGCCAAGGCACCTTCTAGACAGTCCTTTTATTTATTTTTATAAACCTTGAGAATACTTCTTCAACCTTTAATTCTCCGGAAAGAGGGTATATTCATAAGATGTACTTCCTAAGAAAATTTGTCCTGTTGCTCATTTTAATTGCACGTCTGAGGACCTTGTCTATCACTTGTACACTTCCTGATGTCTAGTAAGAAGGGTAACTCTCCACATTATCCTGGGAAAGGGTTAACTAGTTTTTACAGACCTTTTGTTTCTTGTTAGTTTCCAACACCTTTCCTGTGGATGCTTAGAAATGTTGTTGGTCTTCTCAACAGCAGCATGCTGAGCCTATGTCTATGGGGAGCAATGAAAATGCTCACTGTAGCTCTTTTAATGAGTCATAATTGCTGGTTGAGATCAATCCATCATCTTGCAAATATCATCTAGATTAATTCTTCCTAAAATGCCTTGCCTTAAAACCCACGCTAAAACTTTTTCTGCCATTTCACACAGTCAACATAAGTAAATCTCCAGTCAGTGTATTCCCTATAGGTCAAACTTCTACTATATTCAGAAGCTTCCTGTAATTTTATTGTTCAGCCACCTGAACTTTTGTAAAAATGTCAGATAAGACAGATTCCAGATTTTTTTTTTTTTGCTGTGTGTTGGTTTTTTATAGCTGCATGATAAAATATCACAAATTTGCAGCTAAAAACAATGCCCATGTATTAGCTTATGGTTCTGGAGGTCAGAAGGCTGAGCACAGTGTGGCTGGGTTCTCTGCTCAGGGTTATTACCAGGCTGAAATCAAACTATCACCCTGGACTGCAGTTCTCACCTGGAGTCAGGTCTTCTTCAAGCTCACTGATTGATAGCAGAATTCATTTCCTGAGGTTGTAGGACTGTATCCCCGTTTTCCAGCTGGCTGTCAGTTAGGTGCCACATTCAGCTTCTAGGGGCTTCTGGTCGCAGCAGTTCAAACATGGATGTTTGCTTTCTTCCAGTCCATCAGCCAAAGAAGACTTCCCCTCCTGTGACCAGCCAGAGAAAAATCTTTGCTTTTAAATGTCCCAAATAATCATTGTGAGTCTTCCCTGGATAATCTGGCTTTCTTAAATTCAGCCGTGTCATATGCCATAAACAAATTGTAAGAGTCAAGTCCATCATTTCACTGTGGCTGGAATTGTGCAGAATGTGTATACCAGAAGCAGAAATCCCTGGGGACCGTCTTAGAATTCTACCTACCAAACACTGTTAACAAGTTGTAAGCATAGAAATACTTGATTATTTCTCTTCTTTTTCCTTTCTTATTTTTGAACCAGCCTCTTCTCTTTGCAAAATACTGTCCAAATTAGACTGTCATTCAATTTTTAAAACCTTCTAAAATCTCTGGTATATATATCTGTAAATTTTTTTTTTTACGTCTAAATGAATTATTTAAATAAACAGGGTACTTAGAACCAGCCAAACCTGGGCAAGAAACTGGATATTCTTTCATGGTGATTCAACCTCAGCCGTTTAGTGATGTAGTTACGCAGCCCTTTTCGTTGGTTCCCCTCTGTAAGATAGAGACAGTAATTCCTACCCCAGGAACACTGTCAGTAGTTACTGGGTGTGTTAAAATTCTTACCACAATGCTAGGTCCAGAGTCACCAGCTAACAATGTCTCTCCTATTCCTTTGTTTTATTTCTCTTTTCTTTTCATTTTAGTTCTGCTTGGTTTTTCTTTAAACTCAAAAACCTCCGAAAGGTCACATAGATCAGATTTTGCCTTACAGAAAAATGTTACCTTTCCACCAAGACATTATTCTCAACAGGCTTTTAGTATCCTACAATTTAATACCATTGCCAACACACCTTGCCTCGTATAGAAGAGCTCTAATCTGTTGGTCCCGCTTAAAATGCTTATCATGGGAATCACACTGACCAGTGCATTGATCGCCAAAATAATAAATTGCATACTTTGAGCACCAGCACGACACCTTGAATATTTTAAAATTTGATCATGGGAGGTGATTTATTTATATTGTTTTTGCACAATACATTTAATGCCTTCTACTTACGTAATGTGATTCTAGAACTCTTCCCTCTCTAGTAGAATTTTTAGCTGAATTTTAGTTTCTACAATGAGTTGAACTTCAGGGATCAAATTTAATCCCTTTTTCATTTCCTTTGTTTTATTTTTTATCTTCCAATAACTTATTTAATTAACTACTTAGAAATTCTTTGCAAGAGACCCTCAAATTATTTTTGACTTGATGTTTTACATTTGACATTTGACTCTTATTAGGTTCCATGATTCTTTTTCACAAGTTCTTCACTTTGGAAAAAGCCTTAATTTTCTATTTTCTTCATTCCAGTATGTAGTTTCGCCACTAAGTCAAACTTCCTTTCATCGAAATACATTGTGGTGCTTTTAAATGACTGAAAGTTTTCCCCTGGGGTATTAATGAGTAGTTTCTTTGTTGAATGTTTTAAGTATTCTGTCAGTTTGGGCTGATGCTTTGTTGTTGTTGTTGTTGTTTTTCCTATCATTAAGCACCTTCCTTCTGATGGATATTTTTAGTTCCCCTTACTTTCATTAAAATGTTGAATCTGATCCTGCTATTACCAGCTAGTAATTTGCCACTCTTGTGACCAACTGCTCAGAACTAAATCTATTATATTTCACCCCCCTTGAAGTTCTAAAGGAACTTCATCTTGAAAATTCATTTATTTTATCCAAATACCTGACACCCATATTTGTCATGATTATGATTTCTGCCAGTCTATATGGGGACAAATCTACTGCCTTGTTATTACCATTATCTGGCCTGATTTTTAAGGTTCTCTTTGTCTTGTCTAACATATCCAACTTATTCTCATTATTTCAATATTTTGCTGCATCTTTGTTCCTTAAATATGGAATGTCTGCTTACCAAGTTTCCACTTACCTCCCTTGTCTGGTGGTATTTTTATCCTGTATGAATCAGTATTCAAATGTTTTTTTGAACACAAATTGGGTGATTTGAAGAGAGTTAATAAAAGAAAATTTTATAAAAGTGCAATAAGGTACAGTGCAGTGTCCCAGGCTTAGTAACAGTGGAGAGGCATTAGAAGGGACATGCAAAGGGAGTAATAATTACTGGAACCCCAAGACGAAACTATATGCTGAGGGCTGCCAGAAACTGAAGTTTGGTGAAAGATGCAGCCGAGAGGACTGGAGTGTAGGGAATAAATATCCCATCACTCTCCTCCCGCTCTCCGATTTCCTGCTGAAAATTCCCTTTGGCTAAAACCCAACTGGCAGCCAGAGGATAAAGGAGTCCTTTCATCATCTTCTTTCCATTCTGAGCAGGAAGAGAAGGATGGAGAGTGAGCTGGAAAGGAAAAGTGAAGAAATCCAAGAGGAACACCAGCACTACTTACACCCCCATCTCAATGCTTTGCTAGAGAGAACGTGGGTTAGGAGCAGCTATGCCGCTATTCAATTCTTCTTCCTCCAGCGGGGCTTTCAAATACCACTCACTGTCTATATATTTTGCCAAGCATTTCCCATCACCATGACTTCTGAAATGAGTTTGGAAATATTTATGCATTTTTCATTAAGATGCAATTTGATGTACCCTCTCTGGAAAGCTTTCTATAAAGTCCACGGGAAGACACTTCGAAATACATGATTACTTCTCAGGTGCGGTTCTTAGATGGAGCAGCATTTTAGAGAATATCAGTGGCATCAAGCCAATCTCTTCTTGTCAATCAAAAGTTTGGAATAGGACCTGCTTACTGTGTTTTCCAGTGATGTTACTAGATGACCCAATATTGGTTCCTTCCTTGTTCTTATTAGCATTAATGGTATATAATATTGCCTGTTTTCTTTGTCCCTAGAAATTTACAATGGCAGTAAGGGAAAGAAATCTAGGAAATTAATTTTCATCTTAAAAGCTTGAATCTCTTTCTTCTCAGATGTAATGCATGATAGATCAGCCTTGCTATTGGTTTCATAACGTCTATTGAAATCTCACCAATGTGTTCAATCTAATTTTTTTTTCAGTTCTTCTTTACCATTTGACGGGTGATAAAAATTTTCTCTGCCTTCAGAACGTCTCTACCATTGCCTCACCATAGTGCCTAAAATTTCCATCTTTAGAGAAACTTCTCTGATATAGGACTTTATCTCCAGGAAGTTCCTATTAAGTGAATTTAGAATAACCAAGAGAGGTTAACATGTTGACATACAGAATCACTGATCAGCTTCAAAGTCATCAGGCAAAAAGAAAGAGTCATTGACATTTAGATGGAGGTTCCTATTTAGAAAAGCTAAAGGCTTAAGCTTCAGTTGATAGAATTAACCCCAGCTTTTATGACCAACATGTTTCTAGTCATGGATAAAACCATAGAGCAGAGAGAGGGTTTACCTGCCCCAAAATTCCAAACATCAGAGCTTAAAGTTACCTGAAAATTAAGCCCCATGTAATTCAGCAAGTGCTTAGGCAAGACCTTTGGTTAAATATATGGACTGGTAATTTTTATAAAAGATAAGACCCAGGGGAAGTTTAGGATAGAAGCAAGTTAGAAGCAAGATCTGGAGAGGAAATTGTAAAGTTAGAGGCCACTAGGACTAGAGAGATGAGGTGTGGGTGGGCAGTTAGATGCTCTCAAGGGCAATGGGTATTCTACAAACATTTTGTCCCCTCCCCCAATTTAAAAATATGTTTGTTCTTTCACTCAGTGACTCATTGGTGCAGAACTCAAAACTATGCTTCGATAATCTCTATGTTAATAATAGCTGGTGCTTTTTTCAATATACAAAGCAACATTTTAAACCATTGGGAGACATTGTCTCATTTAATCCTCACAGTAGCTCCATGAAATGGGTAACATCATCCCAATTTTACAGACAAGAAAACTGAGTCTCAGCACAGTTGAGTAACTTATTCTAAGATCAAACGCTGCAAAGTGGCAGATCTAGGAATTAACTCCTGACCATCTGATGCAGAGGCTTTATGCTTAACTACTACACGACACATTGTCTCATGGACACAGAAAGTACCTCCTACCCCTCAGACAGGCACATTTCTGTGCATATCAATCAGATCATCTTCATCCGTCATCTTTCTCTCTGGTCTCTTGGACCATGGCAGTCACTACTCTGTTACCTTGGAAAGTTACTAGGCTAGGCTGAATCCACAAAGGCAACAGGAAGTGTGGTCTGGGTGAATTTTAAGTAGAACATCTATCTTGCTGTGCAACTGTATTTGGAAAAATACATCCAGAGCAAGATGGACCACTGCAAAGCAAGCCCTCCACAAGGCTCTGCTGCAGGCCCGTGCCTCCGGCAGCCTTTGGGAGTGGGGAACAGCTGTAGTAGCCATGTGCCCCAAAGCCTGGGGTCAAAGCCCCACTAACACTGCCAATGGGAAGGATAAGCCTTGTTTTCACTAGTTTCCAGGACGGGACATCCTTCTGCTCCCTCTGCTATTCTGTAAAAATAGCCTAAGCATCTAAAAAAAGCATGAAAATCCCAAGTTATAATGGTCAAACAGGATAGAAATTTTTGTGAAGAGAGAAGAGAGTAAGTTACCTTAAGAAATAACTTCAGTTTCACCTTTTTTTGCTTCTGTCAGTTCTGTCCCAGACAGGCCTGCAGAGCCTAATTTTAACCCCGTTGAGGTCTGTGCAAACACAATGAGACCAAAGAGTGTAAAATTCCTTTCAACAACCACAAATACACCATGCACAGAGCACACCAGGCATATGGCCATGTACAGCCTTCGTCAGCAACGACATCCTCATGGTGGTGCCTGGCCTCAGAATTCTAGTTGTGTTTGACCTTGACAGTAGTGTGGACATCCCATGGTGACGTGCAGATTTGCTCAGGTGCTCAGTCAGTCCAATCGGGCCCATGTTAATGCACTTTTATTGAATAAATGGCAGTTCAATGGGGTCAGCTTGCTTTAGGCACATCAAAATCTTGGTACCATGAATATATCTTATGAAAAAAAAATTTTGAACCAACTAAACAGATGTTTACTTGGCTATAAAAACCATGGAGTCTTTAAAAAATTGTCATAAACATTCTCCCAAAGTTCCTGATGACAAATGTAGACTTGGTGCCTGGATACTGAGTGCAGCACTGTAAGTCGGCCTCAGCTTGTTCTAACACTCATATGTCCTGATACACTAATTCAATACAAAAGCTCAAAAATTAAATGGGAACCAGGACTGGGAAGTGGTCACTAATAATAGTACATCTTAAGAGACAACCTGATTTATGAGTCAGACGAGGCATAACAGTTTTTCCTCCTTATTTCATTTCCCAAATAATTCCATAGTGGTTTATCAAGTAGAGAAAGACAGTTGAACTGGCTTTTTTCAATAATCAAGTTTACAAGTGTGACAAGAACCTAACACTTGAGCATGAATGTGAACAGGGACTGTATTGGTGGAAAGGAGTGAGAGTCAACAAATAATTATAAGTTCACATATGAGCACATTTTGAAAATGAAGAGGAGATACTCCTAAGGGTACAGAGTGAAACTATTTCCTTGCAGATGTCAGCAATATCTCATGCAATATCTGGTGCAGAAGAGGAATAGGTTATTGAATGAGGGCTTTTGGGCATTGAAACCTGGTCTCTGTCAAATAGTGTGAACTGAACCTAGTTTGTGAAATGCTTTATCCTATTTCATTTAGTGGTAACCTTCTAGCTTATGGGAAAAGTATTGCTGCAATTTATGTGATCAAATATAACAGTGCTGTTTTAGTTGGGTTTCTGAGAGCTCAGATCAGGACCAACACCAAGCAAAATATATTGAATAGGTGACACTGGCCTTTAACATTCTCTTTCCTCTCCAGCTTCAGCCCCTTGTTCCCTGTACTTCCTCCCTCTCCGATAAGCATCTAGGTGACCTATGATATTTACTTTCCTCCCTCTCAGGAGGATGTCTTTAAAACAGGGAGGGAGCTAACACAATTCAGTGTTTTCCAGTGGCATTGTAAGGAGTTGGATGTTATTGCAAATTTCTCTCAAATTGATTTGGGAAGAGCTGCATTAAACAAAGTAAATATATACTCGTTTTTACAGAACTTCTCAAAACTTCTAATACAATAATGCGCACTGAGCATCTTCTAGGGGAGTACATTTCCCAAACTGTATCACTTACAAAAAGCCCTTTCCAGGAACATGTTAACTGATAGTAACATCCCACCATTTGGGGAGCACTGATGTAGCAGAAAAGAGTGAGAGCAGGAAAGTCTGAGTTCAAAGCCTGCTTCTACTACTTACTTGAGAAACTTCTCTGAGACAAAGTTTTCTTATGAGAAACACATGCCAGTCACATAGAAGACATTCAAAAAATAGTAGCCATGATTGAATTATATAACTGTTAATAGTAGTAAAGATAATATATATGGATTGAGGGAGCAGAGTGGCGCACCTTTATTCTTAGGAAGCCCGGTGCTGATTTAAAAAAAGGGGGGGGGGGGATGGACAGTGACCATGAGGCAGAATAGAGCTGGATAGATTCAAATGTAATGTGGGGCTGGGGAAGGCTGGACTAGTAGATGGTGCCTTCATGCCTCCCAGGTGGCAGCGGAAGGGAATCTGCCCCAGCCAGGAGGGCTGCAGAAATGTGCAAGAAATCTGAGAGAAAGAAGTGGGAAGAGTTTTAGTTCTCAGGCTATTGCTTATGAAAACAAAAATTTCTTAGATTTTACCTGAGTTAAAAATCACGGAATTCAGGGTCTTGGCGTGAAGAAAAAATTGGAACCAAGCATTCTGCCCCAGTCACGCAAGGGGGAAGAAGTGCCCCCAAGTCAAGGGCAAGGAGAGACTGTGCATGGCTTACTTTTCATCTGCACGTCATCATCAAACTTCTGTGAAGATGCAAATGGATTAAGGCACATAAAGTCATCAGAACAGTGGCTGGCACCCAATAGATGTTAGCGGATATTACTACCTTTCTTCCTAAAATGTGCTTTCAAATACTGATCATGATTCTCCTAGAGTAAATCCAGGAATAAAGATTGTTTCACACATGCCTACTGTACATCAAATTCCACTCACTGTGGAGCGTGCCAAAAAAGGCAGAGTTCTGCTCTTGCAAAAGTTACCTAGTATATAGTATACTTTTTACAGGCAATAAGAAGGAACTATATATTCTATTTATTCTTGTTGATGTGCTATTTATAAGTTATTAAGTAGTCTTTCTAAATATGCCTTCTTTCTCTTCAGATAGCTCCTATACTTTTTGAAATTACTTCTCTAACACATCACTAGGACCTAAAACAGCCCATGTCCTCAGTTTATACACTAAAATACTTCTTCTGAAGATACCTTCATGCTTGAAACTGTATCTCCATCACCAAAAGCTGAATTTCAAGAACAGAGAAAGCCATCAGGTCATGACCTCCTCCACAAACCTCAAGCACCACTTCCCAGTTCACACTCTGAGCTCTAGTAAACTAGTAGGCTATTTAAACCAAGTTTCTTAACAAACTAACATAAAATGTTTCCTGTGTCCATGTGCTTCCAGCAGCCAGAGCCTCTCACTTCCTTTCTCAGTCCCTCCAATGGCTTCACATTGTCCACCCAAGTCTGCAATGCCCACAAGGTCCTGCTTCCTCTGCCACCCTCCACGCCCACCCCACTCCCCTGTACTGGTACCTCTCTGACCTGGATCTCTTGCCACTTTCCTCTCGGCTTAATCTGCCCTGACATGCTGCACCCTCCAGGCATCTTAGCTCAGGCTGCCATCACAAAGTACCACAGACCAGGTGGCTTAAATAATAGAAAATTATTTTCTCACAGTTCTGGAGGGTTGAAGGCCAAGATTAAGGTGCTCACAGGGTTGGTTTGTGATAAGATCTCTCTTCTTGGCTTGCAGACAGCTGCCTTCTCGTTGGGTCCTCGCTTGGCCTTTCTTCTGTGTGTGCAGACTCTTGTATCTTTCCTTCTTTTAGAAGAACATTAGTGCTACTGGATGAGGCCCCTAGCCTTATGTCCTCCTTTAACCTTAGCTTCTTCCTCATAGACCCCATCTCCAAATACAGTCACACTGGGGGTTAGGACTTGAATATGAATTCTAGAGAACCTAATTGTGCCCATAACAGGGCCTTGGCATGTGTTGTTAGCTCTTTCCCCAGATATCCCCATGACTCATTTCTCATCTTCCTCAATTCTTTACTCAACAGTGGTCTTCTCAGAGAGGCCTTTCTCACTCTACCTAAAAGTTACAAACTTTTCCTTACTTCTTTCTTTATTTTCTCTAGATACTATACGTCACTATTTAATCTACTATGTGTTTTACTTAATTCTGTCTCCTCCACCTCCACTAGGTTTTAAGCTGCACAGTAGCAAAGATATGAGTCTATTTTTGTTCCCTGCTTCACCCCTAGTACTTAGAATAGTGCCTGGTACATGGTGGCTTTTGAATAATCAGTTGTTAAAGTGAAATTGTTTTTAATTGTGCATGGGCTTCTTCTCCATGGGATATCCTTCTTCTTCAAGTTTGTTTCTGCTCAGCCTTATAAACTGAAGCCCAGCATTTCCTGGGTTTTTATGACAGTAACACTTCAGGCATATCTGGTTTCTATACCTGCCATGTTATATCAAAATGTTCCATTTCCGTGAGCTACCCTATATTGAGTGTTTACTTTGTGCTAGAACTGTACTGTAAATGCACCCTCTCATTTACTGCAAACTTTAAAGGATAAATAATATTGTCCCAATTTTACAGGAAAAAAGTCAGAACACAGAGAAGCTAAGTAACTTGTCAAGCTTAGAATCCAAGTGTCTCTCTAACTTGAAAGTCCATCTTCTTAAGATCCACCACAGTCACAAATACTGCTCTGGGCTCAAGGGTCACATCCTGTGAACAGCTTTCCATGAAGCTTTCTCACTTTAAGGGAGAAGTAAAAGGATTCATTATTAATTCAGCAAAGTTATTGATTTCCCACTATGTGTTGAAGCCTACGTGCATAGATTGATAATACTTGTCTTTGGAGGGCTTATAGTCTAGTAATAAATGTGTTGTAAAATGCAGTATTTTCACTGCTCTGTTATTCTGCAAACCTTGGGATGAAGTTTGAGAGTAAATTATGAGTGAAGATGAGGTCTCTGCTGTGTTTACTGTTCTTAACAGGAGTAAAGTAACATCTGTTAAAAAATAACCAAATGTCTAAACAATGTCAGATAAACTTACTAATCATAGAAATGTCTTCTAGTCTTGTTCCAAGACTCTGTAATGATCCTCTCCTGTTCTTTAGGTCATAACTTGTCCAACAGTGATACTGATATCAAAGCAGTGACTTACATGGTGTGAACTAAAGGATTTCTGAGAGGTCTTATCCACACAACCAAAATATTTTTTCTAGACAAAGGCAGCATTAGAGCTCATCTTGGCATAATTGTTGTTTTTCACTACTCCCCTTAAAAATTTTTTCTTGAAAGTGATCATCCATTATGTCATCAATAGTTCCATGAGAAATTCATATTTCTCATGATGGTCCTCACTGATAGGAGGAAGTTCATAATAATTTCATATCAGAGGCTTGGAGAGAGCAGAGGAAGATGAAAGAGGTTCTGAAAATAAGAACTAAAAGAAGATATTACGTATAGAAAAGCCAAAGAGAAATTTTGCTTGTTTCTCACTTGTGCCTCCACTTGGCTATATCTTAAGTCATTAGTGACTGGGTATCTTTCTCCAAGAGTTTGACAGTCCCCTTTGCTTTTCTAATAGGCTCTTCAATTCAAGACAAACAATGCTGCCTCTTTGATAAGGCCTTTGTATTCCTACCTTGCTATGTTTTGTATCTCCTGTGAGGCAGGTCTCTAGTGGTATTTTTAATCTTCAAAGAGCCTTCCCCAGTCTACTGGAAAGAAAGGAATTAAGAACTCTGAGACATTCACTAAACCAGTCAGCTCAGAGAAGAATAATCTTCACTTGGTGTCTCTAAACACAAAGAGCATAGCTTGCATTTCCAAGAATGGTAAAGAGTTGGAGGAAATTACATAGAGAGACTTGAGGGTTAACTTGCCCCTCTGGAGACCCTCTAACAAGAAGCAAAAATAATAAACTCATATTATTGAGTTTTGCTCCATGCCAGGTACTGTTCTAAGAGCTTTACACACGTCTGAGTTCTGCTGAACAGTGGGAGGCTCGGACTGTGAACAAAATGCAGCTTACTTTTATTTTTCATCATCTCATTAAACTGTATTCACCAGAGTGATCAACCACTGACTTTGGATGGTGATTTAGCAGAGGCTTCCCTTATTAGGTCACTCCCAGATAATAAAGCCTTCCGGTTACTTTCTGTTGTGAAAACAGAAAGTTCAGTCCCAGTTCTGAGATTACAATTCCCAACCTGCATCAGGTCAGAATGCAATGGGAAGCCAGTTTCAGCCTCCTACCCTTTATCCTTTGCCCACACTCTACAAGGTAGCTCCTACACCTCCTTTGACCTTATCTACTGTCCAGCCCTGTCCTAGGCAACCACCAGCACACTGCATTAGTCACGCTGGCTTCCATGCTGTTCCTTGAGCTTACAACCATGCTTTGTCCTAAAGGTGTTTCACAGGCAGTTTTCTCTGCCAGGTTACCTTTCATCCAAAGAGCCAAGGAGCTCACTTCACCGCTCTTGAATGTCTTTGCTTACATGTCATTCTATAGGAGAAGCGTTCCCTTACCAGTGTTATTATTTATCACCTTACTCTGCATTTTTCTTCATTGTACTTATTTTTACTTGATATATTAGAGACTTATGTGTCTATTAATTATGTCTCCCCCAGTGGGATGTAAGTTTCCTAAGCTCAGGACCTTGATTTGTTTTTTCACTGCTGTCCTTCTCATTACCATCTGAGAACTCAGAGCAGTGCTTGGCCCACTATTAGGTGCTCAATATACATTTTTTGGCTTCAGGGGAAGGATACCCCATGATTACAAACAGTAGATAAAACATCTTTAAAGCAGATCTAAAGGGGGGAGTCTTGGTATTTTATTTTAAAATAAAGCTCAGAGTTTATTAATAAAGGAGTAATGATTCCGATTACCCTGTTTGCTTGCTCTGTGGCTACAGTTAAACATTAACATTCTAGACATTTCATTAAAATGAGCACTGTTCCTTCTAAACAGCCTTTCCCACTTTGAAAATGTTTTCACTCAAGAGACAAAACATGGAAATGAACCTGAGTCTAACTAATATTAGTATAATTGCATGTATAATTTATAATTATTGGGTAATGTTATTGCAAATAAGCTGCTGCTTAGAAAAACATTATTAATTTCATTTGAATACAAGATACATTTTAACAAGGCCTGAACTTTTTATTTCTATTTTTTTAGTTCTCTTATTTACCCATCATGAAATGTGTCTGTGTTTGTCTTCATTGTTAGATTACTGTTCGCTAGGTTATGCTTCCATTTCTCTTGCTTTCACTGTTGCATTCAAGAAAAATATTTAGGAGCACACAGCAATGACTTCTTAGGGCAATGTTACTTTACAAAAGTAGTATCTTAGCAGAACTTGGAGTTTGTAGTATCGTGCAAGCTAAAATGTTTTTCCACTATAAAATATATTTGATTCTTCTCCTCTTCTAAATTCCATTTCAATATCTGCTTTCCAGGAGTCTATGAAAGATTTATGGAGATATTAAATCCAAAAACTAAAAGAGAAAAAAATGTAAATGTGAGTCTTCAGTTGACTTTAGAGGAGATATATTGCTTAATAGAAACATGCAGGAAACAATGAGAGTGGGCAGTAAATCTCAGGTTAATTACACTTACTTATGTGCTATGCAGCCAATGCATATAGCTGAACTTTTTTTTCTAAAGCACTATAATTTTATAATTTTTTTGCACTGGACAGTAAATGTACAACATAAATATTGAAAGATCGGATTTTTCCCCTTCTAACTGAAAGTGAAATTACTTTGCTCTCTATTACAAACCTATTAGATCTCTATCTCTATTTCTTTTATTTATTGATTTCTCAAAAATCTGTGCTTTTTGTTTTATTGTACCATCAGCATGTTGAAAGATTTGAAACTGCTAAGTAACAAATCTGTGAATTCACAGTGATATTCTAAATGATCCAGGAAATGTCATTTTAAGTGATGAAATCAATAGTATTTTGGTTCATTAGCGAAATACATAATGGCTATTTCTAGCATCTCCTCAGATTCTCTGTTTAACCATTTTGTATTGTGATGCCTAGCCTGAAGCAATTCTATTTTTAGTTCTAATGGAACCGTCTTAAATTGTTTATTTTCTGTTTACTAAAGTCATCCTATTAGTTACCATGGAAACTATGACAAGTGCTCTAGCTAACTATTTTATTAAATGAATTGAACACATACCTGAAGACTGTGAAGGTGCAGCATGTCATTCTTAAAACATACTTTCCAACATCTGTGAAACTTCGGCTACCTCTATAGAAACAATGAAATTGGTTATAAATAAGATTTTTACATTTCAAATTTGGGAGGCTTATCCACATTTGAAACTCTGCATCACAACTAGCACATAGGCATCCCCAACTTACGAAGAGTTTATGTTCTAAAAGCGTATTTGTAAACCCATTCCTTGGAAATTGGAACACAGTAACCCATAGAAACAATTTCATAAATAATAATTAGATCTCCAAGGCCACTCTCTAAAGCCCTTCAACCTGTGATGTCTCAGCGTATAGCAGTATTAACAATAGTCTTGGTTTTCAGCTTTGACAGCAGGAGCCAAGTTGCAGGGAAGAAAAGAAACTAAAGAGTTTTCTCACGCTTTGTTTTTAATAGTCAGAGCATACATAGAACGCCATTTTGGAATGCTAGCGTCCACAGTCCTTTGTGGATGTTGAGGTTCCCAGTGGCCCTGTCCCCAGCTTCTTGGGGTCCTCTTGTTACCGACCCTCTCTAGTTGGTGTCCAGCAAGGACCCTCATGCCCCATGTCATTCAAGCCAATAGAACGAGACTGAATTCGGTTCAGAAGCAAAGGAAAGCTTATTTGATCAAAAATGGAAAGATGTGAGCTGTGTCTAGAGTCCACACTCTTCCCGCAAAGGCTGTGGGCAGGGCCGCTTTATAGGGTTCTCCTCAGTGGGGAAGGGGGCAGAGTTCTGGCCAGTGGGACCTGGCTACAGCTGCTCATGGTTCCAGATCTCAGTGCTGGGTGCAGCATCTCTGCACATGACCTGTCATGGCCATCTTGAATCGCAGGGCTGTGCACAGCATTTCTTTCTACAATGGGCCCCCCTCCCTAACTGGGGTGTTGGATGCAGCCACTTTGGTTTGTGAACTTTTATGTAAATATAATGTACAATAAAATATGAAATAAAAATAAAATTTTATTTGAATTTCAATAATCATTTAAGATACAAAATTCTATAAGGCTTTATTAGAATTTTAATATTACTGACACTTTGAAATGAATTCATATTTTTGACCTAACACTCAGTTTTCATCTCCTTAGGGTCCACTTTTATTTGTAACACCCACATAATTCCAGTGAAAAACCAAGAAGGCGTGGCTATGATGTTCATCATTAATTTTGAATATGTGACGGATGAAGAAAATGCTGCTTCCCCAGAGAGGGTAAACCCAATATTACCAGTCAAAACTGTAAACCGTAAGTAAAAGGCAACATGTACAAAATGCTCTTGATATTCTGCTCCTGTAGTCATTTTAATACATGCTTCATTTAGATTCAGTTCTCAAAATATGTTTGCATGTTAAGCAAAGTAATTGAATATATATAAAAAAAGCCATAGCTGACATTACTACCCATCAGTGCCTTATAGAAGTGATCAGCTGCCTTCAAAGTTGTTTGAAACCATAACTAATTCAATCAGTCCCCTACTCATGGCCATTTAGGTTGTTCATAAATTTTGGCTACTACAAATAATACCAGAGTGAATTGCACATAAGTATTTTCATACTTGTATATATACATTCTTGGATGAAAGTATCTTCAGGGTAAGCTTCTATAAGTGGTATTCCTGGATCAAAGGGTAAATGAATATATAATATTTTTAGATACTGCCAAACTCCCCTCCTTTGATTTGAACCACTTTACACTACCACCTAATCTAATCAGGTTTAATGTATTAGACTATGCTAACAGAGTGAGTCAGTCATCTCGAATTTTGTCAATGGTAGGTGAGAAGTAGCACTCCAAGTAGTTTTGGTTTACGTTTCTCTTATTACGAATGAGTGCTCATATGAGTGAGTGAATATATATAAATTCATATATTTAAGCACTATGGACATTTCTTTTTCTATCAGTTGTCCATTTCTTGTATACGTTTCCTTTTTTTTTTTTTTTTGGTCTTTTTCTTTTAGATTGTGGAATAAGTGGCAAATCACTTCCCCAGCAAATTGTCCTTTATCTTTTTCCTGATTTTTGTCACACAAAGCCTTTAAAAATTTTTTTATAATGTAGCTGAATTTAACAAACTTTTCCTTTGTTGATTCTGAATTTTTGCATCATAACTAGAAAAGCTTTCACCATTCCAAGGTTATGAACATAAATAAATTCACATTTTTTAGAACTTATTTTTTAGGATCTCTGATCCATTTTAAGCTTAACTTGATTTATAGTGCAAGACATAAATTTATCATTTTACCAATGGATTTTCAGCTGTTCTAACATTATTTATTAAAAAGTCTATCTTTCACTAGTAATTTGAGATGCTACCTTTATCACATACTTAACTTCCTTATGTGCTGGAATATATTCTGGACTTTCTATTCTGTTCTGTTAATCTCTGTGTCATTCAGAATCACACTGTTTTAAATATACAATTAACCTCTTATTTATGACATCCTCCTTTTAATACTAATTTTTAGAGTTCTGGGTTGCTTCTTGCTGAATATCCATATGAACTTTAGAAACTTGTCTGGATTAAGAAAAATCACTTTGGTATTTTTATTGGATTCACATTAATTTATAAATTAATTTGAAGAAAATTTACATCTTTTATGATGTTGAGTCATTCTATACAAAAATATGTATATGTATTTTCATTTTTTAAATCTAATTGTTGTGTCTTTCAGGGGTGTTTAAAATTTTTCCTAATTGTTGTTACTTTTCTACTTGGCATTTAACTTTGTTGTTGTTGCTGCTATTATAAATAGGATCTTCTCTTTTATTGTATCTTCTGATAGTTTTTAAAGCTACTGATTTCTTCTGAGTATGTTAATTTTATATTCTACTATCTTAGTGAGTTTTCTTAGTTTGCAGAGTTATACATTGACTTCCGAGTTTTTCAAGTGTTCTATCATATCAAATAGAGATTGTTTTGCATTTTCCTTTTCAATTCTTATGCATCTAATAATTTTTATCTATTTCTGATGGTTATTACCACCAACATATTATTAAAAAGAAACTGATGGTGAACATCATGATTTGTTCCTGATTTTTGTGTGGATGCCAGCAGTGTTCCCCATTAATTCAAATGATGGCATGTGGGTCAAGTGGAATGTGTTTTATAATTTTATGGAAGTTTCCATTGACTTGTATTTGTTAAGAATGGGTGTTAAAATTTGTAAATTGCCTTTTCAGCATCTATGAAAATGAACACACTATTCTGTTTCCTTATTTTTATAATAAATTTTATTAATGAAGTTAATAACACGAAATCATTCTTGCATCCTGGGAAGGAGTCACATTTGGACATAATGTGTTTTATCTTATAATTTTGGAATTTTTTCATCTAAGATTAATTTAGGATTTTGCACTAATATGCATTAGGGAAACTGATCTGTAATTTTTGAATGTGTATATGAGTTTCATGAGATATTGGTATCAATGTTATTTCTTTAGAAAACAATTTAAAGTTTCTTCTGTATTTTCTATGCTACAGAACCATTTAAATAGTTTGGGGATTATCTGGACTTTACAAGTTAAGTATGATTCCCCTGCATATTTATTTAAACCTGGTATGTATTTGTGGAGTAGCTTTTTGACAATTTTATTTTTCTCCAGAGATTGGACTATTCAAATTATCCAGCTCAACAGTATCAGTTTTGCTAAATTTCATTTCTTGAGAAATTATGTATTTCATGTAGATTTAAAACTTATTTTACTAGACTTATGCAAAGTATCTTTTATGACATTTTTACTATTTCCTCTGTTTTTATGGTTATTTCCCTTATGACATTGCTCAGTTCTTTTTTAGTTTTTGCCCCTTAACTTTTGAATTAATTAGTACTTTTCTTTCTAAGGAACTAAATTTTACTAGTTTATTAATACTGTTAGTATTCAAACTCACAAAATTTTGCTCTTATCTTTATTAATTCATTTTTTATCAGCTTACTTTGTTGCCCCTTCTCTATTGCTTTATTTTCATTCTTTCATTTTTTTGATATATGATTTTAAAGTTATATTATTTTCTCTAAGCACTATGTGAACTGGACCCTACGAATTGAGATATGTAGTATTTTCATTATCTTTTTCTAGAAAATATGCCAATTTTGTTTTCTTAGTTTTTAACTCAAGTTGTTTTATATAGAGAGTTTTTAATTTTCCAGTAAGAAAATTTTTTTATTAAATATTAGTATTTTCTAGTATTATCTTGTTTTTATTATGGTCAGAAAATGGTATCTGTATTATTTCCCTTTGGTTACTTACTAAGATTTGCCTTGTGGTTTTATTATTTGATCAGTTTTCATGAATGGTCTATATAAACATGAGAAGGTGATATTTGAGAATATTATAGTACATGAGTTGATATGTATTTTGAAATCTCTACCTTATGTTATTTAAGTCATCTATATTCCTGTTTTCTCTCCTTTAGATATGTCTTGGATTAAAATAAATGTATTAAATTCTTCTATTTTTAGAGTATTTCTATTTTTCCTTGTATCTCTTGTAATTTCTGTTTTATGAATGTTGCTGCTGTCTTATTTCACAGATACTTACATTTCATAGGTAGTCATATAAATCACTTTATATTATTACTTCTAAGTTAGCCTTGTAGAATTCTAAGGTACCTTTTTTATTTATTAACTTTACATCTAAGTTCTCCTATATCTTAAATCAAGATGCAGTTTTTTTCTTGTTCCATTTTCTTATTATATCTTTATTTTTAAAAACATTTAAAAATTTTTTTTATTTATTATTGTATTATTTAGTTATTTTATCTTGGCAGGTCGGGGGAGGTAATTAGGTTTATTTACTTTTAGAGGAGGGACTGGGGATTAGAACCCAGGACCTTGTGCATGCTAAGCATGTGCTCTACCACTTGAGCTATACCCTCCCCTTCCTTGTTATATCTTTAAACCACCTGTTAGTCTTTCTTTGTATTAGTTGTGTCTTTAAACATTGTGGAGTTAAGTTTCTTTTGTTTCTTAAAAGAAGAAATGATACTTCCCTTTTAATTTATAAGTATTTTTATTTATTGATATAACTAATAGTTTTTTTTAGTACTAACAGATTCTATGTTAGTATTTAGTATAACAGATTCTCAAAGTATTTCATTTTGTTATGTTTTCTTTGCTCTTTATTTGCTGTGTGCTTTTGGTTTCTTTTATCCTCTTTTTTGCTTTTATGTTAGTATTCAGAAACATTTGTATCTTTTCTAATATTTATCTTTATAAGAAAATTTTATGTAATGTCTTTAATTTCTCCCTTTTCCTTACTGTATTTTGATCTTTTACTATGAGCAAGAATAAAATTAGCTTGTTAATTCTTTTTCCTTCCCTTTCTACCATGTAATTTTAGTTAATAATAAATATTATCTGTCTTAATGCTTATCTTTACACTCCTATGTATGCTTAGTCTTCTACCAGTTTGTTGGTTTAAATTATATTATTTGATTCCTAGTTTTTGCCGACAAGACACTCAGTGAGCTTACTTCATATTTCTTCTTTCTCCTTCTCCTCACATTTTCTTTGGTTGTGGTATTTCTAGTCTCTCAGAGGATGTAATTTGCATACTTCTAACTTTTCTCTTGGTCTTAAATTTCTAGTGAAGTGTATTCAGTGCTCACCACTAGTCTTTTGCCGAAGTTTCCCCAAGCATAACTTCTCAGATAAAATTCATCCTCTTCAGGAAATGTTCATGGGTAAAATACTTTCAGAGTTCTCCCATGTTCAACATTATGCTCCAGTAGCCTTGACACCCAAAGGACAGTCTAGGTAGATGTAAGTATCTGGCCCACATTCTACTGCCGTGTGAAGCTTGTAGACAGTGTTCCATTCTTCTTAAATCAAATGTTAATAATGAGGAGTCTGATGACAACCTACTTGACTGTCCCATGTAAGTGATTTTGATATTTTTCCCAGAGTCCCAGAAAATTTTATAAATAAACCAATAATTGGAGACTTTGATACTCCCCTTTCAAGCCAAGGCAGAGTTTTAAAGTCTGAAATTGTCACTAGCGTACATCTACACTTGTCTATTCTAAGTCAGTTTTCCCAGGTACTTGGTGGGTCCTTTCAATATGCACATTAAATTTATCTTTTATTTCAGGAAATTTTATTGAATTACAATTTTGTGTATTTATTTTATTTATTTTGCCTTGTTTGTTTATCTTCTTCAGGGACTCACATAATATGTATGGTGGATCTTTTTTGCCTATCTTACATATCTGTCAATTTCTTTCTGGTCCTTTCTCCTCTATTTCTATTTTATTTTCTTGGCTTCTCCCATTTCTAACTTCTATTCTTGTGGGTAGCTTGTAATGTGGCCTTAATTTTTTTTAGATGATTTTTTTCTTTTTCTTTATTCAGTTTATTACCTGTATTTTTTCAGTTCTTGTTTGCATTTTCTTTTTATTTGTCCAGTTTTTATTCTTTGTTTTTGAATTCCTCATTTATAATCTCATTTCATACTCATAATTACTAGTTTAAATTTTTAAACTTATTTTGGCATGTTATGTATCTATTCTGTTTCATAACTAGATATTTAGCATACTTTCCTCTGCAAAGTATGTTTTTATTCCCATTTTCTTTTTTCTTTTATGATATCTTTGTACAAATGTTAGAGTTCTCTTGTTTATGTCCATTCATGAAGGACTTTTTGGGACCAGCACTAGCAAGAAATATGGTGAGGGGCAAAGGGTATAGGTCTTGTTTTAGTACTTTTTTCAGTATTTCAATTCAAAGGTTCATTCATACATTGCAAGGAGTTTGTAACTACAAGGGGTTTGGCGGGAGAAAGGTTGCTTATTATTTAAAATATATGGCACTCCCTGTTTTTGTTTCTGTTTGTTTGTTTGTTTGATTTTGTCTTTTAATTCTTCTATTCCCTCTTATGTTAATAAGAAGAACTTACATTCATCCACTTCTTATTTCCCAGCCTCCCAGGGACAAATCCACCTGTGAAGATCCCTCTACTATTTCTGCAAGAAATAGTGCTTTTCACTTTTCTAGCACTTTCTATTGTCTCTCAAGTAATCAGTGCTTTGTTCATTAAGGTCACAGAACTCATTTCAGTATTTCTTCCTCATTGTGAAATCCTCTTCTTCTCAGGGTAAACCCTATTTGTATGTGTCTCATCACTCTAAGGAGTCTTTTGTACCCCACCTTTTTCCACTTAGTTTCTACCTGACTATTTCAGTGTGCTCTTCTTAGCTAATTCTGCCTGTCTTGGGCATTTATTTTCCTGACTACGTGTAAATTTAAGTTTGTAATGTCCCTTTCTCTAATTACTCTTTAGGCATGTTTATGGGTGTTTTTAGTTGCTTCCCTTATTGATCTCTATGGTTTTTAGAAGGATCTGTGAGTAACTGTCATTGAGTAACTGTCTTCCCCTTCAACTGTGGGAAGCTGAAAGCCTTATCACAAAACTTTAATATTTGAAAAAAGAAATTGTTATATTACACGTAAATCAGACAGCTAAAAATACATGCAAAATAAAAGACACAGTCCCAGAAGCCTATATTGTAAACCTAAGTGTAATACTAAATCAAATGTACACCAACTAAAATTTTTTCATAGTATTAGTTACTTCCTTAGGTTATGTCTAAAGGACAGTACAATATTCTGTTAAGGCAATATTGGAGCAAATATATTAGTGTAATACAATTCCAACGTTCTGAATATTTTACTCTGAAGCAGTATCACACTCGGGGAAAACTCTCTATCAAAACCACCAATTTGTCAGTCTCCCAGGTGACATAGTTAGAAACAAAATTGAAGTACTATCAAAAAAATTTTGTAATACAAAAGACTTTTTTCTTTAAGTTGGTGACTGTTTTGATTTCTTTATATTTTCCACTAGCAAATTCAGTCATTATTGAATGGTTCCTGAGAGTATACTTTAGGTAATGTCAGCCTGTAACATGGTCATGAATGTCAATAACGTAATTTGTGTTGGAGGAAGCCTAGTTTTGTTTCTTTATTGTCTTCAAAAATTTTTCATTTCTTCCCACAGAATAATTGTCTTTTCATGGTCCATCAAATTGGATGGAAGTGAAAAAGAGAGTAGTGCATCAGCAGTATGGCAAAAAAGGGGAATTTTTGAAAATAACGTTTTTATTGCAAACTGAAATGCAAATGGAGAATTGAAACTTTGATTTCTTGAATGGAAGGTAATCGATACAGCAGCCTCCCAGGGTGTCACACACAATCTGTGAAACTTTATACTCTGATTAAAATAGCATCTCTTTGTAAGTCTTAGCAAATTCAGTGGAGATTATCTTATTATGTGAGCATGAGTGGTTTTCCTACACTGCAGCTGTCACTCATACAGGGACTTACTAGAGAGAGTACAGATATGCAGACAAGTGTTTCCAGAGCATTACAAAGGCTTGTTATTTACAACAGTTATCAGTTTTGATTATACCTTCTGTCATTTTATCCTCTAAATTTCTCTTGGTGTCAGTTTTTGAAGAGTTGATTGTTAAATCAAGCAGAAATTTAAAGAGAGACAAATTATATTTTATATTTGGTAGCTTCTGATACTATCTAATTTATACTTTATATTTCCAATCTTTGGCAAATTTCTTTTTTCCTTAAAGTATAATTTTACTCCCTGTGTAAAATAATGATATTGACTATTTCAAACATTGTTGCTCCATGGTGGCCACTAAAACAAATAAACCAATAAAGAAATAAAAGAAAATCAAAATTTGATGCACCCCTTTTTGCAGAAACCTTCAAAATGCGTAATGTCTTATCTACATAAGGAGTGTGTAATTTTGTGTGTGATGGAGGGGAGGAGAGGGAGGCTGCATGTCCTTAATGTTAGAATTTAAGTGAAAGTAATGGGGAAGAGGGTACTGTTTGAGAGGATTTGGGTTTCTGTAATTGTAACTGCCTCTCCTGAAATGTAGACAAATAAAGGAAAAAAATGTGAAGTGACAACAAGAAACACTGATGACAAAGAAATGAAGAATTAAATTGAGAAGATCAAGTAATAGAAAAGGAGTTAAATACGTAATAGAAAAGATGAATTATGAAAAAGAGCTATGATAAATTGGGCTGAGTAAATTCTGGAAACCTAGACACTTGTATTGAATAAAAGGTGGATCAATTCACAGTACAAATATCTAGTTTCTGGGTTAGGAACACAACACATCCAAAGTGGACAGATTTGGGGAGAACTAATTTTTCACACTTAATCTCTGTTGAAGATATAGGACCAGTGACAAACAGATGACTTATGTCCCCTGAAATGAAGCAAGTACAGGAGAGAGTATTACTGTAATAGACCTAATTATCAAATTAATAAATATTGCATAGGTAAGTTGATTAACTGCTATATAATAAATATAAATACCAAGTAAAAGATATAATTAAACTTTTTCTCTTTGATTGCTTAAACGGAGCAGTCTGAAAAATGAAAATGATACTTGAGTGAAAGAGAAAATTCTAGTCTTCCTACCAAGGGGTCACATCTAAAGGAACTAACAGCAATGGGAAAATGTGTTCTCTTTTTTTCTTCTCTAATATCTGTCGGTATGAAATATTTGCATAATGTAGAAGATAACCAAATTACATTCTGGCTTATGCTATTAATTTCAAAGTTAATTTTCATCAAGTTTAAGATGCTTTTGTTTTTATTATTTTAAATAAAATATTTTAAAGTTTTATTTTAAATTATTTACAAGTATATTTATATTATTATTATACTTATATTTCTTCTGTTTAATAGGAGAAATCTAGGATCACCAATCTAGTTTACACAGACACACATGTACACATTTTTATTTGCCAAAAATTTCTTGAGGGGGTTGGGAGAACCTAAATAAACAAAAAATTCTTGATTTAACAATATACAACCCAACAGAAAATGAATACATCCTATGTTCTTAACATGTCTTAAAACCAAAAAGTCAGTTTGAGCCACTATAAAAGTTGACCTTAAGCTCGTATCCACATATAAATTTTAACTAATAACTTTTTCACTCTTCTTATCAATTTAAAATAGCTTTTTATGTCTACTTAATTTACTGTTGCCATCACTGTCGAAAATCCATACTTTTCTCATTTTACTAAACTTTAACTATTTCTCAACAAGAAAACGGGCCCAAGTTAAGTTGTTTTTTAGTTCACAAAACATAATGAATTTTATCATTTATTAATTTATAAATGATTATACTGCATGTAAATAATTATACATGAGATCCTAATTTTTTTGGATACTTTACCTCTTTCTCTTAGCAAGTATTTCAAACCTTCACCAGCCTTCTCATGACTCTCATGTCAGAGCCACCTCCTTCGTCCTGACAGATCACCTCACCTTCAATACCTCAGAGCAAGGGGGAGGGCCTGGGCAGGAACTTCTTTAATCTGCCCATCCTCAACAAATATACCTCAGCCCCTGATGACAAATCTTAACAGAGGCTCCAGTCTCCACTTGAAACCCGTTCCCTCTGCCATTCCTTCATAATACATCCTCACCCATGCCCCCCTCTCCCTGCTATGTCTTCATACCGGCCCTTTCCCTTTTGCTGTTCCTCATGCTGCTGAGAATAGCCTACACTTCAACTGACACATTCTGTTCACATCAAATAATTTCTCAAAGTTTTAATTAATTATATTTGTTGCCAACATTTAAAAATTGGAAGATTGCACATAAAATTAAGATCTCTGGCTTATTTTGGAAAAAATACGAGTACCTGGTCACATGTGTGCAAAAAGTTGGAACAGAATACTGGCCATGCCTTCCCCTGGGGTATGTACTCTGCAGTTTGCTGCAGTCCTGCACCTTTCCTTATTGCTTCTTTGTACTTGACTTTCTTCACTTTTGTTACTTGTCTCTTCTTAGAGGCTTTGGGATTTTCCACACCTACTCATTGTTTCCCTTATTTCCTTTCTTCCTCTGCCCACTGTAATGAGCTCTCTATGGTGTGCTCTCAACGTTGCCCTCTAGGTGGAAGCGGTCCTGCTAAATTTGATTCTCTTCTCTGGTTCTTTATGTTCCATGACAACACATTCCTTTGCTTCTTTTGAACTCTGTGACCATTATTTGAGTATCATTTTCATGTTCCTCTTAAATAAAACACTCTTAAACGCTGTTTGTTTATTCTCCAAAAGCTGTTCCTCTTAGAATTCTCCTCTTAGTCATCTTCTCTAAACACCCTGCTTGGGCAAATTTATCCATGACCTACAGGATAAAGACCCCCCCTCCACCTCAAATCGGTATCTCCAGCCCACACCTTTCTCTAGACTCTTCTCATTACTTAGGACTTAATATATCCAACTCCCCAATGGACATTTTTTTTGGAAGATTTTAGCATTTCTGAAAATTTAGCATTTTCTAGCTAAGGCTTATCTTTCCATCTCCAGCTACCATCCACCCTATTTCATCAAAAACTTGCTCTTCATGCATTGTGAATGGTGTCATCATCAAAGCCACCCAAGCCGGAAACCTGAGCATCATGCTAAACTTCTCCTTCTCTTTAATCCTCTCTTCTCCCAACCAAAGAGTGGTCAAGTTCTTTCAAGTGCACCTTGTGACTATCTCTCTCATACAGCCCCCTGTAATTGCCTATTCAGGCCCTCAACACATCTTTCTTAGACTGATACAGTGATCTCATAATTGGTATCTCTGCTTTCAGCCTCTTACCTTAGTATCACAGATCATGCTATTATATATCGGGTCATATACTCCACTGTTTATATCGTTTATAATGGTTCTCTATTGCCTAAAAGTATAAAACTCTAAAGCCCTGTGCATTAAGCAAAAGACCCATGTTCTGGCCTCAGATACTTCTTGAACCTCATTTCCCATCACAGTCCATCCTGCCCCCAGCCCCTAACCATCACATCCCATATATTAGTGGTGATTTTTTGAAACCACCATGCATTTTATAGCATCTTGTTTGTATAATATGGTGTCCTCTCTACTAGAATACTTCATTTTTCTAGCATGCCTTCTCCAAAGGACCTTTTACCTGTGGAGAGTTCTTAATTCATTCAAGTAAATTTGCCTGTTCTTGCCCCTGTGACCATGTACCTTGTACCTGTCTCTACTGCCACACTGGTCACATCTGTTTGCCTAGTAGACAAGAAACAAATGACAAAAGAAGGCCAGGGATAAAAATAGAGAGTGAGAGAGGTGAGGGTGGTGAAAAATTAAAGAAACCTACGTTATTTAAAGTAGCCAGGGACACTTAGGCTCTAGTTCATAGCAGTTCATAGCATTTTGCAAATAGTGGGCACCCAGTACATATTTATAGAATATATAAATAAGTGAATATTATTTTCATATTGGGTAATTGAGTTTTTTCCCCTACTAGATGAGCATTAGTCAGTGATTCTCCAAGATTGAGACCATCAGTATCATCTTATAACATGTTTGAAATGCAAGTTCTTGGGCCTTACACCAGTGTATCTGATGCAGAAACACAGAAATCCAGCAATCTGTGCTTTGACAAACCCTTCAGTTCATTCTGATGTACATTAAAGTTTGAGAACTCCTGGTCTAAGTTAATTATGTTTAGATAAAACCATAAAGATTAATTTTAAGTAAAGCTAAAAGTAAAACTACAATAAGTAAAATTAAATTTCTTTACTATTCTATTCTCACAATTATTTTTGAAAGTGAACTTTTTCATTTAATTTCATTAAAGTATCATAAAGGAGATTCCACTATCTTTAAAATTATTAAAATTAGTCTCCAAATCAAAAGAGAATTTTTACCTTTATGCTTACTAAAATAAAAGTTTGAATTACTCTAAAAGCTTTGACTAAAGCAAAGTCTATACACACAAAACACAGTTGGTAATTTAGGCAATTATCTAATTAATTTAAGCCACTAAAAATGTGTTCATATGCTTTGGACACAATATTCTGAATAATTGACATAAAATATATATTTGCCTGAATAGCTACATTAACCCCTCAAATTTGTATTCCAGTTTTCAGACTTCAAACTAAGGAACAAAAATTTTCTGTATAGCTGGTAATAAAAAGGATATTCACAGTGTTTTTACTATTCTCCAGTGGAGCTGAAAGTCATTCTTTAATTCAAAGATGAAGAGCTGCATAGTAATATAGAGTTTCCCACTCAGTGAGCATTACTATAGAAACAATCTATTATGCAGATGAATATAATTAAAGGTTTTACAGCATAACTAATGTTTACTATTATCATGATTTTGGAAGTTTCCCCTTCTTAAAGATTAAATTTAATATAGAAAAAGGAACCATGACATGATTGATAAAAGAATTCTGGGAAAAGTTCAGTTATAAGTTATAATCAACTTTATATCATGTTTCCACATAAGATTTGGGCTAAATACTTATTCCTAAGGTCAAGAAAATTGCTGGTAGTTGTAAAAATATGCTTTATCTCTTCATTAGCAATGAATGTTAATGATCACCTAAATCAGCTTGTCCACACCAGAGTCCCCATACACATACCATTTACAAGAATTTGTTACCTAGCAACACCCAAATCAGGGGCAGTCTATTCAGACAGCAGGTGGGTAACTGGTGTCTGTGCCATTTGTGTTTGGAACACTCCATCAAGAGAGTCCCTGTCAATGTAATGACTACATGGTCAGCCCAGGTCAATCTAGGTTACAGTGTTATTACTTTCACACAATGTGAATGGACTCCTTAACTTGGCATTTTGAAAAGAAAGAAATCTATAAAAAAAAAAGAAAACAAAATAACAGTATTGTAAATCATACATTGATTATTAAGCAGTTATCTCATAGAAATGGAAACCTAGTTAGGTATATATAATGCTGATGTGTTTTGCTTTCATTTCCAGTGTCCCCTCATGAAGGGATTATGACCTTGAGTGGCTAAAAGCAGTCCACCACGCCTGTCCTCTTTTCTGCCATACCTCCCTTATTCTAAACCTGTATTTTCTGCTTCTTTGCTCTAACGATGACCCAGCTAGGTTGGAAGCATTTTCTCTCAGACATCGTCAGCATTCGTGAACCTGTTGCAGAAGTTCTCTGCTGCTTGCAGCTCCTGTGACTGCTCTCACTGCTGCTACAGCAGTAGTACCCTCCCCTGATCTGCACTTGTGTGTGTCTGGCGCTACTGGGTCAGGACTCAACGCTGCTTCAGAATTCCTATTTGGTCCTATAGTTACTGCCTTATTGTAAGAGGTTACTTTTTCTCCAGTATCTCTCGCCCAAGGATATGTCCCAGGAGTCTTAGTCTTTCAAAGCAGTCCACATCCACTCTTTTAAGGGGTCCCAAATTTAGCTTCAGTTTTAGTGGGTAGATGGACCCCCTGGTGATCTTTTGTTGTCACAAACACCAGGACCACACTGGCTGCACTGCCCCATTTGTCACCCACTAATCAGGGTAACCAGGTCGGTACTGAGTTCACAGTGAATGATTCTTTTTCCCAGTCTAACTGCTAACCACTGCCTTCTTTGACAATATTATGGGTTGCTCTCAGCCATGGGCATCATCAGATACTCTTTATGTAGTTAGTAAGGAAGACTCATCTCCTTGCAGGGTGCCTCCATGGGAATTTCTTCCTAAAAAGAAAAGTCAGATATGTCAATTATCTTCCCTGTTTCTCCCATCAAATTTGATCTGTTGCTCTTTCTGACTCAGAGATTAAAGTTATACTTCTCTGCACATCCAGAGCTATTTAGTTGGAGAAGAGTCCATAGTGCTTTTAAGGCTTCCAATTTAAATGTCAGACTTGTGAATCTCTGATTATTGAAAAGCACATGGATTTTAATTCAGATTCTTATTTTATGTAATAGTAGCTGCTAGTAGAATTATTCAGATCGTACTTGTTTCAGATCAAAAACTGGCTGCCCTTCCCCATCTGTACTGTAGGCACTGTGCCTCAGACACCTTGTTCAGAGCTGGGACAGCTGCTGGAAATATTGGCCACTGCAGGTACACAACTCTGTCCTTCACTGGGAATTGTAGCAAAGGCAGGGAACTGCCTGACCCAAGGTCATGGCCCTTCCCATGGGGTAGCTGTAGGCAGTGATATGCTGCCATTTACCCTGACTTCATTTTGGCATTAACTCTGAAGATCTATCCCAGCTCCAGAGCTCCCGTGAGGACCAGCTAAAGCTTTAGTTGCATTTTCATAAGTTTAACTTCCTTTGACCAATCGTGTCTTCCTCTTTTCCTTATAGGCATATCCCCTGAGAACAGTTCCTATACACCCTTTTGCACCGTCCATTTTCAGGGATCCAGCATAAGATACCTCTCATCACCCCGAATCCTTTGTGAGGGAAAATATCTCTGCTCATGGCTTCCCCTCTCCCCTCCACACACATATGTCCTCTCCTTACCCAACTAGAGCCTCTGGTTTACATGACTGCTTGAACCTAAATTTTTCTCTACTTTGCAGTTTATAATTCAGCTAAGCAGAACCAACCAAAATGCTTCTGTTTTATACTTAACTGAGTTCTAGTAGTAAAATTATTAGGTAGTCAAAGTTCTAAGAGTTTGTAGAAATTATGAGAAATCAACCAAAGGAATGACTGGGAATTTGTCATTGCAAGGAAGTTCAGTGATTAAGACTACAGGGAGAATTTTTCAGAAATACCTGGTTTTCTGCAAGAAATATTTCTGTTTCTAATGTTCCTAGGTATATTCTTGAGTTAGACAATAGTTTGATGTCAAAATTAGCACAATAGTTGTCTTCCAAACTCTAGTAGATGAGAAGCATCTACCAGGGGGAGAGGGAGAGAGAGAGGAATACCAGTTCAGATTGATGAGGTTTCCTCAATTTGAAAAAGTTTGGTAAAACCGTTTTCTGAAGTCCCATTACCACAGGAGATAGGGGTAGAGATGCAGTTGTGATCATTGTAATTTTGTGGGGACTATGATTAGTATAACTATATATGTAAAGAAACTCAAAGCTAGAAGGAATATTAGAAATCAGCTAATCTTAGGGGATCCCAGAGGAGGTTAATGGAAGGGTTTTGGTTGGGGGAGGAAGATTTTGTTATTTATTTAAACTTTGAGATCATTAAAAAAAAATGTGTGCGTGCATTTATTTGCATTTATTTGTATTTATTTAGAGGAGAGTGTTATGATTTTTACTAGATTCTCATGTATGTATTTATGGCCCAAGAAAACACCAAATCTTGGGTAAAACTGAAATTAAATCAAGGAAATTGCTGTTTTATTCTGACTTCACCCTGATTTCTTGTTTAACCTTGGGCCAAATATTTAACAGTTTTTCCATACATAGAATGAAGTCATAATCTTAGGCTTTTAAAATAGAAAACCACTGGACAGAGCTGTGTGCCTTCTTGGTTGAGATGTAAAAAGCTCTTAGTTAAATGTGACACAGGCTGCATGAGAATGCAGCTTCCAAATATATATTCAGCAGCTTCACAAAAGTGGCATGTCCTGAGAAAGATATTGTGGGGGTAGCTAGTCATAAGTTCAGGTATCTACCTCTTAGATGAAAATGTTGCAGTCAAACAAAATTATTTTCATGTAAATAGTTTATCAGTACTTATTTGGGGGAATGTGTCAAAAATGTGTAAAAATTTTTATTCTGTTTTTCTTATTTCAGATTTATTGAACATTTTAGTAGATAATAAGCTTAAATGTATCTGTTTCAGTTATTCAAGTTAGAAAGCAAATGTAGTGAAATACAGAGACAACTTACAAGACTATTTTTCAGTGTTAAGAAACGTAACAGGATTATACTCATCTGTGTTTTATAGTTCATGCCTGAGAGTGTTAGCATTGAGCAAAATTCTCAATGTGTATTCTTTCCGGATGAACTGCAGTTAGACAACTAAATCTGTAATGCAGTATAGCATGGTCATATTAACCTAGTGATGCAGAAAAGACCATCTGTACCACCTTGGATATGACTAAACTGCAGGAGCAAACTAAATGCCTTGTGCAGTCATCAATTTAAGAAAGGCAGTGAATTGTTTTAAAAGGAGGAGGGTAATGTAACTGATGAAAAATGAATAAAAGTAGGCATTGACCTCAGTGCATTGTAATAAGCTTGCAGAATTGATTTGTAAACTGCTTTATAACTCAATTCCAAGTGCATTAAAAACTAATCAAATGACTCTGATGCAGTTGACTGATTTTTAACTTGGCAATTTGCTCGAGCATATAAAAGTTGTTAGTAGAATTATGTAAGAATGCTTGCAAAATAGTTACTGTGATGCATCATTATTTAATTATATACGCAACACATTGGTTACTCTCATCTACATTTTATTAGTCCAGAGTTTAATGTTGAACATACTTGGAAATTGTGCACTGTGTCATGTCTTTTATCAGAAAGATAAATTCTATTTCAGTTATATTTACTACTGTTAACTACTGGCACACAATGAAAGCTTACAATAATAAATTAGTCTGCTTAATTCAAAAATTTTCTGTAACATTCAGTAGATGATGAGGAGTGTGAAAACACTTCTGTGTATGCTGTAGAATCAGAACGGTAACAGTTAATAACCTCTGGGGAAAAAAGGTGAAGTTAACAATAAGAATTGTATCAGGTATACAGGACATGGTATAGCGTTCACCACTTCCATCAGACACTGGGTTCTATTCAGTCAACCATTTTTGGTAAATATAGGTGAATACAATTCTAAGAGGTTAAGATTCTCTAATTAAGTTGGTCAGAGCAACTAGATATTTTCGTTTTTCCACAGTCAAAATTGAAGCACACTATCAGTTTTGAGTCTGCTAGTAATTCATTTACTGTGCTCAGACATTCTGTTAGAGCTGTGATTCGGTGAGCAAAATAGACAGGGGCCCTGCCCTTATGAGGCCTACAGTCCACTAGGGGAGAGAAATGTTAATCAGAAAATCAACAAGAGTATAACCATTAGCCGTTGTGAAAATTATGAAGGGTAGACTAATCTAGTTCCGAAGGAAGGAAAAGCTTCCCACAGGAAAAGACTTTGGAGCTAAAACCTAAAGATGTACTGAGTAGGAAGAGTCGAATGTGTCAAACACAAGGAAGCCCTGAATTTATAAGAAGCACAGGCCTCTAGAGGAATGAAAAAGTTCACATGGTTGGATCCTGGCGAGCAAGGAGGGAAAACTAAGCTGCAGATAGTGGAGCTAGTGTTGTCTTCAAGCCCAAAGCAGGAAGTTACTGGAAGTAGTAAAAGGTTAAACAATCATCTGAATGATCAGAAATGAGGTTTTTTTAAAAATGACTTTTTTACCGGATGGACAGTATGATGCAAATGTGGAAAATGATTAGCATCCTATTTCAAGAAATCAGGTGAACCATGATCGCATCTTAGACAAAAGAGAGCAGTGATGATGAGAGAAGTAAAAACATCAGTATCAAAATACCAAATGTCAGATATCAAAAAGATATTCAGGAAGTGAAATGAACACAGTTAGTGGATTAATTAGATATGTGTGATGGAGGTGAGAGAGCACAGTAAGTACTAGAATGGCCCTCAGATCTCAGGCCTATACAACTAGATGGACTGTGATGCCATTCGCTGAAAAAAAGAAAAGGGCTGGGCTTGGAAGGATAGATCATGAGATCAGATTTGCTATGAGATTTTGAGGTGCCTTTAAGACTTCTAAGTGAAGATGTTGATGAGGCCATTAGAAATGCAGGTCTGGAGCTAAGAGTGTAGGTCCAGGCTTGAGTTTTAGATTTAGGAGTCATTGGACTAAAGATGGAATTGAAAATATGTGTATAAAATAAGACCATCCACTGGAGGAGTATACTTAAATATAATGCAGAAAAGTTCATAGGTCTTGAGAGTGTTCTTCCGTGTTTTAGAACAAACTTCAGTGCATTGAGAAAATGTTTATAATGACTATATTAAAGGTAACAGTGCCCATGACACATAAAGAATATAAGAAGGTAGATAATATTATAGCCCAGATATACCAACTGACTGACTCAGAGGGCAGCATGTAACTGTAAAGCCATTGGGTGATGTGGACCTAGGCTGCCACTCTCGCAACAGAAGTTAGAAACTGCATTTTCTTGTAGACAATACTTAAAAAAGCTTTGAATTACACATTACTGTTTGAATGCTTCTTCTTATTTTTCACTTCTTCTAGGGGTAGAAGTTTATCTTATTAGTTTTTTTTTTACTGTATAAAAGAATACATGCTTGGTGAAACAAACAATAGAGATAAATAAAAAAGAACACAATACATTATTATACTTCCACACTTCTAAACCCACCTAGCCAATCAACCTTAAAGCTTTGGACTATGTTCTTCCACATCTTTCTCTACTGCCGTATTACTTACATGGACAAATATAAGCTTTTACTATTTTTTAATGAAATAGTATCGTGAGCACATTAAGCTGAAACATGCTTTTTCACATAAAACTGTACTTAAAATAACCTTCTAATCAAAACATACACATATTCTTGTTTTTAAAGAACATCATAAGATTCCAAAGTATAAAAATCTCATAACTTTTTCAACCATTCTACTATACAGATAGTGTCTAGCTTCTGTGCCTATGTAATATTCTATAAAAGAGATTACTGAGTCAAATGAGAAGTGTTTTTGAGAAGTACATTTTTCATCTTAATAGATATTGTAAGATCACTTTCCAAAGAATTTGTAACAATTTGCAGTCCCACCAGCAGTGTCAAAATGTTTGCCAGCATTAGATATTGCGCTTCTTTCTTTCATTTACTGCTAAATTGAAGAGTTGACCATGATATTCTCGTTTTAATGTGCATTGTTTTAATGTGCAATACTACCAATGAGTTATGTATTTATTAGCTAATGTTAATTTTTAATACCTACCCTTTAATGTTTATATTTAGTTGCCCTTCTAAACACCATCCACTCTGAGATACAGATACAGATACAGATACAGATATAGATATAGATATAGATATAGATATAGATATAGATATAGATATAGATATAAAGCATTCCCTGCCATATTCTCAGATTTTGGAACAAAAAAAATCAGGAAAAACAAGTTCTTAAGTTTACATCTGTCTCTGAAACCAAAAGCCTTTCAAGAATTCCAAACAGAATGAGGAATGTCTCATACACAGTTGGCCCCACTTTTCCCATCCATACTTGACTAGCAATATTATCCAATACAAACCTTCTAGCTATGTCAGCCCAACCCCTTGCCCCCACCTCACTTCCTTTCCTCCACTTTGCAACACACTAACATTCCGCCCCCCAGCCCACATATGCTATAGTCTTTCCCGTGTCTGGCCCTTTTATACTTCATAACCCATCCTTTCTTTTCCTTTCAAAATTGTGCTCCAGTCTTCGATTTCTCTTAAAAAATGGATATATAGTGAATATTATTTTTCATTTTTTTAAAACAAAAAACCTCATGTCAAACAAATGATGGTTTTATGTCACTGGAGTATATTTAACCACCAGAAACATGGTAAAATTATTTCACTGTTTTCTTACTATTTATATGATAATTCAAATTAGTCTCAGAAGTTTTCTACAATGTATACCTCATTCCAACTGTAAATAACTTAAGTATTGATGAATAACTTTTTACATGGTGTTTAAACATGTATCGACAGTTTTTGTTTGTTTTAAGGGATATATCCTTTGTCTTGTTACAATGCTCTTTCCTGTCTCCATTTGTAGGAAAACTTTTTGGGTTCAAGTTCCCTGGTCTGAGAGTTCTCACTTACAGAAAGCAGTCCTTACCACAAGAAGACCCCGATGTGGTAGTGATCGATTCATCTAAACAAAGTGATGATTCAGTAGCCATGAAGCACTTTAAGTCTCCTACAAAAGAAAGCTGCAGTCCCTCTGAAGCAGATGATACAAAAGCCTTGATACAGCCCAGCAAATGTTCCCCCTTGGTGAATATATCTGGACCTCTTGACCATTCCTCTCCCAAAAGACAATGGGACCGACTCTACCCCGACATGCTGCAGTCAAGTTCCCAGCTGACTCATTCCAGATCAAAGGAAAGCATTTGTAGTATACGGAGGGCTTCATCCGTTCATGATATAGAAGGATTCAGTGTCCACCCCAAGAATATATTTAGAGACCGGCATGCCAGTGAAGGTATGTTTGTTTGTTTTATTAATATGGAAACATATGTAAAGGGGTAGGGAAAGGTAATTTCTGTATTTTTTTTTCATTTCGACATTAATCGTTAAACCTTTGGAGAAGAAATTTGAGTACGTCTACTAAAAATATGAATTCTACAGTCAAAGTTGTTACTGATTTCCTATTTGAACCTTAGTGAATATTTGGTTTCTTCCAGCTTCTCTATCTGTGTTTCTGAAATAGTATGTTAACTATTATCTGCTTACTTTATGGAGTGTTAGTTAATTATCACTTAATATAAGATCTGTTTAGGTGATGACACTGTCGTCTCAAGCATGATTATTTGTGCTGCACTTAGTAAATAGTCAAGAACTGGGCAAAAAGAGCGTCATGCCATCACAGGACCATTTTATTGACCAACTCTTTCCAGAGGAAGAGGTATATGAAATGTGATATACTGAATGATCAGAAAGGTATTAATTGGAGACAGGGAGGGGATGGGTAGGGGGAAGGGGCTGAACTAAAACCAACGTGAAATGCAAAGTCAAAATTCGTTTATTCTCTCTGACCTCTTTGGTTCACATTGATGTATTAGCCAGTAGTGATAGGTGTGCTTAAAAGGCAATGACAAAAACAATTCATCGTTAACATGATAATGGAGAACATTCATTGAGTATTGACATGTGTGAGGCAATGTAAGTGCTCATTTAATTCTCATAACAACCCTATAAGTTAGGAGCTATTATTAAGCCCCATTTTATACATGAGGAAGCTGAGGCTTAGATATGTTAAATAAATAACCGGTCCACGGTTACAGGGTGTGGGGAACTGGCCTTTAAACCCACGACTGGTCTCCAGAATCCACAACCTATCTATGCATTGCTTTTCTTCCCTCACTCCTGCTCCCTGAACCCTTGCTGTAGGGGTCTGTTGAGTCACTGAACTTTATCCGAGGGAGTCCAAGATTTAGGGTACTCGTTGCATGGGTACATTAGTCTCACTTTTCTGACTTCTGTAGGTTTGGGTTCTTGAGAGACCCACTGTCCTTTCTGTGGGATTTCATCCTGTGGGTGCCATCATCGCCCATGCTGCTGTTAGTTTTCTCTTTAAAACATAGATCTGATCACAGGACTCCTTCGTGTAGGGTAGTAGGCACTTTTCCAGCTGTCTACAATTATTTTTCAAGTCTTTTATCTAACCTCTGCAAGATATCCTCCCCTACTGTATACTTAATTCTAAACACGCACAAAGATAATTGCCTTTTCCCAAAATTGTATCATGCATTTTCTTGCATCATTACTTTGTTCTTCCAAGAACACTCTTCCCCACTTTATCCCTTCTGATGCTACCACTTATAGCCCCAAGAATGCATTTCTCCCTCCCCAAACCAGAAGAATGAAATGATTTCACATCTGAGGATGCAAAGCAGTGTTTACATAACTTATAGCATGTATGACATTCTGCAGTATATCTCAGTCTTTCATTTCTATTAGATATGCAAACAAATCATTATGTTGCTGAGAGCTTCTCCAGCACAGGAGTTTGGGCGTAGTTGAATCCACAGCCTTGGGAGTACTTCATGGCAGGAACTCGATAAATGTTGGTGTGACATTGAGAGGACCGTGCTCATGAATTATGTTCCCGAGCCACACACATCAGGAAATAATGAGTTATCTACTCCATAATACTTTGAAATTTATACCAAAATCTTAGGATTGAGTCCTAATGTAGGGGATCTTTAGTTAAAGGGCGTAATGAAGTAGAGAGGCAAAAGAGGTGAAAAATAAATGAACTGAAAGGAAAAAAATTCAAAGAGAGATCAATCAGTATCACAGAAACAGAAGGAACAGCTTTCTATGAGATAGATTTGTTACACTATATACAGTTCAAGAGCAATTAGCACATCCATTTAAATCTATAGTTCAAATACATTCAAAAGGAAAATAAAATGAAGGACAATTTCCAAACTGGATCAACATCTAAGGCCCTGTATCATCTGGTCATGACATGCTCGGTATCTCCCGACTGAATAAAATGTCTGAAACTTGATCTTTGGGCAATGAATCCTATGGCTGAATGACCGCCAATCCAATATGATAATTCAAATGACCAGCATATATTTTAGTTATTTAGTCCAGTTAGTGTAGTCATCTTTAGGAATCATACTGGCTTTTCAGAAATGGGTCTTACATACTTGAGTTACAGTACAGTTAACAGTCAGAAACAATATTAAGTGATACATAATCAATGCATGGCACAGACTTAGTCTGTGTTTTGACAGTGGTGCTGAGTAGGTTAGATCAGTTTTCATGATTTAACTTTATTGTTTTCAATTTTATGTGATCTTCATTTAGTACAGTTACTGATACAATTATGGAAAAGGATGTGTTAATATTTGGGGTTTCTCAGTACAGGTTCTATTCATGGACACTTAGTATTGAGATCTCCTAAATTTTCTTCTCCCAGCCAGGCTATGTTGTTTACAAAAACTGTATCACTTTCTTGCAGATGCTAAAGTCAATGTCTAACTGTCAACTGATAAATTCAGAGGATATTTTATACTTCAGCTTTAGAGTAGTTTTAGCTATAAAATCACTAATTAGCATATAAGAAATTGCACTTCCTAGAGCTGTATTATATTCTTTAGAAACTGGGCCACTGATAGGGGAAGATGGAAAGCTTTTAAAATTAATTTTAATTTTATGAATCCATGTAACTGGTTAACAGTTTAAATCCCACATGCACCAGCTTTTGAATTTAAATTGTTGTCTTTTCATTTAAGAAGAAAAATGTCCCTCTTATTTGGACTATCTTTACAGAACTTCAAATAATTTTCAAATGTATTAGTGGGCAATAATTTACATTATATTTTCATTTAATCTACATTATATTTTCATTTAATCTACATTATCAAGCACCTTAGAACCATAGTTCTAATCATTCATGGTGAAGGACCAGAATTTTTTTTCTATCTATTATTTTCCACCACATACCAATACATTTATAAATACAGTAAAAATGTACTACTAGGAAAATGAAATTTTTAAAAAAAGACATACAAAATATAAACTTCAATTGTTCTATTATTAAATTGAACAGACGTGAAATTACTCTGTCAAACTGCTAGAAGACTCTAAACGATTACTTTAATTTCTATGCTTATATTGTCATGGAGGAATCACAAGCAGATCTCACTGGCACCAGCGCACAGACCGCATGCTCTGCCTCGGGATGTCAAAACAGCGTCAACCGTATAGCGTAACTTTTGAGCAGTTTATTTTTTTTAATTTGAAAATCTTTATATGGAATTTCCAGGACTGATGAATAGAGTTTTAATTTCTAACTACTTGCAAGCAGTTGTTACTTTACTAATGATTGTTGGGCC
Source organism: Vicugna pacos (assembly GCF_048564905.1). Taxonomy (NCBI): domain Eukaryota; kingdom Metazoa; phylum Chordata; class Mammalia; order Artiodactyla; family Camelidae; genus Vicugna; species Vicugna pacos. The sequence goes on along the minus strand of NC_132991.1, from coordinate 37,246,029 downwards.
CAGCTTCTGATGGAGATAATTAATTCTGTGTAATCAAGGTCTCTTCCATTATTCCTATCTGCTTATGATGGTCCCCCAAAGACAGCAGCGCATTGACATGTAAGGTCACAGTTTTGTATCTCTGTCTCAGGCAACATCTATGCTAGCAATTGCCAGCAATTCAATGTACCACTCTATTGAACTTACTTCAATTTGAAACAATTATGATATATCCCAAGATTTTAAATATGCACAGCATTAGTACCGGCATCAACAAATGTTGAACAGATTTTTCAAATCTTGGATATATTTGAATGGTCTTAACATGAATTCATTTATATTAAGCTTGTTTGTTACAAAACTAGTAATACATATTTTGTTGGTATGCAACAAAGAGTCAGATTGCTAATCTCAAAATGTATCTGAAAACGCTGTTTTGAGATTTGAAAACAACCCATTTTTGTATAAACACATTTCCTAAGTATTTTAGTATTTTTACTGAGTGTATTGTGAACAACATAAATTTTAAGATCTCACATTACCTTTAAACAGTCAAATCTTTCACTGACTTCTTACAATTATTTTTGCCCAAGAATGACTCTTTGTACTATTTGGTATTTTTTAAATATACATTGAAGACCATTTGTGGGAGGGACAAGTAATAAAATTGTGATGCAAGTTGCAAGTTAGCTTATTAAGGTAAACTGTTGTCTTAGAAATGTTTTTTATTAACATACTAGGTTTGGTAAATTATATGAAAAACAGTTCTTAACATGCAAAGTGCTGTGTAGTTTTTCTTTGTCAGTGATGGTTGAAGCGACACTAAAATTGACTTCTGGCAATGCTGAAAGTTCTTATCACAACTGCAGGCAGCTGGTTGTGGCTTTCTCCAAACGTTCATAATTAGAAAATGTATATCTTGGAATCCATTTAACTTAAGTGAGATTAATGTTTCACATATTTGAACATGAATGCTTCTGATGGCAGATATTATTTTTAGTATATGCATTTTATTTAATTGAATAGTACAAAATGTTAATTTCAAAGATTAATTTTCAATCATTACATTCTGCTTTCTCTGATTATTGTTACAGAGGTAATTTAGTGCATATAACATAATTTTAGTCTTCTTTTTATATTTCTCTCTTTTTTCCTTATGTGCTCAAAACAGACAATGGTCGCAATGTTAAAGGTAATGTATGAACTCAAATGTCATCATCCGATGCTCAGACTTCCCCCTTACTTGGCATGTTAATTTGCCTGCTGTATGCCCTGTTCAATGCGACATCATGCTGCCCTCAGCGAGTCCACATGCCTGGTGGAGACATCATGGCTTGATTTTGGTGGAGACATTGTTACTTTCTCAGCTGTGTCACCAAAATGATTATGAACTCCTTTTTCCTGCAAGAAGTATAAGCCTAGGTTGACGATGAAGACTTCCTAAATATTTAAATAATTCAGAAAGAATCAAATATTAAGCTAAATGTATTTCAGTGTGAAAGAGGCACATAGGCCTATTTCGGCCAAAAAGAATTCTTTGTGAGTACAAGATTAAATAAAATAAGCAAAGTGCTACATGACCGCATCACTTCACTTCTTCCTCTTTTGTTTCCTTAAAACTAGTTTCACGTTCCTGGATGGCAGGGGGTATGGTTTTAAGCTTACTGTAGTAGTAAACTGTATATGCATGACAGTCGTTTTCTATTTTTCTATATTATACATTTCGATCATTTTTAATTGTGTCCTATATTAGTCTGAAACCACTAGCATGACCTACAGCTATGGTAGGATAATGTTTAACTGGGCAATACTTTGGATAAATCTGGATTTGACTAAAAACTCGAACTCCTGTTTTTCTACTATATTGTAGTAGATACGAAGAATCACAAAATATAATAATCATATTATTCTCATCCAGTTCAAGACTTTGTGGGCTTAGTCCTTTAACATAGGCCATGCATGCTGCTGTGGGTGTGCATATGGTGACAATGACTCATCTGTGCATGTGTGTTGCATGGACACGTCTCCACCAGTAACCATCATTACCTAGAATTCACCGTTTTGGCCTCTTCTGTATGTCACTGCTACTCTGATCACTGTGACGTTTTGTATATTTATTTCTCAAGTGCTTCCCTAACTAATTCAGAGCTGGTGATGATTATTAATTAATAGCACTAGAAACTAGAGATGTTTTCTGGTCAGTAGCCCAGGGTAACTTGAAAATAAGAGAGATCATGGCAGCTTCTGCCCATCTCAACTTTATAAGCAATTCAAAAAGGGTCTATGCAGGTCACCTTCAGTAGAAGGATGGGATTTCATATACATGATTATTCCATCCTTGGCCTGTCCTCTGATATTTCTAAAAGCAAATTAGCGTCAACTGCAGATAGTGATTTGAATTGATATAATTCAGAACATAACCTCAAGAAACAGGATACAGACAGCTCTTGTCAACTGGCCTGCCTGAAATATGATTAGCTTTAGCATTTAACAATTAGCAATAAGTTATTAGACATTAATTTTTCTAGTGATCTGTTAAATGCAGTGAGAAATAAACCTAATTTTCTCAATAATATATAATTTTAATAAATGTAAAGTTGAGCTTGCTAACCTTCCTAACTAGTAGCTTACATAGTTATCAAACTACATTAATTTTATTTTTTTCTTACAAACCAGTCTATTTAATCTCCAACCCATTTCCTCAATCCTCCATTTTTCAAAAGCAAGAGTCTGAATAAAAATGAATCAGAAAAATCAGAATTTGAGATTAGAAAACTAAACCATGGTAGAAAATTTTCACATGTTAATATTTATAAAGTTAAACTCCCAAATTAGATAAAACATGTGCAATTTAATAAAAAATTTAATGTAAATATGCCCAATATCTTTATTGTTTGTTTAGGCTCTGATTTTGAACACTTTAAAAAAATACTGCAGTGTCTGACTTTTTAAGATTTTTATAGAGCAATTAATATGCTAATTAGATATAGGACAATACAGTAAGTGTGCTTTAAAAAATTTTTTGCCTTGTTTCTAAACCACATTTAAATGAAAATTTTAAAAAATTAAAAAATAAATTTTCTACACATCTTTGTATGCATAGGCATAATTACAGCTTTTTCAGTGTCTAACTCAACCAAAAATAATTTCTTTAACAAAATAAAACAAATGATTTAGAAATGCATTTGGAAGGTCTTCAAGATCGTCTAGTTTATTCCCCTCAGGCAAGAGTACTGGCTAAATCTCTTGCACAGGTGGTAGGAGCGTCTTTATTTCTAGAGGACCCCATTCTTTAACTTTCTCAGGAAATCTGTTTCACTGCCTGTTACGTGAAGAGCTAACTTACATCTTTCTTGCTGAAATTTTTTTTTTCCTTCATCTATCCTGAGTGGACAGAGATACTAGCTGGTTTCTTCTATTCTTGACTTAAAACCACAGTATGAAAACTGCAAACTGGTATTCAGTCTTTTCTGCTAAAATGGAATAATGTCCATTTAACCTTCTTTCTTAGAATCAATTTTGTTTCCCTTTAATAAATTCCTTTAACACTCTGACTCTTTAAAGGAAGACTTCAGAGATCTAAAAGTTTAACTGTTACTGCAGGGAGGGAAGGAAAAAAACTTTGATTCTTTGTCTTATCTGAGAAAAAGAATTTAAACGGAAGACTGATATAAACAAAGGATTTTCTTAGTAGAGCAAAAGTCAGTAAAGTATGGTACACTTTTGAGAATCGAAGGTGAGCCAACCCAAGAGAGAGAAAAAAAATGGCCCCACTTCTTTGTTTATCCTGCCTTATATCCTGGCTTTAGGAGTGTTCTCATGATTGATTGATGGTTCATGTCCCTTGAGAGCCTAAGTGTGCCCATCTCCTTTGCTCACGCTCTTATCCATGATCTACCCAGAAAAACCTATGGGAGGGGGCCCAGACTGCAATGTTAATTATAATACAGTGAACATTGGATCGTGTCCGGTTAAGTCTGTTTTGCTGCCACAGTCATGGCTGTCAGGTTCTAACCAGTTTCTTGCTGGCACTTATTTAGAAGTCAGAGCCCTTTATGCTAGAGGCAGGCACACTGCCATCTTCCAGACCATCGTCTCTCTCCTCCATCTCCTCCCGGTGCCCCAAATTATCTAACTACCCAACATAAACATTATCAAAGAGTGAAAAAGTTAATTCAGATACATTGCATATGCTGTTTTTATGCGTGAGAGTGCGCATCATATTTTTAAACAATCTTTCTAATATGTGAGATGTAAACGTAATCCTACCTCAGTCACTCACAAGGTGATTTTCCCCTCAGAACCTAGTGGTTTTTCTGTTTATTCTGATTTCCAAGTCATCATAAAAATTAACCCCACTAACCCTATTTAGTAAATAAAACATTCATATAATTTTATCCCTCTTTCGCTTCTACCTCATTATCCCAAATAACTCTGTATCCTACTGGCACTGGTATGTTCAGTTTCCAGCTTGTCTATGAATCTGGCATGAGTCAGAAACAAAACTATTCTCAAGATTTATGACAGCTTTCACCTCCTCTCTAGCCACAAAACCTATCCGACTCACAAAGGAAATCAATTGAGTTGTATCTCATAATCTGCATTGGCCGTTACCAAATATGTGTGATCTTATACGAATTTGCAATTGATTTTCAATGGTGACAGTTTTCTTACATAAATTATATGTCACGCACTGAAACAAACAATACAGATATTGACTACAATAATCTGGTGATTAATTCTTATGTATTTTTCTAAGTGTTAAACTGGTTATCATGCTAATTGAGAGCGGTCTTTTACAAATACCAATTACTAAACACTGCTTTTACATTTTCTTTAATGTTTAGCTACTTCAGCATTTTGGGTTTTATTAAACTTTAGCCAAATAGACTCATGTCTTAAGAAATACTATATAAAGACCTGATGATTTCAAAACAACCTTAATCTTTTTGGTTTTCTTCTCTCCCATCCCATATGGCCCTCAAGAGCAATAATATTTTCTTTTTTAAATAGCATTATTTTAAAAAACTTATCATATGTCCTTAGCTATATTTCCAGCACTATCTAAAAGAGAATATATTCTCCTTTAGCATCGTGTAACTCATGATAAATTCAAATAACCTCATCATAAAAATTTAAAACATCTTTAATCTAAAATTCTTCCCAGTTGTTGCTTTAGTGTCCAGCTTGATTTTTTTCAATGCAGGGTATTTCTTTGTAACTGGAACCTGGCCTCTTTATATTTAATCAGACACTTATAATACATTAGAGCTTTCTCCAACTGCTGGTTTAGTCTTCTTGGTCACCTGTTTTCAATCTCCTACTAGTATTTTGGAAAATTTAATCTGATCATCCATTTTGCAAATGTTTCTCTAAAGAACACCAACTCCTCCCATATCCTTTTGAGTTGTACATTCCTTTCTGTTGACTCTGCTTTTTCCCTTTATTTCTGCCCATTTATTTTCTTTAAATTAATTTACTTTGTTTTTCAGGTTACCCTCCTTTCTTTCATTAGAATTTTAAATGCCATCTGTTTATGATCACTCTCAGGGAGGCTGCCTTTCACCTTTAAATCCTCAACCAAGGCCTCTCTGACTGTAGATCTAGGAGGTAGGAAACCCTGCATTCTCATTTCTAGTCTTTGATTCTCATTCCCTTTTGGCCTCGTGTTCTGTCTGCTTAGGCTTACCGTTAGTCAAATGAGGATATTACTAATACCTTTCTTAATTAAAGGGTGGAGTGTTTTTTCATTAGAATTTAGATAAGGTTCAGAGAAACCTAAGCCAACACTGATCATCTTGCAGACACTAACAGACTCCCGCATATAAACATCTGTTTCAAAATCAGTGAAAAAGAACATAATGACCTTTGTTATACAGGATGAAATAGGTTGTAAATTTCTGTTCTAAGCTTGCATGAATTAAGTAATATTTTAAGTTCTGCTGAATTCTTTAAATATATAGATTTAAAAGAAAATGTAGCATATAACTCTAGTACTGAGAGCTTAAAAAGGAAAAAAAAAATAGAGTAGACTAACAGTTTAGAAAGATTTTCCACTAGTAAATGAGAGAGGCTAAAATACAGACTGCAATGAAGTTGTAATATTCTGAGGCCAAATCTGAGCATGACCTGTGTGTCGGCCAGTGGTTCCTCAGTCCTAGCATACTAATGTCCCCTTGTTTCAACAAATATTTTGTTATACTATCCTGAAATGACATTCAGAGATAATTTAACCTAAATCTAAAAGATCAACATGATTCCTGAACCATAATCCAAAGGAGAAATAAAAGGAAAGCCATTTATAATAAAGTATTTCTGTCAATATGCTAATGGTCAAATATAACTACACTAGCAGACATAATGCAATAATCAGACATATGGAAAAAATGTGGTTTTACTAACATTAAAGACATGATAAAACAGTCCATATAAGTACTAGATAAAATGATAGAGTGGGAATATGGATAGATAACAAAAACCACTTCTGGAGTAAATAATATCAGATCAGACATATATAAATTTTAAAAGTAGGAAATAACAAAAATTAAATATTGAAGAATACAAAAATCAACTGGGGAGAAAATGAGGAAGTATGATATTCTCACAAGTGAGCTGGCTCTTGCTTTTCAGTGTGATGTCAATATAATTCCCTTTATGATAACATACTATAGTAATGCATTGCACAGAAGAAAGAAAACTAACTACAGGTCAGGACATATGTTTATCCTTCAATACTTAAAATAGACCTTGCAAACCGTATGCCTTCATAGGCAATGGGAACTAAAAGATGGATTAGAAGAAGAAAAGGCAAGCAAGACATTATGGAGAGCACAGATGTAGAGAACAAACTAGTGGTTACCAGTGGAGAGAATGAAGGCAGGAGGGGTGAGGTAGCAGAATGGGATTAAGAGATACAAACTACTGTACATACATAAGCAAGCATCAAGGATATATTGTGTAGCGAAGGGAAATATAGCCATTATTTTGTAATAACTTTAAATAGAGTATAACCTATAAAAATATCGAATCCCTATGTTGTGTACCTGAAACTAATATTGTAAGTCCATTATACTTCAATTAAAAAGAACAAAGACAGTATGGAGACGCTGTGGCAGACCTCTAGGAAGTTATCAAAGTGTGACTGGAAACCAACCAGCAATCCCAAAACAACCCATGCCAAGTGTTTATTTTTTACCTAAAAACTAATATATATTTCTTTTCATTAATCCCACATCATTTTACCTATATGGGAGAACAATAATACGACATATTTTAAATAAATTTTATTAATAATTTTAGTGTGATGCCTATAGTTATCAGCAAACTTAATAATATTTGAGTCCAACATTGTTCTTAAAAAAAGACTCAAATATCTTCATTTACACGTTTGCACGTGACAGCTACAAACACAGACGGTAACCTGAAGTCTGAAATTTTGTATTGGCAACTCAAATGCCACAAGTACTGTAGCTCCAAGTGGTCTGATTTTCCAAAATGGTGAGCAACTTTTGGTAAAGTTCTGAACAAAACAATGTAAAAATCTTCATTCTACATGGTAGTTGTAGCCCTGAAAAGTTTACTGAATATTAAAAGCATGTTAAAAATACATTGTATGCTTTACACGTGAAACGGGTTCAAGGCTCCAAGCTGTAAATAGGCTTTTCACCTACATTAACGCCCATTGGGACATACAGGTCAATTTTTCAAAGTGAGAGAATAGATGCCGCCTATCACTGTAAGAAACAGAAATATCCCCACAGATGTTCTTATGGTGAAGTACAGTCACAGTTGAGACCGCTTTTTTATCAGTGCAGCCAATTCAGTGGAGTTTATTTGAACTGGTCACAAAGACAATCAAAATATAGGTAACAGTGCCTTTCTGTCTTAACATCACAGGTGATCTGTATTTTTACCCAATTTTTTAAACAACTGTGTAGACAATCTGCTACAGAAATCCAACATATAAAAGGATAACAGAAAGAGAATTGAAAGATGGGCTTAAGGGTTTGAAATACAGTTTAACTGTGTATCTGAGCTCAGTGTTCTATAATCTCATATGATCGCTATAATCTATAATCTATAATCTTCTATAGTCAGTACCCCTGCGTGCATTAAAATTAACTAAGGAGTGAAAATATAACATTAGAGTTGAGAAAAAGACTATAAGATGTCTAAAGTCCTAGAATATTTTACCAAATTTAAATACTAAGAGATAGGTCTGGAGTGTAGCTATAGAATGACACCAAAATCAGGAAACGCTATCTAGGATATGTTACAACTGTAAAGTAATGGTGTGTGTAGGAGGCTTTTACAAAGAATGGGATTTCTGTCAAAGCCCTATCTTAAGGCTAGATTAATTTGGTAACTTTGGGCCCTTGTGTCTCTTCTTGTCCTATAAATAGAAAAGAAAGTGAGGATCTATGTGCAAATGAGGACATCTTGAGCTATAAAAGCTCAGAGAGCTTACTGACATTTTTAACCCAGATGGACTTGGTCATCATCATCAATAATAAAACTCAGGGAATAAACAGAAATGCACCTCAAGAAACATAGGGTTTGCTGCATAGATAAAACATTTCTCAAAATCATTTCAAACTTTTATAATAACCAAATATAAACTTTTATAAACAAATATAGTGTGATTTTTCTCCAGGGTAAATGTGAACTAAATGATGAGTATTTTTTTTCCTGGATTATATTTGACTTGAGTTGATTGATTGTTGCAGTCCAAAATACACAGTCTATAAATTTAATTTTCAAAGGTTTATACCTCACTTGGTGCATAAAGCACATTTTGATCTCTAAAATGTGTTAACTTCATTCTGAACAGGGTAAAAAAAAACATAAGGCAAAATTTGCTGACTAGCAAGTTCATTTATGCAGTTTGTATGTTTCAGGCACTCAGAAGGCAGAAAGTTCATAGCTGTATAAAATTCGTGGAGGCAGGATATTTATAAAACTCTTCCTGATGCTAATTTTAAAAGCTACATAATGGTGTAATTAACATTACCAATTGCATAAGAAACTCTTTGGAGCATTTCTTGACTCTCCATAAGCAACAGACAATAGGTTCATCAAAAAAGAAGAGGTAGCTGGTCAGTGTACATCCTCAACCAAGGGGCACAGAGTCTTCACACTGTACCAAATTGTAAGAAAAGAATGTGAGAAGTGACCAGGTTTGGTCAAAGGTCAAAAGGTACAAACATCCAGCTATAAAATGAATAAGTTCTGGGTATTTAATGTATAGCATGGTTTGAAAAAAAAAAAGTAACTAGATACTGTCAACTCCAGACATGTCTTATTACCTACCTTTGGTCACTTCAGTTGTTAAGTTATGTTTGCCAAAGCATGCTTCCACTATGTTTTTCTTTTTCCCTCAAAAAGTGGTCAGCCTTAAATCTAAATAAACAAGAAAAAAAGAAAGAAAGGGAAGATTTTTAAATCCCACATAGTATTGTAGAGTACACACACACACACACACACACAAGATGACATTTGCTCTTCTCAGGCTTACCTGAAATTCCTCCATCTGGACTTAACTCTCGTAGAAGCTTCATGAAGCATCCCATGCAGGTAATACAAGCGTATGAAGAACCCAAGTGGCTTGTCACTTGTCATGAAACAGAGAGGAGAGTAGTACTAACTGGAGCAGGCTAGACAGCCATTCAGAAATTTCATAGCCAACATGACTTAAACCACATGAAAGTTCTTCCTTGAATAATTCCTAAAATTTAAAAAGACATTATTGAGAAACTTTGAAGGTAGAATTTAGCCAATAATAGGCAGTGGAGTTTCTTATTCTATTCCAGCCTTTAATGAAAGAAGCCAGTTAACATCTAAAGCTGCCATTTGCTCTCTGGGGGTGCATCTAGAACCCCATCTTATCCTTGGATATTTCCATGCTGCTCCACGTGGGAGACTGTGACCCTAAACCCTGTGTTCAGGTATCAGCTGGCTGCATTTAGTCACACCTGAGTCAGGGTCATATTGGTAGTGGATTACTAACAGGTCATTTAAAACCATCTCTTCTTCTGTTTTTCCTAATATTGCTTTTACAAATATGTCCCAATTTTTTTTTTAGGGCCTTTTAATCATATCAAGTCAAGCCTCCTGGGATCCACGTCGGATTCAAACCTCAATAAATACAGCACCATTAACAAGATTCCACAGCTCACTCTGAATTTTTCAGATGTCAAAACTGAAAAAAAGAATACATCCCCTCCTTCTTCAGATAAAACCATTATTGCACCCAAAGTTAAAGATCGAACACACAATGTGACAGAGAAAGTTACCCAGGTAGGACACAATTTTACTATCAATTTTAGCTGTTTTTAAGGTTATTTTCTGCACCGTAAAACTCATTTCTTTTTCTATGAATGATTATCAAGAGAGGTAAGCCACTTATTCTCAGTCCAATTTATCTTGAGGTGCTGGGTGACCTTCTAATGTAACAGATAAATAAAACTGCAGACTATGATTTTATCTATTACAAGACTAAGCAAAATGCGCTTGCTTGGTTTTCTTGTTCCCTTTATTGCAGAAGTGGTTAACCTGCTATTCATCATGTTTGGGCATTTATTGTTTTGCTGCCAACTGTTGCATTATTAAGGCATGGGTTTTTTTTAAATATAATGGATGTGTCTGTTGAAGATTTAAGTGACTAATTGGGATTTACTCTTAACTGTGGCCTCTTTTTTGCACTTACACTGCTAAGTAGAGCCAGTTGACTTGGGGAAAAGAACTGTCTGAATTGATGAAAAGTCAGAGTAAAAACAGTATGTTCTACAGGAACAATATTTTATTGTTTTAAAATGAATATTGTAAGTTGTACTAGAGTAAAAAGGTACTGTCTAGCAGGAGTCCTGCTTTAAAGACTAGAAAAAAATGATTTGTACCTATTATACCAAAATACCTCCCTAAGCAGTACCCAGCTTTTGCTTACAAAGCACTCACATTGTTGGGAATTCATGACTCTAAAATTTGTGTCAAGTAAACAGTTTTGTGAGTTTTTTTTTTCAACAAACATTTTAACTCAGTATATTTGCTTAGCAAATCTTTTTATAAACTATCACAATATAAAGGTAAACTTGACCCTGATCTCTACCCCAAGCATTGAAGATTTTATATTGGTAAAGTTTCTCTGTAACTGTAATTACTACAAACAACACTATAGCAGTTTGTAAATACCCTCTTATGCGCAAGCTGAAATAGCTCTGTGAAGATTATAAATCAGTTGTCAATAGACCTGAGTAGTCTCTATTTATTTGAGATGAGAAATTATGTTATACCTCAAATATATAATTTGATATTTATGTAGTAATGAGGCTTTCTACCCTTGGCATTTTGCTTTTCTTAACTTCTACTTAGTAAACTGGGCTTAACAGTGGTACATGAATAGTCTACTGTTATTCGTAGTGGTATTGGCATCGTTTTGATAGCTTTGAATTTGACTTGTAATTGTTTTTTACCTTAAAAATTATATTATTTGTAGACCATAATCATAATATGGATATATGGAAATTAAGAGACTTTAGATATAGAAGGTTTTCATTCATTTACTGGGAGTTTGGTGGTAAAATATACATGTGTGTTCCTTGTGGGAAAAACAGTTGGAAATGGTGTCTGATATGCTTCTTTGTATAGAATAGTTTACACAATTTGTGGAGGATAGAGTCCTATCAGTGGTAGACTGTGGTTGGGGGCAAACTTCTGAGAAGTAGTTATTCATCCTGTGTTTGGTTGTTGCTCATTCTGTGTTTTCAGTAATTACATGCCAACAGCTTTATGGGCTCTGAGCACTTAGCAGTGTCTGGTACATAGAAGATGATTAATAGTGGCATTCCATTAATGAGAAGGTGGGAGAAGGAATAAATGAATGGATGAAACATCAAAAAAAAGCGATTTTAGAAATTGCACGGAAGACAGATCAGGGCCCTGCTGGTAGCCTAAGTGAATCAAACAGACGTGGTGGCAGAGCAGGCGTGGGGGGTCACAGGGACTGCAGCTGCAGGGCCGCTCCCGGGCGGATGGCCACCGCTCAGCTCCAGCCCACTGTGGTCATGCAGCAGTGCTTGCCCCGGGGTTTCAGATCTTCCAGTTTTAAATAGAATCTGGAAATCCAGAATTTAAGATAAACTCTTAATTTCTGTAAGCTAGCAAACTATTTCAATTTTTTTTAGGCCAAACAAAACACACTTGAAGGCCCGTGGGCAGCCAAGTTTGACCTTTGCAAAGTTTTCGGGAGCTTGGTTCCTCCCCAGGGCCCACCCTATCCTGCCACGCTCAGCAGGTGCGCTGCGCTGGGAGAGGGGAGATGCACGTGTGGATCGAAGGTGGCACCTGCTCTGGGGACTTTCTGAGCCTGATGAGACAGGAGACATTTCTGCAAATAGCCCTAACGAAGTCCTGGTGATAAGTAATACAGAAACACAGTTTGGGGGAAAGTAATTATACTTTAAGAGCGGGATTTTCAGAGAAGAAAAACAGGTGAGATGATTAAGATGGATCTGAAAGGTTACTTATGAAACTGGGTAGTCAGCGATGTTTCAGAGCACAACTCAGTCACTTGTGCTTTAATTCTGGCTGAGTCATTTGTTGTATGACGAGCACCACTGCATTGTGTGACACTGGGGCCAGTTTTAGTGATGGCGAAACTTCTCGGTGTTGATATGAGTTTAAGAGAGTGATGTGTGGACAGTGTTCATCACAATGCTGTGGGAATGACAAGCAATACCAACCATTATTCTGTGGATTAATGTTCTTGTATGACTTCTCCCTGCCCTCTTCAGCATCTCTGCAGGGTCCTTTTATCCACACCTTGCCAAGGCCTAGTGGAACACCTGGCGGAGTGGAGTTCACGAACCGTTTATGCAAGGAAGGAAGGGCGGGAGGGGAGGAGAGAGGAAGGAAAAAGAATTTGGCCAACCAGACAAGGGAAGGATTGAGAATCCCAGGGAGAGAAAACCGCAAGAATAAAGTTGGAGAGGGAAAAAGTCCACGTGTCTTCTGAGAACAAGTGGGTTCCTGGCCAGGGAGAGGCTGAACTCAGCAGGGGCTTGTTACTGGTTGGGGAGGTGCTGGAACTTTCCCCTTTAGATGGTTCTTCACTAACTTTTTTGCATAAGTGCCTTGGTGGGGTTGAGTAAAATGCAACAGCGGCCATCAAAAGGTTGGAGTTTTTTTTAAAAGATCTTATGCTTTCCCTTTAAAATCTCTGTGACTTTAGCTCCATAATACTTCAATATTTGTTTAAACATTTTAGAAAGTGGTTTTTCAATTGCATGCAATAATTTTGTTTGTTATTTTAAACATAAGAAATTTAGATGTAATATAATTTGCAATAGTATAATTACATCATCATGGCATCTGTACTCTAATATTCATTGTACCTCAGTCTTAAAAGTGTCTTAAACTACTTACCACCGACGGACTCTGGGGCCCACAACAAGGCCCCGTAGCTTTCCTACAGCTTCTCATACTTAACCCAGATCATCTCCCAAGTACCTCAATCGGAGGAGCAAGCAAGAAACCTCTTTAAAATGTTGAAAGATTAGAACTGGGTCTTATTTTATTAAGAATCGCTTTTTTTTTAAAAACATTTGAAATATACAGTGATAGGAAGGAGACTCTAGAGACAGACCACATCAGAAACTGTGGTTCTGATCAGAGATGATGAGGGACTAGGAAACTGGAAACTAGAAAAAAGGGGATTTGTAGGAATACTGTATGTTTTTTTAGTGCCTCCTTCGGCTCTTCGTAACAAACCTTCCAACTGTCTACATGTCGAACCAAACAAGGTAGAGATCAAATATTGAGATATTCCTCCTGCAGACATAGCCTCTGGAAATTCTGTTTAAGCATTTGATAGCAGAGTGATTCTTTCACTGTTTTCTCATTTGGAGTTTCCTGATCATAGCTATCTCTGAAATTCCTTTATTCACAACATAGAATGGCACCCGTTCCCTAGTCACTAAGAATATCTTGGTCTAACTCAAAGCCTTTACGATTACTCCCTCTGTTAGGATTGTATGGAAATTCTCCTTGTCAAGATACTCTAAACATAAATACTGTAGGCAGCCAGCAGTATTTACGTTACCAATGTTCTTATTTGTTTTATTCCCTTAACAGATTTGTATGGTAATCCATTTTTCAAAAGATGTCAGGGTTTTTGTCCATAAATCATTCAATTGTGAGTTTTAAACACTGCTCTGAGCACAGACAATAGAGCAGACATTAGGGAAAAAAGGCATAAATGAAAGAAACAGTTAATCTCAGCTCATGTTATGCTCTCTCACCATTTGGATCTTATCCCTGTTGTACACTGGCTAATTACTAATTAGCCAATTAGTTATTTGCCCTCCCTGCCCCCCAGCTAAAGTGAGCTTATTCAGAGGGGGACCTTCTTGTCTATCATTCATTCATTCATGTATCTGTGTATTTTTAATTCACTCAACAAGCATTTATTGAGAGCTCATATGTACAGTGTTTGGTTCTGGGAATTCATGTTAAAAGGCAAATTTTCTGCCTTCGAGAAGTAAGAGGGACAGACAAGTACAGTGTACAGGTATTGCAATGCAGTGTGAAGCATTACACTACAGGTAAGCGCAGAATGCAAAGAGTGTCAGGAGAGGAAACATTACCTATATTGGGAGTTTGGGACAGCGATTGGGGTACATAGACTCTTAGATGAGTTTTGAAACTTGAGAATTTTCTGAGATTATAAATTAGAATCCAGAGTGGGGCACACTTGGGGAACCGCAAGTATCAGTGAAGGAATGAAGCATGAGGTGTCTGTATTATTGGCCTAGCATAATACATAGCAGGTCAGAATCTTAAAAAATTCGGAAATGGACCACTGAAGGTATTGGAGAGAATTAAGCAAGAGTAACTCTGTTGGGGGAGGAGAGAAGCCAAAACAAATGCTTGCCTTCCAAATTCTTCTTTAAGCAAGATTCTGGTTTTTGCTATTGTTTTAGGTCTGGAGATTCCTGTTATTAGCTGGCCAAACTTTTGAATGCGTCAGTTCTCTATGTCATAGCCCACCTGATCTTCTTTATTCATTGAAGGAAATAAAAAATAACTCTGAGACGGTATAGATTTTTTTCCCCTTTAACTACAGTCCAGCTGGTACAGGCTGACGTGATGTAGTAGGGCCCAGTTTGGGGAAGCAGAACCTTGGTTGGCTAATTTCTACCAAATTCCACTGAAATGGTAGAGAGAAAACAATGAATTGGAAGAAAATTTGAGTGGGTGAAGAGCAAAGATCTGCCTTCACCATACAATTGTCGTTCTCAGTCACAGATCAAATTCTTGGCTATATCTGCCCTCTTTAAAATAAAAGTAAGCCAAACTTTTGTATTCTTGTATGATTTCATTATTTCTGAGGCTAGTTCTATTTTAAATGTTACACTAAGTTTTAGGATAAAATGTATCATTTTGTTGTTATATTCAGAATAAGACTACTGGAAGGTTTAAGAAGATGGCACTGTGAATTCCAGATCTTTCCTGGCCAGTCACTCTATCAGTCAATCCTGTAACAGAACACAAGTAATAGAAGCCTAACTGAAACAGCTATAAGCAAAAAATGAAAAGAGGAGAATACTCAAAATAATTAGTTTTGGGAGTAATCACAGAGACGTAGGTCACAAGAAAGAAATTCCTGAATGTTTAACAGGTTATATAATTTTGAAATCCACATAGAACTTTAAACCTAAAATAGATTCCCATTATTTAGGATTTGTTGAAGTATATTATTGGCATGAAAATAGAATTATGATAGATTTAATAATAGCTGACATTGATTGAGCACTTACTATGTGCCAGGCTCTATGCTAAGCGGTTTAACAGATTATTGATTTTAATCCACGTAACAGTCCTATGAGTCGGTGCTATTATTATCTATTTCACAGAGGAATCAAGCTTAGAGAGGAGGAAACAAGTAGCCTAGGTCATGCAGTAAATGGTGAAAGAAGCTTTCAGACTGAGGTCATCTGCCTCCAAAAGTGAAGTTCATAATCTCTAAAGTACATCCTCTATAATTCTTTTTTTTTTCCTATCTGTCATCTAAATTTACTCAGAGGTTAGCATGACATTGGGACATACCTGTGACACTAGGCTGTATGGCAAAATGTCATAATCTAAAAGTTTAGTAGTAACTAATTAGGAAAGTGAGTCTACAGAAATAAGGAAGAGAATGTGGTGGATTTTCTCCCAAACTCCTCAAACTCTTCAAAAAGCTGAATAAAACCATCCTTAATGGGATGTATTATCTCTGGTTAAGTTCATATTCCATTTTTCTTAAGCTAATTTTTTATTAGGATGGAGGTTTTGGTTTTGTTAGTGAGATGCCACTTGGTAGCAGAAAAAACAAAATTACATTGATATGACTGACATAAAGAACTCAAAGAATATAGTTTATTACTTTCCAGTGAACTTTGTACATTGTAGATATGCTCATTATTTCTTCATGTGACTCAGTGGCTCTCTTTAGAATAGAGTCAATGGCTCACCACTTATTTAGAAATGGAGATTGATTATAATGTGCGGACATTTCATTTCATTAGCTAATGTTTAAAATTATAAATGTGTGCAATTTGTGTGTATCATTGTACCTCAACAAAACTTAAAAAATTATATATCATGTCAGGCTTACATAGTACAAAATTTCTTAATGCTTTCTGTAATTTTCCTCAAATTAGGTAAACTCTGTCCCAAACTTTCTTCAATCATAGTATTAAAAAATATCTTCCATCAATTATACTTCAATAAAAAATTTTTAAATAAATCTTTCAGGCACAACTACAAATAGAAAGTCATTTTTTGTAGAAATACTTTTCAATAATAATGTCATTTTAATTCTGACTCCAGTTCAGATTTTGACACCAGCTGGGTGTTTTACAATTCAACTCAGTTCTGACACTATCTATGCAGAGATAGCTTCAGATGCCACAGATTAAGGGCTCAATTCCTCAGGACTGCCCCCCCGACTTCAGATGACAACTGCAAATCCTGGTGTCACCTGTGCTTCTGACCAACTGGCTGTAAATTGGAGGTTCCCTTGACCTCCTCCTTCAGTTAGGTTAACTTGCTAGAGACTCAGAACTCAGGAAACTGGTTTACTCACTAGTTTACCAATGTATTACAAAGTTCTTGAATGAAGACACTTATGTTCCTGTAGTGTTTGGGCCCAGCATGATGGCATAAGGAAGTGTTCTGTTTCACCAGTCTAGAAGCTCTCTGAGCTCCCTCCTTTTAGGGTTTTTATTGAGGTTTCATTACATAGGCACGATTAATTAATTCACTGGCTGTTGTCTATGAATTCAACCTCCAGTCCCTCTCCCCTTCCTGGAGGTCAGAGGTAGGCCTGAAAGTTCCAACCCTCTAATTATGTGGCTGGTTCCTCTGGTGACCACCTCTCATCCTTACCAGACTTAGAGGCCTTCCAAAAGTCACCTCATTAACATAACAAAAGACACTTTATCTCTCTCAACACTTAGGAAATTCCAAAGATTTAAGAGTTCTCTTCCAGGCATGAGGACTAAGACCAAAAATATATTTCTTATTATAAATCACAATATCACAGTCATGAATTAAAAATTACACCTAATTGAAAAGTCTATTTTTCAACAGTTATTTTTATAAAGCCACCTTGATTCTTCACTCTTGAAATTACAAAAAACAAAATTCACAATACTTCTACACTATGATTTAAATGTTTCCTAAACCTTATATTTTGTCTAAACTAATATAAGTATTATGCAAACCTCTGTAAAACTGTGCAGATCATCTTGAACTGCCAGAAATAGTAACAATCACAAAATTCCAAATTAAATTTGAAGTGCAATGCAGGAGTCCAAAATTGCCTCTGAACACTTCCAGTGTAATATGACACTAGTTTTGCCTCCATTATCTTACTGTTATTTATAGAATACCATCAAACTTGGTTCAGCAAAACAGAATCACCATCTAATGTTTTCCCCATATGCTGTATTTGGCCTATGTCTATACATGAAAATGGAAAAGAAAAACAATATATATAGATGCTGCAAGTCAGAGTAAAGTACATTCACCAGGATAATTTCAGTGTCTGTGAGTGCTTACTAAATGTAAGTCAGTATTGTGTACAACAGTGATACAAAAATATATAAGTCAGCTTCCTTGCCTTTAGGGGCCTCTGATTGAATGCAAAGCATTGATCCTTGAGAAGCTTGATTATATGTTCTAGTTTTCTCTGGGAAAATAAATATATTATAAAATCTAGTCAATGATGAGGAAAGGATAAAGAGTCACTAAAGACAAGTAAGTGGTGGTTGACTACTGCAAGCATGTAGTGTGCTATATACATATTAAATATAAAATAAGGGTGTTCATTATTTTGAAAAAAAAGTGTGTAATTTTTGAAAAGTAACAGATTAATTTTCTATTTTCACTGAAAACTATATGCATATCAAAACTGATCATTTGCTGACATCTTCCAAGTTAATGTTTTATTTCAGTTTTAAACACCTTCATTAGCAAAAATGTCATACTTCTCCAAACTCTAGATGATGAAGGAATAACATCCCTGGTAGCCACTGATTAAGAGCCATTGCTTGTAAAGCAAGCATTTAATGTGTAATTACTTTTAAAGAGCACCTGTTTGCTTTTTTACATTCATCAGATGGACATCTTTAAATGAAAGGAGGAAAAATGTCCTTTTCTTTACAAGTTCTGTCAGCCAAAGAAACCAGGTTGAAAGAAGGTGCATGAGATAAAGAAGTAAAATACCAGTGGTCAGAAAAGACAGGTAAAAATAATTTAGTTTAGCATACATAGCAATAGCCTGGTTGCCATGGAAACCAAGACAAGAGATTGCAGTATCCGTTGCCAAGGTGGTTCGGTTTTCATCACCCCAGTTAGTATAAGCTTTGGGTTAAAGTCAGTCTCTGGGACAGAAAGGAAGCACTAGAGGGGAGTTCCTTTGCTCATTTGCCCTCCTGTCCTAGAGGTTGGGACAAACATAGTTCAAGGTGAGCTGCCTAATGAGAGTGGGCAGAAGCATTAAATTGTTCATGTTTCATAGGATGAGAATTAAGGAAGGGATTTTTATCAGGTATGGATAGGTATACAGATGCTGCAAGTCAGAGTAAAGTACAGTCACAGCACTTTGACATACCCAAGCAGCCCAAGGTCTTGTAATATTAAGTATCTATGAACTATTCCTTGAGTTAGGAAGTAGATTCAGCCATGGAATCCAATTTGAGGTAAATCTCAAATAAGAAAGTATAGAAAAAAAAAAAGATCTCCTTGATTATCTTAGTGGTGAAATTGTGAGTAATATATTTCCCCCTTTAGCTCTACTTCTCTGTATTGTGCAAATCACATTTATAATGGAAAATACATAGTTAGATAATAAACCCTCTAAAACTCAATGGCTGTGAAAGAGTTCATTAAAAAGCAGTTAATCTTCATAGAATTTTTGAATTTAAAGGAAACTTAAATATCATCTTCCCTAGTTTTTTTTTTTTTTTTTTAAACTTCCTGACCAGTGGAAATATCTGGATCTCCTTCTCTTCTCTATCCTCCCACCCCCTGGAAATTCAGCAAGTTTCAAGGGAGCCTGAAGGTTCTGAATTTTTAACAATTCCCCGTTGCAGCCTCTACTCCCACATTATTAAGAATTATGATCAGGAAAATTTGGGAAACTTGGATGTAGCCTCGTTTTTCCATTCAACCTGTAAAGTTAAAGCTAAAAAGAGAACCCAGTAAAGACCTAGCTTTTGTATTTCTTCATTGTTGTTGTACATTTGACTGTTTCCATAGATTTCTTGATGAGATAACTGGTTCAGTTATATATTCTTGTGATGTTTTAATTATAATATATTTGTTTTAAAAAAGTTAATTCTTATTTACACAGTTCATACTGGAGAAACAGGCTTACTTTCATGGGAGAACTACTGAGTACAGGGAAAAGTCCTGCCATATTGAATTCCTATGCAAATTGTCTAAGAAACAATCTCCATTTAAGAAAGTTTACCTAGGCCGTGCTGTTTCATATGTCAAAACACTGGTCTCACAATTGTTTCCTAGAATAAATGTTTTCTTAGTCAAATAATATCTACTCCCCAGACTCATAGACATAGAATACAAACTTGTGGTTGCCAAGGGGGTGGGAGGTGGGAAGGGACAGACTGGGATTTCAAAATTTGTAGATACTGACAGGCATATGCAGAATAGATAAACAAGATTATGCTGTATAGCACAGGGAAATATATACAAGATCTTGCGGTAGCTCACAGCGAAAAAAAAAAGTGACAATGAATATATGTATGTTCATGTATAACTGAAAAATTGTGCTCTATACTGGAATTTGACACAACATTTTAAAATGACTGTAACTCAATTAAAAAATGTTAAAAAAAAAAAACCTACTCCCACCAACAAATTAACATGGCAAATTGACATATTAAAAGTTCTACCACAGGGAACTACATTCAATACCTTGTAACAGCCTATAATGAAAAAGAATAAGAAAAGAAATACATGTATGTGTATAACTGAATCACTATGCTGTACACCAGAAATTAGCACAACATTGTAAACTGACTATACGTCAGTAAAAAGAAAGAATTAGAACTTCTGAAAAGTCCTAAATTAAAGGAATTTGAAAAAAAATGCTTTATCCAACACTTCTCAAGCTTTTTTGATGAAATAATCCATTTTTAATTGCTTTTTCTGTATATAACTCTTGATACCATGAGGAATTCATATTTCAGGAAGATTCTTTAGGAAATACTAGCCTACACACTTTTTCACAGATAACTATGAGCATTGTACATGGATGTGTTAGAAATGTTAAAACTTTTCAAAGAAAGAATGTGTGGATAGGCATTAGGTAATAGCTGTGGGAAAGCAGCAAGTCATAATAGGAAGTGTATTTTTCTTCCTTGTTTTAATGAAGCCCATTTAGATTTTTTTTCCCAACCATGTACCAAATATAGAACTTAGCTTAGAGAAGCTGAAAAAATACAGTATATCTATTTCCTTCTCTGTTTTAAATACCATATTTATTTCCTTTTTTGTTTTAACTATATCTGTTACAAGTACACCCATATTTTGAAACCTACTCCTTTAGAATCACTTGAGTGTAAATGGAAAAATATGGGAGGCAGGTTCACACATAAAAAATGTCTAAGTCTTTCTTCTGAGAGTAACATGGTGAAAGCTGGCTAAAGAATGGAGAATGGAAAACTGTCTTTTTCTGCCCTTGTCCCAGCATCCTGAAGATGGTGACACTAATGATGGGGACAGAGATGAGGTGACCTGTGATGTGAGAACCAGGGGGCACAACCATGCTATTTTCCACACTTCCTTGGCTCCTCCATTTCCTGTTGGTGTCTCAGTTCTCCTTCTCACAGGTGGCAGAAAATATTTAAATATGGTCTGCAGCCAAAATCTAGTTTCTGGAGTCTGTTGATCCTTCTCTCATTTGAAGCAAAAAGTCAAGCTGAGAAATCCCTACACCATTTTTGGGAACCCAGGCTTAATTTTCAGGTCATGGCAACAACACTTGGTGAGATTGAGCAACACAAGTCAAAGGGGAAAAAGAATGTAATAGAGAGAAATATTCTACGCCGTTTCTTGGTTGACTGGCAGCTGTCAGTTGAGTTGTACAATCCTGTTTTGGAAGATAAGCTGTCATTTGTAAATTATGCCCATAACTACATCCATTATTCATGGGTTGGTAGTGGAAAAGAGTGATTTCAGGCACCGAAGTTTTCCTACCTGCAGGCACTTGAATTACTTTCAAAATTGACTTCTCTGTTACCTCTCATTTTTTTTCTACCATTGTCAGATCCTACGAGCCTACATTTGTTTCCAGTGAAGAAAAGACTTCTTTCCTTTTCCTAGGTTTTTTCCCATAGAAATGAATGAATAAATTGTGATGAACAGAGCTCTTGAATTCTAGTAAATGGACAACTGCAAGCATGAGATGTCAGTATAAAGTTCACTTAAAAAAAGTATTTTCTAAAGAATAAATATCACTATTCACTCTACAGTCTATTACTTAAACATGAGCAAAAACTAAGGCATAAGCCTACTGAATATTAGTAAGAGAGTTTATTATCATATTTTTGCATTTTAGATTTTATATTGTTTATATAATAAATTAGAATAACCTCTCAGCTTAGACTTCTGATTAGTCCTTTTAATATTTTGAATATGTTTCTTGTACATATTACCCCAAGTTTGTCTGCATTTTGAAACCAAACTGCGACTCCTTTAGAATCACTAAGGTCGAGAAGGGCAGACAATCAGTGTGCAGGCAGATTGAGGGTTTCTTGCTTTGGAGGCAGTTTTGTTCCATCCTGAATCCTCAAACCCTTTTTTCTTAAGTTCAGGGAAAACAACAAAGACACAGATTCCTTAGTTCCTATTTCATTTCCATGCAATGATCTCTAGCATATCAAACTGCCAAGGAAAGAATTATTGCACGCTGGATAAATTAGGGTTCATCCTGACAATTGTGATCTCTCTGGTGTCTTTACCATGTTACTGCTATAGCAGTAAAGAAAAAAAGAATATAATAAACGGAAATACTCTAGTGCTGTTCTGCAAGAAACTTCCTTTACAAAATATAAAACTGTCATAATGCAATTGTTCCAATAGTTTTGAAACGTGCTCCTCAGTGTACTGGGTGCCAATAAGCAGGATGGGTCATTGAGACCTCCACATCACCCCCAAATTCAATCAGACAGGCTTTATTCTAAGTGGCTTTATATAATAGCTTTCTCTTGAGGATATGTGTATCTGTGTGTGTGTGTGTGTGCTGAAGAATGTGAGAATGTGAAAGGGCCAGGCACTCTAAACAAACTTTGGTCTAGTTCTCTTTTTATTTTGTGTTTTCTGTTATCAAAACTGCTTAGACTTTTTCATTGATTCTGGTCATCAAGTCCTTACATTTATAAAAAATTTTGAGTTACTTGAATTATCCAGAGTCCCACAAATTGTTAACTGCACACCCAAGACTAGAACCTTTATTTCTAGATTTGGTACTTCCATTTTGGAGCAGGGCCGTTTTAATTCCTTTCCATCTAAACTGCCAAGGTCCCAGAATCCCATCAGCCTCCTGGTTCAGCTCCTGCAAATCTCAACCCTCTTCTCCACATGATAAGTGGCTCAAGAAGTATAAACAAAGTCATTACCAGAAGAAACTGGAGTTTTCATAACTAGTTAAAACCAAGTAATCAAACAGCAGGCTACTCTTTTGAACATGAATAGTCTATTTTCTGCCTCAGGAATAGGACAGAAAATTAACTTCGTGGGGAAACAAATGACTTTTTTAACACAGTCACTGAAACTGACTGTTATTACTCATTTGTTCCAAGAATATTCTCAGAAAAAAAAAATCTAATGCTACTTTTGTGCCAACAGGTTCAAATGTAGACTTGATGTTCGTTGTCAAGAAGAGACACAATATACAAGAACATTAAAAAAACAACAAAGAAAATAGTGAACTTCTGTTCCTTAAGAAATTATTTTTATCATTGAAAAGTAGAATTTCTAAATGTTGTCAAGAACAGTAATTCATACTACAGAATCTCTCTTTCATTGTATGTAAAATTGAAGTCCAAATCAAAAGGCCATATAGCAAAATACAGAAAGAAATAGGTGCCTCATGGGTGGAGGAAGTAACCTGAAACGATTAGCTAGCATGGCCGGCCCCTTGTCCACAGTATTTGAAGAAGTTTTAATGTAAAATTGTGAAATTATTGGCTTTAATGTAAGACTTCTATTACAGTATTTTTGGTGCAGTTTGCACACACTTACATCTCTGTTTGCCACCCACGTGGAATATTAAATTAGCTATTTTTAAATCTATGAAATTCAAGAATGAAATTTGAGAGCATATAAAGATGAGAAATATACTTTGTTATTTGTTCTACATTCTGTTTTTATTTCCATAGCTTGTGAAGCATTAATTCCTTATTAATAGGAACCTTTCTTCATCCTCAACTCTTGAGAATAACCTCAGAACACAATTACTAGTTCGTAACAGTTCTAGGAATTTTGAGTTACAACATGTGAAAATTAACTTGCTAATAATTGAAATATATTCAGTTGGCACTTGATATTCAGTTTGTGTTCTAGAAAACATTAAGAATAGACTTCGAAGTTTGCAGGAAAATATTTATTTTCGTGTAGTTATCAGGAGAAGTAGGAAAGATTCCTGATTAACCTGTTAAGGCTAGGAGACCTGCTTCTACAGCATTTTCAATTTCCCAAAGTCCTGTAGCTGTAGAAAGCAGCAGACATCAATAATAATCTTTCTCTTCTATTGCTTTGGCTTAATGCTGAACCCAAGTGACCTGCTGCACACCTTGATTCTGGTTCAACCTGTGAGCTTAATGCAGCTATTTAAAAGTACTGGAATTGTTTGAAGCTGTTATTCCCAACACTGTCTCAGAAAACTTTATTTTAATGGGTTAATTCCTTTTTTGTACTGGAACCCACATGAACGAACTTTCATATACCCTTTAGAATCAACTCTTCTCATCTTCCTGGAAAGCAAACACACACATGCACACACTGCAGAAAACATTTGACTGTCTCCTCTCCCCAAAGCCCACTTGTACACTATGCGTGCTCTCCCCTTTCCTTGCCTCTTGTACCTCATTCCTCATCAGCGTGCACTGTCTGCTCTGGGAAAACTGTCACCTTTAAGTTCCACTTGTCCTGCTTATGACAAGACCTGGAGGTTTGTTTGTAGTGATCCCTAGACATGCAATATTATCGTCTTCTTCTCTTTATACCAACTCCTACCCATTTCTGAGATCATAACAGTTCTAGGAATTTTGAGTTACAACATCATCTCCAGGTAAATTTTTCAGGCTTCCCAGCTTGCATTGACCTCTCTCATCTTTATACTCTATAAGAATACTTGGTTTCACACAAGAAAACAATTTACTTCCATGCTGCTTTGTATCTCTTGGAAGATGGAAAAATGATGATAGACAGACAGACAGACAGACAACGTGTGTGTATGTGTGAGTGTGTGACTTTCTTTCATCTTCCTAACTATCTTAAAAAATAGGATTTATCACATCTTTTAAAATATGCCCCCAAAAACCTAGCACACTGATCAACTGGTAATCAGACTAGATAAAATACCAGTTTATTTTCTCGGAACTCACAAGAGAAGATTCTAACTTCTGATAATACTTTTTTGGCAAGAAGAAATAGGACTTCATGTGTCCATTCATTTAACATTTTTGAGTTCTTTATAAGTGCCCAGCAGGTCAAAAAAAGACATATAAAAGTTAACTATATCCCCCTTTTTATATACTCTGTCCTTTTCACCACTGAGGGGAGAGGCAGGAAATAATGGGGAGACACTTTGTTGGAAAGCACACCTGGAGGTTGACCAGTCTGGGCTGAACTGTAAGAGGTCGAGACTGATACCATTAGTGTCTGAGTGAAAATAGGAGAATGTTACCTGGATTCAAATTCCAGCCCCCACCACTTAATACTGCCAATGTTCTTGTCTGCATTGTTCAATCCTTTTTTGTCTTGGACCCCTAATTAGCATCTAAATAAGGATAATATATTCCTTGCTGTAAACACTCATTAATGTTTAGTGTCAGGTCCAAGGCAAAAGAGCAGATGACTCTTATTCTCCAGATATGTACAGAGTGTCTGCTCTGATAGGACACTGTGTTAGAAAGTCTGGTTACAATGGTGACATATTCCTGCCATCTCATCAAGTGGGCAAAGATGGAAAGGTTAATGGAACCCATAACAAAGTATGATAGAGGTTCTACTATGGAGAAGAGGGTTATCTGTGAGCAGAAAAGGAAGGGGCATCAAGCCCAGTCTGGAGGAGACAGAAGAGGCAATGCCTACATTGAAACATTTAAGAGATAAGAAGCTGGAGGCTGTTAGGCAGCTAGAGACATGGGCAGTGAGGGCATAGGGCACACACTAACATTAGCACAGAGATTTTTAAACCTAGTGACTTCTTGCTCTATAAGGGACCGTTCTCCCTGGTCTGTATGCCACTCCGTAATACTTCTTCCATGTCATGTGTGACTATCTGACAGACTATCTAAATGTTCTAAAGTAATATACAAAATTATAAACAGAGTTTATTTAAAAATAAATGCTCTCAGTTCGTCTCATGGTTATAAGAATCCATGTTTTCTGAATGTTGCTAATTTGGTTAGAGTATTTCATATAAAAAGCTGCATGAAAAACTGCGAATTTTGTTCTCACTGGGGTATTTTTTGCATCTTGAAGGATGCAAACTCATTAACTCAAATGAATCTTTTATTGATGGAAACATGGTAGGGAGAGGTGAAGGGATAACAGGTGAAAGAAAAGAGATGTTTAAGAAGCAGCCCTTCTGGCTCTGTCTGTATCCTCCCAGATTCCCTGCCACTCTGCCTTCCTCTGGTACCACCCAACCCCCCTCACCATAATCATTCCCTTCTCTTCACCCCAGAATGAGTTAGGGGCTCAGTAAAACAGTCTTCTCCTGAAGAAGGGGTATTCATAGTGATTCAAAATAAATTATGAATGTGGTGAGCTTCTTGTGTTTTTCATAGACTGGACCATTTGCAATTTAGTAGTAACTGACCAAGAAAACTAAGAAAAATACATGCACCACAGGTGACTATTTAAAATTGTGGCATTTCAATAAAACCTAGATTTTTTTTCAAAAACCAAAATGCTTATATTAAATAATCAGAGCTCCATTTTCTATAGCTTAATCTAGAGCCTACCTTCCACTAGAGATGTTCTTTCCTCTCCTAAGGTCTTGAAATATCTTCATTAAACTCTTGAGAAAGCATGGTCTCCTTGGCAAAATTATTCTTAACAAAATATTAGGTTACATTTGCAATACCGTCAAATAAAATCTCAGATGACATTGTCATGAAGTAGAAATTAAAATAAATTTCATTCCTCTACCTTGAGGCCTGCATTTATTTTCATTCTAAGAATGATGAAAAATTAGGAATTAATAGAACTTGTAAAAGGCATGCAAAGGAGTTCTATCAAGACCCCTCCAAAAGGGTTCCCAGATAGGTAACAATATTTTTCTTCAGCTCTTGAAATCCAAGTCTAGTCTACACCTAAGTCATCATACAAGTAGGAAAATTTTTCACAACACACACACACACGAACAATTCTGTTACCTCAGTCCTTTGGAGACATCATTTATTGTGTACCTAAGGCACAAGACACTGCCTACCTGCTATGCACAAGCAATGTACCATGGTGACTTCCTCTGATAAGTCAAAGTGGGGAGACAATTTCTAATATATGACATAATTAGAAAATAAACCACAGAGCTGTGTATAACTAAAGGTAACATGTATGGGTCAGGCCATATCTGAAATTAACATTCAGGTAAAGATTATATCCATGTGGTCAGAAGAAACTTCATGGGAAACAGAGGACTTGTTCAGGACCCTGGATGATGAGCAGCATTTGGAAGAGTGGAGAGGGTGCTCTAGACGTGAGGGTGAGGCTGGGCCAAGGCTCAGCAGTGGAACTGAGAAGGGAGAATTCAGAAAAACACTCTCTTATAATGTCATGATGACCTTGCACTTTTTATTCTCCACACCAAATTATCGTAGTTCCTTCTGAGTTTCCTCAGATGAATGTCTTTGGAGTGCTTATTTGTCCTATGAATGTACATGTAAATTTCATCTAATCTATAAAAATTGAACAGGGATCAAAATTGATTTATGCTTAAATTGTGAAAGGTAATTTCTCATTTAACTGAATTTTGATTTGTGCTTTGGGTACAGGTTATTTTCTCCCATTAATAAATAAATGTGCTTTCTTGAATCCACAAGAATATATAAAGTTCATAGGCTTTTGCTTCCCTAGAAATCGAAGTTCTGATAGTCCCATAACAAAATAAAATCTTTGATCAATTTGTATTCTTTTGTGCATACATAATTAGCATTAATTTTAAAAGATAAATAATTTATATTCAAGTTATCAATAAATATTAGATATAAATTCAATGTGTTGAATGACCCTTTATATAATTTGAAAGAAGACTTTTAGATTCTCATCTTCCTCATTCCTGCTAGAGGAAGTTAATATTTTCCAGTAATTGAGTCATTTCCACTTAGCTAAATTTAAAGTACACTACCTCTCTCCCCTCCCTTGTGGTTTCTGTGAACAGATCTGAAGCCTTCAAAATAAAAATTTCCCACACATTTTATTTGTGTTAGTTCTGCTTCCTTCTTAAAAGCACCAGGAAAGCCCAGGGAGCTACAATGATTAATGACCTGTTCTAGAGTTTACCTGCTTTATAAAATGTGCTGAATTCCAGAGCATAAAAGAAACTCTGAAGTAGGTCAGGAGCTTAAACTGCCCGAGGGCCTACCTTAGACCAAAGGCAAGCAGGTTTGAAATTAAATTAGAACCATAAATTGCAATGAGTCATGATTCAGTGGCTTCGTATTGGACTGGAAGATGGGGAACTACAATGTGTAATAAAAACCTAATTCATTCAGACTGATGCAATTTTGAATTTGAATTAATTCAGGTGATGACCTGGTTCGAATAGGTTTATGCGTTCTGTGAAGTGGGTTGTGGTGGGGTGGAAGAGAGAATTTGCAAAATGAATTAAGGAAATATTTAGCCTATGAGAGTAGAGACCAATAAAATACATTTAAGAATTACTTTAGAAGAGTCACAGAATGAATATGCTAATTGCAAATAATTCCTTATTAAACTTAAAATTTTTATACCAAACAAGTAGATGAAATCTGTAAGATGTTCCCCACTAAGGTAACACATGATGCTCTGTGACCTTAAGCATGTCACAGTTGATGGCAGGATAAACTGTTGGCCCTCTTCCATCTCTAATAGTCTATAGTCTATAATTCACATGGGAAAACTACTGAAGCTCCCAAAGCTGTAAAGAACAACTAAGTGGGAAGAGAAGAGGTATTAATGGGAGATGGAGATAGCATCTTACAGGAGAAGGCTAGATTCCTTGGTCCAGGAAATGACTGAGAGCCTCAAGGCAATTATTCCAGATGTGTGAGCTCTGCCTGTCTCTGGTCTCACTCTGTGTGCCCCATTTCAGCTTAAGTATCATTTCCTCAAAGTGCCTTTCTTAACCACCACCACCTCCATAAGATGAAGTTAAATGCATCCAATTTTACAATCTCATAGTACCTTCCTTTGATTGCTTTTTACACATATCACTCCTGTAATCAAATCTTTGTGTGGTTATTTGTGTGATGCCTGTCTTCTCCCACTAACATGTAAGCACGATGAAAACAGGGACTGCGCCTTTTTTGTTTTCCATGGTTTTCCCAGTATCTGATACATTGTAGGTGCCCAGTAAATGTCAGGCGGATGGATGGGTGGATGAATGGCTATATAGGAAGAGCAGGCATATATTTGAGGAGACAAGGTGGAGCCAGATTTCTACTAAGCCCCTTTCTAAATCTATTATGGTATTTGGCTCTTAAGAGCTGAATAGTATTTTATCCAGT
This sequence comes from Vicugna pacos, assembly GCF_048564905.1. NCBI lineage: Eukaryota > Metazoa > Chordata > Mammalia > Artiodactyla > Camelidae > Vicugna > Vicugna pacos. Next base: position 37,216,546 of record NC_132991.1, on the reverse strand, counting down.
AATATAAAGAGACTGAAAATAAGGAAGCATTAGAACAAAATATTTTGTTGTAGAGTTTATATTTTTGCCTCATACGTACATCAGTATTATTCTCTGAGAAGATAGAAATGATAGGCTGCTTTTTCCAAGGCTTGCCAACTGCAAAAATGAAAATAAACATTTTTTAAAGTAAAACTTCCTCCATTTAAAATCTTTCTTCTCTATCCTATCTGTGAAGCCGACAAGGAAGACCCGGTTGACTTTTTTCTCAAGTCTGCTTGTTGGGGACGATAGAACTGGAAGTGGAAAAAGAGCCAAAAGAATAAGAATGTGGCTGGTGAGGCTGCCAGGCACCTTTGTCCTCCACACGCTCTGGGTCTTGGCTTTGCCTCTTGTGCCCCTGCTCGTTTACTCTCAAAAGACTCATTACTCTCTGAACACTTGTGATGCCTGCAGGGCCTTAGTCTCCTACTGGGTGAGTCCAAGCCAGGAGGTGAGCACTCCCACCCCTGAAGAGATATCATGGCAGGAAAACCTGCAGAAGGTCAGGAATGAGGAGAAGCCCTTGAACGTTCAAGATACTGCCCTTAATTGTTCCCAAGTCCCAGGCAAGAATTTTACACTCCTCTTTCACTCATCTTTTTCTTCTCTCTGCAGTTAGGAAATCCATCTTTAAAAATCAGCTTTAATAGGTGGCAGTGAATGACAAAGATTATGTGGCTAGTCTGAGCCTTAGATGTCCTATTCCCTAACTCCGGAGGTAAATGAAAGGGATGTCTCCTTCTCCTGACCAATGCACATTTTTATCACTGTAATAAAAACTTGCAGAAGAAATGGGGGTCTTAATCATATGCAGACCACTTTTGACATCTGAGAAGCTATGTTTCTACTAGAAGTAACAACCAGATCTTATTTTTTGAAGCTTCCAATTTGCAGATACTCTCTGGAAAGGTATTTTCTCTTCAGCTCATAAGGAAACAACACGTAATGTTTTCTGCCATTATCATTTACCACAGAGAGAATAGGCGGTAACCACTGTGTCATGGATCATCCCAAGATGAGTTGTAGTTAAAGATGTTTTTAAATGTATTAATAAAATGCACTAATGAATCTATAATTTTAAAGATATAGAGCAAATGATATATAGCTTAGCAAAATGAAAGTAATTTAAAATGAACTGGTAAGAAAATCCTTCATTAGTTTAAGATTTATAACCTTTATTTTAAATATACATTACGTTAAAGATCTGAAAGCTGCTATAAAAATCACCTCGTTTCAGCGTCTGTCTTCATAACAGAGTAAATGATAGTCTCAAGATAATGAGTTTTTCTGAATTACTGAATGTATTAAAGGTGCTCTGAGGTATTCTTATCTGACAGTAATCCAGGCAAATATTAATATTTTGAATCAGACTTTGATATAATGAATATGTCTTGGAAGATTAGCACTAGAAGTTTGCTTTGTGTATAAAATTCCAGTGTAATTTTGACCAAAAAGTTTTAAGAACATTATTTCAGCAGGTTACAATGAGAGAGCTGAGGACTGATAAACTGAATTTCATTAGTGGGCGCCAGACTCCTTTAATGAGATGACAAGCTTCAGAGGCTTCATCCAGGTTCTAAATGTTCTGGACAAGGCTTGCCAATTTGCTTTGCTGAAGGCAAAGATATTCCCCCAACGGAAGGGTCTTCTCCGGTTGCAGTTTTCTGGGTTAATGTATTCTAGGCTGAATTCTCTCACCCATTGATTGCTGCCCTAGGAATTTGAGTGTTCACACAAACTAGCAAACGTCCACCAGACGAGCACCAGCAATGCCCAGCTGGCTCTCTGTCCCCCATGGGAAATTTTCTCAGTCAGAGCCTGGTAATTGTTTAGTGCAGCTGCTTCAGTTTCAAGGGTGCCAGCTCATCTGAGCCAACTGTATGCACGCAGCCCATGACTCATGAGACTGAGAAAGTACACATCGCGGGTGGGTGGGGGCCTTCAAGGACTCCATTTTAAATTTGCTCTCTTCTTTGTCAACTGTTTGGGGGAGAAAATGTAATGAAAGGCAGTTATTTAAGGGTTATAAATATCCTATATACTCGTGAAATTCACTATAGGAGTACGTAATCATCTCATCTTCATCAAAAAGCTTGGGCTGTATATCTAACAGTAACTTGGCTGTATTGTGTGTGTTACAACACCAGCTGTACTGTAACACCTGTGGTTTCTTCCGTACACCCAGATATGGCTTCTGTAAAGAGCTGGCTTGAGATCTGGAGTGAGCGGCAATCGGGGTGGAGGCTGGGGACGCAAGCCCCATTACCTGGACCCATGCCATGCTAGCTGGCATAAAGACTCACTATCAGGTCTTCCAAAATTATACTAGAAATACAAAAAATATACTTTGTTGGAAAAGTAGACAAGACCAGATTATCATAAGGCAATTTGAATTCATCTGAGCTTTATTGTCAATTAGAGGCAGTAGCGTCCTCCCGGAAAAATCCTCCTACATAGTATTCTGTACACAAATGGCATCATTAAACAGTGTCAACCTGCCACACATGTATTAAGTGTCTCCAGTGTGGAGGCCATTGTGACCTCTTGCAAGGCTGATTCCTTTGATTAGAAAGCCTTTCCCCATTACCCTTTATCTGATGATCTTTCATTTATGCTTAAACATTCAATCCAGGAGCCCAGTTTTCCTCCAGGAAACACACGCACGCACACACACACAATTCTGGGTTAGGTGGCCCTTCTTGTACAGGACCCTAGTTCAGTGACTGGCACATAGTAGGTCCTGAGTATATGTGGCTTGAATGATTTAATGAATGGATGATTGGAAGGATTTCTGATGTGGTCTCTTTCCTTCTTTATTTCTAGATACTATTTTTTAACATAACTTACTCATCCCTTCATCCTGGTTCCATAAGATATTTTAATGATAGTTTTGAAGAGACTGCTGCCCAAACAAGAGTTCTCTAGATCAAAGAACATGCTTCTCTTCATTTGTAGTTCTTAAGACACAATTTAGATAAAAGTCTATATTTCTTTCACTGACTTCCAGTTATTTGGGATTTTTGAAGTCTATAATTCCATAATAACTGCATTACTTCACAAGTCAAACTCCTCAGATGGGCATTTAAAACTTAACACAATCTGCTCCTTCATCCACACCATCCCCACACCCCTTCTTCCTTTTCTCATTCTCAAATACATACACACATATACTAAACACACACGCAGCATAAGTACACAAATGCACATATTCACAAACACGCACATATATACCAGGAGACTAACTGCTTTGGATTCACTCTTGGTGCTTGTTAAAATTCAGATTTCTGAGTCTCACCAAGGCTCAAAGGGCAAAGGAGAGGAAATCAGCCTTTGACAAGTTTTCTAGGTAATCCCTATTCATGGAAAGCCTTAAAGATCACAGCCCTTGTCCTGCTGAACAATCTTGTTGGACTTGACTCCAAACTTTACTAGTGTTGTGGCCTTTTCCTGAAAAGCATGTCATTTCCAACTGAAAAAAAAAATTCCTAGTTATCCTTCAAGATTGACTGAAATAGCACCGTTGTCAAGCATCCCAAGCTGGCCCCACACCAATTGATGGACCTTGCTTGGCTGGCCCTTGGCACATTTTATGAAAATTACTAGTTTGCACATTCATTCTCCAGGTCAGTTCAAGAGCAGCTTTAGTTCAGGAACCACCTCTGACAGCACTTCTGGCTCAGGGTCAAAAGTAGTCATTACTTAGTCAATGTTTCTTGAAATTTTAGCTATTACTTTAAAATGTATTTTTGTTCTCCTATGTATTATGTTTTATGAGTCTGTAAGACTTCACTTTTTCTATATAAAATAAAATCTCAAAACAATATTAAGCCATTACATGCCACCTTCACTTTTCAAAAACATTATGATGAAGAATAAATAGCTTGTCCAAGATATATAATTAGGACATTAAATTCTTCTACCAAGACATTTTGTTGATAATCTTGCATAATTTGAAACAGCTGGCTGAAAACTAGATAATGTACAGATTTCAGTTGCATTGGCTTAATAGCTTTATATTCCTTAGTACAGGGCATAAGGTCAGAATGTGCTGGTATTTTTATTTATATTTTGATGTCCCAATTATTTTAATGCTTTAAAATTGCTGCTGAATTTTTCTTCTCTAATTGGAACTTGGAGTGTTGTAAGTAGCCAGTAATCAGACTCCTCCAACTTAGGATGAACAAATTGCCAGGATTCATAACTAAACTAAATGGGGCCGCTGCTGAGCCCACCACTGCCAAGGTGGCTACTCTAAGATGGAGAGGACCAAGAGATGTGAACATAAAAACATCTGAGCAACTGACAGAGCAGGCTCCTGGCTCGTAAATGTTCAAGGTCACCAGCTGATTGAGCATGTTGGATTACATGTGGAATTCTATTGACACATTGATTTTAAAACCTTTGGTGAAAAAATCACGTTCAGCTTCTCTGTGACATGATAATTTCTTCTAAACTCTGACTAAACTCTCCCCAAAAGGCAGACAATTTAAATAGCCTTCCAGCCCTTATTCAGTGTGGCGTCTTCTAGGCTGTACGGTTTTCCTTTTAATATCTTGTGAATTCCCAGAGCAAAGCCTCCCACTGCCATAGGAAGGAACTAAAATCCATCCTGAAGTCAAACAGTATTATTTGGAAATGACATGCTGGTTTTGGTAATCCACCTCTTTCCCTCAAGAGCAGATATAAGCAAAGATTGATAAAACACTGCATCTCTTCATTTGTAAGTGATTTAATCTCCCTTTAAGTAATTCATTATTACTCGATTTGATATTTAATATATTAAAATTACCTGTCTTCATTCCACAACAACTTATTTATAATGTTAGTGCCCAGTTAAATTGTTCCAAAGTTTACTGGCATTTAAATAATTTTGAGTATTTTTGCTAAACGGCCATCAGGTCAAGCTCATTACCAGTCCTCAAATTGAATAAGGAACCAAAGCTACTTACCAGGGAAGTAATGTTGTTCAAGATGGCAGCCTGAGCTGCCACTTGCTTTAGAGAATTAATCATCCCTAATCTACAACATATACAATGAATTACAGAAATGTGTTTTTGATATCTTCCAAGTTTTCCTTCATGATACAATATTGCCAAGCAAGAGCTCCCTAGCACGTTTAATATGTAGTGTCTCTCTCTTGCTGTTTTCAGACTCTAGTCAACATACCAACATCCATATACATACATGCACACACACACACACACACACACACGCATTGTATTTATACCCTCATTCGCAACACAGTTGTAAGTTTAACCCCTAACCACTGAGGTATAGTGGCAAAATAGATGCATTCAATTAAACAAAGAGAAATAAAATAGCACGCTAATGTGATGTTCAGTTTGATTTTGTGCTGTGCTGAGCAAATTCTGATTACCTTCAGAGGTTCAGTTTAGCTCAAAGGGACATTCTATAAAAAGAAATATTGAAGATGGATTTGGAAAATAATTGAAGGGTGGCCAGTCTATTATGTTGGAAAATAGATGCCTCCTCTGGATCCATTGCTACTTAAGAATGCATAAGAAAAAAGATGAAAATCACATGAAGAGATGTATTATTGCATGTCAGTAAGCACATTTACGTGATACTTAGAGGATCTGGGATAAATGTATAGTATTAGTATACAGCTATCTGTAGCCAGGTCCTGCCTATACCCTCAGCAAGAATACAGAGCACACCGTTACTGGGCATAACTCGCTGAATTGTCCCTGCACAGGGTAATATCCTTGTGACCAAAATGATTGAGCTGAGGCAGCTTTTCCTCTGGAACAGTGGGATTAGACACAAAACACATTTGGGCAGAAGTCTTTGTACTCAGTGGCCTGCTGCTACTATGCCCTGCTCTACCAAGGCAAATGACTATCCAGTAAGTACATAGGATATATACTTACGCTTGAAAAAACCCGACATTTGTCTTTTGGAAATCTTCTCTCTCACAATAGAGCTTGAATTCAGTGTCACCAGCACAGTAACCACTCTTCGCTAGTAGAGTAATTCGCGGTACAAAAAGTGCAGTAGTAAGCAGAACCTTAGAGTATGTTACGGCTGGAAGGGATTTTGGAGATCGCTAACTGAACCCACGTATTTTATAATTGAGATAATTTGTATGACAATTTTCCAAACCCTGGTCTGTGGAGCAGTACTTGCTGATGACACAGTTTGCACTGTCTACAAGAAAATGAGAAAGACAAAGCAGTATAATGAGGTTTTCATAAAGCTGAATTTACTCATTTAAATGATTGCCTTTTATTCTAAGAGTTTGTCCTGTCTTTTTATATTATTCTGTTAACATATTTTATGAAATGACGGTGATAGAAAAAGATAGCTGCTTTTCTTAACATCTGTAGTTGATTAAATAAAAACCTGCCAACCTTGTGATACACCCTATTTCTTTTTAATTTTTCCAGACTGTGAAATCGAAGACTTGGGGGACCACTGATTTAGATGCCAATATAAAATTGTGCCCATTGACTCTTTTATATATGAGATGCTTACACAAATTTATCATAAAGCAAAATAAGTGAGAAATGTTATTTATGAACTGAGTTATTTTAAAGGACTTTATCTTGTAAAATGTACCATTTAAAATTCGACAATTCTCAAAGGAGATAATATGTCTTTTGCTATTCAGATATGTCTCTGACAAGAGAGAAAATGTAACCGTTTTTAGCTATATTTGAGAAAACTGGCATACTTTATCTACCAGTAAGATGTAAAAGCTGCAAGAACAAAGAAATCAAGGAGATTGAAGCAGGGACATAATCATATTATTACACATTAATTAGGACAAAGATTATAGAGAAAGTGATACTTTCATCAGGAGACATAAACCGGCTTGATTTTTTTTTTTGTTCAGTGTCACTTGCATAATCCTTTTTGTTTCAGATAGGTGTTAGATTCATGTTCCCCCTAGGAGACAGAAATAGGAGTCAAATATCTTAGTAGTGTTTTGGGGTTTTTTTCCAAGAAATGTCAATGTAAAAAAAAATTTCTAATGAGATATAAAGTATAATACCAGCCAAATGGAATAAAGGACTATTAGAATCAAGGTAAATTACCTCCTAGGAAGTTATCCCTGCAAAGGATGCAGAAAAATCAGAAGTTAATGAATCTTTGTTACAAAATTATGCTTCTACATCAAATAATCTTCAAAATAATCAAGAATGCCATATTTATTTCTTTTCACTTATTTCAGATGATTCCTATGCCCATTGCTTTAAAGTTATGTACTTAAAAGATCAAATGTGATTTTCTTGAATGAATTAACCAAGATCCCTCTGCATGACTTTGAAAGAGAGACTTTGTTTGATAGTTGGCTATCAAAGAAAGTTATCTCATTGACATTTCTAGCCAACATTTAGCTATAACTCTTTCTTCACTGTGATAGACTCAGTCTCAGATTTAATTCCAAAATTTGTCATGGCTTTCGTAGAATATTTCGTTTGTTTTCTTTCTTAACGGAACAGATAATATATCATAATTAATATCTAATGACATTTTCAAATTCTTTCTTATTGTGCAGGGTTATTCAGTAATTTTTAGAAGATAGAATTTTTTTTACCCTTTTTTGCTATTGCTGTTTGTTTTGTTTTTGTTATTGTTTGAACATGAAACAGACATTCAGATTTTTAGTAACTGGGTTGACCATACCATATCTAGGGACTAGTTCTGAGTCCTAGTAAGATATATTTCATAGGGCCTTTGGAATTTAAAATAGAGAATATAATTTGTCACATAACCAACTTTCTTCTTGTGTGTTTTTGACCACTGGTGTCTCAGGTTAGCCATCTAGTGGAAATCTGTATTGTGTACTTACTATGTGGGCAGGAGCGGATACAGGGTGGTGTGAAGTCTAAAAAAATAGCAAACATGGTTATCACCATCAGGCAGTTTAGAATCTAGTAAGCAATTTTATAAACTAATTTATAATTCCTTTTTGTAGAAGTTTGACTTTAGTTAAGCGTTTTCATTTTAGAAGGAAGAAAAGAAAGTAAGAAGGAAGGAAGGAATGAAGAGAGAAAGAAGGCAAGGAGGGAGGGAAAAAGAAAAAAAATTGATGATGTAACACTTGATTCTCTAGAAGGACTCTTGTTTTACTTCTTAAGGTTGTGTTGAGCTGATCTATAGATATTGTGGTATTTTCCATCCATTGCTCTTCTGGGTCCCTAATGAAACTTGTCAGACCTCCAGAAAGAACAAATCCAGTAGGCAAATGGTGGCCTTCCAAGAACTTATTACTAAAGTAAATTGCTTGAGTGGATTCCTGCAATTAGAGTCCAGTTTTACAGACTCTTAACTGACTCTTAATCTTCAGACATGGCCCAACCAAGACTTGTTAACTGCAAATTTGGTAGGAATGTCACAGTTGCTAAAGCTACTTAGTCATTGGTGAGCTCAACCTTGACGGGAAGACATTCCTCATTTGGAAATTTAGCAAGAATGCAAAACCATCCCTGAAGCTAGGCTATTTAAAAGCAAAGCACAGACCTTAGAATTAGCAGACTGTTCGTCTTGTAAATACAGATGACCCTTGAGCCACATGGGTTTCAACTGTGTGAGTCCACTTATGCACAAACCTTTTTCAATAGTAACTACTACGGTACTACACAATCTGCCTTTGGTTGCAACCTTGGATACAGAGGAACCATGGGTACAGAGGGTCCACTATAAGTTATACATGGATTTTCAGCTGGGAGCAGGGTTGGTACCCTTAACCCCCACGTTGTTCAAGGGTTAACTGTACTCAGAAAATCTCTGTCAATAATGGAGAAACAGCTCACCTGTGCTTCAGTCAACATGCCATCTTTGACTTTATGCTAACTTTGAGCTCATTTCCTACCAGTGCCACCCCCCATTAATTTATGCTTTATTTTGTGTCTAAATATTTCCTATTCTTACTCTTTTGTCTTTCTTTGTCTTTTATTCCCTTTTATCTGATGATTATAAATGTGTTGGTGGTTCTATGGAATTCAGAGACTGACAGCTCATGTCCTAAGTCGGGGTTTTTAACAATTGTAGGTCTGAGATGACTTTGAGAATCCAAAAAGACATGAACACATATTCTCTGAGAAATAAAAAATACCACACATCTTACATTCTTAAAAAAAATTTCAAGAAGTTCACAATATATATCACAGTATAATACACTGTGCTAGGTAATTCTGTGCTCACTCATATACATATGCACAATTTACACCAACAGTCTTGGTGTTCCTCAGCTTATAGACTCACTGTCATCCTGGAATTTTTTTTCCAGTTTTATTGAGAAATAATTGACACTCATCACTATGTAAGTTTAAGATATACAGCATGATTGTTTGATTTACATTTTGTTGTGAAATGATTACCACAAGAGTTTCCATCAACATCCGTCATCTCATACAGACACAAGAGAAAAGAATCTCCTTGTGATGAGAACTTTATCCTGGAATTTCTGATATTTTTGCCTTAAAATACATTAAGCCATGACCTGTAGATGATACAAACACAGTAAAATCATACTAATACAGTGTAATTGAGGAAACAACCAGGGTGAGATAAGAAATATAACAGAATCACAGAACCTTAGAGATCATCTCTACAAGGGTTTTTGCATGTGTCATTTCTACAGGATCCTTGGACAGTATACGCAAAATTTTAAACTGACAGGGACTTCATAAATACTTAATGAATTCATTTTACATAAGTGCCATTTCGTTACTTTCAGCAAAATAGAGAAATTCATACACTCTCTGAAGATACTCAAGAGTAATTTTCTCCAATAACCCATCAGAAGTTCAGTTCCCTTTGTGATAAGCATTCCAACCAGGCCAACTAAATGTTCCCTAGTTCCGTGACATATATTTTATGAGAAAATATCCCACTACTTGCTTACACTGGGCCCTTTCAAAGCGTCTGAGGGCTTTCAAAAAATATTTGATTCTTTAAATTATCACTTTATGTGTGGCCCACAGGCCAGTATAGCATAACAGATGTTCGTACACAAAGGAAAATTATTTTACCAGCAAACACACATAACCAAGAGGCCTGTTTGTCTTTTGCTGTCTCTGTATTTGCATAATTGACTTGCTCCAAGGGTCACATCAGAGAACTGGGTTCAGTCAATAATTACAATTGACACTGAATGTTATTTATAATTTAATTTTGAGCTATTCAAGTTAAATATGCCTAAAATCATAATAGTGATAACACTGGATGTTTATGGTGACGGGTTATGCGTGGAATTATATGTTTGCCGTCTTGCTTAGTTTACAGGTGCCTATGAGGTAGATAGTTCTGTCCTCATTTTGCTGTTAAGAAATCTGATACTCAGGGAGATTTTTGAAATGGCCATAACATAGCTGGGGTATGGAGCAGGCTCTCTCAGTCCGGAGTCTGGCTTAACTCTGCAATATTTAACAGATTATGGATTTCTAATAGGTGAAAACTATTTTAATCTTTACTTCTGGTGCCCATCATGGCCATCTGACATTTCTGTTTTTTTCTTCCTGTGTCCTGCACATGTGTGTTTATCCAAACAAGTGGCATTTAGGCTCTTGGCAAGAAGGGGTTCTACATAACTTTCTTTATTCATTATTTTGCCAAAGGTGATTAGATTTTATTAAAGGCATCTTGAAAACTATGGAAACACTCACACGGACTCTTACAAAATAATTTCTTTTTCTGAAAACATACATATAGTTAAGAAAACATCAATACAGGCTCTTTCCCCATGACAGTGAACTGAACGCTGGTGTGCCATGTGGGTGAGGACACAGGCCCAGAGCACAAGACAGCCATGGGGAGCCGGCTGCCCTTGGTCTTCCCGTCTGTGGAGTGGGATAAACAAGAGCACTGTCTTAATTTCCTGTGTTGTCACATAAATTACCACAAACCAGGTGGCTTAAACAATAGGTGTTTATTCTCTCACAGTCCTGGAGGCTGAAAATCTCCCATCAAGGTGTTAGCAGGGGCACGTTGTCTCTTTGGAGGCCCAGGGGAAATCTGTTCCGTGCTTTTCTCTTAGCTCCTGTGTTGCTGGCAGTCTTGGTCTTCCTCAGCTTATAGACTCATCACTCCACTCCCCACCATCACGTGGCGTTCTTCCTGTGTATCACCTGTGTCTCTTCCCCTCTTCTTATAAGGATGCCAGGGCCCACCACCATCCAGTATGACCTCATCTTATCTTGATGATGTCTGCAAAGACCCTATTTCCAAATGAGGTCGCATTCACAGGTACTGGGGGTTAGGACTAGAGCATATCTTTGGAGGGGGGCACAATTCAACTCATAACAAGCACCTACATTGTAAAATTGTAACATTTAAATGTGATAGTGTCCATCAAGCTTTCAGTAAATAATAGGCATTGAATAAAGTTAGGGAATGTTATGATTGATAATACTATAGTTGGCTTCAGAGATATATATATAGATATATATATACTATATAGACTTCAGATGAATTATTCAGCCTCTCTAAGTCAGTTTCCTTGTCCATAAAAATAGAGATAATGATATTTATTTTAAAGAGCTGTTGAGAGAATTGAATATCATAATTGAACACTGACCCTGGTAACTAGCATAAAAGACACTCAGTGCTAATACCCTCTTTCTCCAAGAGATAGCATTGATGTGCTGAGCAGGGACTCTCTCATTTATCCAATTCCAAAGAAGTGTGAAGTGACATTGTAAAAGATATATGCATTTAGAACAATAAAATGGAAATAGTCCAATGTCACCAAATGCACCGTGATTCCAAGGCAAAAAGAACAATGGCCAAAACAGGCCGACTGGGGACGTTGAGGAGGGCAGGTCAGCTCCTTTCTCAGGCAGCAGTGGTGGCAGCTGCAGCTGTGAGTCCCGTCTTGCCCTGCCTAAGGAAAGAGGCGCTGGAGAAAGCACACCGTTCCGCAAAGGAGCATCCCTCTTGTTTTCCTGTCCATTTGGTGATAGTGATTCTGCGGACACCTGGGCAGAAAGAGTGTGAACATACGTTTCCTTGTGGGTTTTTTCACCCCTTATTCACCACCCCCTTGAACTAGTCACCAAACTGATAAGTGTGCTGGTTCATGTGATTTGGCTGGACTTAGATGTGGCTCTATTGGTCTCTTACAAGTTGATACAATATCATTGTTAACACCAGTTAAGTGACTGTATTAAACTAAACCTCAAGGGACAGCAGAGAGAAGAGATGGATACACTGTAGATCGATGTTTCTCTCTTGCTTGAGGTCTTTGTTTTATTAAAGATCAGAGTATTGTTGGGGTGATACCAGCACCTGAAACTCATGAGCCCCCATATCACTGTGGCTTATCCCAGTAGTATATTTCATGCTCAAGCAATAGCAGAAGCCAGTATTCCTGTGCAATGAGTGATTTCCTCCTCTTGGTAATTTAGTGACCCAGGTTTCCTACATTTGGAGGCTCCCCTGTCTCATGGGAGTTAAGGACCTGAAGCCTTGGAAGCATCTGACTTTATGCTATGGAAGGAAAAAGAACAGGGAAAGAGACACCTGCTTCTTGAAGGCTTTGGCCAAGAAGTGCTATTCATAAGACACATGGCCGTGGCTAGACGCAAATGGGGCTGAGTAATGTATCCTTGGCTGGACAGACACCTAGCATCTCTACTCCCTGGAAGGGAGAACAACAAATTTTGGTGTATAGCAGCTGTCTCTATGGTAATCCTTTCTCTCATGAATTTTCTGCCTTGCCATCTCCATTGTCTCTTTTCTTTAAGCTACAAATATGCCCATTCAGCTATTTTGAGTGATTACTATGTATAGCCAGGTAAAGTGTTAAGCCTAGGAATATTTCGCCTTGTCTTTTTCCTCCATCCCACGTTTTAGTTATTTCTGGTGGATTCCCTCTCCCTTTCCACTCTCCTGGCAAACGAGTCCACATTCCAGAACTTCAGCCACTGCCTCTGCAGGATGAAATATCAAGCTCCAACCCCCGCCCAGGAGTTCGATCCCAGACCTTCTGTCTACCAGGCACCTCCTCCTACTGGCACCTGGCACGTTTCTCTCAAACTGTCCTATCCAAACCCTTTCTTTCTCTCTGATCCCTTAGCCTGTTCCTCATTCATCTGTGCTTTTGAGCTAATGTGCTAAGTGCTCCTTGTCCTGATTTCTTTTTTTTTTTTCCCTTAAGTTAGGTCCATTTAAAAACAAAGATAAAGAAAAGGGAGAGAAGAGTGCATGGGTATACTTTTATGAGAAAGGAAAGAGGAGACAAGAGGCAGGCAAGGAAGCAAACATTCGGCAGAAAACATCTGGTATCAGCACCCAGGTGCTACCCGGAGCTTCTCACATCAGCCTGCACAGGGCTGGGGATGATTCAAAACGATTTGACTGTGAAGCCAGAACCCAGGGCCACTGTCCAGCTGGCCATTGATGTGGAAGTTAACACTTTATGAAAAAAAAAAGAGTTTATTGTTCTGGAAGAACCTGTAATTTTTAATATGTGTATTTCTGACATAATTTATAAGTTTCACAAATATTTAAGATTGTCTAACCTATTTCTTTCATATTCTGAGTACCATATATATTTTGAGAAGCAGATTTTTCATATTAATATATACAGAATATACAATACCAAACATTAAACCTGACATTTAGCTAGATGACTCCTATTTTCACAAATTCATACAATCTTTGAGACTGAATCCAACATTCACACACAAATACACAAACCTGTGTTCACACTCACCCCCCTCACACACACACACACACACAAACACAAGTGACTATGTACTTTAGGCCTTAGGAAATTATTTGAACACTGAATGCTGCAGTCATTCTGCTACCTAATTTTAAATTTTTATTTATTAAAACAATTCCTCAGTGACAGATTTGATTTATTGTGTGAATATTTTTCATCTTTTAATGTAAATATCTGGCTAATCATCCATGAGGCTACCTGTTTCAATGAAAATTACTCACGCTTGCTATATTTCTTAAATCATATGCTTAAAAGCCAGGGGAGTTTAAATCTTTTCTGATGCTATATAATCTATCTGATTCATTTTGTTGCTGACTGCTCTTCTGATAGATAAAAATACAGCTAGCCTATTAGTTAACTGCAAGTCCTGAGTAAAGGGTAAATAACAGATGAGCCGTCTCTACCAACACCTCAGCATGGCGTTTAACAGCTGCCAAAGTACTGTGTAATCTTTTGGAAGGCTTAATCGTTCCCTATTGCACTTTTCAAAAGAAAAGAGTAGTTATTAATCCTGGTGTTCGCACAAAATTTTCACAGTAGATCTTCATTGAATAAATAGTGCTGTTTCGTCTAAAGATTTTGGTTTTATATAACACTTCACTGTTCAAGGTTAAACAAATAGTAATGTGCTAGCAAGAAGAAAAACTGTATTTGGTAAAGAAAACCATATTTTAGGCTGTATTAAACTGTACATTTAATTGGTGGTTTGAGGAAAGAGAAAATAGAAGTGTCTCTCTGGAGATCTGGAGTTCCCCGTTTTTATACAGTGAGATTTCTTCCCCACTGCCCTCCCCCCAGTTTCTTTCTCTCTTAAAAGAAAATCCTTATAATAGTTCAATTAATCATGTTTTATCTTTCTAAAGTGTGTGATTTCCCAAATGTGTGGGAGAAGTTGGCTCTCAACGGAACCTAATAGACTGTGTAGCAGACTTTCCTCTTTTCAGTCACTGGCCCCTTAGAATCCTACTTATGGTTTTAAAGCAAATGTTTATTATATAATATTTCATTTCCAACAGAATGGTTCCTAAGCACTGTTATGATTAATTTCAACTTTGGAGAGACTGACAATTCATACATCTATCCAATTCCAAAGAAGTGTGAAGTGACATTGTAAAAGATATATGCATTTAGAACAATAAAATGGAAATAGGACAATTAAACCAATGTAAAGGGAAATAGAAATACTCATACTGAAATTCTAAACTCATTGTTTTTTGCAAGATAAATAAGAGGCTATAATTAATGAATAACTCTTACTGTCATTTTTTAAACAAAAAAGATATGAAACCTTTTGATTCCTCAAGACATATCAGGCTTTTATAAAACTGAATTTTATATATATATATATATATAAAACATGCAAATATTTACAAAAATGGCACTAAATGACATAAACATTGCATGTCGTTTTATGGTGAAAGAATGCAGAAATATGTTTCATATATCAATCCAGAATAAAAGCTTGAAGTCTGAATATGAAATGCTAATGAAGTAAAAGTATTTCAGTAAGAGGCCTTGATGAGTCTCAGAAAAGTGATTGTATATTCATCTAACTTGGTGAGCAGGGGAGCTAAGTATACTCAGAAGAATGGGCATCTGCAGACTTAGCATGTCCAGCTGCCTTCTTATAACATGATTAGTCCCAGCCTCCAACTTGACCCACATTTAAAGGGCTAACAGTTCAAGGCTGGGCAAAGCTGGGATTCTGTGCAGTCTATGTGACTGACTGGAAATAAACGTAACATGAATCAGATGTGCAGAGAGTAAAATAAACATTCTGTTGTAGAAAAACTTGCCTAATGAGGAACTAGCTCAATTCTGACAGGAGTGAGACCCCATGATATATGTAGACCCATTCTTAATATCTCAGACCTTTTTGACTGAGATTCTATTATTCTTTTTTTTCATTATTTTTATTGTGAACAATTCAAACATATTATAAAATTAGACAGAGTACTACATACTCATTACCCATTTTCAATAAAAATCAACATATATTTAATTGTCACATATACCCAGACTTTCTCTTCCCTTTCCCTTCCCTCACTCTGGATTTTATTGAAACAAACTCCAAATATTATAGCATTTCATCCATGAATATTTCATTATGTACTACTAAAAAGTTAAGATTTTTTTAAAAAAAAACACAATATCATTATCACACCTGAAAATAATATTTGTCAATAATTTCTGTGATAGTTTTTCTCCAAGAAGGTCACAGTTGATTTCTTTCCACATGCATGCCACTCCCCTATCAAAAGGTAAAGACTGAATATCTTGTACTAACCTATAATGGAAAAGAATCTGAAAAAGAATACACACACACACACACACACACACACATACACACAAACACACACACACACATATATACATGTATACGTATAGCTCAATCACTTTGCTGCACACCTGAAACTAACACAACATTGTAAATCAACTATACTTTAATAAAAAGAAATTTTTTTAAATCAAGTGAAAAAAAGGTAAAGACTATTTCTCCACTTTCTTGAATCTAGGCTAGCCTATGACTGCTTAGGCCCATAGGTTATGGTGGAAGGGATGCTGTACTAGTTCTAGTCCTTGACTTTAAGAGGCCTAGATATTTTCATTTCTCTCTTGGGTGTATGAAGCCTCCACATAAGACACCTTACTACTCTGTTAGTTAAAGAGCCCATATGGAGAAGCTCCATGGAAAGGAAAAGACCATATGGAGAACTATATATGTACAGAGAGAGTGAGACAGAGACAGAGAGAGAGAGTGGGAGGGACCCATTTATTCCAGCATCATGAGTGAACCCAACCTCCCAAGTGTTCCCACCAAGGTACTCGACCTGGTGAATTCTCCACACGAGCTCATCCACCAAGTTATTACTGAGTGACCCCAGTTGACACTGTGTAGAACAGAAGAATGGCCAGCCAAGCCCTGACTAAATTTCTCATTCATAGAATCATGAATAATAAAATGACTGTTGTTTTAAGCCACTATATTTTAGCTTAGTTTGTTCTAAGAAGTAGATAACTGAAACAAGCCGTTAATATTATCAATGTATGGTCACTGTTCAACTTTCTTCAATTGGTTCATATATGTTTTGGTTACATTTGGTTTGTTTGAGTCAGGATTTAAACAAGTAACCCTGGAACACTAAAAAAAATAATGAAATTATGTAATATTTCCCATTTTATCAGCTGCTTTTATAGAAAATATCTGATGTGATATGATGGTTCTGTATAGATAGGTGATTTGGGCAAAGATTACTATCCCTGTCATACAGATGAAAAGAAAAAGATCCAAAGAGATTAAATGATTTAGTGGAAAAATTGTATCCGGAATTTAAACCCAGGTCTTCAACTTTAAGATTAGGACTCTTTCCTTATTACAGACCCAACAGAGCCTTCAAAGATCATTACCATGATTGGCTCTAGTAAGACTCATTATTGGAACCATAAAAAACAAATGCTTCTTCACTTCTCATTCTTACACCCTGAGATGAATTTATTTCTGAAAAGTATCCCCACCTTTGTCTATGCCACCTGGTTCCTAGTACAGGATTTTACTAGGATTCCTCTTCATTTACCTGTATTTCCTAGTACCAAAGTCCTAACTGAGCTCTAAGCCTCCAGACCTGCCTTTCTTTGGTTTCTCAACCATTCCATGGCCAGATGCATTTATAAGGTAGTTTATAATTCATCAACACACAACACCTTATTCTATGCATCCCTACCTTTGTTAATTCTGTTCCCTGTGCCAGTAATGGCTTCCCATTCCAACTTTATCATCTCCAACTACTTCCTACTCAAAGTCTCAGTTCAGCTACAGTCTTTACCTGGAAGCCCTCCACAAAGACCAACACCCTCCATCAGCACCACCACCAACCCCAGGAACTAAGAGAAGTAGACCTCAGCAGGGCTCCCATTTTCTTGTACATCTCTCTCCCAATAGACTGTAAACTCTCCGATGTCAGGGACAATATCTTCCCAATTTTTCAGTCTTCACTCTTAGCACAGTAGTCATCTAGATGTGAAATAAATGTTTGCATGTGTGGGATGGAAAGAGTTCCATTCACAGTTTTCACTACTCAAGGGCAACTCCAAGGTGTTGAATGCATTCTAACTTATACTTCTGCTAAAACAAGTATTCGAAATTGTCCCATGTGGGAGATTGGTATCAAAACATGATGCTTAATCAGGGAGCAAGCTCAGATTATATCTCTTTATTTAAAAATAACTTTTTTGTTCTCTTTGGATGACTACATATCCTTTTTTTTAATGAGAGGAATTTGTGACTTCAGGGATTTGGAAAGATCTCAAAAATTTTAGTCATGTTTTTCCAGAGTACACTGAGTACACACAGGAATCAAATGGGAGAAGAAACTGCAAAGATAAAACAGGTCCATATTTTAGATGACTTTGAGAGCCAAAATAAGGTTTTGAATTTTACTTTCTACATATTGAATTGCCCCTGGTGTTCAAGAAAGAGATTTTATATAATGATATTTTACAAGAGGATCCATTCCTTCCAGACCAAAATGTCATAAACTGGTTTCTATACTAAGCTTAACAGGATAGAGTTCTATCAGTCTGCATTATCAATTGACAGATTGTCCGAACATTACTCTTACTTGAATATTGGGAGTTAGATATAGGTAGACATAGAAATAAATACAGATTTAGATATAGAACCATATCTTGGATTCTGAGGATTTTTAGTGTTTCACAAACCACAAAATCACTTTATTTTCCAGAATTCTCTTTTACTAATAATTAATTCCTATCATTTCTCATAGTAACTTAAAACAAAATTCCTTTTCCATCAAATAACAGTAGTTCAAATTTACTCTAGGCTTTACTCTCAGTTTTTTATTACCTTTTTCAGAGCTGGTTAAATCAGTTTAGCTGCTATTTAAAAATAACTCTGCCTATTTTAACTGAATTGTGGTTATATTTAAGTCATTTTGTATCTCACGTGGGGTTACTTAGCTTCTCAGGTTCTTTTTAAAATAGAAATGGTAACTTGTTATACATGGGAAAAGTACGGTATATGACAAGGGAAATAAGATTTAAAATTGACACTTGCATGAGATAATGTATTTTTTATAAGCGAGTTAAAACCTACATGGTTAGGATTACCAAGAAATCAGAACTAACATGCTCTGACTAATCAATGGAAGATTGCTTGAGATACATGCTGCAAAGTTGATAACTGTGTTTAGAACAATCTAGTCTAAGAAAATTTACTTAGTAAACTGACTTTGAAATAGAGCCATTGCCTATATGCAAGATACTCATATTATAAGATTATAACCCATCTCTCCCTTAAACCATGCCTCAAAGCCCCATTTGTGGAGCCATCAAAATTTTTTTCATTCTTTAAAACGCATATATTAAGGCTAATTATGTTTCTTAGGTAACTAGATAAAATTTTTGTTTGACGTTTGTTCTTGAAACTTGGTCTAAAATCACAAACTCATGAATTTTTCTACTGAGTAGAGTCACAATTCAAGTTTAGCTCTTATTTTTTTCAAATAAAGTAAGACTCTAAAAGGTAAACTGTTTCAGTCTTCCCAATGCTTTATTAAGCAGAATAAATCATTGGGTTTAAGTACCCCTTGGTGGCTAAGAATCTTGTGACATCTCCAGATCAATATTCTGAACATCTTGCACCATTCTCTCTACACAGTTCTCTAAATCTGATGAAAGAGTTCGGGTGAAAATATATTTGTCCCAGAATATAAAATACTCCTTCAGCCTTTTGGGACAAAGACTCCTTTGTGTTTATTTTAATCTCATGTTCCTTTTTTTCTAATGTTAAAAACAGATTTGCAGGTGGGAAAATTTTAATTAAAGATTTGAATGAGCTGGATTTAATTTATCAAAGTTTAATTATAAATTAAATACATGTAAATTAAATATGACCATGGATCCAAGTTGACTGTTTCTGTTCATTACAGCTAATCTTTTCTTAGGTTTGAAAACTGAATTACTCATGTATCAAACTGATTTTATGATTCTCTATAAACAGCTATGTATTTTTATTTCTGAGTAGCAGTATGTTCCAAAGAAGCCAGTAACCATTCCTTAGTATCTCAGTGACAATATTTATTATTTATCAGTGAAAATTTTATTTGTCAAGAAATACCAATGAGGTTTTCTGGGGTCATATATACTGACTAGTAGGGTTTTAAATGGGTTCCTTTAAAGTATGTGTTTCTCATACCGACTTCACAATTACATGTTTTTTTCCCTAAAGGTTTTCTGTATAATTACCTTAATATTTTTACATGTTTGGAGATTAAATAATGGCACTTCTGTGTAGTGTATGATTTTCTTTTCCACATTCAGGTTCTCTCCTTAGGAGCAGATGTCCTACCAGAATATAAACTGCAGACACCACGCATCAACAAGTTTACAATATTGCACTACAGTCCCTTCAAGGCCGTCTGGGATTGGCTTATTCTGCTGTTGGTCATATACACTGCTATATTCACTCCCTACTCGGCGGCCTTTCTCCTCAACGACAGAGAAGAGCAGAAAAGACGAGAATGTGGCTATTCCTGTAGCCCGCTGAATGTGGTAGACTTGATTGTGGATATTATGTTTATCATAGATATTCTAATAAACTTCAGAACAACTTATGTAAATCAGAATGAAGAAGTGGTAAGTGATCCAGCCAAAATAGCAATACACTACTTCAAAGGCTGGTTCTTGATCGACATGGTGGCAGCAATTCCTTTTGACTTGCTGATTTTTGGATCTGGTTCTGATGAGGTAAGCACTGCTTAAGAATCTTACTTTCGGAAAGATTGAAATTATAAACGTGAATCTATTTTACCTGCAAAAGAAGTGGTTGCTTTACAAACTTCCTATATCTCACAGATGAAATTCATTTTCAATTGGAAATGCTGTAAAATGAAATGGAACCATTTGCCATTGCAAATACTTCACAATTCTTTCTATTTTTCACTAAGAGATAATAAAAACTATTTATCCTCTAAGCAACAAATCAACTTTTGTGACAAGTGTTTTATAGCACATAGCACATTCCCAGGATATAAAATTTCTACATAGTAATTTTAGGAATTTTAAACTGTCAAAGATGAAGATGCCGTTCTTTCTTAACTTGTAATTGTGGTTTGTGACACCAGGGACTTGCTTTGTGTTCAGATTATGTGGATGAGACATATTCTGAAATGTCTTGCTCAAAACTCTTTTTCTTAAATAATATCTAAATTGGAAAATACTTCTTGTGTCCCCAGTAACTTATAAAGTTGGAAGCTTTAAGGAAATCTGATAAGTGTATATAAAGTGCACTTTTTGATAGAAAGTCTGTAACTTTAATCAGATTCTTCTCAAAGTGTTCTTTGATCCCAAACAAGTTAAGTTCTCCTAAAGTCTCCTCCATTTTATTGCCACTGATTTTTTTTTGTAAATAAGCATCCTAGATTCTGTAATGGAGAGATTTACAGAAGGTGTGAGAGTAGTTCTAAGGGAGTAGGCAGAGAAAGATAACCTTGATGTGTTGCATTTTTTAAATTCAGGGTCCTTTTCTACCTAAGAATCCCTCAGCCCCTCACCATCTTTATTTTTTTTTTCCTAAGGGGAGATCAAATATCATAAATGCCCTCTGCAGATGGTTGCTCCCTGATCAATTAAGGCTTGAAGACAAGAGAATCCTTCTCTGCCAAGGGGAACAATAGGTTTAGAGATAAATTCTCTCCTACAGAACTTGCCGTTCAAAATAGATGAGCTAAGAGCAGGGCAATGGAATAATATATTCTTCCTGGATTCTACAATCCTTAGACAAAGTCTCAGATTTTACTCTCCTCATCTGTAAGAATGATAATATTACCTTCCCTTCTTAAGTTTTTTTTTTAATTTGAGACTCTAATGAGATAATATACATAAAACGCTTAGCAAAATACTCAAAAAAGTCAGCTGCAGTTAGAATAGTTGAATTTTTAATGGTAGTTACTCCTAACTTTTTAGAAGGCAAGAAAGTGAAATACTTCCTTATCAATATTTATCTTTATGAGTTTCTTACAATGAGTGAATCCATGTAATTATACCAAATAAGTTCTTACTGATAAACAATAGATTAAAACCTCACTCGTTTAAATTTTAAAATATATACACCAACAGCAAATTAAGTTCCAGCTTAGTGAAATGGAAGAATGGGTAAACAAATAAATAGGCAAAGAAGATTGTTAGGGGAAGTCGATTTACTGATGATATTTAATCAATAGCAATCAAATCAGTGAGTTTTAGAATATGCTGATTATAACCTTTAAGGTAGAATTTCTGGACTGCAGCACTTGATTACTTTAGTTTCAGTTACTATAGCTCTTTAAAATAATAAAATTTATTAAAATATATAATTCAGGTAATCATTATTTCAGACAGAACTTCAAGCGAGCTGAAACAAGAGAAAATTTTTGTGATTCACATTAGTATAGAATGAAATCATCTTGGGGAAAAATGATGTCTGGTTAACCTTCCTCATACAGCGTCAAGGGAAAGGTGAAGTTTGTCTCAGAGAAAGCAACGCTGGTTCTTCATTCCAAAGCTGCTCCTCACTCTTTTAAGATGTGCTGTGATGTGGGAAGGGTCCTGGCTTTGGAGTCAGACAGATCTGGGATTAATTCTCCTCTGTGCCACTTACTTGCTGTATTTAGACAAGATATTTAGCTCATTTAAGACCTCCTTTCTTTTCTGTGAATGATGAGAAGTAAGTTCTTGTGATTTCTAAAAATAAAGCAGCATACATGAGGAGATAGCACAGTACCAGGTACATAGTAATTGCTTGCCAGTTTACTTCTTTTCTTCTTCCCATCCCTTTGGATTAAAGTCCCTGTTTCTTAACGAAGTCTTCCTTTAAAAACTTACATGTTATCACATTAATCCATAAATACCTTAATTACTCGTTTATTCAACAAAGATGTATTGTGTCTATTATCATATAGTAGTTATTAGATGAGCTAGTTGCAGCTAGAAATCCTGGAGAAATGGAAGACAGAGAGGAAGAGTTTTGAGGACAGTCATTGTGCTGCAAAGCACTGGAGCTTGAGATGTGTGGCAGGGGGAAGTATGTCAGCATCAAGGAAGCAGCTGGAGGGGTGGGTCTGGTAGGAGCATAAAAGAATCAGATATTGTGCTGCTCAGCTATGAAAGGTAACAAGACGAGTGATGGAATGGACTACTGCATACATTTTTTGAGAGTGACAATGAAGATACTCATTTTATATACAAACTATATTATATAACTATAATCAGGCTTTTCAGAATGTAGTGATATTTCAGAATAAAATTTTTCCAAAAGTGTATAATGTATCACGTTATGCGAGAATTTAAAATATTCAGTATTCATTTTTGTTTCTGACAAAAAAAGAAAAGGAATGCTTCCAAAGAAAAGAGCACTTACATTCAAATGGACTAATTTGGGAAGTTTCATCATATGAATATGAAAAAAAAAAACTCTTTGGATTTTTGACCCCAAATTAAATGACAGATTTTAAAATAATGAAGCTCAAGGTCACTCTGATGAGGGATCACCTAGGCCAGTGTATTTCACACTGGGGTTTCATGGAGGTGCCTGAGAGTCTCAGAGGCCCTCCAGGGTTGACAGCAAGACAGGCTAAGAGTCAGAACCATCCACTTCCACTATAAAAAGAGTAGCTTGATTTTATCTGCTTTAGCAATTTGAATTTCAGGCACATTTTCTATAAATTGTAACAAGAATTGACTTAATTCATTTTGTCATTTCCAGAAAAGGCTATGCTTACCCCCTTTTCAAGTAGGTTCATTCATTCTATTAGCATTTATTGGGAACCTACTAAGTGCCAGTGCATTAGAAGCTGAGTTTACAGAAAAGAGCAGGACAAGGACCCAACTGTCTGGGAGCTTGCACCGAGACTGGGAGAGCAGCAGGTAAACGGAGTGCTGTCTGATAAAGGCTTTCATAGTACTATGCACAAGGGGACATGTGAGCGTGCGAAAGGAGGCTCCTGATTACCATTGAAAGTTTTCCAGGTAGAAAGGGTAGAAAGGTCATGCTCATCAGAGGGGAAGCCCACTTCAGGCATGGAGTCATAAAGTGTTGGTTCCCCACCCTATCAGAACCAACACTACAAATATTTTATAAAGCGCCTTTCTACTATTGTTAAATAAAAGTCATAGGTAATAGAACCTTCTTACACACATAATTTCACAAATGTAGCATATATTGCCCACCCTTAATATAAAGGAAAATTTTTTTAAGTGTTCATAATAAAATACCTAATTGAATGTATACGTGCTTCAGAAATGTCTACATTAAAAGATATAATGAAGTTATCAGATGCTTATACCTAAGTGATAATGTGGAGGTCCATATTTAAATAGTAAATTCAATATTAATCTAAATATTGTTAGTTTTCCTTATATTTGCATTTTACTATAAGGGGTGAATATATATGTATGTGTGTGCTTATATATGTATGTATGTGGGTACATGCCTTTATACAGGTAGATATGTGTATATGCATATATTAACATTTAGATGCCTAGAAACACTGTGACTGTGGGAATTACAAATGTAGACTGACGTAGCTGTGCTGTATACATATAGTATACAAATACCACAAGACCTGTTTTCATTGAAAATGAATACTGGCAGTAACTGGGCATATCTTTATGTCATTAATATCTTCTTGATGCTAGTGCCATCAGACAGGCCAAGGAGAAGATTCTCAATTTCTTAATTTCTGCATCGTCAAACATCATGCCATCCACAGCAAATCACCTCAATATCATGGATGCAAAGGAACAATAGTATTGGTTCAGTCTCCAGAAAGTCAGCTTTTCATTATCTGCCTCCAATTTTTCCATATTTTGCTCCTCTGTGGCAAATTTTACTTTCAGAGATATTAGTGGTTAGAATTTAGAGCACTCTATTTAGTTACATGCTTCATTAAACTCTTTCTCCCCTGAAAATCAGTAGTATTCTTTTGATAAATTACTTGCTTTGTTGACCTTTCTCCTTTCACACTTCACTGTAATTTTTCATGAATTCTGAATGCAGGCAAGGCCTTTGAAACATAAGTAAATACTCTTTGACAGAAATCAGTTCTAATAGGAAAGAGGAGTTTCTGCCTCACCCTGCTATGTTTGCTTCATTAGTCTGATAGATGCATCGTGGAATGGGTAAAGAAAAGCTTAGCAGGCCTCTGTTAGAAACACCGATCTCCTTGTTAGCATTCTTTCTGAATCTGGTCTCTACAATGGTTGTCATTAGTTTGTTGAAAATGAATTTCTAAAATATTAGACGTACTCATGTTCAAATTTAAATAACAAAGAACGTTTTGAAGATATGCATCCACTTATGTGTCTGCACATAAAGAAGCTGTGTCTCTCATTAGATGATTCCTGGGAATTAAGGCAGAAGTTTCCATTGGCTTGTATTTGAGGCTGTTGGTCACGTCTCCAAAAATCTGTGGCATGACAAGTGAGAGATGCAGGATCCATAATGGAATAATTTTTGAACTAAGAAAATATAAGAGCATTCCATAAAATATTTTGTATTACGTGGACCACTTATTCATTATTTTTATGTGATCCACTGACTACAATTTGCTAAAGATGGTATGAGGGACAATTTTTGGTTAAATGTTTCTAGAATAAGTCAAATTCCAATGTTAAAAATATAATGCTCATAATTGTTTATTTACTGTAACATTCGCCTGCTGCTACTTAGAATCATTTGATGCCCAGTTTTCCATGTTACTATGACTAAAGAGAGAAAGTGAGTTCAAACTGCAGCAAAATAGAATGTTAGTTATAAAACAAAATAAAAATTGAAGTCTCAACCATAAGGGCTGTTAAATGTTGAAGGATGTGAAATCTTCTCTGAAAGCCAGTTGGTGGAGAAATTTGTGAGGTTTGGTATGAATAACGGAAGAATAAGTGAGGTGATCCCCCCCAGGCTTTATACACACTCAAAATACAGCTCTTTGTACTAGCGAGTGTGTCTTTAGAAATACTGAAATAGTGTGACTCAAGCCAAACAAAAGACTAGAAACTAGCTTCAATATTACTGAGTTTTATTGGGTAATTTATTGAATGATGTATACAAGTACCAGAGCTCAGAGGGACATAGAAATGAAATAAAGCAAAACATGAGTGTGGAGTTATGAAATTTACTACTCACTAAGTGTTCCCTTTTCCCCACTTGTACCCAAATTATTACTAGACAGACAGGACAGAATGATGGATTAAGTAGAAAGTTTCAATGGTGATTTATCCTAGCAACCCTGTAGGCAAAACCAAAGATCACATACTTATATTTCCTCATGTATAAAAGAATAATTCTATTCATTTATTATAGGCAGAGATTTTAAAGAGTAAACCTCTGAAATAAAAGAATTTGAAATGTAAGATTTTTGAAAATTCTTACTAAAAAGAAAGTAGAATTATTTTTCAAAATTATTTTTTTAAAAATTCTTGGGCATAAGATTTTCTCTTATTGATGCTTTCTCAGCTTAACTGTAGCCAAATCTATTCTTAAGTAGAGTGGTTTAATACTGACAAGAAATCACTTATTATAATTTCAGTTCTTCAAAAAGAATTCCATTACATTAAGAGAGATATTTGCCCGCTATTATGAAATGTCTTCTAAAAAAAATCCACAGAATTTTCTTGAATCTGAATCTAGTGTCTAGCATACTTACAAAGCTGTGGTTGTTTAGAATATATATTTTTAACTTAAAGTTTAGTTTAAAAAGTCATACTTAATAAAGGAAACTAACTTTTACCTCAATATAAAAAATTAGATACACTGAGATAACTGCACATTCAGAAAATATTTTATTCAGCCAAATTCTGATGGTAACACAATTATATTGTAAGGTAGCTGTTGGTTCCATTTTTCAACTTGCAGATAATACAAAGATAGTCTATTGAACTAAACAATGAGGACTAATAATCAACAGATCAGAAAGAGGAGATTGATCATTTTTTAGTCTACTCTTCCTGAGATTTTGATGCAGTCACTTCTCTCTATAGTGTAACCTGGGGCAAAACACCTTAACTTTTTACAGAGATATTTTAAAAGGATGAAGAGAGTTATTGCAATCTAAAGTGTCATCTACAAGATGTGCTATACACAACTGTAGCTAAGGAAGAATGCCCAGGCATATTAGCAGCATCTTGATAACCACAGAAGTAAAGCCAAGTCATTTGTTACATTGTCAAACTAGCATATGTGGTTATGCTTGGGTACATGTTACAGAATCACAAAAGCAAAGCTTTGACTGTTGAAGTCAATATTCACTCATCCTTATGATGCAACTGAAAGATAAAATGACCGCTTAATAATCTCTCCTCTCTCTCACTGTCCCTCTCTGTCTGCAGTTATTTTGTGTAAATAATGTCATCTGGTTTGAGACTTCTTTGCCTACCTTACTTCTTAAGCTTTCTTGGTCCAAAGAGAAATGTCATTTTTTTGTTATTATATGTTATATGTTTTATCTTCCTAGAGAACTTACTGTCATCTAGGCTTTACCTCATTTTGACATAATTCTAAAAGAAACACCAGAGATTTCTTTGGGAGGAGGGAAGAAAGGAGAGAAGTGGCATACACAGCAGATTTGATTCCTTTTCTTTTAATGTCATCATTTTTGCTCTACCACATAACACGTAACTGCTAAGCTGAAACACTGAGAATACAAATGGTGGAAAGTTGACTTTTCTTCCAAGGAACGACCTCATACTCACTTAAACTCACTATTTATTCACTGAAGAGATATAATTTTAAATTTGTGATTGAAAAAAAAACTGTTTCCCGTATTGTACCCTGAGAAATAAATAACTCAGCATTGGAAACAGAGAAGATTCACCTCTCCATCTAGCCCCAAGTGAGCAAAGATCAGAATCCAGTTGTGATAAGCACATCTCAACTACACAAGCTCCTCTCATCTCTAGAGGATTCCAACGCTAACTGAAAAGAATCCAGGGGCGATTGAGGGATCTTCCCTCCTCTTGTGCCCACTCTGGCACAGGGAAAAAAACTATAATACTTATAAAATTTTATTGAAAGGCTTTCTTGACATTTAGAGCTTTTTTGCCACCAAGTCAATATGAAGGTACAGGATGACAGTTATACCACATGCTATTTCTTTCATGAAAATGTAAGTGTTCTTAACGCAGATAGATGTACTTTGCGAAATAAACACCAACAATGAACACATAAAATGATGCAATAATTGATTGGTAAACACCATGTAACTATGGAATAATTATATGCCCTGTGAATTATATAGTACTTATACTTGACATTATTTAAGAAACCTAAGAAATGAACTTGTAATTTGTACTCATCAGATTTCAAATCCAAACAACCAGTTAAGTATCCTGTTATTAAATAGAAGTGTCTTATCATTAGATACCTGGTCAGTAATAATCATGCAATTAGTTACACATGGCACACTCCAAAGCAAAATACATAATATCATTGGAGTATCGAGAATCATTTTCTCAATTCAACACATTTAGGAAGGGAAAAATGATTTAAATATAGTACCTAATGTATGCACACAGTCATCCAATAAATTTCCCAGTTACCTGCTTGACTGGATCCTTCTCATTATTCAAATCCTCCTAAATTCTAATGTCAGCTCCTCAGCAAGACTCTTTGGCCTTTTTTTTTTTCTAAAGTGTCCCCATCTGACCCAGGTCCCCAAACACTATCATATCACTCTGCTTATTATCATTGTCACACTTTCCGCTCTCTGAGATGATCTTAAATGATGCTTATTTAAAAAATATCTGAAGGGAGGGATAAATTAAGAGTTTGGGATTAACATATATACACGACTATATACAAAACAGATAAACAAGTTCCTACTGTATAGCACAGGGAACTATATTCAGTATCTTGTAATAACCTATAATGGGAAAGAATCTGAAAAAAATGTGTGTATATATATATATATATGTGAATATATATATATATATATTCAGTCATATATATATATATATTCACATATATATATATTCACATATATATATATGACTGAATCACTTTGCTGTACTCCTGAAACTAACACAACGTTTAAATTAACTATACTTCAATAAAAAATGGTTTTAAATCTATTTCTACCAATCAGCAGCAGGCATTATTTTTCTTCATAAAAGAATACACTGTCTAGTGAATAAATGTCTCTTTTTATTATAAAAATGACCACATCAGTTTGTTCAACACTATAATCCCAGTGTGTGGTACTTCCCAGGCACACCAGTAACACAATGCAATGTTTGTCGGTTAGTGAAAGATTTACTAAGTATCCATTATGTGCCAGGCACTTGGTTAGAGTGTAAAACCAAGCAGATAGAGTCTGTCCCTTAAGTCTTACATGCCAAGACACTGAATTAATGTACTACACACTTTCAATGTATTTTTCAAGGCAGGTGTAAAAAAATTTTTAAAAACCTAACCTTAATTTAATGCTTAATTCAAATATACAGTTATCTTCAAGGCTACCATATTGTTTTAACCTGTTTCTACTTAGCTTGCTTCCACAGGAACATATGTTGGATTGCTGGCCAACAGTTTCTGACCATGGACATTTATTTCCACAGACAACAACATTAATTGGTCTTTTGAAGACAGCTCGACTCCTTCGTCTTGTGAGAGTAGCCCGGAAACTTGATCGATACTCAGAATATGGGGCTGCTGTTCTAATGCTCTTAATGTGCATATTTGCCCTGATTGCTCACTGGCTGGCTTGCATTTGGTATGCGATTGGGAATGTAGAGAGGCCCTACCTGACTGACAAAATCGGATGGTTGGATTCCTTAGGACAACAAATTGGGAAACGTTACAATGACAGTGACTCAAGTTCTGGACCATCCATTAAAGACAAATACGTCACAGCACTCTATTTTACCTTCAGCAGTTTAACCAGTGTAGGATTCGGGAACGTGTCTCCTAACACCAATTCGGAGAAAATCTTTTCAATTTGTGTCATGTTGATTGGCTGTAAGTAGATTTCTCTTTTGTTATCTATTAGGATAAAATATCACAAAATTGATACCTCTAGAACATTTAGAATTAGATAAAGAAGAAATTATAGAAAATTGTAGAGATAATGAGATTAAATATATGGGTATTATATTCCATCAAATCTATTTCTCTCAGTGAAGCGGAGACACTAATACTCTTTCATGATGTCAGGAAACCATGACCATAAAACTGGAGTGGCATGGGTCTTGGGATTCAGGAATTGAAACTTACAGTTCATTTTTACTGATGTAAAAATGTGTCTATAATTTATTACTGGTGGTCATTTTCTATTTCAAGCTGAGGCAAGATTAGAATGAGAAAGATTAGTTTACATTACATTACTAGATTTTATATATATGTATATATATATAGAAAGAGAGAGATATCATCTTCTTAATTATAATGTAAATCAATGTTTCATATATGTGTACATATACACATACATACATATATATATTTTTTCTCCTGCCATTGACTAAAAATTCCTTTCTCTGTGACATTATGCCAGGGCCTAAGTGACTGCCTTTTACTCTATAATGAGGTAATGAGATGAGCATCAGTTATAAGGAATATTCTTTGGGATAAGAAAAAATTCTGTGTTAACTAAAAATATTTTAATATTAATATTTTTTAAAATCACACTGTGGAACCACCACAGATAACCTTGCTGATTCCCAGCAGCAGTTGACAAAAGCATGGTGGATTTTTAAAGTTTAAAAAGAAAGCATCCTTCTTAGATTGCATACAAATTTGGAAATAGATCCAAAGAGTTGATTTTTAAATGTTAACTTATTGACTAATAAAATGTGCTTAGATAACCTTTACTTACGAAACTTAAATAGATTCACCCAGTTTATTGTTCACTGTATTTAAAATTTACTTTATATACATATATATATCAGTGTTTTTATTTTAATAAGATTATATAGGCAAATAACTTAATGTTTAAATAACTCTTAAGATATTCTGCAAATTTAGGCTAAGTCTTGGCACAGACACAAAAGTAGCACTGCACCCACAAGGAAATGGAAAGTGGGACCCACTCAAAAAAATACAAAAATTCTTTCCGGAGAAACTGATCTCTCAGAGCAAACACACTCTCAACCACTCTGGGATTCTAACTGCTAGTAAATACTTTATAGTAGTTATCAGTTTAAGTAGCATTGGTAACAAACAAAGAAGAGGAAACAAGATTTGGTTTAATTATTTATACACCTGTATAGAAATATATATATCTACACACTCTTTTTAAAGTGTGCAAAACAGAAATAGACTCACATAGAAAATAATCTTTAACAAAGGGGGAAATGGGAGTAGAGTGGGTGAGGTGGGAAAAATTGGGAGTTTGGGATTAACATATACACACTATTATATATAAAAGAGATAAACAGCAACCTAGTATATAGCACAGGGAACTATATTCAATATCTTTTAATAACCTATAATGTAAAAGAATCTGAAAAAGAATAGATGTATATAACTGAATCTCTTCGCTATACAGCTGAAACTAGCATTGTAAATTAAATATACTTCAGTCTAAACAACGGTTAAAAAAAAAAAAAAGACAGAACCTGCATCTTGAAACTTAGAATTTGCAAGAAAGAATTTTCTAAATGTGCTGAAGTTTAACTTACTCACCACTTACGAATCCTTACTGCTTGTGAAGATTAAGTGAAATACATAATATTGTTTGTATCAATTATTTTAAATTGAAGAAAACTCAGTTCTTTACTTGCTCTGTACAAATCAGGGGATTATTGGCAGTTTTTACTTTTTCTTCCTTCCTGTCTTCCTTCCTTCCTTCCCTCCTGTCTTCCTGCCTTCTTTTTGAAATGTGGCACTAGCCTGTTTCTGTTGATTCTTCGGGAGGAATACCTGTTTCCTGCAGATGAATTTTATCTCTTAAGAAAAGAGAAAATACTCTAAATAATTGAGTAGAGTAAGATACATCCACATTCCATATAATATCTTTTATTTGAATAATAGACTTGATTCTACAAAACTTAATCAAAATGGGATTACGCAAAGCTTAGCATCACACAGGAAAAAGTTTATAGATGTTCCTGGAGAATTCTATCAAGAGCTATTATGCCATAAATAAAGAAAAAAGGTAAAATAAGACTCAAAACTTAGCAATAGTAAGAATGGCCTGAAATTTGCTTAGCCGTTTGATGTATATGTATATATTTACACATGATATTTCCATTTAGATCCAATTGTATTAGAAAATGATTTGGTTTTCTGTATTTTGTTATATAAATGAGTGGCTTGATTTGAACCTAAAAATAAAATACAGTATTCAAAATATAATGTAAAATACTACATATATACTAATCCCAGCCAAAGTCTATACAGTCTAGTTATCAGGCTGAATGCTCTCATTATCCTTAAGTTTCTTTAAATCTAATCTTAATTCTAAAATAAAAATTTGAAGCCAAGTTATAAAAAACAAAGCACTCTATCGTCCCTCTTATAGCAAGATAATTCAAAGAAACTAAAAATTAAACACTGAAAGCTATCATCTGGTTAAATGCAAATAACTCAAAAATGTATAGATACATTTTAAAAGCTCCTACTTGCAAAGACAATCACCAATTGTACTGCTGAATCTGTACAGAGAAGGGTAACCGGAGAATTCATTTTTAAAGTATACACCATTCAAGATGAAAAATAAAGAAAAATTTAAGCAGCCATTAAGTAAATTTGAATATAAGTTATGCTCATATATTTATAGTTATTTGTTCTAATATATAACATAAGATTATATCTTTATTCAAATATTATATATATAAAACATACACATTTAATTTAAAAAACACATAAACCAGTAAATAAATGCAACCGTGTATCATGATTTGTATATCTAACCTGCCTGACAAATATTTTGAGAGAATTTCTTGTTTTTACAGCGTGTAAAGGAAAGTTACTGGAAACAGGAATTGACTAAAGATATAAAATACTTGAACAGTACTATCAATTAACTTGATATATTGGCAATTATAAAATACTGGCAAAATGCACATCCTTTTCTCATGTACATGGAACATTCACCAAGACAGATCAGATACCATCCTACAAAACAAGTCATCAAGATAGATCCTATTCTGGACCAAAAAGAAACCTCAATCAATTTAAAAGTACTAAATCATACAAGATACAGAGTATTTCTCTGATTACAAGAGAAACTAGAAATTATTTTAAAAAAATAGAAAGTTCGCAATATTTGGAAATTAAGTATTACACTTGCAAACAACCCATGGTTCAAAGAAAGAATCACATGGAAAATTAGAAAAAATTTTTAACTGAGTGAAAATAAAAATGAAATACTAAAATTTATAAGAGATAGCTAAAACAGTGAGAAATTTACAGCTTAAATACTGTGGTTATTAAAAAGGATGAAGGTCTAAAAAATCAAAGATCTAAGCTTCTATCTTAAGAAGCTAGTAAAAGACAAGGAAATTAAACCTAATATAAGTAGAATAAATAATAGAAAATAAGAGGTAAATTAATAAAATAGAAAACATATAAACAATAGAGAAAATTAATGGGAGTATGTTCTGGCTTTTCGAAAGATCGAGAAAAAACTGATAAACCTCCAACTAGGCTGAAGAGAGAGAAAAAAGATATGTTACCAATATCCAACATGAAAGAAAAGCTATCATTACCAATTCTAAAGACATTGAAAGGACAATGAAATAATAGGAATTTATAATGATAAATATGACAATTTAGCAGTAATGAACAACTTGTTTGACTGATACAGATTGCCAAAACTGAAACAAACAAAAGAATAATTCTGACCCACAAAATAAAAATTGATAAATTAGATTTCATCAAAATTAGTAAACTCCAACTTTTCAAAAGACACTGCTAAGTAAAAGAACATGCAAATGATCAGCTGGAAGAATATATTCTCGATACTGAGATCTCAAAAAGGACTTGTATCCAGAATATATCAAGAATTCTTACAACTCTTACGATAAGAAGACAATTCAATTTAAAAGTGAACAAAATATTTAAACAGGCATTTCATGAAAGATGTATGAATGGCCAATAAACACATGCAAATATGTTATTAGTCATCAGGGAGATGCAGTTAAAACTCTAATGAGGTATTATACAGTACTACAGTGGTTAAAACAAGGCAATACTCAGTGCTGGAAAGGTTGTAGAACAACCGAGCTTCTCAGATATTGCTGATGGGAATGTAAAATGACACCAACTTTGGGAAATAATTTGGCAGTTTCGTACAAAGTTAAACATACCATACAGTTTAGTAATTCCATTCCTAGATACTTCAAAAGGAAATGAACATATATGCACACACAAAGACTTGTACACAAATATTCATAGCAGTTTTATTCATAATAGTAAAAAACTATAAACAGTGAGAGTTCATCAACAGAAGAGAGAAAACTGTGGAAGAGCCACGGGATGCAAATCTACTCATCGATTAAAAAAAGAACAAATTACTGATACATATGCATCAGATTTTTTATTTCAAAAACAATGTACTAGCAAAAGAAGTCAGAAACAAATAGATATGTACATTATGATTCCATTTACATGAATTTCTAGGAAATACAAACTAGTCTGTGAAGACATAAAAGAGCTCAGTAGTTGTCTAGGTCAACCTAGAAATGAGTGGGCAGGCTGCCAAGGGACACAGGAATTTTTTGGAATAAGGAAAACGTTCTATGTCTTGATTGTGCTTACAGGGCTATATACATTTGTCAAAACTGAGCTATGTGCTTAAAATAGATTCATTTTACTACATGTAAATTACACATCAATCAAATTTATTTTTTTTAAGTTTGTGTAATAAGTAGAAAAGCAAGTGTATTTGTTCTATCAGCCAGTTTCAGCTATTACCCAGTGACCACTAAATTCATTAGTTTGGTGAGAATATCAGATTTGGAGTGTGGTGTGCTGAAATTTTTAATTAAGCCTGTTATATTTTTATAATACTTAAACCTCAAGCAAACCATTTTGATGAAGGAAGAATTTTCTATTAAGGAAAGCTAAACAAAATATTGAGTTGAGGAAAGAAATGCTTAGATAGTCTGCCAACTTGCTTTTGATTCTTATTTTATACCAGTTGCTGGGCATTAAATAATGTATACAGAATATAATCATTTTGTACATCTCTCTTGCTTACAGCCTTTAGCTCCACTTGCTTCCTAAAAAAGTAGGAAAAAATTCATGCCTTCATTATAATTTAAAAAGCCATCAGATCAGCATAGAATTTCCTTAGAGAAATATATGCTATTCATGTATTCAACTATTCTTATCATCTAGATTTTGCCACCTTGTCAATGAGTGGAAATACCTGTTTATGATCCAAGCTAATGTTTGGTTCATCTTTATGGCAATATAGAGACAAAGCCACAGTATTTATTAAAAATAAAATAAGAATGTTTTCCCTGACTCTTCTTCCCATAATTATGTGGTTTAAGTAAAATAACCA
Organism: Vicugna pacos; assembly: GCF_048564905.1. Lineage (NCBI taxonomy): Eukaryota > Metazoa > Chordata > Mammalia > Artiodactyla > Camelidae > Vicugna > Vicugna pacos. Next base: position 37,181,332 of record NC_132991.1, on the reverse strand, counting down.
GCATTGATTATGTGCCTTCTGATTAAAACAAGTGAACTTAATCTGTACTAACTAAACTGTTTTCCTGAGAATATAAGAACTTTGGACACGTAACAGTAGGCATAAACATTTCTAACACTACAGTTAGGCAGGGTAAAATATATTTTTCACATGAATCTCCTTGGCTCATAGGAATCAGTTTCAGGTAAGTATTGCTAACTCTCTTTTTAGTCAACTATTCATTTATTCAAATTAGACCTGAGTCTTATGTCTGTAGAAGATACAAGCTAAACAGCATGTCTGCCTTAATGAGAACTACTGACTTTCACAAATCCCAGTTCAGCCTCACTATAGGTCTCCCCAGTTTTCATCCCTTTAAATAGATGAAAATAAAGCCATCCCTTTCTCTGGGACATTCTCTTATTGAGACATCTGTGGACCATGCTAACCAAGAGACAAAGATAAGATGGAAAAGAAAGCAAATGACTGACCAAGAAAATAAAGTCACTTTAAAACAGACTAAATTTGGCCAAAATTTACTTTAAAAATAAGTAGTTTATATAGATAATTATTTATAAAATATGTTGGGGGAAAAATGTGTTGGTTGAATTTAGTTGAAACAAGTACTTCAAGGTGTTTTATTTTTTCCTTCCTGCTTAATGTATTGCAGTTCCAGTGTCTTAAACATGTGTTACTTCCTCTTTTAAGTTTCTGACATACACCCAAAGGTCAAGATATACCAGGTATCATAATGTGACTTTCTGTACAGAATATAGCATTTTTTAGGATTATTAGAAACTGAATACAAATATAATAAGAAAGAGAAGATGCTTAAAAAGCTTACATTGAATCATAAATATTTATCCCAGGACCATTAAAAAGGTCATTCCAACCCAGTATTGAATATTAGTTTTTTTCTTCCTAGAGATGAAAAAACAAAGAGGTATTCTATTTTTCTCTACAAAAACAAAACTATATTCTCATATTTTAAGCTAGAGATATTTGTTTCTCATGTAGAAATTAAGTGAATTTTAATAGATTAGAAGTTATATGCAAATAAACACACTAAGGAAACTATGAGTTTCTCAAAATTTCTCATTCCTTAGCAAATCCAAAATATTCTAAATAATTTTAAACCTTATAGTAGATTTTTTAATATTATGAGGTTAGATTTAAGTCTGAGGTAGAGATGCCACAATTTTAAAATTAACATTTTAACTTCACTTCCAGAAAACAGATTTGTAGTAACCTCATGACATACCTTCTTATTACATTACCAACAAAATGTTTATTCTAGATGCATTTTGTCTCTAGACAATGCTCTGGGTTGGTTACAGGTTGATATCATAAACAATCTGAGTTTTTACTTTAATTTCGAATTGATGGTGAATTTGGACATTTTTCCCTCTCCAGATTTATCATCAAAATTATAAATTTTACAGCAGTGTTAACTTCTTTACTCCCCATGAAGCATCAGTAAATCCTCACAGATGGATTGAGAGAATAAAAAATCTACATACTTGAGATTCTGACAGGATATAACATGCCCAAGTGCAGCCTTTCCCCCATAACTTTGTTTTTTATCCTATCCAGCACTAATGTATGCAAGCATTTTTGGGAACGTATCTGCAATTATCCAAAGGCTATACTCGGGAACTGCCAGGTACCACATGCAGATGCTGCGAGTAAAAGAGTTCATTCGTTTTCACCAAATCCCCAACCCTCTGAGACAACGGCTTGAAGAATACTTCCAGCACGCCTGGACTTACACCAATGGCATTGACATGAACATGGTATGTATTTCTGTTTTCCAAAACTGGAGCCCCTCAGGCATTATAGCTACAGCCAAAATGGAAAAATCCAGTCTCACCAGCTTTGAACCCCTTGCTTTTGTTTTCCTCTCTCGAATGTTTATTTTCTCCCCTGGAGATAGTCTCTCATTCTCAATTCATGGCATTGCATGGTGCTATATCTAGTTATACTGTGTGGCAAAGGCATTATAACATGATGCAAACTGATATAACTGTTTGTAGCAGAGCTCCCACTTCTGGTGAGAGAGAGCATTGCTAAATTGGGACTTGGTTTTCACTACATGGCTTAGCTGCTAGCACCCACAAAAGTAGGTGGAGCCATGTGGATTAAGATTTTACAAGTAAATAATAGCTTTAATGACCCCAACAAAAATATTTTTAAAAATAGGACATTTTGAGGATCTATGGGAGAGGTTAAGGAGCTTAAGTATATCATAAATATTTTATGATAGAAAGTTTCATGTTTCTGTTAAACAGGACAATATATTTTAATCAATTAACTATGTGCCCTTTTACTGTATCTGGTATAATGCATCTTTCCTTTCAAGGGGGGACTATGGATTCCTTCATAACTCTTAATTCACTTCAACATCCACAGTCACTTTTCATACCTCTTCCCTCCTCTATCAGTGCTCAAGAACCAATATGACTAATAATAGTAATGTGGTTCAAAGAGCTCTTTTATTATTAGGAGAATTTCTTCACATCCTTTTGACCTAGCTATTTGGCTGTAGAGATTGATTACTTAAAAATAAATTATGTGATAAATGCAAATTCTATTGCATATCATAGACCTGTTTTTAAAAGATTAAAATTATGTTACCCTCCCATCTAGTTACTCCTCCGTTGGGCAAGGATCCTGTTTCTAAGAATTCTTTAGAAAATAAAATCATTCACTTTAAATGACATAAAAACCATAATATAGGTTTTCCAAAGGTGAGCCATTGCTATTTAGATTGATATTTTGTATCTGCCCACTAATATCCTAACAAGAAAGCAAAGATCCAAAATTAGCAGTCAAGATGCAAAAAGCTTTGCAAATACTGCTCAGTTTGGAAGATGTATTTATACATAAGTTTATCGTAGCTGTGCATAATTTATTTGGCTAAGGAGTAAGAGCATGCCATTATAAAAATTTTAATTTGTAGAACTAATCAATCAGCACATTTCATACAAAACCATCACTGAATTCCATTAGTTACTTCTAATGATCTCAAAGTTACTTGTGCAAATTCATTTGATAAACTGATCTAACCAAGGTAACACTTTAATCTCACAAGAAAGTACCTGCAAATTGGTCACTTTTACATATTTCCATCCATATTATTGTTTAATGAAGATATCAGCATTCAGAAATTATTGGGGATTCTCTAATGCGGGGCTGGCTGAAGCAGTGTCAAGAATTTTTAATCTAAACACTTGTCACTCAATTTCGTTGTTCCATACTGCCAGATTATTTCAATAACAGTAGTAAAACAATTATTTATTGTCCTTCCCCTCTCCATATAACTCTAGTTTTGTGACCATTTTTTTGTGTAAAGTCTATTTTGTGACGACTATTTACTTTTCATTGTTTGACTCTATTACCTGTGAATATGGTTTATCTACCACTTGCCTATTTACAATGTACTTATGAAAGATTTATCTCTTTCCTGTCTGCTTCACACCTTAATACATGGAATCACAACACCCACCGGTAAGAACAGGAGGTATTTATATCCAATTTAATTCTCGTGTAAATTGTGGAGAACACCCTTGTTATCTGTCAGGTTTAGAGCTTGTTAAATGATTTCCAGTGTTAGTTCTGATCTTTTTTTGCATGATGTAGCAGAGAAATATAAAGCAAGAAACTGGGGAAGACAACTTGGAAGAGGCCAAGTACAGAACAGAAATCCTTAACTTTAACAATGACTTGACCTCTAATAATATTTATATACAGTTTCCCCCTCCCCACAAAAAGTCACTTATCTGCCCCTTTCTCCACTCTGGTAAAGGTTATGGGTATACGGTTTGCATTAGATAATTGTCATAAAGAAAATGTCATTTTCTTTCATCCTCCTCTATTTTCATGATGTAGGTGCTTTTCTTTCCTCTTCATCTGCATGCCTGTATCACATGATCCTGGAGTGTGTGAGCTCTAAACCATGTGCCACTGAGTCTTGCATGTGGTTTTGAGAGCTTGACTTTGCACGAACTTCTTGTTTGTACACAGTGTCTACATTTCTCATCTTGTGACTGCAATGTGAGTAAAAACTCAAAAGTGCAAGACAACTCTGAAAACTCAGCAAACGAAAGGTGCTTGCTAATTAAGCACAATATGCAAAACAAAGTTGATTAGACCAAAGCAACTGTTCTTTTAGACTACGGAGAGGTTAAAAAAAAAATCTAAGTGGATTTTTTTTACCTCCCACACCACATTGTTAAAATCCCTGTGTCTTGTTAGTTTATTGTTAATTTAATTATAATTTAATAACAATTTAAAGTGATTTAAATTTATGTATTGTGATACATAAAAGTACATCACACTGTTGTATTTTGCATCAGCATTCCACGTTATTTCATTTAAGTATAACTTTAAATATAATTTTTCATGAAACATTTCAGGTCATTTTTGCTGTTCAATCATGTCTAAATGAAGTAAAAGATATTCAGTCACACTCTCTAAAATTGTTTTTAATAACCCAAAATATTTGATTCCTTAGAGATCACAAAACAACAGAAAGAGCTGACCTAAAGCATGTAGCCATATTCCTTATTCCCTGTCTCCTTTTGCTTTTTGTGAAACTGCTATTGCAAGAATGTTCCAGAACCAAAAGCATTCAATACTTATGGGCTCCCTTTCAATTGAACCAAATGGGTCAGACTGCAAAAGGAAAGGGTCAGGATAATGAAGCTAGTGGAAGAGGATGTTCTTTGGCATATAATGTCAGGCTTATGAATTGTAAAAATTATCTCAAAAATGTCTGTAGGTTAAGTCCAGAAAATCTTTTCCTTCTACTCCCAGAAATTTAACTGATTAGGAAGAAGACAGTACTTTCTCAGGATAAGACTGAAGGCATCTCAGTGAATTTCCCCGAATCAAAGCTGTCTTCTAACCTTTCAAACATAGTCTAACATTGATTTAAGTTACAACATTGCCAAAAACTGAAAATCACCTTCCATGTCATTGTAGAATCGAGTTTCCTTGCATCACACAAAAGAACATGTCTTGAGTGAATAAGGGCACCAATGGTCTATACATCATTCTAGGTGGAGAGAAATAAATCACTTATGACAGCAACCACTCCATAATTTAAAATTATATTTGCATGGAAGAAAAGCCTTTATGAGCATTTAATGGAGAAATTTATTCCTTACCTAAAAATGCCCCCTAGTCATGTCTGAATAATGGAAAAAAAGTATGGAATCGGAATTCAGAAGACCCAAGTGCTAGCTCTAAATATGCCACTAATCTTGAACAAGTCACTTAACCTCTCTGCAATTTCATTAGACATGTCATTTTCAAATATTTTTAAAGCACCCAAATTGCACTTGCTAAATGTGTAAAACAATTATTATGGGAGTTTTTCTGCTTGACAATGGAGATCTAACCTATCTGCTGCCCACTCTCTGGCTCCCTGTCGTTGGCCTCTGAGTCTCCCTTGTGGAACATCTGCTTTTGCATCGAGTGTTTTTCAAAAACCACTGAACTAAGTGAGCGGTAGAATTCTGGATGGCAGAGAACCCAAGGGAACCATTTCAGGTAAAGACAAGGACAGGAAAAGAGGCACATATTTGGGACATCCAAGGCAGAATTAAGGCAAGTAATCCAGAGACAACTTTGTTTAATTTATTTTAGGAAAAAAGGGGAACAGTTGAGTATTTTTTTTAGCCTGTGACATTAATGGAGAAAATTTTGACCAAAAAAAATGTAGAAAGGAGTTGGAATAAGAACCTAGAAAGAGGAATAAATTCTTTAGCAGGGCAGATAGGCAAGGGTTCCTTAAAGACAGGCAGGGAAGAAAAGAAAAATGGTGAAGGCACTGGCTTTGAGGGAAAAAAGAGAAGACTCCATGTCACTTGTACTATGTGGTACAGTCTCCTGGGTTAAGCAGAGACTAAACTTATTCCTCAGAAATCAGGAGGTGTAGGATAGAAGAAGAGTTGAATAAGGGAGAATTTTTAGAGATCTCAATCAAGAGTCAACCTAGTAGACGAAAATGCTCAGAATCCCAGTGGGACTCTGAGTGACAAGACATACACTTATAATGGACCCGACGAACAAAGCCAATCAAAATAGAAAAGAAAATAGTGAAGAATGACATCTTCTTTAATAGAAATTCTTACTTTTGGGGGCTGATGTGATTTCTAAGGAGCATTTTAATAAAAATCTAATTTCTTTTCCTTCCATAATGCTTTCTCGCTTCTCTGTTATCTGCTAACTCCAACTACTGAACTTAACTACTCCTGCTAACTGTTTACTGCTGTTACTAACAACTATCTATTTAACTAGTCACTGCTAACACTAACCTGCATCTACATTCTAACTCCACTCCATCAAAACTGTGTTGCACCCATTTGCTACACTTATTTAAATAACTTTATCTGTGCCAGACCTTCACATTCAGGTAGACTCCACTCATGTCCTGTTTCAATACACCAGAGTGAAATTAATTTTGATCTCCTTTGGTTATGTCCGATTCAGGAACTCAGATAAAACAATCTTTGTGACATCAAACCCCAGAGGAAATACAAAGCAAAATTTACAAAATAGCATGGCTTGTCTCCATCATGTTGTTTTTATCCCCCTTTACCTTTTTTCTAATGATCCTTCATATACTGATGTTGATAAATACAGTCAATGAAAAACTTTGGTTTGTCATAGAGCTACAGTACAATGATTACAAATACAGTGACCTTCATATCTGTCTACCCCTCGAGAAGGGCAGGGAACCTGTTTCTAAGAATTCTTCAGAAAATAAAATCATTCATATTTAAAAATAGCAACAACATAATACAGTTTTTGCCTCGGTGAGCCTGCAATTTAGGTTGAGATTTTTGTTTGACCAGTAATAGTTTAACAAAAAAGCACAAATTTAAAATTAGCAGTTAGGGTACAGAAAGCATTACAAATATTGCCTAATTTGAAAGACATATGCCCCTTCTCAATACTTAGGTCCAAATGGCCTACCAAGTAATCCACACATTTAGAAAGGGAACATGGAAATTGGCAAAAAACCTGCATTTAAATGATAACGACTCTTAGGATTGATGACATTTTTTAGTTTTCTATAAAGAAATACTTAGCTACTATTTAGGAGTGATATTAAAGTAATAGCTATCTACAATGCACTTTAAAAGATGTTTTCATCTCCATGCTTATTGACAGGAATTGCCTGGCTCTGCAAACACTGGATAGGTAGCAAAATTTTGCACTAGCAAGAAATCTACTGTTAACACACAGTTACTGTACTGTAGCCAGTGCCTGAACAACAGGTGCTTAAGAAAGGGCAAGTCACATGTCCTTCTTATTTTTCACCAAGGCTATTTATCCTAAAGTCTCAAAAATGCCACAGAGCATAATCAGTACCATCTGGAGCCCCCTGACATGAACAATATCAAGCTTCAGATAAGCATCTGGTATTTTCAGGTTAAAAATTGTATATGCTCAATCATGTTTCACAAATGATGATGGTCACTTCAGCCTGGTGTCCAACCATTCCCATGAAAGACTAATTTACAGCTGACACCATGCTGCTTCAATGCAAAGCAAGTTCATCAACAGTGGGATCTGATCTTTAGCGGTTCCTGAGTCCAGAGAAACAATGACAGCATGACCTGGGGCTTAACACGTGAAAAACAGTCATTGTAGAGACACCATGCTCAGGCAATGAACACACATCTATGCTTCAGTTTCTCTGTTTATTAATAGTGTTCCTCTTACATTAGTAGAAAGTAAAAAATGAAGCTTCAAGTAGTTTTTAACTTTTTAAGATTATGGTTCTATTCAAACAGGACCCCAGAGCAATTTCTTATGCTCAAGCGTGTAACGTGTTTCCAGATACTTTCTTTGGAGTCAGTCAAGCTCAATTCAGTTTAGGATCACTTAATATTCAACACAGGTTTAGCCAATAATAAAAAAATAGAAACATAAAAGTTCACTTTTAAAATGACCTTTGGAAATATGACTTTAGGTCCGTTAAATTCAAGTATTAGAGGAACTCAGAACTTACCTAACCTAATGGAATCAAACCATCCATAATTTCTCCCAAGATAAAAGTCCAGTATTTACTTTCCTAGAAGAATTTTCTGAGACATTCCCAATAGCTTTAGGCTTTATATTGAAAATGTATATGTAAAGTCCCATCAATATACCAATTTCTTTAAATCATTTTTAAGGGTGAAAATAAACACAAGTAGTTCATCTAACCCAACTATCATATAGCCATCCTGCAACAGACTCAGAAAAAATTGTGTATGTTTTAGTTTTCTTGGTTTAGAAATATTGCTATCCATGGGGATGAGTGTGGATGGAAATATATATATAATTGTGCCTCTTTCATGCCAAATATTCCTAAAAAGCCCATTTCAGTTTGCATCTTGGGCTCCTCTTGGTCACATGGGCTACCCCTAGCAGAACTCTTCACTCAATTTAGGGGCCATCTGATAAGAATCTTCCTCATTTGGGATCCAGCACCTTGTATAGTGCATTTTTACACTCTGGAGCTATGCTAAATCCTTTACATATATGCTGTATATCATTTACCCCCTTCTACTGATAATCTTAGATGAGAATGCTCTGCCATACACACAGAACTGAAACATATCAGTAGTTAGAAACACTTAACCAGAGTGGGAAGGAAGGTTAAAGACTCACTCCACACAGATATAATTGTTGTGCTTGAATCATAGAGGTCCATGTCTGATCATTATCTAGTTTTGACTGTGAGTCAAAATGTGTGGATTCTGGGAAAATAGGGCCTTAGTTGTGTTTTCTAAGATGAGAACTTTAGCCCAGATTCTAACTCTAATTTTACCTGCATTATCTATGAGCTGGGCTTAATATTTAACAGCAGGTAACACCAGCACTGAGGTCAGAGCACTGTAATAAAGCAAGAATGGTTAATCAATATGTTTCTTCTATTATACAGTAAAAAAAAAGTAAAAAATAAAATTTAAAAAATTTTAAAAGATGTTTCTTTTATGAATTATCTATTTATAACAATTTTACATAATTTTGGTTACCTTTTTCTTGTCATTTTTTAAGAACTCTGTGTAGTTTATAGACATCGATGCTTTATCACTCATCTATATTGTAATTTGTTTCTAATACCTTTTCAATATGCTGATTTAGTTTAGGATATCTTTTGGATTTTAAAGGTTTTTGGTTTTTTGTTTGTTTTTTCATATGGTCCAGTTAGATACTTTTTAGTCAGAGATCCTCTTCTGTTTTACAAAATTCCCACTAAACCTAAGAACTATACAAGTAGTTTCCTAGATTATAATTTTGTTATATGATTTGGAAGAAAATTCTGTAAATCTGTTTGAAATGCAGTTTTGTAAATTATTTTCTTCACATGAATAGAAGATGGTGCTAGTAGAATTTAAATGTCATTCTTTTTCTATTGATTTTAAATACTACCCGATTTATACATACATTAAATTATCATGTATCATTGGGACACATGTCTTTCCTCTCAGATTGGCTCTGTGTGTCTATTCCTTTGGCAATATAATAATGATTTATACTTAATGACTTTATATCATGCTTTAATATCTGACAAGGTAGGTCAATTCTTACTAGTCTTGTTTTTATCTTAAATTTTGTGAGACATTTGAGAGTATTTATTCTTCCATATAAAAATATGACTATTTTTATTCAATTACAACAAACTTCATGTTGGGCTTTTGAGATAACCCAAAGAGCAGATAGTCAAATCTGATACAAAAATCAGAACTTATAACCAATATCAAGAATATTTGTAATGATTTCAAGAATGTATGTAATCATAAGGCAGAAGTAAAGCTTGGAGACCCTTCTTTGCACATTAGTATGTGTTCTGTCTCAGAGTTAACGTAGGAGATCCCTAAATTGCGTATGTGATGATGTAACACTTAAGCAGAATGAAACTCTTTTGGTCATTAAACATCCACATTTTGTAGTCTGGAAGTCACATATCTTACATTAAGTCATGTCCTATAAATCTATTGATGAAAGTTTATTTACCATAAGCAATTTACACTTAGACACATCCTGCTAAAAACACTCCATAGATGGAACTGCTCCACATTCTTAGTGTGCTTACTAGAGGCAGCTAATGTTTGTCATTAGCTGGGCACTTTTCTTTCCAAGTATTCCTCAGGAAAGACAGGGAATGGATTGTAAGCTTGTTGCCAACCCTTTTCTTTCCATTCTATTATTAATTTTTACATAATCTTGAAATTTCATAAATAGGTTTCATAAATAGGAACGTACACAGCTGGTTTGTAATTCAATTGGTAAAAACAAACTGTGCAGAAACACAACAATGTGGAACATTCAGAGTGCTGGGTGACAAGAATCAGTATGTTTTACAGAAAGGGAATCTAATAGGTGGATAGGAAGAAAACTTCTACTATTTTGAGAACTTCTACTATTTTGCAGAAAGTTATATAATTTCTGATACAGCCATTCTCTAGAAAGAAACAACTGAATTGTTGGCTAGCCTTTATCTTTCTGAGGAACAAATATCCTAACTGGTATAAAATGACAATGGCGTCTATGCTACATTTCTATCCTTTGTTACTTATTGATAAAAACCAGTAAATAAAATGAGTGGGAAACATTTTGCATTTCACCCATACTAATAGCAACTTTAGAAATCCGATCTGATGAACAGCTATGGCAAGTCACAGTAGTTGAAGGAATCCTGGACTAAGTTTGGAGTCTTAGTTTTTCCACAAATAAAATCCCTTAATGTATTTATACTTCCGCTTTCATGTATGAAAAATGGGGGAATCACCACTCTGTATTCCTTATATGAAGGTGATAAATCAAGCAAAAGATATGATTCTAAAATATTATACATGAGAAATGTTTCTGAAATATAAAATTAGATTCAGTTTCAAAATGGTATATCAAGTGCAAAGTGGAACTTGAATCATTCTTTTCATCACCAGTCCGGCTGTACCTCCCTTTTCCTTACATTGTAAGCAAGCTCTGTTCCTCTACAATCAACCCATTCGAAAAGACGTTTTTGCAAAACAGCCAGTAGACCCCACTGTAGTTATACTCTGTTCATCCCTTCCTTCACTCCCTCTCAGAGGTAATTGGGAGGTTGAGAGAAGGTCCTCAGATTGCTTCTAGGGATACAGATCCCTCCTGTTAACCTTTAGAAACCCTAGTGAGTTCCAGAGATTCTCCCTGAGGCCTTATTTCAGAAATCCTAATGCACCCTTCTAAGTCAGGCTTTTGCTGATGTAGCAGAAGGACTCCAGAGTCTGCGGAGCAAGGACATGTATGTAAAAGTAATAAATCCCCTCTGCCTACACATCATCACCCACCCTTCAACTCACCCTTGGCCCTGACTTAATTGGGGTCAGGTTAGTGTGAGTGTCCTTCTGAAAGCAAAGGCACATCTCATAGTTGTGTTGCGAACTGGGGGTGGGAACTGCAGGAGAACAAAGGGGAAGATGCAGGAAGCAAGACTCTGTTTCATTTTTCAAGGAACTTTACTTGTACCGAAACTGGTTCAGGATTGACGACATTGTTTTCTATATCTATGTGCAGTAAGTTTTTGCTCTGCTTATGTGGGGTTTTCTTCCTAAATGATGTAGCCATATGATATATGTTGAAATGTTGCATGCAGAAAATTAGTTAATTTTCCCAAGGCTTATAAAAGCCCTTAGTCATAGATTCTACAATACCCTGCTTTGCCAACAGTCTGACTAGATATGATGGCCTTATGCAATAAGACAATTTCCTTGTTCTCATCAGCTACATGAAGGTAAAATAAGGAAGTAAATGAAGAAGCAATTTGAGCTTCAGACAAAGGCTTTGTGTATTTGTATGTATGAAACCACTAAAAGAATCCACCTATCTTGATCAGTGATTAAACATGAAGTATTAAATATATAATCACCAAGGAAACATGAAAAATATGTGCTTCCTATCCCTTAATGATAAACCATGACCATGGAAATAATATGACCTCAGATGACCTCAAAATCACAGAATCTATTTAAGGAAGAACATTAGCTTCTAGAAATAACAAAAAGCAAGGTTCAGTATCTCGTAACTGCTAAAAATTTATCAAACCTTGAATGCCCACATGGCAAACAATAATTCTATTAGAATCAGAAAATGCTATAAAACATTAAGGCTGTACTCTAGGGCAGAGATTTAAGATGTGATATATTGCTTGCATAATCTATTTGATAATCATGCTCAAGGTTTAGTGTTTCACAGGGAGTCTTAATTTGTGTTTTGATTAATCCTAATTTGTCAAGATTTAAGCATGTTTAATGACCCAAAGAAAATTTCCTAATGTCAGTTATCACAGTTACCAAAGTAGTTGATATGATTAATTTGCTGTTCAGAGGAACCATTTGCCACACACAGACAGTCTTTCTCAGTGTGTCCTTTTCAGCCTGCCTTTAGGAATGTTCCTCTCTGCAGCTGTGCTAAGTGAAACAAAACAAAACAAAACAAAAACCATTCATTGCAACATAGGTCAACTTTCCAACACTATCTGGAAGGGGTAATCTATTACAGAATATCTTTCGATTCTTTCATTAGCAAATACAAGGATTCAAAACACTGTGGAAAGAGTCTGGAGAGATTCTTGGAAAAAGCTCAATTGTTGATGCTCTTTCAACAGACCCTAGAAAATGTGCCACCAAAGGAGAGTGTTTTACAATTCAGGCTAAGAAACAGCAAACACTGAATCTTGTATCTTAAATTCAAGGAAGGAATAATAGGTTTTATTGTCAACATATTGTGAGTATTTCATTTCATTTGGAAATCTTTATTTATCAGCATCCAAGTAAAAGTTAAATAAGGAAATACATTTCTCCCCTATGTCCTTCGCCTTTCCTAACCCTCATGGAGGTGGGGTCAGGGGCATGGAAACCGTCTCATAGGAGCAAAGGGAAGCCTTAAACTGCTGGTTGGAGAAGAGATTCATGGGTTTAAGACTGTAAGTCACCTGTAAATTATCCACAGGATATATAGTTATTATGAAAAGATGAAGTTATACTGAAATTTGTTTATAAAAGAACTATTCCCAGAGTAAAATTCAATATAAAGCTGACCCCACCTGGAAGGCTGATACAATTAGTGTCACATTAAAATAAAGAAAAATCCTCATTAATTAGCATATCTGCTACTCAGAGTCCACTGACTAAAGTCCAGGACACATTTCTCTCATTGTAATCTATCACAGACCTGGGCCAAACTTTCTCATTTAAGCCACAATAATAAAAGATAGTTTACTTGTTTAATTAACATAAATATATGTTTAAATTTAAAGATTTACTTACTAAAAGATTAATGAGACTAATGTCATTTCGATGAGCATACATATCAAATCAGAAGTTGCAAACTTGCATTAATTTCAGTATCCGTTCATTTCAAAATTTTGTATTCAGTGCTCAGTGTAGAGAAAATTTGAATTCACGCACTATCTAATTGCCCATGTTGATATTGTAATATTTATGCCATCAGGTGTGCATCTGCACTTACACATCTGTGGGAAATCTAACATAAAGCTGAATATTTCTGAATTCATGTCTGATTATGTTTGATAGGTGCTTACTGTGAAATAGTTACTTCCACTTTTTGCTCTGTGTAATTTCTTCAGTTTTACTTTGATTTAATACTTCTGTCTTGTTTTGTGATTGTTGGGTAGTTCTTGTTTAAATGTCCCTAAACTCTGGATTCTCTAGTACTAAGCTGTGGGATTGATTTCTCTTTAACAGTCACAGAAAGCATTTCATATTCACTTAAACGAACGAATATCTCATTTGTCTTACATAATTTGAGAGTTCCAAAGAGTTTTATCTAACTAAATTCAAGTTAAGAGAAGTTAATCTTACATTTATAAAATATTCAAGTGGCTTTATATCATAATTAAGCCATGGAATTTTTACCAGCCTTGAAAAAATTTTCTGGAACTTCAGGAAGTTTAAAAAAATCTACCCCCAAGTGAATCTATATTAGAAAAGTAAAATTAGAGCGTTTTACTCACTTAAATTAACTGGTACCTTGAGGGTTCCTTTGAACCACCATAGTCCTTTTAATGCACATTATAAATGTCCAAATTTGGCATGAAAAACAAAGTATGGGAAATTCTGATAACCCTATAATGTTGTTTAAAATCTGGGCAAATATTTAGAGGGTTGAGAGCCAAATATATTTTTCAGAATATGTTTTATTCATTGTTATGCTTCTGAGCCTAGCATAGTGCCTGGTATATAGTAAATACTTAATAAATATTTGCTAAAAGAATGAGCACTGCTTTTCCAAGCTGCAGGCCATGAAACTGATTTTGGATGATGCTCCATCTTTGAAATCAGGCTAATCCGATAAAACAATGGCTCCAAATGCACAGTGGGAGGTGCTGTGTACCGTCACAGCTGCTCCAGAGCTTGACAGACACTAAGGTTGTGTAGCGTGTAGCAGACATGACTGTAATAATCACTAAACCAGCTTGTGTCCTGGTTTGTACTTGACATAGGTACTTTGTGTAGCCGGATCTGCTAGGCCTGATAAAATGCCAATATCTGAGTGTTAAATGAGGAAGTTCCAAATCAGGTTATTTAGCAGAGGAACCAAACCTCAGAGAAAAAAGGACAATCAATCAGAAATGAGGAAGGCAACATGGCTGGGACCAATGGAAAACGTGCCTTGAGTAAAAATCCACCTAAATCTATCCTTTCTTCCCCCTCTTTTTAATGTTCTTCTATCTCTCTTCCAATACAGCTCCATCTCTTTTAACTCCCCTATTAAAATCCCTTTACTTAGGCATAACCTAAATTTCAATTATTTAGGACATCAAAACCTCGGGACTAGGAAAAAATTCAATTACTGAATCTTAACTTCTATTGAATTTTACCTGAGAGATCTATGTAGGTGACTTAAGAAAATTAAGAGAGTCACTTAAGGGCTAACGCCCCAGGAGAATTCTTTAATCTAGATGCGTCCTTCATGCCAGTATCTATGTATCTTCCCCCCATGCAAACGAAGGTCTCTCCATGGAACTCTATGATACCTCCTACTACAGGTCATTCTTTCCAGGGACTGTCACTTCTAATAGGATGAATGTTAGGATCTGACAACACTTGACAAGGACACTTGAGAAGAGAATGATGTTGAAAAACTTCCTCAAGTGCTCTTAAGGTTTTGTGGATGATTCCAAGAGTATTGGAATTCCAAGAACACATTTCTAAATTGATTTAGTAACTGACTACTTTCAAAAAAAGGATTTAAGACAACTCACAGTGAAAACCTAAGTGCAAGTAAGCCAAAATATTTAACACAAGTCAGAAACAGGAAATAGAAGTTAGAGCGATGAAAGGAAAACTCTCTTAAGTCAATGGAACACAGAATTTAGTGGTGAATTTTCTATTCACCAAAGAGACTGAAGAGAAGAACATTGGGCACTGTACCTCTCACTTTCTAGCTAAAGAGAGCATATCCATTCTTTAGGAACAATAAACATGTCTTACAAAAAAAAAACCCACAGAAAAAGTCAGAAATAAACTTTCTATTGAACATCTACAATGCACAGAATGATTTACATTCATTATTACATTTAATTGTGGGCACAACTCTCTGTGGTAGATACTAGCTTTACAGTAGAGAAAACTGAATTTCAAGAAATTTAATTGACTAATTTAATCAAATTTAATGCGACTTGACCAAAGACACAGCTAGTAAGGGATAGGATAGCACTAGGACTTGAGCTCATGCCTGTCTGATTCCATAGCTTATATCACACCCAGAGAAGTAAACAACCCTACCTCTAGCTCATCTGAATTTTCCAACTCAAAGCATGCACACACATACATACATGTGCACGATTTAGCCTTCTATAATCAGGCTATACTTGGAAAGTATAACTGAGAAACTTCAGGAAAATGACATAAATAGCAGCTGTAAGCTCAGTATTTTCATTCCAACTACTATAATGGTAGCAATAGCTCACCCACTTACGTGAAATATAAAATGCCTTTTTGTACCATATTACAGCCAAATCCTAGGAGAAAACTAGGCATATCTAATTTGTTACTTGGTGTAATGTGCTTTACGCTTTTATCTGTGTGGGGACATCTGAGAGTTATGCTGAGACTGTAATAGTGGGCTTCAGGGAGGAAAGGTAAATCATATGCTAAGAAGGCAGTGAACTGGAGTGTATTCCTATTACAGCACCTCCAAATAAAGTGGCCCCATTTTAGAAAATAGTGTCCAAACATAGCTTAACTAGTCTGGCATCATCTGCCAAAGAACCCAGCGTGATAGTTTAGACAGGTGGAAGGATCAGCAAGCTAGAGGGTGGCTTCCATGGGAGGAGCAGGGTTATTTATGATCCCAACAAAAAGTGGGAAAAGAGTCTCCAGCTCCCAAGGCAGAAATGGGCGAAGACTCAGCAAGTTATCATTTTGGAAAGGTGACCAGTCCTTGTAGGAAATCTGACAGGAGTCCAGGCATGTAGATGAAGCGTGAAGGTTACAGGTAAGAGGAGAAGTTTCATATCAGTGCCCAGGAAATCAGACAGAGGAGAGCTCATTTCTGTTGGGTCTGAGCCAGACAGTACAGAAACTTCAAGATAAAAGCCTGAGTTTCTACAGCTGTGCAAAGCTGGGTGAACAGTGTCTTCCAATTGGCACAATATTTAATGGTAACTTATGACAAATTCCAATATTGAAAAGGCTCTTATTCTCTGGTAAAGAAACACAGATGGATGAAGTGACTTGTGCAAGCATCAACCTGTGGCAAATTCATGACCAAGACTCATATTCTGTGGCTTTTCTTCTAAAACACCCTTGACTCGTTCCTGCGGTGACTATGCAATGAAGGAAACAAGATTAGAAACAGTGGCCCTTCTGTTCCAAGTCTCTCACTGAGCCTCTTGTATCATAAAACAGTCAGTCTAAACAATTGCATCACACAGTTGGTGTGCAGACACAGGATCCTGTGGCTGCCTTAATATTTAAAATAGTAAAAATTGTAAATTAACTCAAAAGTGATCGAATTTGAAGTTCCTCTATGGGCCACACGCATTTGAATTATCTACACAAATAATTTGTTGTTACTTTTAGCAATAGTGGGCAGCAATAACAAGGTTGACCCAGAAAGACAGGAAATCCTAAAATTACACTAACAGGCTCTATATAATGCCTCTTCCCTCTACTCCAAAGCACATTGAAATTAATCTATTTCTACTGACAGAGGAAAATCAACATAAGAATTAAAATCTATATGTGCCACCCAAAATAGCTAAGACATATGCAGAGAAGCAAGTGTTGAGTATCTTTGATCCATTGTATACTGGAAATTTTATAAAATAACATAAAATTTTATTCAGCTTAGAATGAGTGGCATTTGCCACAAGCTATTGTTTAATCTTGTCTACAAGTTTTAAATTGGTCGCAGAATAGGTTATCAAAACAGTGGAGCTGTTAGAAGCTTTATGTATGCGTTGTAAATTCTGGCCCAATTTCCATTTCTTTAAACTGAACTAGACTTTTGAAGTATGTTTACTGTTCTTCTTCCCTTTCTCTATTTTCAGTGCTTATCAAAATATTTAGTAATAATGTTCATATGAAACACATATATTCCAGGTATTGTTAGCTAAGAGCCACTCTCTGGTATATGACATTTACAAATACCATGGCTATTTGCAGATCATTGTCTTTATGAATTATAACTGAGTGGTAGCAATCCAAACTGACTTGAGATTCCTTCAGAAGGCTGTCTTTCTAGTTGTACCACCTTTCATTAGTGATGTCTTACTAATTGTCACATTGCATTATATTTGTGCCCAGTATGATGCTACATAACATGATGCAGGGAACAAGAAGCAGTGTGAAACGTTGTAGGCATTACATTTTAATGAGACAGCATTTGTGTTGAGTCTGAATGCCTGCAGTTAACGATTCAGAGAACAAGTATTTGAGTTGAAATTCTGACATGTTTAGCAAACGTAGTATTCATTAAGGTAGGCGAGGTAGAAGCATTGTAAGAACTCATGTGTGACAATGACTACACTGTGGTTCTGTGAACAAGAAATAGACTTTACTTTAGTTTGAGGTACCCTGTGCACTGGTAGTATGAAACTCTTTATTTTTCTCTTCAGGTCCTAAAGGGTTTCCCAGAATGTTTACAAGCTGACATCTGCCTGCATCTCAACCAGACTTTGCTGCAAAACTGCAAAGCCTTTCGGGGGGCAAGTAAAGGTTGCCTTAGAGCTTTGGCAATGAAGTTCAAGACCACTCATGCACCTCCAGGAGACACCCTGGTTCACTGTGGGGATGTCCTCACTGCACTTTATTTCTTATCCAGAGGCTCCATTGAAATCCTCAAAGATGACATTGTGGTAGCTATTCTGGGTGAGTGTTTTTGAATTGGATGGTCACAAATTCACGTATTAGCTTATGCAATGCATAGTTTAGAATGATAGGAAACAGGACTTTCCTATTTTTTTATGAGTACTACTGAAGACCTATGAGTAATTTTAAAGCTTTATTATTATTAATTTGTTAAATCAAATTCACTTTGCAGAAAATGTTTTCTTGACTGTCTCACTTTTTCTCTGATTTGTAAATGCTTCCATTCTTGGCAGTTACTTAAACATTTAAGGCCAAACATATGAAAATAGTCAGCATTTTCCTTTTCATGGTAGAGGATCTTGGATTCATGTTTGAACCCTGAACATCTTAAATAAAATGTATACATAGTAAGCAAGGTTGCTAGCATGTGCCAAAGCCCCGTCATGAACTGGGTATATATTTTGATGAATTTCATCTATTTGCCATGCACGTTACCTGCTGTATCCCTCAAACAGAACAATATGAGTCCTTACCTAGGTGACGTAGAGCTATGAACTTAACACCTAAGGATAAAGGTGATGAGGAAATTAAAATTAGTAATAAATTAAACTGATTTAGGTACAAAAGAAAGTCCATCTATCCCATCTGCCTCTTCAAAACTAAGTTTCGTCAGTGTGAATTTGTAGGATTTCTTGGGGGCTATTAGAACAACAGAGAAGAGCACAGGAACAGAGAGAAATGAGGTCAGTTGTCCTCTCCTACCCCCAGCCCGTAGGTTTAAGCCCAGTCTCCCCATGGGAACACCCACCCCTCACATTTGTGAACGTGTGAACTTCTTGTTCTTTTCCTGTGGGTTAAATCTAGTTCTGTTCAAATAACATGTGACTCAATGATTTCCTTTCACTCGACTCTTGATGTTAACATCCAAAGGACAAGGAGGCTATCTGATTTCTTCACTGCTCTGTTGAACCAGAGTCTAGCAGAGCACAGGTCCCAATCCATGGACGAAGATGTTGTGGAGATTCCTACCTATATTGATCATTTTATTATGATGCCAGCTTTTGAAAATTTTCCAACATTGACAAGATGCACAAATTTGGCTTGCAGTCCAATAAGCAGGCAAAGAATAAAAGCCTAGTGTAAATCACTCAGCAGCTGCACAATAAATTGGAGTTTTCACTAGATTTGGCCATGACAGTTTGCTCTGGTATATTGCCAGGGAAGGAGCATCCTTCATTACATTCCTGATCTTCAGATCAGCCAGCCCTAACTTCTACAAGGTGACAAGCCTTCCTGCTTTATAAAATAGTCATTTTAGAGTGTACATAAGCTCTGCTTGCTGACTGGCTTACTCTTTGCTCGTTTACCGTCATGAGAGCTAATTAAAACACAAAGCTCAGGCCGAATTTAGTTCAGAGCTGATCTGATCTGTGATAGTATCTATACTGAAGTATCAAAACTAGAAAACATTTCAAGAGATTCTTCTTTTCTGTCCCCCTCTCCGTGTACATCTGCGCTTAACATTTTCAGAAATTGATTTTTCATTCTATTTTTGAAAAGCTAAGAATTTATTTAAACTAGAGTTAATGTATTCTCTCTAACATCAGTTTTTCTTATAAAGATACAGCATCTGATTTCTCCCTGTTACATTGACATTTAAAATAAGAACATTACAGTTTTTTTTTTAACTTAGAACTTTATTGTTTAAAGTCTTTGATAGTTTCCGTAGTCAGGTATATATGAACTTGTCAGCCAAAAACTAAAGTAATAGATCCAGGGAGCATTTTCTAAATCTGAAAAGAAGGTTTAGGGTATAGTAAGAAGGTACTATTTTACACTGCCATTGGCTACTTTTAAAAATCATATAATCAGTAATCTATCAGTAGTTATTATGCATTTATTCCATAGGTACTATTTTTAAGTAACTTGACATTCAGAAAAATCTAAGTGCCCTGACATTCAGGGAAAATATTGGGAGGAGATTAAATACGTCAAGTGTGTAAAGATTTTGACTGGAGTCAGATGCATGGGATTTAGTCATGGCTACTCTCTCCCTCCCTTTACTTCACCCAACTAAGAAGGTGACCTTGACCTAATCCGTTAACACTTTTTAATCCTCTTTCTATATTCATCAAATTTGGATAATAATTAGTAATTTTTTTCCATACAGTTATTTTGGGGATCAAGTGAGATAATACACCTAAGCATCTGACACAGCGCCTGACACCTACTTAGTCCTCAGTGATTGTTGCTGCCGTCATTATCACCCTCATCACTGAAAGAGCCTGGAAAAGAGATGGCATGTGGCCAGGCAGAGGTGATGGGAAGGGCTCATCAGAAGCCAGACACTGAAATAACCCCAGGTTTGACAAGAAAGCAAGAAGGACACACTTTTAGAATAAAGGTCATACAGTCAAAAAGCATGACTGTATATGCTGGGAAAATATAGCTAGATTTATTAAGCAACGGGATACATTCATTAAGGGCAAGTCCAAAAGTGGTTACTAAAGGAAAGAGGTGTGTTCACATTGTACCCCTAGTCTTCTAAGTGTTAAAGTGTTCCACCATAACTTCATGCTGGGCACCACCTCCAGAGACCGTCCTGAGACAGAAAGTTTGTGAATCTGACTCACCACAGCCTTCCCCACATGCCTGAGTTGACAAAATTAGACCTACTTTCCTACCACTGGCAAGACCCGTTTCTAGTGGTGTGTGGCATAGCAGACTAAAGCCATTTTCGCTGTACTCTAGATGCTTGGCCAAATAATCAAAACAAGGGTATAAGAGGGGTTACACCAAGACCAGGGCTCTAAGAGGCAAAATTTCTGTCAGCGAACAAACACGACTGGGACAGTAGGTACGAGGTACTGGAATTTTGCTTCCCAAGTGTCTGTTGGCTGTAGGGTCTTACACTTGAAATTTTGGGTTCAGGGATTGGTCAGTAGTCCCCTTCTACTTCTAGAAGGAAAACATTAAGTTCAGATTCCTTTTATCTCCTTTTTTCCCCCTTTTCTTTTTCTTTTTTAGGAAAAAATGATATATTTGGAGAAATGGTTCATCTTTATGCCAAGCCTGGAAAGTCTAATGCAGATGTAAGAGCCCTCACATACTGTGACTTGCATAAGATCCAGAGAGAAGATTTGCTAGAGGTTTTGGATATGTACCCTGAGTTTTCTGATCACTTTCTCACAAACTTAGAGCTGACTTTCAACCTAAGGCATGAGAGTGCAAAGGTATATGTTACCTGCTGTTTTTGTACTGTGACATTTTATTTTATTCTTGGACTGCCCAGATACTCCTGAAAGATCAAGTGAAACAGTGTAAACAATCTTAACCAATTCTGAATATTTGAAAGGAAAAGCTGACTTATTATTGTAATTTCTAAATTATAGGGAGGGAATTCAGTCTAATTACTTTCAAGCATATTGAATAACTTTAAGTAGTTCAATAAAATTTGACCTTTTTGGGAAATCTTAGGTGATATACTTGATTTTAAAATAGCCTTGGTTTATATTAAGTGTGCCAGTTATTTGTAATAAACGGGTGATTCTAGGCTATTGAAAATCTCCTAAAAGAGTTTATCTCATACAGAGGTTAATATATTCTCTCAGCTATTATTTACACCATATATTGGTTACCAGTATCTTTTCAGCAATTATTGAAGAATTGAACTCTTGAAGTTTAGGTCCATATTTAACACAATTTCTAAATCACAGAAGTATAAATTAATCAGGTTTATAACTGAGTCAAAATTAGTGATGAAGAATGAATAACATATACTCTAACAGAAATAATATTTCAAATGATTTTGCATGTGATTTAACCCAGGATGAATTTTGAGAGTGCAGCCCTCAAATTCCTCACTCTTGTCCACTGTGAAAATGGGTCCTTATGGTCTACCAGTATTCTAAGAATACAGAACTGATGTTGCAGTTCACAATTTATTACTAGGTCATTCCTCCATTCCCTTCCTCCCAAAACCCTGTAACCCCAACTCCAACTCTGAATACTCTTTTTGTCAGAAATCAGTGTTTTGACATTTGCCAGTGTATTTGCACGCTCTCTGGGAAAAAGACCTTCAAGTCGATAGTTTGGTAAAAGTGTTAAAAGATTTAATCCCACCTGGAGTTACAGTCATTCCCAGGTACTGTGACAAACTTTAAGATGTTTAGGTCACCAGAGTATCATCTGATAACCTGAAGCATCAGCTCAGATAATTACTTGTTTTCAAAACACTGGAAAGTTGAAAAATACCGAAGTGGTAAGAAGTTCAAGTTACCAAGAGCATATTTTTTTATAATGATTTTAATTCGGTACTTTATCAAATCCCAGTTTAATGTCACCAACCTCATTCTGATTTTGCTTTGAAAAACAACTAACATCTATTTCAGATAAAAGGTAAATGTTACATAAAAAGTTTACATTTACATAAAAAGTTTAGGCAGCAGCTATATAAAAGAGGAGCTTCCTTTTTTTGTTTATTTGGAAGCTTTCAGTTTTGTTTACAAAAGAGAGAGGAGGGAGGAATGAGGAACAAAATAATAAAGGGTTCAGAGCATAGTGTGTATTGAATTCAACCTTCTATTTATTGTTGTGAAATTTAACCTTGCAACCATTACCATGTAATTTAAACATCATAGCTAATTATAATTAGTTTATACTTTTTTCTCTGCAGTAATACAGATTCTGCAAAGTTTTTCTTAATTAGTATTATTCTTATTTTGACTTTACCAAGTTACATAAAATACTTTCCACAGAAAGGAATACATTGTCTCTAAATGTTGACATCATCCCCAAACATTTCTGATAAATAACCTCTACAACTATGATTTCCCCATCAGATGGTAAAACCACTAGAATTATCCTATCAGTCTATTTTATAATTTAGAGACAACCATTAAGCAAAGTATTGTTGCTATTTGCCTGTAATCAAATAATTGTCTCAAAGTGGTTGAAATGATATGGAATAGTAAAGAGTTTGCTGATGATACATTATGCTCAAATTGAATAATCTTCCATTTTATCTTCACATTCCATTAACAAAGGCCGATCTCTTACTACGATCACAGTCCATGAATGATTCTGAAGGAGACAACAGTAAACTACGAAGAAGGAAATTGTCATTTGATAGTGAAGGAGAGAAAGGTAACACTTTTTTTTTAAAGTTTAAAAGCATGTGGTTATTAGTTTTCCTTACTAAAGTGGTCACTGTACTTCTGATTTCAAGGGTAAACTTTATTCAGATTTTAGAAAGCCAAACCCTTTGCCTTTTTCAGTCTCTAATGATATGGTTTCTGATGGTCAGCTCTCAAGGATGTTTCTCAAGACCGGTCCTAGGCTTTCTTCTCTTCTTATTCTATGTCATACTCTCCCTGAGCAATCTCATTTACACCCATAATTTAATTGTATTTTCATGTAGGAAAGGTGCATATTTACATCTTCATTCCAGACCATCTGAGCATCAGTCCCATATATCCAAATGCCTGTTAAACCATCTACTTGAAATCACAAAGGCAGCTCAAACTCAACATTTTCTAAATTAAATTCATGATATCCCCCTGGAAACCTGTCTCTCCATCAGTGGACATATTTTTAAATGACACCACCATTCAACCAATTGCACAAACTAGGTATCTGTTTAGGAGCCAACTTTCTCTCAACCTCTCCAGCAACACTGGCAACAAATCTTATTATTGCTACATCCGGCACATCCATTTACTTTTCAAACTAGGTCACTTTTGATTCACTTTTCTCCACCTTCATAGCCACAACTCTTGACTCAAGCTACCATGATACTGAAACAATATTCCAACTCACCTTCCCAACTTGCCCATCTATTCTCCATACTGGACTACTGGTGATTTTTTTTTCAGATGCAGTTATACTATGTTATACACACATTTAAAGCCCTCTAAGGAATTCCCATTCCCTAAATTCTTCATAGGGTGGTTCCATGCCTACCTCTTCAGTCTTGTTTCATGTCATCATTCCCTTAGCTACCCTAACCTGGCTTTCCCCCTCAGCTCCTTTCTTTTGCAGCATTTATTCCAGTTGTTCTTCTATATTATTTGCATCTTATTTAATCAATGATGTCTGCTACCAGATCATAAGCCCCATGGGAAATATTTAGTCACCTGAGGCTTCAATGCTTGCTACGTAGCAGGTGTTCAACCGATACCTGTTGAAAGAATGAATGAGTTCATGAAATAGCATTTGAGCATCTTCCATGTGATTCTCTTCCTCCTTTTGCCTTCTTAATCCAAGTTCTTTTCTTGGCCCTCTTCTCTTCTCTCTGAATTCTCTCCCAAGGGAAGCTCATCAACTAGTTTTAACCTGCACTGTATTTCAAGTGAAGTAAGCTGCCCTCTCTTCCATGTGAATCATTTCTGTATTTTTGCTTATATCATTCCCTTAATCAGAATTTACCTCCCAATAATCATACACACACACATACACGTACAGCCATAACAAACCACTTTTTCATCCATTAAATTACATTTTTTGTCAAAGTTAATGTTCAGTGATATTCAACATGAAACTCCTTCTTGACTTCTTCAAAAGTATGTTTTCTTTCTTTTATGAAGCCCTAAGGCACTTTTTTTTCCTTATGCAGACAGTCCCCAACTTACAATGTTTCAGCTTATGATTTTTCAACTTTACAATGGTGTGAAAGCAATACACATTCAGTAGAAACCGTACTTCAGATTTTGAATTTTGAGCTTTTCCCCACTAGCAATGTACAGTAAAATATTGTCTCATAATGCTAGGTGCCAGCAGGGAGCTGCAGCGCCCAGTCAGCCTCACGATCACAAGGGAAACAACCCGTACACTTACAACCAGCCTGTTCTCCACTTCCAGGGCAGTATTCAGTAAATAACATGAGATGCTCAACACTTTTTTATAAAACAGGGTCTGTGTTAGATGATTTTCCCTGATTGTAGGCTAATGTAATTGTTCTGAGAAGGTTTAAGGTAAACTTGGGTTAAGCTATGATATTTCGCAGGTTAGGTGTATTACACTGACTTTCAACTTAAGATATTTTCAACTAGCAATGGATTTATCAGGATATAACCCCACTGTAAGTCAAGGAAGATCTCTGTTTTCAAAATCTGCCCTGTACAATGGTTATTGGTGAATTTGTCCTTTTTCTCTACTAAAATGTAGATTCCTTTTGCAGAGCATGGTTGATAAATATCTGTTGAATTAGGCAAATTGTTGAATCCTCTGGCTGATTGCAGAACAAGAAAGCACTCTCACAGATAGGTGATAATTTATTTCTGCAATGTCCTTCATTATTCTCCTGGTGACTTTTTCTAAAATCAGAACCATTATCGTCAAGCTGTTCCATCGATTTAATCTAAATCCCTTATCCTGAAGTTAATCTCATATTTTGATCTCACTAGAAAGGAAGAACAGCTTGACAATATTGTCTATATAATAATATTCCCCATACAATTGAAGATTTATTAAATCTTCTTTCAATTTGTTTAGCTTCCTCATACTCAAACTAAATAATCTAATGTTTTTATCTCCTGATAAGGCCCTGAGAGCATGTCACAATTTATATTGTGCTTATGCAACTAGACATTTCTATTGATTCTGAAAACTTTTCCTTTAATCACAGGCTTAGTCTGTGAGGCCCATTTTATAAAGTGTAGATGGTTAGGGGTTTGCCTGCCTGTAACTCTTTGAAGCTTCCTCGTATGTCCGTGAATAAGCATGATTTTGTCAATACGAAAACACAATTAGTTTCAGTTATCCAGAGCCTGAGAGTTGCCTATTCCAGTCTTCAGGACTCCATGGTGCTAAAGGTGAGTTCAAAAATTAGCTGAATGCATTTTAGCCCTAATCACCACAATCTAAAGATCTGAAGGGGCTACTCATTCTATACTTCCTGATGTAGAACCAATACCTGGGAGAAAAAAGCATGTAAGTAAGTATAAAGAACAGAGAACTTTCAGAAGATAACTGATACTAAGTAATATGGCAGGTACATAAGCTAAAAGCTGCCCATGAAATGTATTGCTTACTTACAGTTAGTTTACTTCTCATTTGAAACAATACCTGAGGCAAATATCCAAGAGCACTGTTGACTGTGAATTAATCAGCAGAGGCATCAAGAACCAGAGGGAAGAATGCATGGTTGGCTGTTGGAGACAGACAGAGGTTGAGTCTTGCAATTACCGCTTATAACCTATTCAACAAAACACCGGAGCCCTTCAGTTCTTCAGTTCTCATCTCCAGCCCCTCCACCTTCAATCATGCCTAAACCTCAGAGTGTTAAGGAGCTTATGTTTAAAAGGAGATATTTAAAGAGAAAAGATATATATAAGGAGTAAATATATACACTGTTAAACTTTGTTTTACAGAATAGGGGTGGGTCAAATTCTAAGTTTATTAAGTTAAGCCTTTAAATATAATGGAATTACTTTCGCATCTCTTTGGAATATCTTCTCCAATAACAAAGAATGATTAGCTCTTGTTATCCATTTTAGTAATATATAAGTGTATCTTTATTTTAATTTTTAAGATAAATTTCATATGTATTTAAATAGAAAAATGACACTAATTATCTTTCAACATTCTTTGAAGATGGAGAGGAACTAAAGTACTTGAAATCAAATGAATAAATTTATTTTAGACTCCAATTTTCAATGAAATAAGTTTTTTAATGCATTCAGCTGGGAAATGCTCAACTTACCTCAAAATTGTTACCAGGAGGAGATCTTAAATGCCAATGCTAAGAGAGCACATTAAATGCCTCTCTTTTCCACCTGTTGGGTCTGGCAAATTAAAAATGATAGTTAATCTGAAAGAAAGGCTCCATGAAAGATGGAAAGAGCGCTAGCATTTGTTTCCAGGTTGTTTGAAATGTAAGAATTTTATGTAATAATTCTTAAGATGGATGAGTCAACCACTCCATCAGGACATTCTACTCAGTGCTCGTCAGTCTGTTCTGAACCCAGACAGACATTCACAAGGCAAATCACAAATACCTTAGAATTGTATCCTGTGAGGAAAGGGAAGGAGATGAACTGTCAGCCTACAGAAACAAGGGATTTAAAAAAATGGTTTCAGTCATCTAAATCAGAAAAACTTGAGGCTTAATTAAACAGACAAATTTTTTCTTTGCAAAGTGATGGTAACAGAAGTGATTATATAGTCTCACTTCTAGCAAAGGAGAAAATGTAAAAACTCAGATTACTGCCTTCAGAATACCATTTCTACTTAACATTTCAGAAAATAGCATTAAGAAATGATAATAATAAAACAGCATTAAGAATAATATTAAGAAAAAATAGTACCTCATACTGTTTAATGTCCGTTAAGTAACCCAGTTTAATAAGGAAAAGACAGAAATGGAACAAGCCATCAAAATCTAGAGGTACCTGGAAGCTAATTACAATGTGTTTCAGCCCAGTTTCATGTATTCCGTTAGCTAACCTGCAGTCTAAGCCTGAGCAGTTTCCATTTTTAATTCACAAATAGATTGTCATTTCAACTATCATTTTAAATGATTGAATATGAAGCTTTGAAGTATCTAGTACGGAACAGAGAAATGCCATTGCAGTTGGGCTGCATTAGAGAAACTGTTCTCATGGCCTGGGTTCCAAGAAGCAGCTGGGTGATCACCCAGTGGCAATGAACGCAGAATTAAATGTGCAGTAATTTCCCTTATGTTTTGGAAAAATTCAAGGATATGAAACTTTTCTTCTTCTTTCATGACCCTGCTTTTACCTGAAATTTTTCCTAAAGGATTTGGATACCATGTATATGAAATAATTTGCTCCATTTTACTAGAGAACGAAGTAATAATCCCTCATTCAACACATTTCGTGAACACCTGTTCCTGAGTTGAAATCAGCAAGTTATAATTCAATTTAAAAATATATGTTAACTGATGAATTTGTCCTAAGGCATCCAAACTCAAGCCATAGTTTAGTAAACAAAGACCAAGGCTCATATCGTAGGTGGGACAAAACATTTTACTGTGTGTGAGGTTTTTACACATCTACAGAGGACTCACGGACCTCTCAAGCCAAAGAGACAACGTGATTTAATAATTGGTGATGTACATTCATTACAAATATCTATGTTAGCATTATCCTTACTCAGTTGGAGACATACGAATTAGTTGTTAATTCACTTTACATTTGATTTTGCTGGAAAAGATTCCATGAAAGTGTTTAAAGGAAAAGCATTTTGAGGACAATGAGAAGCTTCTGCTGATTCAAATCCCATCGGTGCCCAAACTGCCCAAAGTTTTACTTAGGGGCAGCAAATTGTTGCAATGTACTTAGCAAGCATGAGGATAATTTAGAAGAGAGAAGCTTTTCTCTTTTTTTAACCTTTACTAGCGTAAACTTGGAAACTATTATTTTTTAAGGAATGAAATGATTTGTTCATAAAGTGGGGATGCTGATCAAGTTTTCAGGAGGGGAGAAGTTAAAATCAAAGGAGACAGAGGAAAAGACGACAAGAATGAAGTTTAGAGGCTTACAGAGGGCTGTGCCAGTGACACTAGAAAGGGTCTGTATAAGAAGAGCTGACCTAATATTTATAACCAGCTAGATTAGTGGTTGAATGGAGACATATAAGGAACACTGAGTATCAATGATGTCGACAGTGCTTGAGATTGGAAAGGTCTGTAGTCTTCTCAGTGATGATGAAATCACCGAGCAAGTGTGAAATCTTAAAGAAAATAAATTAAACAATCTGCTTCCACTACATTTAACTTTAATTGGTAGGATGTAAACTAACTCCTTAATAACCATTTCGCATGAAGCTCATTTTAAAACTCTATCCATTTTTACCTTGGGCTGCTTTCTGGCTTCTTATATTTTAAATTATGCTTTTTTAAATAAAAGAAAAAGATCTGTTTAATTTCTATGCCATATGGGAATTTTAAAAAACAGTTGGAAGTTTCTCTGAAGTGGCCTTAAATCAGTTCATTTGGTCTTCTATAAATAACAAAGAAAGCATAACCAGGCAGAGAGTAGATGGGGACATTGTCTTAAGCATTTCTCGAGAAAATGATATACCTTCTGGAGAATGTTGGTTAGTTATTAGCAGTAACCAGATGGAGAATTATACTGTCTCCCCAGGACACTAATGGAAACCAGTTCTGGGCTTTGTCTCTGAGTTTTTCCTGCTGAATTATATTCTAACACAACCTTCAGGGCTGAAATTATCCTGACATTTCAGTATAAAACAGCCAATATGCACTCCTGGATTTAATGTAATTAGATAAACCCACCTTAATTACTGTATTTTAGCTTTATATTCTTTGCAATGTGCTACACAACTAAACTGCCTGGAATTTGATGCCAAGGCCAATGTATGCAATGAACTAGGGTTGAAATTCCGCCTGCCAGCCCTTACCACCAGGGGGCATCCAGTTTTGACATCCACAATATGTGAATGGCCACCACAGATGAGAGGGCGTGAAAGCTGAAAACAAACAAACAACAAGCTACACAATGGTGATATTTAGAACTGAGACACATTT
Source organism: Vicugna pacos (assembly GCF_048564905.1). Taxonomy (NCBI): domain Eukaryota; kingdom Metazoa; phylum Chordata; class Mammalia; order Artiodactyla; family Camelidae; genus Vicugna; species Vicugna pacos. The sequence continues at coordinate 37,151,524 of NC_132991.1, read as the reverse complement.
TTCTTCCCTTTTTCATTTCTGTAAAGAGATAGTACACCAGATTTTAAGAATACAAACGACTGTTGAGCATGTAAAAATAAGGTTTAAGTTACCCTACAGTTTTTTTTTCCTGAGGTATAAACAGTATTACTACTGCAGGTATTCTTTTAATTTTGAAATGAATAATGTATTTCATTAAGATAATCTAATGTCCCTTGAATTAAGAAAAACTCTCCTTAAGTAGCTACATTTTCAGTAGGAAGAAAAGAGAAAGAATAAAATAACTTTTCTGGTGGCTTAAAAAAATTCGATATCAAAGATCATCACTATTAAAAGGGTACTATATATATAACTAGACAGTGCAATTTGCAGTCCCACATTTGATTATCTTCTATAAAATAACTTTTATTTGATAGATTTTGGCAAAGAAAGCACTACAAATGATCCCGAAGACTCTGTAGACACGATAAGACATTATCAGAGCTCCAAGAAACACTTTGAAGAGAAAAAGAGCAGATCGTCATCCTTCATCTCCTCCATTGACGACGAACAAAAGCCTCTCTTCTCAGGACTTGTAGATTCTCCTCCAGGAATAGGGAAAGCAGCAGGACTTGGTCTTGAAGAAACAGTGCCCACCTCAGGAAGAATTCACATAGGTAAACGAAGTCACTCTTGCAAAGGTAATCAAGTTTCTTAGAAATCAGGTTGTCTCTCTGAGTGCGAATCACAAAATGGTGACTCTTCACAGATGAAGACCCATACCAACACATGTTAATCTAACCTTGGATTTCATGAAGGATTTGCAAAGAGTTCAAATCTCAGGTCATCTACAAAGTGTTTGCTCAATTCTGGAATAGTGGTAATTATTTCCAATGATAGCATAAGAGGTTTTGTGTGACCAGTCAGACTTAACATAATGCCACATACAACACTGGGAATGTCTATTTTAGTGATTCATGGTGAGACAGGATCAGTGAGTATTTGAAGAGGGCTAACCCATTGATTCTTATTTGTATTTTCTGTATCTATCCTCACCTCCAACCCTTTTGTTTTATAGAATGAAAGGCCAATGCAGTAACACTATAATGAATACCAAAGAAATTACGGTTTATGGGGAATTATAAGAAAATGGGGAGAAATGCCCCTAAATAAAGTATGCTCTTGATCCAACTCATTTAAGCACAATCGTTTAAGGGGAATACCTAAATATTTGGGTTTTGTCATAGAAAATATGCACGAACTGGGTCATCGTGCTTGATCAACATACCCAGATTTGGTTTGATGCTAAAGGACGGAAAACTCAGGAAAGCTGACGGTTAGCACATAAGAGAACAGTTAGCTTAGCATAACAGGAGCTAGATCTACAGATCTTGTTAAATCTAGCTTAAGTGGGTGCAAGAAGAGGTCTGGGTCAGCCTGCCTGACTTCCAAGTCCAACTCTGTGACTTGCTCCCTGTATGTCTTTTAGTAAGTAACTGGACAGACTCTACTAAGATTCAGCTTGCACATCTTTAAAGTAGGAATAATATTTTCTAACCAACTAGTCTGTTGTGATTATTAAACAAGATAACCTGCATCAATTACTTTCTCTGAAATAACATTCCCAACCTGTTTAGTATCTTCTCAGAATTTTTTTCTTCTAACGCTTTAATCATTGAATATACTCCTAGATATATGAAAGTGTAGCGATGAAGAAGGTGTAGCAAAAAAAATCAAAAGAATATAACAGAAATGAAAGAGAAATAAGATGTTCTTGACCTGACAGGATACAATATTATGGCACAGAGTAAGTAAATATTATCTATCATTGCCACCATTATTTGAAGTGACTATATCTGACAACAAAAGTTTTATGGACTCTTCGGATGTTTAGGCTTTACATTTTTCCAGAGTTACTTTTCCTATTTTATCAAATCAGCTTTTGTCATGACTCCAAGTTGAAATAAGCTAAGAATATATGCAAATGTTCTCTGGACAATCTAAAATCTTGATGAAGTGAATGAAAATAGTACCTCATTTATCACAATGGAAGAATGGAATATTAGATGTGATTATCAAATGTCCCATTTTAGTTATTTATGAAAACGGATTCTGGGAAGTGCTAAAAATAGAAAAAGGTTGCATCATGGAAGTCAGAAGTTCTGAAGAACTTGCTGAACCATCTTACTATCTCCAAAAGTCATCATAACGTGAACCTGATTTTTTTAAAGTGATTTTCCTCTTGAGTCTTAAGAGTCTCAAATGACAAGTCATTAAAGATATATTTTGGGGACTTTATTCAACTTTATAGTGACTCTTGCTGACAGTGTCACGCCTTCATCTTACATTTTTGCCACTTCTTCCAGTTATTTTAAATCAGCTATTCTACATGCACAATAAAAGGATAGTATTCTAACAAATCATTTTAATATCTACAAATTTTAATTTTCAAAAATTTACAGTGGAATCCCTAGTCAGATAAATAATTACCTTTATATTCATAGTTAAATATGCATGTCAATTGAATAAGCATAATTGATGTTATATAGAGTCAATCAGTGTGACACATGGTTAACCTGGATAACTAATACGATCAATGAATGGAGAATTCTAAAACTTTATTCACTGCAAATTTCATTCCCTAGTGATTTTTTTAAGGTGAAGTACTGTGGCGTGTTCAAAAATTTGAATATGTAGGGTGTAGCTGTAACTGCTGCAATTTGAACTACTAAATCCCCACAAATTTCAGTTTTATTATCAATAGGAAATGCCACTTACATTTCTAGCATTTGCCATGCTGAATCCAACAAAAGAGGACCTTAGACAAAATTAAAAAGAAAAAAATGAATTAAATGGACTCTGATCCTACTTAGATTGAGGTCAAAAGTTGAGTCTAGGAAAATTGTGTATCCAGAGCAAAGTGAAAGTTTACTTTCTGTTCATCCATTTCCAGAAATGTGCCTTGCAACTATAGCAACATTTTCCAAGGCAACCAAGTGCAGATTCTTTCTGAGCTATATTTAGAAAGTATCTACAAGGATGTTCATTTTGATTAAGACCACTAAGCAGGATTTCCTCTTTGAACTCCTATTTTTCACGTTGTTATTAAAACAAGCTAATCACACATATCCAGAGTTTAATATAAGCATAAATTATAATCAAGGAAGCCTTGACCTAATAGTTTATCTTTATCCTTTTTTCGCTGAGAAGATTATCAGGCTCTTTCTTGAGCACTGCAGAAAAAAATATAATCCTACATAATTTATTTCATGTGATTCACCACTGTTATTTAAAAATCAGTGTATTATGTATGATTTGAGAATGAGAGAACTATTAGGCATAAGTGGAAATTCTGTAAAGTTTCTTATCACAAAACTTTTGAGCATAATATGTAACTTCCAGTCTATCAGTTTTTACTGTTTTTATTATATTGTCTAGCAGGAGACTAGACAGGGAGAAACACTGGCATTACCAAACATTTGTACGTGTGTTCTGAATGCTTATTTGACATTTCTGCCCCAAAATTGAAAACCTGGTGCACTAAAACATGACATTATTGTTTTGCATTTTAAATAGGGTCACATGTTTGTGAATAATAAATCATACTTTTCAGTGAAAATCTGCTAATATATTACTTAAAAGTTAACAATACCATTTTTCTGTGTTCATTTTCATCTGTCATATTTGGTAAAGTATCAAAAGAAATTATACATCATCACTTTAAAAAACAAAACAAAACACCAGGATTCCATAGGAGAAGAGTCCTTAATCACAGAGAACCTCTGTAGACTTCATAGCAACCTCTCTAAGGTCTGTTAGCCTTTTCAATAGAACAAGGAACTCTGACCTTATATTTTTCTAATGTTGTCTTTGGATATGCTAATACTTTTGTTATAACTTCACCCAACTGAGGCAGAAATTGTTGCCACCTCATTAGAGACTTCTATGTAGTCAATGATAAGTGTATAGTGATAGAAAAACCACAAAGAAAGGATACAGACATTTTGTCTGCTACCTGGGGAAAGGGGATGCTTTTGAGCTATCTGACTGTACTTTTGGAGAAACAGTAGGAAAGGAAGGGACTTCAAAAGAAGTCCTACCAAAAAAGAGAACAAGTCCTACAAATTCTGTTCCTTATTTCTAGAATCTGAGCTAACCCTCCCCAAATCAATTACTTTCTATCCAAGACTTTTAAGTAGTCAAAGATATAAGTTCCTTAACTTTGCAAAACTTTTGCCAGTGTTTAATCATAACTACTTGTCCAAAGGGGGAAAAAAAGTTCTATCAAATCAAAACCACTTCCTGTTATTCAAATCTATTTCCATGTGAAACTAAAGACCAGTTTTAGGTAGTCATTTCCTCCAACCAGCCCTCCCAGTGAAGAAAGATGTTCCTTCTTTGTCTCTGAAATAAACTCCCAATTCCACTAGAATTTTTTTCATGGGTTTTATTTTCCAACCTGTTAATCATTTTAAGTACTCTGTTAGATATGTGAAATGTAGAGAGTAAGAAGGCATAGCAAAAGCCATCAAAAGCATATGACAAAAGAAAAAGTAAGACACTATTTTTGCCCTCAAATATTGATAACTTGCAAACACAGATTGCAAGAGAAATAGAAAATTAAGTGAGGCTTAGAAAATGATTCTCTATGAAAAGTGATCAAAGTCTTGCTAGACTGAATTCTTCAAATGCAGGGCCTATGTCTTCTTCGTCTTTAACACTTCCACATTTAGCAGAGTGTCTGGCACAGAACAGACATGCAGAATATTTGAAAAATGGACTTGGCCAGATGAGCAATATGTTTGAAAGTATCGTAGCATAAAAATATTCTAAATAAAAAGGCCACAAGAAAAAATAAAGGAAATTAATGTGAGTATATTAAAGGACAATGCAGGAGGAGCTACAAGGAAACATAAAAACATGAAAGGGTGTCATGGGACTACAGGACCTTTAGGACTGTTACCATCTTTAACAGCTCAAGGCTCCTTGGCTCTACTTTGAGTTGGGTTGGCCCTAAAGGAAGCCCTCTGCAGATCAGCGCCTCCCCATGGCTCTCTCTGGTTGAGCCCACTCTAAATCACGAAGTATGCAAATTATTCTGAGGTAAAGTGTCCTAAAATCACTGTCTTGAGGTGGAGCAGTGCATACCAGGGTGCAATTTCTTCCCAAATATGAAAGCACCAAATCATGGCTGTCTAACCAGAATTTTGGGTTGGCCATCCCTGTTTCCTCTTAGTACGACACAGAAAGAAGGCAAAATTGTATTCAAGACTCCTACCCAGTTGTATGTTTTTATTCATATGGAAATAGATGGGAGAGGTGGCAGAAAGGGTCAGGGTGGGTGGGACTCAGCTACCAACTGGTCTTGGCCCCTGGACAGGTCCCTGGGTCACTCTAGTTCTCTGTCTCCCAGTTAAACCTCAAGATCCCTTCCTGCTTGTATCGTGGATGTCTCGGTATTACTGCTACAAACGGGCACCCAAAGAAGTTGACGTCCACCTTGCTATTTCCCACAGACATCGCTGACCCAAGAGGCTGGGAACGAGAGAATGCTGGGACTCAGGCTGACGAGTCCAGTCCCTCAGCACTTCAGCGAGCAGCTTGGGGGATCTCGGAAACCGAAAGTGACCTCACATACGGAGAAGTGGAGCAAAGATTAGATTTGCTTCAAGAACAACTTAACAGGTATAAGCAGTAGCCAGGCAAAGGGAGAACACAAGCCAAGCCCTTGGCTGCATCTGGCTTTTCCTCCTTGCGAATAGCACGTGCATCCTGCCATAGAACTCATAGCCTCTTTATACACTTATTTATTTAAAATAAGACTAGAGGTTGACAGAATTATTAATCTGTCTTGCAAGGAGCATTTATTTAGAAATCTTCATACTTCTGGCAGCATGAATCCTATTTTTTCTTTACTTGCCATAAAATTAGTATATCATCAGCACCGGCTGCCAAAGAAAACCTTTTTTTTTAATTCCCTCAAAATAATTCATATTTAGCTTGTTGACTAACACCCTTCCTCTTTAAGTCCTTCTCTTACACTCTTTACTGGTTCCTAGGTAATTTAGCTGTGTGTTATAACATTTTTCTAAAATCAACAAAGTGATTTAAACATTTAGTTATTCAGTAAGCTTGTCAGAAATGTGATTGGGTTGAAAATCCCACAGACTTAAAGCCCAGATCCTCTCCATCTTTGATCTACACACAGTTTTTGGAGGGCAAATTCATTCATTTATTTAACACATGGTCTCTTCCCAACTTGTTCAATGAATCAGAAATGAAAATGAGGGCTGAATCTACTCAGCCTGTAGGTCAAAGTTTCCCTTCCTTTGATCTTATTAGTTAATGTTAGCATGGATGGGCCTTACCAATGTACTTTTTTATGATTATGTAATTTCTTTTTTTAATTGGAGTATAATTAATTTACAATGTTGTGTTAGTTTCAGGTGTACAGCAAAGTGATTCTGTTATATGTATACATATTCTTTTTCAGACTCTTTTCCATTATAGTCTATTACAAGATATAGAATCTAGTTCCCTGTGCTATACAGTAGGACCTTGTTGTTTATCTGTTTTATACATAGTAGTGTGTATGTGTTAATCTCAAACTCCTAATTCACCTCTCCCCCCAACACCAATCTAAAACCTTATAAGAAAAGGAATAAATTTTGGTTCTAGGAAGGATGGAACCCCTTAACACAAAACTGCATGGACTCAAAATTAAACTGGTCAGTGAGATTCAGGGGGGGAAAAAAGATATGTGAGTATAATATAGCTACCTTAGTTGTGTTACATGTGGAAAGTGACCTTGATTCAAGGTAGCTTCCAGGTTCACCACCAGGCAAGGTATTCCAGGGGTCAGAGACAGAAAACTGTATGGATTAAACCAAAATTCTCAAATCACAGGATTTGCTGTCATTTTAAAACACACAATGAGTGATGAGGAGAGTCAGATGGAACAATTAACACATCTCTAATAATAAGCAAGCATGGTGACAGGACCACACTACCTGAATCCTGATTTACGCAGTGTTCATTTATGCCGTGTCAGCCTTCCCTGCTGATGGTGTGTTTATGAGGACCAAAGTTGAGGTTTGCACAAAAGGGGTCCACAGATGAAAAAAATCCACAGTGTCAGTGACACGCACTAACTGTGTGACAGAGATGTAAGGTCAAGTATACCTGGCCACAGCTATGGCATTTCAGTTAGCCTGCCGTACAGCCATGTGTTTTATTGGCCTTTTATAGGTAAAGAACGTGAGGATTCATACTGTGTGTGTGTCACCAGTGGGTGACCTAATTTTGAGGGTGGCAGTCATCTGCCCAGAGATGACAGAGAATAATTTGTTCTTTTCATCTCTTTCCTTGTATAAGTCATGCTCTGGTTTGTTACATCATATTTCTGTTCTGTCTTTGGGGTGTTTTGTAGGTTGCTAGCATGCTGTCTTTAATACATCTTATGAATTCTGCCCATGTCTAACAAGCTACTTGCTTACTCATTATCTGTACTTACCACATTCTATGAGTTTTGCTTATATCACATAAGCTAACTATCTAAGCTTAATTTTTCTTCTGTGTCTTATTGGTGTTGTTCACTGCTTTCTTGTTTTTTAAAATCTTTATGCCAGAATTAAACAGTGTCAAATAATACAGTAAACATATAAATGTATGTACACACATGTACATTACCAATGAAAATGAATTAGGAACTAAAACAGACAAAATGGATCAGAAAACCTACAGCTTAGTGAACTGAAATTGATTTGTATGCTTTAATTTCAAACACAAGTATGAAAATATTGCAGGAATTAAAGACTTCATTTTGTATTTCATGTTTTCATGTAATTTAACCAAAGTTTAAAAGTAAAAGTTGAGGTCTATATTGCATCCCAAGTGCCAAATGCAAGTCTTGTAAAATAAGAGCTAAGAATATTAAAACAGACTATCATTGACTTAAGAGTCAGTAATTCTTAATTAAGATATAAGAACTTGCCATGATAATATTTATTATTAATCATAAAAGCATTTTTGGTTAATTAATACGTTTGCTATCTCTCCCTGCTATTTATACCAAGCTACATGGACCTTTTACCCATAACATATATAGAAATATATACTGTATATACAAAAGAATTGCTATGTGTGATCTCTGAACTTGAATGTCTTTGATTCCTATGACTGAGAGAAAATGACTGCCCATTCTTTTACTGACAAACATATAGTGTGTGTTCAACTCCTTGAGTAAATGAAAAAGTGAGTGAATGCATGACAGAGACAGCAGTGATTTTTCGGCATGATACTCACACAGCAATTGCAACTGGTTAACCTAGACTAAAGTCTTAACTCTGCTACTTAGCTGCTAGTAGGAAGCCTGGGTCAAGTCATTTAAGTTTCTCCAGGCTGCCTTTTTCTTTGACCTATATGTGCCTGCAAATACTTCTGTAAAGACTGAGGTAATGCATGTGGAGAGTATGTATATGCTTCAAAACAGAGAGTGTTGTAGTTAGGTGAAATTTGATTAACAATGAACTTCACTTATATTATTGGTATTCATCTGAATATATTATCCTGCTTTACATATATTTCTGTGTTTCCTGATTTCAACCTTTTTTCAGAATGAAAATTGAGATTTTTACAGTTTCCTTGTTGCCTTGTCATGGGTACCAATCATTGCTGCTAGTGTAAGCCAAAGATTACTGAAAATAAGTGTTATTACTATGTCTTGGGGCTGAAATTATAAACTTTTAAGGGCATATACATCTAAGACCCATTTGGTTTGCAACTGCCCAATGGTAATAATAATTATTTTATCACAGTGATTTTTAAATTATTGTTATATGAAACTTTTTCACAGCCAAACTGCAACTAAATCTCTTTTTTTGGCATGTTCGTAGTATCTGTATATTCATTAACATACTTCTTTTCTTTAACTAATGTCTTTCTATTTATCTCTGAAATTTTCACATTTTATTGCCTAACACAGCTTAGCCCCTTTTGGATTTAAAATCCAAAATATTACATTTTTACCGCACTGCCATCTCCAGCAACCTCTCTCCTCCACTTTACTCTAGAATGCAAAAGTATAGAAAACAAATTTGAAGAGGGCAGCTCAGTTTAGACTTCGACTTTGCAGGGTGAGAATCCTGGGACACTTTCTAGACTTGAACCTGCTCTATTTAGCTTCAGCATTTCTGTTCAAATATAGAACTGTGGATTTCTACCCAATTTGTTTCATCCAAATACACATACTAAGTACACAGTGCAATACAAACAAATATAAACTATCTATCTTGAATCGTCCTAGCTGCTGCTGCTTTTCTGCTTTAATAGCCAATTAAACTATATGCAGGGTTAAAGGTTTACATACGAAATGCTCTTACATATTTATATGTTATGCTTACAGATATACATATTTAGGGAAATCACTAACACTTGATCCTAACCTAGCGCTTCTCAAACTTTAATGTGCATTCAGATCACCTAGGGATCTTGTTAAAATGTAGATTCTAAGTCTAGGTCTGGAATGGGCAGAGATTCTACATTCTAACAAGCTCTCAGATTTGACCACACTTTGAGAAGGGAGGCCCTAGAGGGTGTAAAAGCTTTCGGTGCTGACTCCATCCCTTGCAGAACATAGTGCCCGGTACATTGTGGGTCTTTGAACAGCGAATGAAAACTTTCATTTTATGCTGCTGTATAGCTATGCTGATGTAGGCGAAGAAAAATAAATTTCCCTCTCCCCTTCTGAGTTCTTGGCTGAGACCTGTAAAATAATAGACAGATTCATAAGAGAAAACAAACATAAATTTATTAACATGTATACCTCACGGACACATGGGAGATACTCGGGGGAAATGAGTAACTCCCTGAAGTGGCTTAGAATTCAAGATTAAACAGCATCTTAATCGGGAAATGGGCTGGGGGATGGAGTTCTCCTAGAGGAGAGAAACTAATTTTTAGGCCAGATGTATGGGCTACCTTAGCAGAAGAGATGGGAGGTATGACGGTTTGTGGCAAAGTTTGTCTTATTGTGGTGTCAACTTCTAGATTCCTCTCCTGCAACAAAAGTCAATCTTCCGTGATTGTTGAAACTTCCAGGGAGGGGATTTATGACAATTGAGTTCCTTTTGGAAGAGCTGCCTTGAGGCAGCTAAGGGAAGTTCAGAGAAAGCCTCTCCCTGCATTTGCTGTTTTCCAAGTGCCTACAGCTCAAAAGAATCAGTATGCCAAAGTGGCATATTTTGAAGTGGCCTATGCTGCCCCAACACTGCACTGACAAAAAAGTTATAAAACTGGGTTGTTCTTTTCTTTTTTAAAGACCAAGCTGGACTTTTTCAAACTTCTCTATAATTCCTACAGAGTAGAGCAGATTATTCAGTGTTATTAGAAGAGTCCATTCCAGTTAAGCCAGTAGACCCTAATCCTAAACATGAAAATACGACCTATGCATAGTAAAGAAATCCTTCAGTAAAGCTCCTCTTTGTTGAATGTTTTAGTCCGTTTTGGACTGCTGTAACAAAACTACAGTAGAATGGGTGATTTATAAACAACAGATGTTTATGTCTCATTTCTGGAGCATGGAAAGTTCAAGGTCAAAGAGCCAGGAGATTCAGTGTCTGGTGAGAACCAGCTTCCTGGTTCATAGATGGCTGTCTTCTCACTGTGTCCTCACATGGTAGAAGAAAGGGAGCTCTTTGGGGGGGTCTTGTTTCGGAGGGCACTAATGCCATTCATGGGGTGCTACCCTCATGACCTAATCACATCCCTAAAGCCACACTTTTTACCATCACATTGGGGATTAGGATTTCAACAAATGTGTTTTGGGAGGACATAAACATTCAATCCATTGCACTGAACTATCCCAAATATCGGATTACAGGTTAATAAAACCAAACTCAGTATTCAAAATCACTGCATGAAGGGAGACGGCCACCTCGACAGGATCTTAAGTATTATCTCCTAAGGGGAAGGAAGAAATAAGATATTTATTGGACTTTGGAGCCTGGGCCTTTCAAGGTGGGAAACTGAGTGGATTTGGGCAAAGTTCAGGATGAATGGACACAGAGAAATGAAGACCTTGAAGCAAATATGGATAAATAAAATTTGTTTGATTAAGCAAGTTATTCCTTCAAAAGAGCAGATGGCTATCTCCAGTGAGTTGACCTATAGAAATTTCCTGAAGGAGTAAAGTTATTTACCCACTTGGACTTATGTTTCCCAGGCACAGTTTTTTGGAACAACAAAGTCATGTTGACAGAGGTGGTCTACGGTCTCAGCAAAGTCATGTTGGCACAGACAGTCTCATGGTCACCCTACACCCTCCACCTGCACGTGATGGCCTTGCGTTCGGGAGTCCCGCTCTGGCAGCGTGTTGCTATTACTGAAGTGCGCCTCCCAATGGGTTTTTTCCTCATAGACACGATTCAAATAGAATCCATGATGCAGAGATCCTGTTTCCTGGAGATCACCGCTGTTTGGCAAAGGTTTTGTAGGACACAAAAACATTATCATAATTTTTGACTCGCTACTGGGTCTTGAATCCCATTTGTTAATGAAGTTTTTATTCCACTCCTCACCCCCAAATCCTTTTACATTTAATATGTAGGCCACTCACTAAATATTAAATGTGGTTAATGATAGGATACATTTGCACAGAAGTATATACCAGGTACTCTGAATGTAGAATTTTCTTTGGGGGTTCAGAGGAAAGAGAAATTAATTCTGAATAAGGGAAGATTTTTGAGTACAGATAAAACTTGTGCTGGACCTTGAAGAGTGAAAGAAAAAATGGATGTGTAATAAAATAACGAGCCTTCTCTCTTTAGTTGGCACCATAAAAAATTCAATCAGAACAATGGGTAACAAGTTGATAAATAAACTAGTTGATAACTCAAATTTGCTTTTTCAGTGTGTAGTGTTGACATTTGCAAGGCACAGTCATGTATAATTTATAGTTATTAGTTTAGAAGACATTAAGCTATGTGGCTATATTAGCCAGATATAGAAAACCTGCACAAATAATATGTTATCATGATTCTCAGAAGGAAGATTTGTAGTTTCAATATTAAGAACTAAAAAGAAAAAAGAAAGGATCTTCTCCCATGTTTTCAAGTTTTATTCTACTCTCTCTCATATCAAAGGCTAAGTTCTCTCCGCTTTTAAATTTCACAAATATAGCATGTATATAACAGCAAAATTAGTCTGTGAATTTAACATTTTTGATAAGATTTACCTTTTTAATGCATTCTTCATTGAAATAAAATCGTACACACAAATAAGAGTTAAAAGAAGAGTTTTCTAAAGAGGCATATGGTCCAAATTTTCTGTTCTTATACCCACAAAATTCTCTCTTTTTTAATACTGTTAACACACACAAAGGAGGGAGATTGTACCAATGGTTGTTTGCAATTTTCCCTTCAATTTTACTTTCAAATGAGAATGAAATTAACAGGCCAGTTAGCTACTTGTGAGCTTTGGGGAAAAAATTATCAGACTGGTATTTTGCTAGCCAGATGGGTCATAGAAGCAAGTAAATGTTTATGTTTGATCTGTTTCTTAACTATCAAAGGCCCTAAACTGTAAATGGGAAAGGAATTTAGCACTTGACAGTAGTTAACATTAAGAAAAAATGCAATGAAAAATATACAATATTTGACATGAATAGGAGAGGGGCAAGGTAAGATGAAGGTAACAGAAATTTGAAACACATAAGGAATTATCCGTTTGTTCCAGCTACCTAAGAAAGTTGCTATGGAATCTATTTTTTAAAGAGTAAGTAAAATGCTTACAAGAAACTGACCAAATAATTTATTGGAATGAACTAACTGGCCTCCTCCATTCCCCCTTTCCTTTTTGCAATGAATTTTATTTCCTGGCGAGGTTGATAAATACCACTCAAATGATTATGATTTAGAAGTAACTTTCTCCTGCTGCTCTAATCTGATGAATGTTTACCGTACGACATTTTCTGACAAGGCATTTGGTTTTGAGTATCTGTTATTTTAGCACCACTCCTACTTGCTTCTTTTTATCTTTGCCAGTTTACGATACCTCAGTCCTATTTGAAAAGACAGAAACCTAATCAAAAGAAAAGTCATAGAAACTAAGTTTAATGATTTGTTTTGTAATGTATCCTCCATGTCCAGTTTGGTTACCTTGTTATACAATACAAATGAAATATGTTTTTACTCCTGTGCCCTTGTCATCATTAAAATTAACACAAAAAGTGCAAAAAAAAAAACCTGACTAAAACCTGATTTAAAAGATGATTACTGATTAAAAATAGATTCTCAATGTGTTTTACCATTTGAAATCAACAAAGCTTAACTGTAAAAATGTAATACAGTGTACACTATGAAAATGTAGGCTCTTCATTCAGCTGTTTTTCTATTAAGATCTTATTAAAGGAACAGGAAAGCAACGGTCTTTATCAGAACCATTAGTGAGACATAGAAAGTGAGCATTTCTGTGTTCCCTCTCCTCTCCTTGTTTAAAGCAGGACCACAATTCTATTCATTGATGAGGCTGAAATTTTCTTAAATGCTTTGAAATCCTGGACTACTTTAGGACTGTCTTCCCCTATTTCTGTCTGTCCTGCAGACTCGAATCCCAAATGACGGCAGACATCCAGACCATCTTACAGCTGCTGCAGAAACAAACCACTGTGGTCCCCCCAGCCTACAGTATGGTAACCGCAGGAGCAGAGTATCAGAGACCCATCATCCGCCTGACGAGAACCAGTCATCCGGTAGCATCCATCAAGACGGATCGAAGTTTCAGTCCTTCGTCACAAGTGAGTATAGATAGTGTGTAACCTAGGGTGTCTCTCAAAGTGTGTTTCCAGGGACCATGTGAATCAGCGTCACCTGGGCTGCTGTGGGAAAAGGAGATTTTCATCCCCATCTCTGTTTCTTCTCAATTGAAACTTCTGGGAATGAGCCCTGTAATCTGCCTTTTAAACAAGCTCCCCCTTGATTCTTATGCTTATTTAAATTTTGGAAACAATGGACCTTAAAGAATGATCTTAAAACACTGGTTTTTTTTTTTCTTAAAGAAAAAGCTTTTTTCAAGAATCAGTCTTACTAAGTTATCAATGGTAGAGCTCTGAAAGCTAAGGAATAGCCCTGGGTCCAAAAAAACCCTTCAGATAAAGGTTTGTAATTTGCTCTAGTGACAAGAGACACTTTTGAACATGATCTCAGGAAGGAATGGGAGAAGAAATAGCAGCCGGCCAGAGAAGACCTGAGATCCAAGTGCAGTCAGACTAGTAATCACATCTGAGCCCCACCCATCACCAGAAATCTCTTAACTTTTCTCACCTTGGTGATGGTAAGAAGAGATATTCTGGTGTCCTTTATCCTTCCTCTGAAGTCCTATGAGGAACCCTTTGAATTATGTTAATATGAAACATCCAACTCGTTTGGAATTCTATTTTAGGAATCATTCTTAATTACTTAAACACTGTGACCAAATTGGATCTAAGAACAACCATTTAAAGAAGAATGTACAGAACAATTTTGTAAAAACTTTTTTAGAAGTTTGGGAATTGAGTGCAAAATGTTCTGGGAATGAAACTACATTAATAGCATGAGGTAATTTGCCAGAAGGGAAATAATGCAATCTTTCCAAAACATGAAAGTAGAAATGTATCTCTAGCTTAAAATGGCTGGGAAACATGCAAAACCGTGTACTTAGTTCGTTGCTTTCAGCAGCTTTAGATAGTATTTTCTGACTAAGGATGGATGGTTTTCCTTCCTTTCTTTTTTCTCTCTCTTTGTACTCCAAATGTACTCACGAAATAACCTGCCTTTCTGATCCCAGTGTCTGGAATTTTGAATTAAAATTCATCTGAAAAGCTCAATGTGAAACAATGTGCTTAAAATAATAATAATTTGATACAGCTTCAGAATAAAATTAAAGTTCTTGGACTGGTTGTTTAGGATTATCTAAACTGATACCCGATCTCCAATGTCTTGGCCCATCTTTGAGAAGGAAAGTTTGGTTAATACCACTAATCCAATGTAGAGTTTGGAAAAAGAAAACATCTTTAGATTTCAGGAGTGTAATTTTAGAAATACGTCCAAATGAATTATAAAAACGTGTTTTCTTTTCTTTTCTTTTCTTTCTATCAGTGTCCTGAAATGCTAGACCTTGAAAAATCTAAACTTAAATCCAAAGACTCCCTCTCAAGTGGGGTGCATCTGAACACAGCTTCGGAAGACAACTTGACTTCACTTTTAAAACAAGACAGTGATCTCTCTTTAGAGCTTCACCCCCCGAGGCAAAGAAAAACTTACCTTCATCCCATTAGGCATCCTTCTTTGACAGATTCATCCCTAAACACTGTAGGAATCTTGGGTCTTCATAGGCATGTTTCTGATCCTGGTCTTCCAGGAAAATAATCATTTTGTACTATTACTCCACATACAATGTAAGTGCTTTTAATGGCTGTTTTCCTTTTTGTATTTAAATCCTCTACTTGACTCAGGGGCTCACAAGGTACCATTATATGCAAAAGTACTGTATATTTTCCTAAATTGAAGCTTGTAAGGTAAAATTGAGCAGTTAGGATGTAAATATAAATATGAACTCTTTTGTTCCAAATGTTAAAACTGCCAGCATCTCAAGGCACCTTATTTTTTATTTTTATTTTTTAAATCACGTGCATGTTAGGAAACTCCAATTTCTCTTGCATGGAGACTCCAATTTACTGCTTTTGCTAAACCAGTACTTCGTTATGAAAATGCCTTCCAAGCAAATAAGAAAGCAAGGATACAACTCAGATGATTCTCAGCTTGTGGAAGTTCAAGGGGGAAGAAAGGGAACTTTGTCACTTTTGAGGACACATACTCTTCTGTGTTGACATGTTTCTAGTTGATTACATTCATTCCAGCACACTGAAAAAAAAAATACAGTTTTAGAGTTATAAATCTCTGACAGTGTAGGAAGCCATCTCCAAATACATGAATATAGGCCAGCTTTAACGAGGACAAAAAGGCCTTTCTATTTAAAAGCCTGTCTCTAACTGCATTCACAAACTCCCTGAAATATTTTCCACTGGCATATTTCCTTGAATGCTTACAAACAAGTTTCTCTAATTTTTCTTTTGTGGGGTCAGGGTTGGGGGATGGGAGAGAGTCTTCTCCAGAACTGCTAAAGCGCTACTGACACCAACTGACATCCACAGCTTTCTTCTGACTCATATTTTAGGGCAACCCGGAGTTTTGATCAGATTGATGCATATAGGCTTCTTTCCAAAAAATGTACAATTTCAGTGGATTTGTGTAGCAAAATTAGCTTGCATTAAGTACAGGTTGTTCTATGGCTTTCTAATCCCAGCTGTAGGAAAACAGTGTGCATTTACCGACTTACAAAGAAAATGCACAAGCCAGCAGAAAAATTAGTTTTATTTGATTATTCAAACACGTTTGCTAATGAAAGATTAAGTGAACATCTATTATATAGTATATATTGACTCCAAAGTATCAGAGCATACAGTGGAATATATTTGAATATCTTCAACTGTTAGATCATTTTGGAGTGATGATGGTACATGCCTCTCATAAAATCAGGGTACAGAAAAACTGCAAGTTAATTTAAGATTCTGATCAGTCAATTTCTCATTAAGAAGTTTTATTTTTCAATTAATTTGAATACAATTTTAAACTTACTGTGGACTGATCCATTGTATCCCTTCCTTCTGAACAACATTTTAACACTTTTTGAAAGTTTCTTCATCCTTTACTAATTCTTAGACTCACATATATTTTTAAATAAACATCATATCTGTGCACCTAATTATATGGATTAATATCTATCCCTCCAGGATAGAAATATAATCTATTAACTTACCTTTACCTTTGACGCTAGTATATTATTTTCAAATGCAAGCAATTTATTTAAATTTATAAAAACATTACACTACTTAAAATGTGATTACAATGGCCTTAGATGGCTCCCTATATATTTTTTAATGGCCACATAAATTGATCATCTGTGTGGAAGGCAATCTGTAGGCCTTCTGTAGGCAATCTGAGAAAACAAAAATGTAAGTGATCAAGTACATGTGACAAAATGGCTAGTTGATTCAATAAAAGCATAGTAATTTAAACCAGCTTTCCAAACCATTTGGCGTTGTGCAGATACAAATTTAGGAACTAACTGATGCTTTCCTTTCCTCATTCAACAAACATTTATGGGTGCCTAGCAGGGGAGAGAGAAATGGCTAAAGCTGATTCAGAGGACGACATAGGGATTTTATTTTCATATTTAGGCAGATTTTTGCAGCTGCAACCAATTTTATAAGGATTGTTGGTTCAAGCTCCAGGGAAATTCAGAGTGAATTCACCAGAGAGTGTTCATTTGTAGGGAGAGAGGATTTGGCAGGTGAGGAATTTAGATCTGATTGTTGGATTAGTGAATGCTTCAGCTGCATCATTTGGTATGACATGCATACAATTCAGCTTTGCACGTAAAGCCTCTGTACGTCCTTATAAAAAGTAAGCGTGAAGGAATAGGAAGATAGGGAATGGTGTGCGAGCGTCCAGCTTGTTTAAATTCCAGTACAACATAATCCTTTTTTCTTCTTTATTCCTCGACAGAAAAGAATTGCTTGATATTAAAATCCATGTCTCAGAGAGCTGGACAGGATTAGGAAGGTCCCTTCCTACAGGATATTAGCTTTAAAAGAGCCTGAGCAATATAAAGATGTGGTCAGTGAGGCATGAACCTCAGAAGACTCAATGGTTACAATGACTTAAACCAAAGTAATTATCTTAACTTACAAAATTCATCCTCCTGTCCCAGCCAGATATCTACTGCTTAAAATCACTGTCACTTTCCTCATGGGCTGTAGCAAAAACAGTCTGGCCCTTCCATCTTGGGACCCTACTGAGAGCCAGGTTTAACTGCTACAGCCAGTAACAGCAGTATAACAACTGCTCTCCTTCTAGGTAAAAATTAACATAACACCTTTTGCTTCTCACTTAAAAATAATGTTACCTGGTCTCCAGGCCTAAATAAAACGGCATCTAAAACTTAAAGTTTATTTGGGTTAGATGTTTTCTGATGTTATTAATTGCTGAGCAGAGATGTGAAAGACTTATCAGTTTACCCTAGAGCGGAGTCCCATACTCTAATTAGTTGATGAGAAAACCAGGAATAAAAAATGCTGAAGCAGTGTTCTCGTGGGGTTTTAAAATTAATAATCACTCATTCAACAAACATGAGAAGGCAGGCGCATATCTGGGACAGCATAGGTTCTCAAGTCCATTACAGTGGCTTGCTCATCAGCACTGGGTCTTCTGACTCTTCCAGTCAGAAGACAAGGAAGCCAAGTCAGGCACAGTCACTACTGTGACTGTGTGTGTGTGGTTGAGGGTTGCTTCTGAGGTCCTTTTGGAGGTTGATCTTTAGCAATGCTTCTCAGATGCCCAAAAGACTAATGTCCTTATCCAAATGAGATTTTGAAATCCCACCATACATTATCAAAGGATAAAATTTATCACCTGATCTGCCAATCTAAAATAATAATTACTAACAACTGTGTCTTTCCTCTGAATTCTTTTTATGATTAAAAAAAAGGAATCTGGTAGAACTAGTTAAAAGTGAATAAAAGTGAAGCATAAAAATACGTATCCATGGTTAAAACCAAAAGTACATATGGCTATACTTCAACTTAAAAAAAAGTAGATCAGTTACTTAAGTAGATTTATAATTGTAAATCAAAATATTTTATAAATTACAGAAATCATATTTTTTTCTGCAGTAAAACAAATGTGTCTATCATGTGAGTTCAAAGAGGCACTTGGAAGACGAGGTAGTGATGTCTCTGAGTGTGGTCCTCAAATTGGGAGCACTAGCTCCAACCACCTGGGAACTTGTTGGAAATGGATGTTCTTGGGCCCCACCCATATCTACTTGGGGATGGGGCCAGCAATCATGTTATAACAGACCCTCTTCCATAAGATCCTGATGCACATGAAAACTTTGAGAATTACCTGTGTAGAGCATGAGCTCTGCGGTCAGACCAACTTGGGTCTCAGCATGAGTTCTTTCCTTAATAGCTGTATGACCCTGAGCAAGTTTAATTAACCTCCCTGAGTCTTTTTCCAGAGATAATGGCACCTGTCTTGAAGACTCTCGAGGAGGAAATGAGGTAACATACAGGAAAGGTCTTGGCACATACTAAGTGCTCAAAAATGCTAGATTCTTTGGCTTTCATCCAGGAACATGACATTAAAAACAATCAGGAAAACAAATCATTTTTAACAGTTTAGCTTTTGTACAATGTGCTATGTCTCCAACTAAGCAGCTGTTAGCAAGACTAAAGTTTTGGATTCAGAAATACACAAGTGTGGCTGTTGTTGTCTCTCTCCTAATTGTATTTTGCACTGTTAGATTTATAGCTTTAAAGTAATACTTACTATTTACAATAATAATTGTGAGAGTATGAGTCTCATTCTTACAAACACATTTACTCTGAACTGTTAAACGCCAAGTGTGCAAAGGCGATCTGTGGAATTCAGTACATCTAGAATGAGTTCTGTGAAGGCTGGCTCCCTGGGGAAGCCCCTCTTTAGATCCATGATATAGTTCCCGGATGGATATTTTAAAATAATTTTCAAAATACAATTTTGAAAGAAGATACATTATTTTTTTGGAAAATAGAATTTCATAGTTGCAGTGGTTCTTTGCAGGCAACTAGGCCCACTCCGTCACTGCACAGATTCATTATACGGACAGGCTTCCTCACCTCTAGTGTAGAATGGCAGAAATGCCAAGAGACTCAATGTGATAAACCTGAATTCAAATCCTACCTCCCCCACTCATTCTCAAGACAAAGCTTCAGTGAGCCCCGGTATCCAAAACTATAAAAATGGAGGTAACGTCTTAACCATCTTGAAGGGGTGTTGAGGAGTCTCTGAAATGGATAAGTGGAAGTGCTTTGTAAATCACAGGCACCGTAACAGTATAAGATCATCATGTGACGTACACATCATCACAAGGATGGTGGTATTGTGTTACAAGTGCAGCAGCACTGCATATGTCTTTTAAAAACCTTCCAGAAACCTGACACTGACTGCATATAACCTCTGGGACAAAAATCTATAACATGATTCTCCCACGCCTTTTGGAGACCCATTTGTTCAGAGTAGGAGCCAGCATTAGGGAAGCTTCCTCTGCTATGGCACCCCAATATTTGTCAAATATTACCTTTGTCCAAGATCAATAAAATTACATTTACATTGCAGTTGCAGCAATAGCTTCCCCTTCTCCCGCTCACTCCAGTGTTCTCAAAGTTGTTTTCTTGTGGTTCTAAGTTAACTTATTATGAAGTGATGTCAACCTTTTAAAAACTAAAAGGATCATGTTTTTAAATGCTTTATAAAGTATTAGATATTGTGACTGATCAGTGCCCAAGCTTAGAATAATTCATTACATGCTCTTGTGGTACAAATACACTTTAAGAATATGCAATGCAGAGAAAAAATCCACAGGAAGACATGAATTTTTAATTATTGACAGCATGAAAAAGAAAGTATTACAAGGCTTATTTATATAAACTATTAAGTGGAGGTTGAGAGAGATGACAAGTAACTTAAAATTAACACATTATCACTATAAATAGAATAAAACATCTATAGAAATGCAGTGTTAAGATCACAGAAACATACAATTAATTGACCAATTTTAGTATTCTACCAATCATCCAACTTTTGAATCAGAAAATCAAGAATTGTTACAAAAATGCTTCCAATAAAATATTTTTATTTTGAGAAGTGGCAATACTAAACATGGTTACCCTTGAAAAACTAATATTAAAATCCAGATGAATTCCTAAATTGCAGTCATGACATCTGTAATTTACATTAGTTAATTTATATTTTGAAAGACACAAAATAATTTGGCACAACTGTAGTTTTAAAATACTGTATGTTTAACCTATACTCTTTGTTCTTCCACTGTCTGTATTTTTAATACTTTTTAAATTGGAAATAATCAAATAATCACAATTGTTATCATCTAAACTGTTTTTTAAATACTGACGTCATATTGCTTGCATATATAAGAAAATTCTACACAATCCCACCATTCTTACTTTATTTTGGAGTAAAATTCAGGGATCAGTCATCTTGTAATTAACTCCTCCACATGGTCTCATCAAAATGGTCCTATAATTGCAATAGCATTGAAATGATATGGTACTTTCTCCAAATATTAAAGAAGTAGGACAAAAATATTGGGGAGTCCCTAATTTTTAATCACCTAGGCACCTAACAATTTTAATTAAAAGCACTTACCTATTTTTAGCTGAAATTTGTACTCTATAATTTTGATAGGAGTATGTATACCAGAATGTTTGCCAGTTAAATAATATATTTTAAAAAGTAATGTGTGTAATCACTTGAAAATGTCAGTCTGATATAAAGAAGCTCACTCACGTTGGTTAAGTAGTAAGTACCTTGGAATGCTTTAAACATAATGAAACAATCTACCAAAACACATATATTTCCTAGGCTTTATGCACATAATGTAGCATGAAATCATGATGCTTTTGAAATACTCTGTGCAGAAATATTTATTTTTTAGCAAATATTTTCTTCAAAGATTGGTATGTGGTATTGACAGTATAATCTACTTGCACAACTAGTTTTGCAATAACCTTCCACAAGTAACTGTAAATAAGAAAAATGTAAATTTCATGTAAAAATGGTTGCAAATTTTTGGTAGCTAAAAGTGTACAAGTTGTATTGAAAATAGAGTATATATACATAATTTAAGAACGAAGCCTATAATTTCTGATCTATTTATACATGAAAATTTAAGATTTGTAAAAGAAATTATTTTGGGGAAAAAGAAAGTAAATCTCATTAGCTAGTTAGGGTACTTTTATTAGAGAAGCCAACTATTTCCAACATTTTACTAGGTACAGTGATAGACGTAGGCATGGTGGTGCTCATGTATTTCACAAAATCACATAATTGTAACAGTGCAACAGTTTTACGGTGTTCCACTGAGGCACTAGTAAGCTGGACTGAGTGGTAAAAAGCATTAAATCTCAGATTAAACATAAAAACATTTCACTTTTTGCCTGTCAAGAACATTTATTGTTGGATTACTTAAAATTTCTGCTATATGCGAGACAATTTTTTATAATATATGCCTGATACATATTTTTCATCTAGAATGAAAATATCGAGATACTATTTTCATTTGCTCAAGTTTCATACATTCTTAATTCTTCTCATGGAATTGCTTATCCATTATTTAAGAAAAAAACAAACTATCTTGAAAGAAAACTTTTAAATAAAACTCGTTGGTCATAATGTGGCATGTTCTAAGCAAAGGATTGTTTAATCTGTTTAGGGTTTAGATTACCCACCATTCACTTTTAGGATTTAAAAACCCTTAGAACATTTCCCTATTTGATAAATAAGAAACCAAACCAAACACAGAGTAACAGAAAGCACTGTATTGATATCTGTAAGTGAAGCTGATTAGAAAATGGCAATCAAAGTTTGAAAAAGTTAAATATTTAAATATATAGTCTCTTTCCGTAAGATAAATTTGGGGGTAATGCATTTAGATAGCTTTGGGATATTAGAAATGCATCCACAAATTCAGTTAATCCTAAAATCATCTTTAAATAGTCTATAATTTTCAAAAGAATATGGATCAATAATTAGTATGTTTCTGGAACATTCATACTAGCACTGTTCATGTTATTCTTTAAAATGTCAGTAATCATAGCAAGATAAAACATGATTAAATACAGCCAGCTAAAATGCAAATGGCTGTACGTGTGTACCTGTAAGGTACATATTTAACTTTTACATTTAGGGGAAGATGTGCGTGTGCGCGCGCACACACACTGCATCAGGAAGGAGGAGGTGCTAATTCCTAGCATATTTGTCTCTGAATATAGCTGTTAAATGATAACCTAGACCAATTCTTCTCTCTCCCTGTAAGATTTCCAAATTCCTACCATGTCTGGTGTCGCAAAGGGGCACATCTGAAAACATAAGTAGCACATAGGCAAGGAGCCTACTCATTCTGTAACTCTGTGGCACCTCAGGGTAATGAGAGGTGCCGCCAACATCTCCTTACTCTATATTCAGATACAGAAGCACATCCGAGTTTTGAATGTTCAAAAAATAATACACAAAGCTGCATATTACCAAGCTACTTGGATAAAAGGAATGCTAAGTAATATGAGGCTCTTTTACTACTTTTTTTTTTAAATAAGTAGAAAAACACATGGCAAGAAACAAAAGCACAGGTCTCCCAGCATTCAAAGAATGACAGAGTTTTTCATAAGTTTCTCATTTTGCTGGAGAAAAATTTTGCTTCTGCTCAGTATTCTAAATTACAGGACAATTTGAATTCAGTATGGACATATGTGATGTTATGACCTTATTCTAGACAACAAATTAGCTGAACAGTATTCATTTAAAATCCTGCCTGCATTCATCACTGTAATCACAGAAGTTCTGAATACTTTTTCTTTGTTATCATCTAATACTATTATGAAGTCTAGACATACTCTTAGATACCTTAGTATTGTACATTTATTTCAAAATGCTTACTCTGCTATGAAAATGATTTAATTAAGACCAAAAATATGTGATCTACTAATACAAGTTTCAAAGTAATAAAACAACCACGGTTGCATTTTAAAGTTTAAGAGAAAAGAAAAATATGCTAACCTGAAAGAAGTCTTGAATTTTACTTACAAGGTTTAATGTACCAGATTTCAACAAATTTATTCTTACAATTTTCCAGAAAAGTGCTATAAAGAAAACATATCATTGAGTCTGTCAAACACAAAAGGATAAAGAAAAGCACATTTCTGACAAATAATATTTGTTTTTCCAGTTTAGTCATGTCATAAGATTACATGTGAACTTGATTGGTATATTTTACTTACAGAAATAGTCACAAATTAGTTTTTTCTTATTTTTTTAATTGCACAGACTTTACATTAAAAAAAAATTTACTTTTTTCCAGGGGAAATGACTTTTCTGGGAATAAACATATCACTTGACTTTTTTTTTGATTATTACTTTTTGTTTCTGAATGCATGCTTAATAGATCAAATGAGCACAGTTCTTGAAATTACATTTAAAGTTGACCAAATTAAGATTCCCTTGATGTAACTGAAAATGTGTAAACTGCCACTCGAAACAGAAGTACAATACCTGACATTTAATCATTGGCCATCTTTTAGGCATCGGCGAGTTACTGCACTGTTACTTGAACTGAAGCATCTCATAATATATGTTACAGATTTTGTATGATGCAAAACTTCAGAGCAAGCTATTTGAATGTTTATTAAAAAAATTCTCAAAATGACATGGAAACATGTTTATTGTATAAATAAAAGCACTTAGACATGAAGAGTGTACATTATTCAATAATTTACATCATCATAAGAAAACTGGGGCATGAGTTAACCAGTACAAGCTAGCACACTATATTCATATTCCCGTCATATTAATTATAAAACTATTTCATTTTTACTTTAGTAATGGGTGTCTGTTTACCTCAGTTATTTTAAAAGCATTAAAATGTGAGTCACAGTAGGAGAATGCTGGTAAAAAAATTCTCTATGACTAATGTTTATATAAGATTACCTATCTAACGTAAAGTGCAAAAAAACTATCTGACAATTGGGTTGGATTGGTGTACAACATTAGTTTTGCTGGAGAAAGGGTTCTGTGGTCAAAAAAGTTTGGAAAAGACTGAGTCAAATAAAATTAAATGAGATTTTATGAACCTTAGGCTTTATTAAGCTCCCTGAGGAAGGTGAGACTTTCCCAAACATGTTTGGCCATGGAAACTCCTTCTTCACAGACCTCCTATGACCAAAAGTCACGGGAACACCTTTGGAAAAGGATGAGTCAGAACTGGGAAAAGAGTTCTAACACAAAGTGTCATTGGCAAAACTTGTATGAATCATATCATGCCATTTTTAAGGTTTTACCTCAACTGTGAGCCTCCAAGTAAGGAAAATTGTAATTGACCTCAGAACAGCACCGTAACTCCACCAGCTATATAAACTGGATGTTAAGATTCCATGCTGCTGAGTCGTATTACCACCCTTTACTCAACGTGAATGATACAGTGTGTCTGCATTAGCTTTCTACTATAACACCTCTAATAAGAATTCTGTACCTTTTATGGCTCAGGTAACGTCCTCTCACATTATCAAATATATGTTTATGAAAAAAAAATTAACAGCCAGAGGACAAAATTATGTGGATTATTTATTCACGCATTTTTATAAAGCTGACCAGATGAATTTGACAGCTAACTATACAAAATTGTATCAACATGGATATACATTACTTCCTTTCTAGGATTTTTTAAAGTGAAAATTGATTTAAAATTCTGCATGTTCATATTATGAAAGGGTTTTTTTCCAAGATACTGCTATTCATCCTTCATTTTTTATGAAACATGGAGTTTTATAAAAAGTATATATTAATTTGGTCACCAGCAATGTTAAAATTTATGTCAATTTGTATTCACCTTTAAGCTGGAAGATAGTTTAGTTAAAGTGTCAGAAAAATATGTGATTTATTATATCTTCATTAAGAAATAAAGACTTAGGGTTGTTTGCCAAGAAAGGGGCTGATTAATTACAACAGCTTCTCCAGGAAGCTTAAATGCTCCAGACCTGACGACCCCACTTTGTAACTCTAGTAGCAACACCACTCAGAAACACTGCTGTGCTGCCCACCGCGCCCAGGACCCCACGTTATACTTACTGGTAGAAACTTACTGGTGAGGACTTACTGATTTACTAAAGCCCAGATCACCAGCTACTGTTGTCAGGGAAGTCAAACTTGTATTTTCTGAACATTTAAACAAAGTGGTAGATGACTTGATTTTTTTCTTAACTTTGTAAACAGTTAAAAGCATTATGTATAAACAATTTCATTTAAAAGAACAAATCTAAATATTGACAATCATTAAAAATTTGCCATTTCCAGAAACATCTAGATTTAGAGGACAATGCCACGTCAGGTTATATAAAGTGCAGAGAGAAAAGTTACGTTTATTAGGAATTTTTTTCCCACAGAAGACAACAAAACATATTGAAGAAAAATTTACACTGCAGAAAATTAAAGGGAAAAAAAATGCCTCCTGCAGTTTTATTTCACCATAGATTAACTCATGGTAAACAAATTTATTAATTTTAGGTCTATCTGAAGTGATTTAAGACAAAATTTGAGGAACTACAATTTTCTTCTTCACAGGCAAAGACTCATGAGTTTCTGTTCCCTAATTATGTGATCAAAAAACAAACTCCATGACAAATATGGCACAAAATCTCGGCTTCCCCTTCTGGTTCACCTTCAAACTCCAACAACTACAAACAAAATTTCAAAGTATAATTTGTAACCTTCAGTTAAGTATAAATTAGCTTTGTCTAGGCTTTCATCATTTGGCTTCTTATATAATCTATCTTGTAAGTAAGAAAGAAAAATTAAAGCTAAGAGGAATTTATATCACTTAATCATATACCAATATTCATTATGCAGATATCTATGAAGTTATCACTTTACTAAAAGCAGTAAAATCTCAAATACAAAACATCTCTTTTATTGCTTTGTACTGTGAGCTAAAGTAAAAACTCATAGAAAGAGAAGAGATTTAACAGACAGGAACATGGAAAAGCCCCCAAAGTGTTAATTCAAAGTAGTCCGGTCCATTTCTTCAAAGCAGAGAAACTCACAGTATGTCTTCAGCTTTCAAATTCTAGATATTCAGACTGTCATAGTGCCCTGCAAAAACTAATACATAAGCAAAATCACCAGCTGGTAACAACAAGGTGGTTTTTGGTTTTGATTAATTATATTCCACAGAAGCGTTTTCACAGGAGAAATTCTGAGTTTCCAAGGCTTGTAGCTGAAACCAGTATGTAGTGTAGGGTATATATAGTTAAACTTCCACATAACAAAAAGAAAACAAAACCTTGAAACATTGAAGCATGTGTGAAATGTAACCTTTCCTACAGCTTCAATTTAAAAAGAAAAAAATCCTGGAATCAGGTTAATAGCAACCATTCGAAATGAAAAATGAACAGCTCTATAATCTATCATAGAAGAAAATTTCCTCTCTCTCTTAGAACAAAGATCACCACAAGTAAATTACTCTTTAAAAAATAATGGCAGTTTTGCCCTTAAAAATGATTTGGAAGATAAACTGCCAAAAGCCTGTCATAAAATTTAAAAGTACTTTTATGTTCAATATAAAGTCAAGTTGGTATCTGTACCAGTACTGAATCTTACATTTGCATTAAGCAGAAACATATAGAAAAAGAATGTGGTCTCTAAAGTATATTATTTCCAGTACTGATACTGGAGATCACTTAAGTGTTTTTTGAAAACTAAAAACACCCACAGAACCCAGTAAAAATATCAAAAGTGTTACCCAGGATACTCACATCATCATATACGAAATTCACAACACCTTGTTGCAAGTGGTCTCTTCTCCTAAAGAAATCTTTAAACAAAAAATTACTTTTTTTGTTATAACTTAAAATCTATAGGTGTCTGAGATTTGCTAATGTTAACCACTATATATAAAAATAGATAAAAAACAAATTTCTTCTGTGTAGCACAGGGAACTATATTCAATATCTTATAATAACCTTTAATGAAAAAGAATATGAAAATGAATGTATGTATGTATATGCATAACTGGGACATTGTGCTGTACACCAGAAATTGCCACATTGTAACTGACTATACTTCAATTAAAAAAATAAAATCTATAGTTTTAAATACTTGGTGTCCTCAGGTACTAAAAAAATGAGTAATTTCATACTCAATTAAATCTTAAGTGATTTTATGTCCCAGGCAACTGAGACATTAAAAAGACTTCGCCAAAGTGAGCTAAAATAATTTTTCACTATTTATATTCCTCAATTTTTAAAGCCTTAAAACTCTGATTAGATTTAATAGTAACTAAAGGGGTAAAGTAAAAATTATTATTAACTTAGTGAAGAAAATGAGGGACATCATTCAAGAAAAAAAACTACATAATACTGTACCCATTAATGATCCATACCTGTCAGTGCTCGAAGCTTCACACAGCAAGCAACATAATCATCAAAGAAGATTCTGCCATTCTTGCTATAACGTTTAACAATAACAGTTAACGTTTGAGGACTCAACCTATAACCTATAAAAAAGGGATTGACAGATTAAAACTTCTAAAACTAAACACTATAAGAACACCACAGCAGCAATGCATTAAGTCACAAAATAAATTAACTTTCAAAATTCATTACATAAAAATATGTATTAGAAACAAAACACACTCCTATTGAAATTGATTAGACAGAGGCTTTGTTACTAACAGTTAAGTGGTACATACAATTCTAGCTTTGTAATAAAGCCAGAACAAGAAAAAGAAAATAATTATCTTTGTGTTTTCAAAATATATTTTGATGTTGAAATAATGTCTAGTGTAGGTCACAGGTTTTAAAGCATTTATTTCAACCCTGTAATTTTATAGTTCTTTAAAGACTATCAAAACAAAGATTATTAGTGATCTTTGCTATCATTCAAATCCTGTATTTTCCATTGATTATATTACTTTCAAGTGTCTTTTATAGCCAGAGAAAATTTGAGGATCATCAGAGGGGGAAGAAATAGGAAAATGTTATCCCTTTTTGTCCTTAACCCATATTCTGTTTCTTCACAGATTTTCATTTTATCCACAGCTTTCTCACTATTTCTTTGGTTCTTTGTTGTCTAGCTCTGTGGTCTCCCAAAGTTTTTGATTGTGTACTTCAATGAGTAAAAAGTTTTGGATGATTCGCTCCCATTACATGTGTATCAATTTAGTTTTAAATTCTATACCTGTATTACTATTTGATTATTTACATTTTTAAATATATATGAAACTGAAATTTCTAAAAATGGAATAAAATTAGAATATAAATTAATACATTTTACCTGCTTACCCTGACAGATGGTCCTTTGTGTTTAAGGAGATGTGTACACTTTACTGTGAAGAATGCTGGCCTAGAGTTATTATCTTTATATATTACTAAAGAATTTGGACAAAAGACACTAATCCAGTCAAAGAGGAAAACAATAAAAATAAATGCAACAGAAGATAATTCTATGCATAGCTATAATAAAACACAATCCAGGAAACTTGCTAAAGGCAAATGAAAGGAATGGTATAAATTCACAGAAGAAGTAAATTGAATGTGTAGACTAATGTAATTATATGCAAATGAATTTTGAGCTTCCATTAGGAAGATGATCTGGGTGTGGTACCGATAAAATTTGTAAGGTTTTCCACAGTATTTTCAGCAAAATAATCTGAGTATCTTAAAAGATATCTGAAGACCTTAACTGAATAATACAGAATACCTCTTTGTTACACCCAACTGCCTATGTGAAATTTTTGGTGGTTCTCTTTTTAACGAACAATTATATTAATTTTCCGACATTATGCTGAATTACGAACCAAGTTTAACTTGGTATGAAGGCTGTATAACTGAACTATACACATTTATGTGGCCAGGACTGTCCTTAAAATGACCACCTATTAAATCAAAATATTTATATAACAAAACTAATCATAGCTTTCACTATAAATTAGAATTTGAGATAATTTACATTTGGTTCAGATTTCTGAAAGTTAAAATCTTTCAAAAAGTTAGTTTTCTTACAAATGCATTCTGTTTAGAAATGAGTGTAAATAAAATCACAAGGGTAAACACAATTAAGAAAACTATTTAAAACTGCATTAAGTGTAAGCAAGTTAAACACCATTTATATTGTCACTTTTTGAAAGAAAGTAGATTGAGAACCTTAGCTTTTCAGAGATATATATAATAAAAGTAAAGTTACATTCTTTTAAGATATTCTAAAATGCAGATTTCCCATTTTGCGGTTTTTTTGGTATCTACTGTGTATTCTACATTACATAAAAAAAGAAGAAAAACAAAGAAAAAGATTGGTTTTTACTGCTAGAAAGCTAGACAGTGATATGGAGACTTGTAATTGAGATAAGCCCTTGCTGTCAATTTAGAAATCTTACCAAGTTACAAAAGTACATCATATAAATGGTAACTGAGTATGAACAATTAGAAAAATAAATTTAAGAATACTCAACAGAAGAAATTCAGAAATTTTTTTTATCAACCAGAATGCATGAAAGATCACCTTTTGAAAAACTCATAAATAAAATGGTTTTGTTAAAGGTCTTTAATCAAAATGTACCTACAACCTTGAAATCAAATTGGGCAACAGCTGGTAAAAATAATATACACTTTTATTACTTAGAAAATTGAAACAATTATGATTCAACTGATCAAAGAACAAAGACGACCTGGATAGATTCTAAAGAATTTTAATCTTCTTACCCATAGCAGCAATGGCTTCATTCAATTCATGAGGCTCTACTGTGCCACTTCGGTCTTGATCAATAGTTATGAAGTTCTGCTTCCAGGCATTCAGAGCTGCCCAAAGTTCTTTGAATTCATTAAATCCCATTTTTCCTGTGTAATCTCTCTGATGGTTTTATTAAAAAAAATAAATTTTGATACCAAAGAGAATCTACCTGACCCAAATCATCAATTAAAAAACTCTAAGTATGCTCTGCAAGAGTTAGCCAAATTCAGCATATAAAGATTTCTTTGTGAAAATGGAAAAGAATAAAATTCGAACAGGGTCTTATGAAGTACTGTTAAACTCTCTAGTTTACTATGGTCATTTATATCTAACAATTGCCTTAATATTCAGAAAACAATTATTCTATATTCTAGTATTTTCTGTTTTTATTCAAGGATACATCCAACATGGCAATCATAATCCTGCAGGTTTCCAAACTGAAGGCTATAAAACATTTATTATTTGGACTGAATTCTGCCCAATTTTATTTACATAAAATTATAACAACTTCTACTTTCAAAACAAAACATTTAAAAATTGCCAAAAGTACACAATCACCCAATGAACAAACTCTGAATGTTAGGTATGCATAATAAAAAGAAAAAAAAAACAGATGAAAATATAAACTACTACCTTCAAACTACTCACATCTAGTAAGGGGGTTGGGGTAATTAAATAAGCAATTATAGAATAACTGAAAATTAATGTTACAGGGGAAAAGGAGGACCTGAGTCTTCCTAACACAAATGCCGAGTCAGGTTTAAGTAGAAATCGTCACATACTGAGATCACAAAGCTTGAAAGTGTTAGAGATTAAGTTAAAGCCAGGGGTAAATGGGAAGGAGAGGCATATGATGACTTCAGAAAGGCCGATGTGGGCCAGGTCACGAACGTCTTGAATGCCACCCTAAAGAATTAGACCAATGGAAGTCACTGAAGGATTTTAAGGAGTAGAGGGGCAATTTTAAAATTTCCATTTCAGAAACATTAGTTGACAGTGAATAGACTACAGGGTAAAGTAAGATGAAACTGGATGTAGGTAAATCATTTGGTAGTTATTACAACTGACCAAGTGAAAAAAAGATGAGCTTCAGAACTGAAGCAACTGTTTCCCTTTGGAAAGGAAAGAAGAAATAAAGGAAAAAAAGAAAGGAAGAAGAAATGAAGATAGTAAGATAGTTTTCTATCTCAAAATCAGGGGTTATTAGAAATATTAACATTTTTATATTTATAGAACAACTATGGAATCACTAGGTAGAATTTACTTTTTCTAATCCTTATCACAATTATATTCAACTAGTATGCTGATTGCTCTCAAGAATAATTATACATAGTCCTGATAAAGGAGATACTATGTCAGTACAGTTCAGTCAAGTTTATAAAGTTCTTATCAATAGTTCCTTTATATAAATGAATGAATAAATAATTTAAAATGCTTAAAATTATTTTATTTCATGCTATACTATATGATCAAATATTTTGATATTTTTATAAAGAAAAAATTTATTTCTAAGTTTTAGACCCAATAATTATAAAACATTCCACAAGTTAAAAGAGCTGGCTTTTCTTTAACTGTTTCATTTGGTGTCAATGTCAGGATAGGTGGCTACAGTATTTTCAGACTGGCATTTCAACTGACATTGAATGAGCATTTACTCTGAGCCAGGTAGTGTGTGTTTCATGATTTCACACAAACGTGCCAAACCTGTTAACAGTCCCAATTTTACAAATAAAGTAATTGAGGCCCAGAAAGATAAAGTTTCCTAAGTTCACAGAGCTAAGTAGAAGAGTCAGGATTGGAGCCAGGGCTCACCATACAAAAACTACTGAGGCAGGGAGGGGAAGAGTGGAGGTTACATGAGAAATCTCTGGAATGGCATTCCATCACTTTGTCAGGCAAATGCATCTGATTTGCTTTAGAGTTAACATGGCACACATTCTCGAAGTGGGAGAATGTAAATGGAAGATAGTAAATGGCAAAAATTGAGTCGTTGACTAAGCAGATCTTCAATCAGTCTCAAAATAGGACTAAGTATATGTAAGATTAAATACCTCTGACAAAGAATGGAGGGAGAGAATTTTCAGGAAAGTTGGCAGATTTTCACTCTCTCCCCATTAGAATGGACAGAATTAAACTGATTTTTTTTTCCAGGTAGTAATCCTTTAGAGAAAAAGAGAAGGAGAGAGGAAACAAAGGAACAAGATTTTGCAAGTTGGAAAAGTAGACGGACATAAGTTGACAACCTAGATCTGCGAAAGTGGCTTCCTGAGCTTGCCATAAGAAAAGCCGAGAGGCAGCCTAGTTATCCTGGAGAAGACCCTAAACATTTAAGAATTGGCAGTACTTCTGAAAATGGGTGTGAATGTAGAGATAAAAACAGAAGGATGGGTTGAATGTCTATTTAGGGAGCATTTGGAGCCCCAAATCCCCTCCTTGCTTCTGCTCTGGGGATGGCTGCCATGTCTACTTCCACACCAGCAGATGGCTGGGGTTTTATTCTCTGGAGAGGTCTGTGCACAGTAGGACACCAGGCACAGTTCAGGACAGGGCTATCTATGAAAAACAAGGAAATTGAATGACAATTTACAGAAGACTGAGAACCTGCTCAGTCCTCCCTCCTCCTTTCCAGACAGAAGATCACCTAGACAACCAGTCTGGAGGGGAGATCCCTAACAACATGAAGCTCAGTGTTGTAAGACAAACTTCCCAGTCAAACTACCAGGCTTTGAAGTCTACAGTTAATACCTAACCAGGCTCTCAGAGCTTCTAACCAGCATTTTAGTTAAACATGAGCAACCAAGGATCATCAGATACCTGAGAAAAGTACCTAACATGAAAGACATCCAAACAAACTGGAAAAAAAAAAATTGAGGAAGAAAAAAACTTGAAAAAAAATACATTAACAATCTCAGAGAGATAAGGGAAGACATCCCATTCATGGGGGAAAAAAAAATAACCAGAGGCTCTTGGATTTTAAAAACATAGTAGGAGAAATGAAAGACTCAATACAAGGTCTAGAAAATAAAGTTGAAATTTCCCCAAAAGTAGAGGAAAACAAGAGACAGGACAGAAAAGATAAGAAAGATGATCCAGTCCAAAAGATAGTTATTTTTCTTTCTCCAGAATAAGAAAATGGAGAAAACATCACTGAAGAAAATTTCCCAGACCTAAGGCAAACGAGTTTCCAGATTGGGAGTGACCACTGAGTTCCCCACCCCATGAGGCACATCACTGTGGCATTTCCACTAGAGACAAGGAGATCTCATGAGCCTCCACAGAGTGAAAACAAACAGCATACAGGCAGGAAACAAAAAGACAAAGCAACAATAGAAGTGACAAACAATGGAGCAATACCGTCAAAATTCTAAGTGAAAATGATTTGTAATCTGGTGTTCTATACCTGGCCAATCACCTAATTCTGAGGATAGCATGAAAGCATTTTCAGATAAACTCTCAAAAACTTTACCTCCCATGCACTCTTCTATTAAGAAGCTAATTAATGTTATATTTTATTGAATTTAAAAAGACAACAAGAGAAGGAATAAAGGGGAGCTCCAATGAGAGAGATAAAAACAGCTCCAGAATGATGGTGAAGGAATGTTAGCATGACAGCCACAGGGAGCACAGCAGAAAGCTCCAGGATGACGACTGATGTCAGAAAAAGCAAAAAGCGACATTCATATATTGTCACAAAACTCAGGAAGGGCATTTAGATAGTAACAGAAAGGCAAATATCGATGACTGACCTAAGGAAAATTACTCCATAGCTATACTGCATGGATGAGTGGAGGGGAAGGGCTCCAGTGACCAGTGTGGAGTGCAGGGGCGTGTAAGAGAGTTAAATCCTCATAGTCCATAGCAGGACTTAACAACTGATAATCATTACAATTGAAAATCAATAGAGATAGAAGCAAGCTAATCTGAGATATGGAAGCAAATTTCAAAAGAATTGGCTGAAAGAGTTGAGAGAGATTTCCCCGATAAGTGGTTAACACTGGGGAGGCAGGAATACACACTGAACAGTATTTTCATAACAAACTTGCAGAGTTTTTCGACTCTTTAAACTAGGTGTATGCACATCTGTGATAAAAAAATTTTTTTTTTAATATTTTAGTATGGAAACAAAAAAGTTAGAAAATGAATTTCCTAGTCCAATTTTAACAGGGGGAAAAAAGATCTCACGAGAATAAGTTCCACTAATTCCAGACTGCGTTAAACATTTCTGAAGCTCCTCAGCATCCACTTCACCATCCTGTTAAAAAATAATTACAACCTGATTAATCAAATCAGTTGTATAAAAGCATACTAAAATGCTAATTGGTTGTTCTAGGCCAATCAATAAATATCCATTCTTCAAAATATTACTCTATTATCAACTACCAAATTACACAGATAATCATTTATGGCAAAGGCACATTAGAGAACATCATACAACGTGAGTAATTTTTTCACAATCAAATTTTATTCAATTATTCAAGCATTTCAAATATAATTTATTTTCTCTATTTCTGAAAAATACCATAATCACTCTGTCCTACAATGGCGCAAAATAATATCTTGTGAGAATCATTATACCTCTACTTAAATATTTAGAAAAATGCCTAAAATGCTAACATGTTCAGAAAAGTCTCAGTAACTTTCCTTTCATGCCCATTTTGAGGGCAGATTATTTCTAAAGGATACTGAATCTTTAACCGGGAGGAGAAAATATCTTTTTCCCTCACACCATTATCCCCAGCAAAATTTTAGAGTTCCCCTGCATTTTGTTGCTGTTCTTCTGATTTTTGCCCATTCTTGTCTGATCTTCTTACAGGGAGAAAAAGTATTTTTTAACACCAACTAGAAATCACAATGGAAGTGAAACAGGCCGAATACTCTCGTGATGTTTCAGTACCTCATTCTATTTTCTACAAAAACAAAGAGTAGAATAATTTATTTGGAAGCATCACATACACTGTCACAAATTCAAAACAATATAGCTCTGAGAAAGGATCAAGGAGGCAAATTTAAAATATGTAATCTGTAAGAGACCGAAGAAATAAACAGAAAAAACTGTTACAGACTACTTCTGAGAAATATTATAAACATTATAAAGCAATTGAGAGACTAAACTTTAAATTTAAGAAAGCTTAAAAAAGCTCCGTAATCACAATAACGTCAATGCGAGATTAAAAAAAAAATTAACGCAAAAAAAGTCTGTGATGACTAAATATCCAGTTTTTAAGTAAAGGCTCTGACCCTGTGTTTACACCATTCACCTCATTTGCCTCTTGATACTGACCCCATTTAGGTTTATCAAACCTGTTAGATTTATCTTAATGATTTTACATTTTTTAGGATTTAGAGTATGTACCAGTTTACTTAT
This sequence comes from Vicugna pacos, assembly GCF_048564905.1. Taxonomy (NCBI): domain Eukaryota; kingdom Metazoa; phylum Chordata; class Mammalia; order Artiodactyla; family Camelidae; genus Vicugna; species Vicugna pacos. Next base: position 37,115,776 of record NC_132991.1, on the reverse strand, counting down.
CATTTCTTAATCTGCTTGTTTTGAGAAGATAAACCCAAGTATTTGTAGAACAACTTAACTCAAGGCAAGGGATTTTATATTTCACTGAAACATGATCGTGGACACAATCTAGGTGGAGACAATCACAAAACCACTAGACAGGGAAGGGTGACATGGGAGGAGGAAGGGGTAACTCCGAGGGGGACAAACAGGAAGGGGGAGTAAACAAAAACATCACTCAGAATCAGTTTAAGGAACCAATACTCCAAAATAGATGGGAAAATCTAATGTTCAGGAAGACAGCCCACAAAAATCAACTGTTTTAGAACAAATTCATACAAGATGAAATAATTTCATAGAGCACTCACTGAAATGTTAAGAAAACATAGAGAAACAAATGAACAGATACCTTCCAATGAGAAAGAACAAGAAATTAATTCAGTTAGTATTTGTTTATTGAGCAACCTAACGTGATGTTCAAGCACCATTAAATGGACTGAGTATCAAACAGTGTCCAAAATAAATTTCTCAGCTTCACAGAGGTTACATTTTAGTGGTGGAAGAGAGACAATAAAGCAGAAATTCCGTATAATAGTAAGAAGCGGATGGTAAGAAGTGCCACGAGAAAAAATACGGCAGAGTATCACGGTACTAGGACTTCCCAACCTCTGCCACATACAAAAAGGCAAAAGGAGGTTTTGAATGGAATTTGGGTAGCCAAAACAAAGCATCTGCCACATGGCATAATTCTGTTATCTCCTCTATTTCTAGAAAAGCATATGGGACCTAGTGAATGTTTTTAAGTGAATGAATAATGAATGAGAAATGTTATCAAAGTTCTATGAAATTCACACTGCTCAGTAAATCTTTCTTGACCACTATAAAAGAGACGAGACATGGACTGTGACTAACACTCAAGTGTGAATCTCTGTCTCTGCTCATCAGTCTGGTATTTGAACTTCTTTTCTGCCCTGTTTTCTTTACCTTTTCCTGATCTGCTTTACCTTCAAGACTTTCCCAGAACCACACATAATTTACAAGTCTCCCTTCTGATACTCTGCCCCAGCTTCCCCAAGGAGATTTACACGTCCCTCTCTCCTGCCCAGAGCCTCCCTGGCTCAGGCTCCACGCACCACCCCGTTCCCTCCTTGAGTCAAAGGAACAATGTGTTAGACATCAGACTTTTAATGAGATAACTATGATTACCCTCCTCTCTGATCTTAGGAAGAAAATTAGTCCAGATAAGTGTAAAGTACGAATTTCAGATGTATTTTTAAATGATACACTAAATTAAAAAGTTGGCATTTTTTATAAATAAATAAATAAAAGAGCAATCATTTTTTAGAACTGCTATTTGTGGTACATATTTAGCATTTCACCTGGCCAGCAACGGCAGTGAAGTATGTCCACATGGGGTCTCCCGCTGTGGAGTAATTATCTGGATAAGCTGGGTGTCCAGAGTATCCACCAGGGAGCACACTCGGCCCTGTTCCTGGCATCCGCTGTCCCGTTTGCATCTGCATTCCTGGCATCTGACTGCCCAAATTTCCAAACTGTAAGAGTGAAAAGGGAGAAGGTTATTAATATAAATATCCACTGAAGTTGGTTTAAAAGAAAATATTTATGAGAAGTCCATTGAAAATAAAAAATCGAGTTACTGAAAGCTCCCAAACCCACTATCACAAAAGCCGTCAGCTACAGATTGCTAGATGTCCTGCATCACCTAACCCAGTTCTCATTAATATATGTGCTCCAACATTAAAAGAAGTGTAAAAGAAAAAAGGAGTCTCTAGCTTTTAAGAATAAGGCATAATTTTAAAAGTGTGTACAATCATCACAGAAACAAAAAGTAAAAAATACAGGAAAATTTCACCTATGGTAAAAGTCAGAAGCAGTATACCTAAAGGCACATCCACAGAAGAGTGCTTGGTAGCTACAATGAAACTGTGAACTCATCACGGGAAACTGCACGGGGCTGAAACAGCCCCTCCACCAGAAAATACTTATTTTTTAAAGAGCAAGACACTACTGAACAGATCAACAAAGTGATAACTTCAGCAACAGGCCTCTTCAAAACTAATGAGAATGAGAATACCAACAACAAGGATACTGATGAGAATCATACGGAGCTAATATTTGCTGAAAGCTTTTTATATCGCTGGTGTTGTTCTAAGTATTCTCCACCATGCAATTTGATTTCCCAACAACCCTGCGAGGTATGAAAGTACTATGTTCTTTTTTCAGTTGAGGACGTGTAACTTCAAGAAGTTTCCTGAATTAGTTAAGGTTAAATAGCTAGTAAGAAGTAGACCATGAGTCAAATATAGATAATCTCCCTCCAAAGGCTACATACTGTTTGTCCCCTGCTATGGCTCTGGTTTCTGTCTTCTCTTCGCTTTGGAACTTGGTAAACATTTTTAACATCATCTCTTAGAGAGATATTTAACTCAGTATTTTTAATGAGTATGGAGGAAGCAGAAGTATCAGCATTGTTCATTACTCCATTTGCAACAAAAATCTTCCTGAACCTGCAAGTTTGAAGGATGAGCAGAGACTGACAGAAGGCAAAAAGAGAAACAAAATCCCAAGTATAAGGGAAGAAAAAGTAGAAGTCTTTTGTTGCAGTTTAAAAAGCTCCAGAGGGCACGTGGCGAGGGCAAAAGGTATGAGGAGCTCCAGGAAATGCGCTCAAGGAGGTGGTCAAAAACTAAATTATGAAGCAAAGAAGTACAAGAAAGGGAACGATAAACATTAAAACGATATAACACATTTTTTTAAAAGTGTTTGTAAGTTGCTTCTTTGAAAAGAAAAGAGACAGACCATCAAAAGGCAGGTCGGTTTCAGGCATAAAAAAGGAGAGTATATAACCACAAATAGAATTCAAATTTTAAAAATATACTAACAAATGCTTCTGAACATCTTTTTACCAACATATTTGAAAATGTAGATGAAACGGACCTCCTCAAATTATATAAATTACAAATATTGACTCAAGGAAAAAACACCTTATTTCTAATAAGGGCAGACTAGGATAATATGATCAACCTTAACAATAAAAATAATCAAAAGTTGCATAAAATACTATTTTTAAGTCACCTCATTGATAGGGGGAAACTTCCAGGCCCAATCTGGGGCAAGTCTAGACACAGAGGTAACAGATAAGCAGCTTTTGCTCTGAGGCAGAAACAAACACCGAGGCTTTGGTTCCAAGGCCTCTAAGGACATGGAGGGCAATCAGGGCCTAGGGCACATTAAAGAATTTAAGGCTTACTGGAGACCGTCGCCCCCTTAAGCTTCACATAAGGAGGAAAAACTGAAAAACTTTTTCTAAGAAGAGAAGCCAAACTATCAGCGTACTAGTGAAAAGCTAATGTTGAGGTGGTGCCAAAAAAACTGGCACAGACCCTCTACTGGAGCATCTCCACGTGCGCCTTGAGGATTCAACACACTTGTTTTCTAACTGAAGTCGGGCAAGCAGCATTATATGAAGAACCTGGCCTTAAGAATAACCTTCTATCTACCTTTCTTCCCTGACTTGCAGCATTAACTTCTCCAAAATCCAAAAATGTGAGGGTGTGGTGGTGGTCAGATTAAAGATGATTGCAAATTCTCTTCCACCTTTCCCTTGCAAATGCAGACTTCTCCACTCCCTTGAATCTGGGCTGGGCCTGTTTCAGCTTTGTCTGGTAGAATAAGGTAGAAACTGCATCACATCCATTCCAGGCTTAAGACTTTAAGAAGACCAGCAGTTTCAGTTTCTCTCTTAGAACATGGCCAACCTGAAGAAGCCCAAGACCCATGTAGAGGGGCCCACGTGGAGGAAAACTTTGGCCCCACACCTACGAGGTTAATCCCTAAAAATTCGTATTTCAACTTGTCTTCTTGATAGTTGCAAATGAGTCAAAACTGATGATCATTAGGTCATCACTGTCATTACCTGGTGATGTAACTAAAGAAAAGCTTGGATTTAAAAGTGTCAGCAATGTCATTTTCATATTGTTTTGCACATTTTTGAATCTTTAGTATTATCTTGGATCCTAAGTTTCTTCCCAGAAATTTTCAAACTATGTGTTCATTTTGTGAGGGTAACTTTAGTTAAACTAGATCATATAATCTGTAACTGCGGAGAACTTGCACATATAGGATGTGTAGTAAGTCACAACAGGCTGAAAGGAAACAACAGAGAGGCCAGTGCAGAGAACTCCACCCCTCAGGATACCACCTGTACCTTACGTCAGTGTTCTTCAAACATTCTACTTCTCTAGCTCTAAAAGAAAGTTGAAAACTTATATACCTTTCCCCACATTTTATGTTGACGAATGAAGTTCTTAACTTTAAATAGCTGTAATGAATGCAATGCCTAACATACTGTAAATCTTGACATTTACAAATAAAGTTTTACCTCACTCTTTGGAAAGTATCCTTTGCTATCTACATACCATAATGACCTGATACTTGCTCTTATCCATTTAAAAAAAAAGAGAGAGAGATGAAAAGGCTCTTCTAGAACATTTAGAAATTTTACCTTTTCCTTTTATTCTTGGAACTCACTTTTTTATTCTATTTCTTCCGTAAATATCTCACCCGTGTAAGTGTTCTATGCTTAAGATGTATTTTTACGCTTGAAAATACTGATTACACATTACTTACCTAAAATAAAAATATGTATATAAGTTTAAAGTTTAAATTTTGTTTTATTTCCTGTTACCGTAACAATTACAATCCCCAAAGGTGAAGCAGGATAAACAGCTATGTAAGGAAGAATAACTGTCTCCACCACCCTCTCACCTGCCAAAAAAAAGTCTAGGACAAATTGCCCTTGGTAGAATAGTAAACATTAGAAGATATTTAGCGTATCTAATTTATTCACAAGCAACATAAAGAACAGAAAAAAAGAAGTGGTCAAAAAATTCAGAAAGAAGATGTCTAGCAAAACTGGGGAAAAATGGGAGAGGAGGCTTGGAGGGAGGGTGGACCACAAAATATCACTAGAACAAGAAAAAGGATGCTTTGTTTCTTCATTCCAGGGAAGAAATTTCTAAAAAACCTCCACACCCTTGGCTCCACAAGGACTCGCCTAAGAGGCCCTCAGGGACCAGGACACCTGCAGCTTCCCGCTGGGCCCCGGCCTCGGCTTCCAGCACTGGGAGGAGTCCCGGCGCCGCCGAGTACCACAGGCGGCCGAAGAAAGCTAGGATCCACCGAGGGCGGACCCGCACGTCGGCACCGTCCGCGGGGGCGCCACACCCCGCGGGGGCGGCGGCCGCGGAGAAGCGGCCAGGACTCACCGCGCCTCCGTATCCCGGGTAGGCCATGACAGTCCGCGCGAGCGTCCGTCGTCACCCTTCGACTCGGCGTCCGCCCGGCTGGGAGAAAAGCGCAGGTGCAGGTGCAGGCGCAGGTGAGGCTGAAATACGCTCTTGATGCGCGGTTCCCTTCCCCGAGACCAATCCCCTCCCTCCCTGCCGGAGTCCAGCCCTGCCCTACTCGGTTCGGATTGGCTGAGTCCCGCCCCTCGGAGCCCACACTGCCGAAGCCCGCCCCTTCCCGGAGTCTAGCCCCACCCACCTCGTCTCTGATTGGCTTCACGCACCCAGCCTTTTCCTATTTCGTTCCTGTTGACTTGCTCGGGTCTCACGCTCCCTCCTTACTAAACCGCACCGAAGCCTTTACTGCAGAAACTACCACCCTCTGTGGAAAGGCTCTCTAGTCCGGTCTCCTTTCTCCTTAGAAACCCCAAACCAGCCAGTCCATAACTTCTTTTAACCTCTCCTCCACCGTTTTGAGGCCGGAGTACCAAATACATGTCTGTAAATCCCAAAACTTGTAGTTACTTAACATCTGTTTCTGTGTAGCATTGATATCACGTCATCAAAACTTTGAAATCTTGACCTCTACCCTAAAGGTAGTGCTCCTGAGCTAGAACCCTCTTGACACCACATTTTACCAAAAGGTCACCATACATAGTTCGTTTGGTAGATAAAAGGTGAATTAGAGTTGACAGATTTAGCAATAAAAATACAGGATGCCCAGTTACATTTTATTTTCAAATAAACAATTTTTTTAAAATGAGTATGTCCCAAACATTGCATGAGACATACACTTACACTAAAAATTTATTTGCTATTTATACACTGATAATATACAGGGCATCCTATGTATTATCTGGCAATCCTACAGATGACTGAACATTTGGGCAAACTCTTAAGTTGTGCCTCCTAATTACATCCACCGAGAGGAACAGCTTGGTTTTTAATCATTCCATGAAAAGTTAAATGCTCAATTTTTTTATTTATTAAGGAATAGTTATTGACATTTATGCTTTTCTCTGGAGCTCAAATGAATTTTGTAACTGCAGCTTGAAACGGACAAGACACACACAAGGACAAGGCAGCTGTAGGTTTAGTTTAAAAACAAACAAAAAGACCATGATGATATTATTTTGAGTTATCTCCGAAGAATAAGACAACTGCTAAAATGTTTCTTAAAAATAAGGATGTGGGAAAAAGACGTTAACTGTCTATTAGCAGAGGAAATCAACCTTGCAAAGCTGAGTAACTATTGCTCAGCTACACTACAGAGGAGGACCATGGTCAACCTTGTGAAACCTAATTTTCTCCGGAAGAGGCAGAGTAAGGAAGATTACTAAGGTACGAGCCACTCTTGAGAAAGTGTGGGTTAGTTCCTGTAACACAATAAGAAATACATTAGCCAATGAGGTTAAATTATTGGCATAAATAAACAAAGGAGGATGATAAAACCTACTTGATGAGAGGAAAGGACATTTGACTCTTTAAAGCATCAAGTGATAGATAAAGCATTACAAAGCAAAACAAGTCATTGCAAATTTTATTCTTATTGATCAACTACAGATTCAAAGAAATGCTCAGAAAGGATCAAGTGTTTTACATTTACAATATGAGTCTAAATCTCTGTTCAGAATTTTTGTGCATCTTCTTTTTGATACTAGCATTACTGATGTACTGCATTTGTGTATGATAGGAAAGTTTCAAGATATGGGTAGTATTTTCCCCAAGGGCAGACAGAAGGTCTGTTGCAGGATAAGATAATCTCTCCTTCCAGGGCAAAGTTTGGTTAGATTTGCAGTAGGGCTTTCCTAAACATAGCGTTCCTCCATTCTGATTCAGATCTGCTTCTGCATCATCCACTAAGCAGCTCGATCTCACTCTGTGGGACTTGAGAGCAAGAGGAATCTATGACAGCCTGAAGCTCATGCTGCCTGTTGTGCTGTGAGTAACAGAGTGCCTTCTGTCAACTGTGGCAGGCTACTTGTTAGCTTGCAAATAGGTTACATATCAGATCCTTTGACGTTCTTGGCAATGTGTCTCTCTCTTAGAGGAAGAACTAGCCAGGGAAATTCCTACTGAAGGGTAGCAGAATATGCCACCCCAAAATATGCCATTTGGTATAAAGATTATTTTGAACTGAAGGCAATTAAGAAGCAGATACAAGAAAAGCTCTCTACTCCCTTCCATTTGCCTAAAATCGAGACAAAAGTGCCCCTCCTTCCCTCTCTACCAGGAAGGAAAGAGATGAATACTCTGAGACTAGTTTAGACCCTTATCAATAAAGAAGGCAGGGACTTAAAACTTATAGTTGTTTATCCTACTTTTCCTGGTAACGTCTCCTTAGCTAGTTTCTCCGTATCTTTCCTTCTGTTCTCTTTATCTGAAGATGGTATTTAAGCTGAAGTTCTAAGTCACCTCTGAGAATTATTCACTTTTCTTTGGCTATCTCCTATGTATACCTAAGAGTACATGTTAAACCTCTGGGCTTTTTTTTTTTCTTGTTCATCTGGGTTGTTTGTTTGTTTGTTTGTTTGTTTTTATTATTATACGGATCTCAGCCAAGAACTCAGAAGGGTAAAGGGAAACTTATTTTATCTCCCATGACTACCTTATAAGATACAGAGAAGATTTTCAACAACACAGTCTACCTTATCTCTCTCTAAATTTAGTATTTCACATTATACATTTTCCAGTTTAGGAATTTAAAATTTCAGATGAACCAATAAAGAGGACTTTTTTTAAAGTAACTGTATGATCAGGCCACCCAAGATGGCTATTCTCTTGCTTTCTGTCTACCCCCTGCTTGATCAGTGCCTGCTTCACCTATGCTCTACTCACCTGCCCTTTTACATGCTTGCCTCAGGTCCCAGCTAAGGATTGTTACCCTTAGCCACCCTGATAGCTTATCAAAGGGGCAGTGAGGAAAATAGCCCTCGGCTGGTTGCCCTGGTAACCAATGAGCCACACTGATGTCAGTTCCCCTTATAACTGGTAACCTCCCCCTCCCTCCTAGGGAAGACTGCTGCCATGTCCTGCCCCTCCGTCCACTGCACGTGGTGGGGTCTCACTCCAGGACCTTGCTCCAGACGTAAGCTCCCCCTTTCCATTAAACCACTGATGTCTCTGTCCCTGACTCCAGACTCTTTCTTTGGTCTTAAAGCTGGGCAAGTACAGGGTTCGCAGGCCTAAGGGGTGCAGCCCGACAGTAATAGTAATGAAAATTTGCCTTCGTAATTCAGTTAATATTGTATGAATGAAACCATTTTATGAAAATGTAATGTATAGAAAATAAATACTTTTTTTTTAGAAAATGCTCCATTATTCTATAAAAATAGCTATTTTTAGAAGGAATACTATGTAACAGGCACTGTGCTGTGAGGTATTATTCCCAAGACAACCCCATCAGATATGTACTGTTATTCCCTCCAGTTTACAAATGCAAAAAAGTGAGGTGGAGAGTTGTCTGTCACTTCTCCAGGGTTGCATAGTTAGTAGCAAAGCTGAGATTAGAACCCAGGAAGTTTGGCTGTAGAATGTGGTCTCTTAATACACTTCCCCTCTCTCTCTGGCAACAAACATAGTATTTGAAAATATAATAAAAATGATTTACACTAGAAGAGGAGAGGGCTTAAAGAGCAGGGAAATGGCACACCCATAACTAGAGAAATTAACAAGAAAATGCATGGTTTTGACTAAGATCAGCCAATAATTACTCCTCTTCCACAGGATACATGCTGGAAACAGTGACCATAAAGTTTTCATGACTATGTCTACTTATAATATTTCTTCCAAATCTTGGTGGTCTTTGGTCTTATCGTAAGTTTAGATATTCAATTAACCAGCACATTTACTGGTACAATATAATCACTGAAATAACTATGGTTCCTTTCCCTATCTGTTGCCACCTCATTTTCTCTTTCCCTCTATATGAATTGTTTCTTCCTCCTTCTCTTTACAGGTGGAGAAACAGTTACGTGAAAGACAAGAGTAAGTATTTACTGCTCCTCAGCCAACTTCAGTTCCAGAACCAGAGCCTGCCCTTCTCTTAGAAATGATTTATATGCCAAATACTATAATGAGACCTACCATCTAATGAAAAACATTAATGGAGCTTATTTTATATCGCTAAGAAATTTCACATAAATAGCCTAATTCATTTAGTCAACAAATATTTACTGAACATCCATATTGTAATACAAATTTAGATGGAAAAACGGACATCAGTGGGGGTGGGAGGATGTATTCCCTGCCCTTGTGGAGCTTATATTCTAGCAGGAAGAACAGACAATAATAAGATAACCAGTAAGTAAATTACATAATATGTTAGAAGGTGATAAATACTGTGGAACAAAAGGAAAATGAAAGCAGAAGTACGGGAAGGGAGGTGACAGAGGAGGTCGCAGGATCCAGTGGGCCGCTCAAGGCAGCCTCCTTCCCCGCTGGCTGCCCCTCTGGCTCCCTCCACACCAGACTCACTGGCCTCCTTGCTGCTCTCTAAGCAGGTCAGCGGGCTTCTGCCTTAGGACTGTAGCTCTAGTTCTGCCTGGAATATTCTTCCTACAGAAATGTCATGTCTGACTTGCTCATGTCCTTTAAGCCTTTGCTCAAACCTCCCCTTCTTAAGGAGGCACCAGTTAGCAAACCCAGATGGGTTTCACACGGACTAGACCCCTCTTCCTGCTTTTTATAATTTTTCCACTTCCCTGATTCTGCAAAGCCCCCACTTACTCCCTCATTCTCCCTTTAAAACGCACAGTCACCTCTGTACAAATCAAAGTTCAGTTCAGTTTACATTGACTTCTTTTTCCTATTATTATTTTTCCTTATTATTAACAGTATATTACCCTATATATAAAATAGATAAACAACAAGGACCTACTGTTTAGGACAGGGAACTATATTCCTATAGTTCCTATAACGGAAAAGGAACCGAAAAGGAATATATATACAATATATACATATGTATAACTGAATCACTTTGCTGTACACCTGAAATTTGTAAATCAACTATACCTCAATAAAAATATTTAAAAAAAAGAAATGCAAGAGAAAGAAAAAGTTAAAATACATGACAAAAAAAGTTTATTACCAATATAAATCATCCTTATTACTTTAACTAGTGCCTAGCTTTGTGTATCTTTGCCAGTGATGGCAACTGGAGGAAGAGCATTTGGGATGGCCAGTTCAAAAGTCAGCATTGGACATGCTCGATGTGAAACGCCTATGAGACTAAATGACGACGTCAGGTAGGCTGTTGATCTAAAAGGCTGGGTGGAGTGAACAGCTTAACTAGTGTGGGTGCCTTTCAACCACCAGCATCTGCATCTTAGTGAACCCTGCTATTCTCCGCCTGATACACATGCACTAACTGCTGAGCAACAGGGGGGGTGTTCCTCCACAATGGCTCTAGAATGAAAATTAATTGCTGTCGGTGGTAATGAATGAAAGTGAGAGGGGTAATGAAAGTGAGAAATTAATCCCTCTCTGTTACTGTTGTCCATAAGAATGAATGAATAATAGAAATAGCTTATGACCTGGTGGATTAAAGATGGAGCTTATTAGACATGCAAAATGATCCTGGGAACCTGTATATTCACATAGTTTGAGAAATTATGCACACACAATGTCTTAGCTGGTGCTGCCATAACAGAATACCACAGACTGGATGGCTTCAACAATTGGAGCTTATTTCTCACAGTTCTGGAGACTGAAAATCCAAGATCAAGGTGCAGTAGGGTTGGGATCCGGTGAGAACTGTCTCCTTGAGTGACAGATGGCTGCCTTCTCTCTGTGTCTACACATGGCCTTTCCTTGGAGGGAGGCAGAGGAAGCAAGTTCTCTGCTGTTTCTTACAAGGGCACTCATCCCATCATGAGGGGCACACCTTCATAACCTCATCTAAACCTTACTACCATCCAATGGCCCCATCTCCAAATACCACCACACTAGGAGTTAAGCTTCAACAAATGGATTTTAGGGGAACAGGGTTCAGTCTATAACACACAAGATCTGAATGGTGAGGAAGAGAGGACACTTAGTCCTAAGTGTCTGTATAATTCACTGTGGATCCACCCTAGAATTTATTTCACACTAAAACATATTCACATAGATTTTATGCCATTGCTTTAATTGATATACATGCGATAATTGTAATACTTTCTCCAGAAGTTATTCATTGTGTTTTTAAAATGGAATAATGAAGATTCTATATGTGTTATTTGTAAAAGCCGTAAAAACATGACAGTATAAAATGAAGCTATCCAGTAATACTCTCATTTAAAATCTAAAACTGTTTCTTTCATCAGCTGCCTAAGGGTTCTGCCCACTAGTGAGGAAAGAGAGGTATAATAAGCTTCCAGATACCATTTACCATTTATTACTGAGACCAGCTACTTGACAAAGTGAGCTTATTCAGCCAGGCTTTCAACAACACAGTTTTCTATTTCTAATTCTGGTAATATTAAGTACTCTTTTGGCAGAAACTCCAAGGCAATTTAATAAACAGTAATGCATATATGTGTCAACAGTGCTCTTTAGAAAGGTAAGGAATGGATGAACATATACATCCTCACTTGGATTGTTAAACCCTATTAAGCAACTTAGATTCAATTCAAACTTCTTTAGAAACGCTCTATATATAATGTTGACCACAATGTGTGTCCACAACTAATGCTCAATAAAAGCAGCAACACTAAGATTAATAGCCTCAGTAACGTAATCTGTGACTCGGGAAATACTGGAAAAACACCTACATTAAAACTTAAATCCAGGTTTCATGCTTGTAAATATCAGACTCCATATTAATATGAGATCATACACTCATAAAACTGAACTTCTAGAAAGCTGTAAGTGAAATAACGTTGACTGAGTATTTTTTGCTGGTGCTTATCCCTTTAGTAACTTGATTACGTATAATGTGAGTGTGAATTACCTACCAAAGACTAAAACAGTTTAATCAAAAATATAAAAGTGGTCCAGTTCTTAAATAGATTATGGACTGGCCATCTCATTTGCACACTAATCCTCAAGTGTTTTGTGCATGTGTGAAGCTAAGACCGCCCCTATCCCCATCAATGTCAAACTATTGGTGGAAATAAGACCTGGTTATAAGAATGAAAAAAATTACAGTCTATTTATTTATATAGCACATGATGCTTTTTCACAGCTATTTAGCAGATCACTACATTTGATATTCACAACAATCTTGTGAAATAAGTAGCACCAATTACACTTTAAGAGGAACCTGAGATAGTAATAAGGTACATTGTGAATGTAGGCACAGATCAAAACAGTGCAAAACACTTTTAAAACAAAACATGACCTGATTGATTTTCATGTTTGTAAAATGGCAATCCACAGTGTTCCTGTAGTTTTGAATGACTAAGTGAATTAATGAAGTTCCATGCTTAAAGCTTTCTAAGGTGCTTAAAAGCTAAGAATTAAGCTATAAAGCACTTTATTGTTTGAGTTATCCCAAATCAGAAATTGAAGTTAAAAAAAAAAAAGAAAAGAGTTTAGTACTGTTCTTGTAAGGTCCCAGAGGATAGGAATTAGGGCTTATATTAACATAGATGAGGACCCAGGATCAGTGATGGTGCTAGAATCAACCCGGGGGGATATAAGGAGCCCAGTTAATGCACCATCCAGGATCTGCTCAACTGAGCCTACCTCAAACACGTGCTTTTATCCATAAAACTCAGCTGCTGGCACATCTACCAAAAAAGCGGATGACACACTCAAACACGGTAATTGAGGGGACTGTAATAAAGTCACTATTTACAAAGGTGTTGACATAGTTAAGAGGCACCAATAAGGGATGGCAGATCACCTTAGTGCAAGCAACAGTAAGGATCCATTATCACCCTTAGGCTGAGGGGCAAGGGAAGGAAGCAGCCACCGAAACCTGGTGAGAGTAACCGTATGGAGAGGGTCACCACAAACACAACCTTCAGCAGAGGGACGCATGAGCTGGATGGAAGGGAGCAGCCTCACTCTCTTCCCTGCCTCCAGTCTCTGCCATTGCTTTGGCCAATCCCAGTCTGAAGCCAGAGGAAAAGGGAGCTCATGAAAGCAATCTGTAAAGGTCAGCCTCCTAGGGAACAATTCAATGGGTGGAGCAGGGATCTTTAGAGGCAAGTGGAAAAGATCAAACATGGTGAAGAAAAGTAAATTCCATGCCTTACACTTATAATTCTGCCAAAATTTAATGACTCTTTGATTAGAGACTCAATTTATGTAATTTTTCTGTTTTGCAAAAATCCAGATAAACTGCCTAAGGTTAAGTACTTATAGAAAAATTATGTTGAAAGGTGAATCTCTCTGGAATTAAATTCAAATGCTTGATTGAGCAGCTAGGCTATGTAGACTAGAGAGGGAGAATGAGAGAACCCAGGTTTTTATTCAGCCACCATGATTCCAGTACAGACTTGAGCCACCCATTACAAGACGCGCTATGGCAACCAGCCCAGAATCAAGGGGGAGGGGGAGGAGAAAGGAGGATGTAACCTAGCAACAGAATCTTTAGGCCACAGTGTGCTCATAAATTGTCAAAATGGCAGTTAGTGATATCAGAAAACATAATTAAATGAAGAGACAGTACCAAAAAAGGATGAGTGGGGATATAGAGAGCAAATATCTAGGTATATGGGTAAGAAAGAGAAAATATTTATTGAAATTAAAATTCCTGTGTAACACTTCTTTACTGTATATTATTTTAAATAAATGTACACATGGAGTAAAAACTGTTCAGAAGGAAACACAATTGATTTCCATTGGAAAAGCATGTGGCTGAAATAGAGCTTTTTAAGTATAAATTTGAAAAATTAAATGATTGTGATCCCAACCTTGAAGTGTTAACTCAGCAAACATGTATCTTCAGGCTTATTGACTCTATCATTTAGATCAGTTTTGGTATTTCCTCCTGATTGACATTTGAGAAACGTTCCTGTAGAAAATTACCTATGAGCTAGCCATATCATGCAGATAATAAATTAACACCAATATCAGAGTTAGGACTATTTCCCTTTATTAACCCTACTAATTGCGTTCATTCACCCACACTCTCTGATTTCAGCAGAGTATGTTAATTGGTGTACTAACTACATTTTCCCATTTTCTGTATTTTGATGTTCTTGGATCAAGGGGCCTCACTGACTGAGGAAAGACTGCCCCTCCCAGGACTAGCCAATTCTTAGAGGTAGCGAAAGACTCACCAGGGAGCGTGCCTTTCAATGCAAGGAGCCAGTCCAGAGCCCAAACTCAACTTCTGGCTCTTACACGCCACAGGGCAGTATTTCTCTGCACAAATCTCCCCAGGGCCACAGACTAGGCAACAAGGGACAGCCTCTACACCCAGAGCCTATGGAAATTATTCAGTCTAGCCAGTTCTAACCCCACTCACCTTGCCTTGCTTGGCCTTTCCCACAGAAACCAAAATAAAGCCCAAGCGTTCCCCTTTCTCATCCTACCTCCTACTTGACCCTGGTTCTTCCCCCATGTGACCCTGCACAGGCCGGTATGCCCTCTCCTTTTGGAAACTGCAACAAGCTGTTTTTTCCCAATGGCAATCATCTCCTGATCTGCTGTCCTCATTGTAATGGAATAATAATAATAAAACCTAGGTTTTAAAACAATTGTTCTAGTTATTACTGCCTATTTTAACTCTTGAAGGAAACGTTCACTAAATATTTTAGAGATTGATTATTGACTTCTACAAGTCTCTGTCCTTTGCAAAATGAGGAAATTCCCTACCAGCAGATCAATCAGTCCTCTTTCTGTCGTTCTGTTTTTATAAAACATAACACTTAGAGTTTATACTAAATTATGTTCCCATTGGGAAATATAGATGATCTCCCTTTTCTGCTATCTGCCAAAAAAATCTGTAACTGCACCTAGTTACAATTTTATTTGAGACCAGCGAAGTCAGTTCTGACACAGTGAAGATTGGACAGTAAGAACCCCACAAGGTGGCGGTAGAGGCAACGGCATCAGCGGCCAGAGGCAGTGCAGAGGCGCCCGAGGAAGGCGGCAAGGGGAGGCTGCCCCGCTGAGTCCCCTTCTGAGAATGGCCTGGATACGGCTGAAAGCGTAGGACGCGACCTGCGCTGCTCTGCGTGCCGGCTCCGCGGAGGAGACGCTGAGTCATCGAGGTTCCGTAGAACAAATAAGCCACAGGCAGTACCTGGCCCCAGCTGAGCACCTGGTTCAGCGTTCAGAGTTCATTTTGTGAGGAAGTTCAGGTTTTCTCTACATTCACTGCAGTGTTCTACAAAGGCTAAATGTTGCTGTCATTCTTGATTCCTAATTAACAACCCACAGCACATCTATGGGCACCTAAGCAGTCTACTCCTGAGAAACAAAACCTTTCTGAGATGTGTAAGATCAGGTATCGCCCGCAGTCCATGCTTGCAGTTTAACATTCATCCACTAAGTGATTTTATCTTTACCTTCTTTATCTTCATCTTAAAGTATTTTTAAATAGATCTCTTATAGCAATAAAATAATTGGAACCACTCTATCATTAAAATTTTAAAAATCTCCTGCATAATATAGTATGTCCCTCTTGAGGTTTTTACTGCGTTTGAGGGAGAAAGAATCAATAAAATGAAACCACCCGTGCTAATAAACTTCTAAACCTGTGTACCAGTCCCGAGGTTAGGAAAGGATGACGCAAGCTGCCGTAGGGGTGCCGAATCTATACACCCTCAACACAAACATGCACACAGACATGCACATGCGATGCACAGATACACATATGTTCTAATTAGGCATTCAGAGGAGAAAAATTAAATTCTCTTAGCTGTAATCAGGGAATATATTTTATAAAAATATTTTAAAATTTTATAAAATTTAATTTTCCCAGCTGAGGTTAAACAAGTTCCTTGTTTCAGTTCTCGTCCTGCAAACCAGTGTCTTTTTCACCATATACTTAGTGCAAATTTTTTGCATTTTTGTGCCTTTCGTTGGTGATTTCAGAGTTTAAAATGGCCCCAAGCATAGTCCTGAAGTTTTATCTAGTGTATCCGAGCACAGGAAGGCTGTGTTGGCCTCACAAAGAAACTATGTATTAGATAAGTTTCATTCAGATGTGAGTCATGGTATTGTTGACCCTGAGTTCAATGTTAATGAGTCGACAATACAGATTAAATAAAGGGTCTTCAAACAGAAATACAAACAAAACAAGGTTATGTACTGGTTGGTTTTAGAATGTTGCGACCAGTGGCTCACAGGAACCTAATTTTCTACTTCCCCAGAAACAGCGGTTCAGTATTCACTAATTCAGTGCCTTTATAGCAAATAATGAGACTCAACTGCACTCTCCACTGGCCCTAAACCAACAGAGGCCCTGCTCCCTAGTTCTCAGCTCTGGCTGGGGAGTGGGGTCACAAGCGGAATTGAAAGGAGAAATAACTGACAATGAAGTTCCAGTCGTGGAGATTCTGATGCAATGGATACTTGTGTACATCTCTCTCTCCACGTGAGTCGAATATGCAGCGAGGCCTGAGAACAACTTTCTACCACAACAGGGAACTGAACTTCCTAATGGGGAAGCTCTTCAAGGGCAATGTGTGTGCTCAGGTAAGGAAAGCACCTAGAACACAAGTTTTTCTAGCCTCCTTTGGATTATTTTTGTATTTTTGCATTCGTATAAAATGGCTTGCGCTCCTATGACGAACAATACTTTACTATCAGAAATCGGAATTGTTTAGAGTTTTGAATGGATATCATTTTACTTTAGGGGCACAACCCAGGTCCAGCCCAGCAGACATATCAAAGTTCCTGCTAGGGGACTCCGGGGACATTTTATTTTTCTTTACTGTTGGGAAAAGGCAAATGGGAGAGACTCTATGTTCAATCCCTCAAAAAAGCTGCTTTTCATTGAAGCTGTAGGAAGAGATGATGTTTGGAGCTGTTGTAGCCATTTTGCAACCACGCGAGAAAAGCCAAGAAAATTACAGAACACATCCCAGAGTTCTGACCTTGATGACTCATTGAGTTGTTACATGAGAAAAATCAATCCCTCTTGCTGGGCCCATTTCCTCGGGTGTTCTTTACCTCGCAGCTGAGTACTGAGATGGCCTTCCTGTCTTACAGAGCACGCTAAGCCTGGCTCAGATCCCAGGAAGTCTGAGGATTCCTAGAGGGCTTCGGCTCTCAGCACCTCCCTTGGATGGAATTCTCCGCCTGTGCTCCCTGTCTCACTTTCTACAGATACACTTTCTATGCACATCTGCTCCACCACATGGGGCCACTGTGTCTCCTTTACTAATCCAAGCACCACAACACAACACATGTGGCCGACTTTCAGGAAAGATCTAGGCCAAAGAAGGGTCAGTACAGCAAATACAACACAGGAATGAACTTGTTATTCAATCCGGGGCCCTGCCGCTCACACATCCTGGCCATCCCTGCCATAGGGAGCCTCTCACGGGTTCTTTCTCCCCTTGGAATGTCAATGGGAACTACATATGGAGAGCTGGTCCCTGGAAATCTCTTCCTCACAACTGAGACCATATCAGCTCACTGTCTGTTGAACAGATGTTGAGTGTGTGTATGTATGTGCACATACATGCATTTACACATATATTTATGCAATAAGATAGTGGTTAGAAATACATTTAAAATATTAATAATGCCTATCTCTGGGTGATGGGATTATAAGTAATTCATATAATCTCCTTCAATACAATTTCTCCCCTGAAATTTCTGCAGTGAATACAAACTATTTTTAAATAAAAATGAATTTTATTAAAATATTCAATTTCAGGAACAAATCTGCTGGATAGCATGTCTGGCAATAGGCTATGAAATATATTCAGGTTCCATGTGTTAACTCAGTATACTGACATTTGTCACAAAGCAATAACACTAGCAATTTGAAATGTTCTACTTCCAAGATCTAACAGCTGAATTTCTTTCCCTTCCCAGAGCTCTCTTGCCTTTCACCTCCACACCTTCCTTCTCCATTCTTATTAATACTGCTCCTTAAATTTACCACAATCTCTAGCCCTTGAGAAGTTCTCTGGAGCTCTGGTATCCAAGTATTTTGTTCTCGATCCCTATCAGCTAAAATATTTGAACACGTACCTCAATAAATAGATGAATATTTATTTAGAAAATATTCACTTCTACAGCTATAATAACATATCATAAAATACAAACAAAAACTTAAAAGTAAGGGCTCGGATGAAGAGGAAATAAGATTTCAAAATGTAATTGATATAATCTACTGCATTAAAATAAAAATATTTGGTAACTGATGATCCTTTTTTTTTTAAGTCTTAGTTTAACCCTTTGTGACTAAGCAATTCAAAAGTTTGGTTCAACTTATCTCAATATTTGATTCCAATAACTCAGTCTATAGCCATAATTCATGTCCCTACTCCTACTTCACGACTTTGTCAGTTATGCAGGAGCTGAGGTGAAATAAAAATATTTAACTAATTGTATGGGGTGGGTACTAAGCGACAAGTAGAGACGCTCCTCAGTCAGAATGGACACAGGCTAAGCCATCTAATCCCATAGCTAAATGTCAACCACGATTTCAAGGACAAGATGACAGCACTCTACTTACCTTTGGTTTGCTCTTAAGCCTTTGTTTTAAAATAAAGTAAAAGAAGCACAGCCATTCTATGCTTTTGAGGCAAAGGTGCTGTTTTAACAAAACATGTGCAAATATGCAAGTTACTGGTTTTGAAAGGACTTAAGCTTTGGGGGAAGCATTTAGCAAAATGGATGCTTGGAAAATTTTTCAGTGACATCTAATTTTTTTGCCGAAACTGTTCGTTATGTAGAAAAGCTTTTACATGTGCACACTCAAAACCAAACACTTTATAACTGAATTTTTGGAAGTAATTAAGAAATGGGTATCCTGATCTAGTAAACGTAGCCAGAATTTCTTTTTCTATTTTGGACCTATTTATGTTTTTGAAATATAAACAGTATCCTTCTAACAAACTTTTCTGCTAAATCAGCCTATCAGCTTCCGTTTCTAGTGAAAAAGGATCCTATGTAAAAACGCAATTAAATGGCTAGTTACTATATAATGTTTATGTGCATAACTAAGCTATTTCCTCTATAAACTGTACATTCACCGAGGGCTGGCCCCATTTCTTGCTCATCATCTGTCTAAGAATGCCGGCAGTCACCAACAGGGCACGTATAACGTGCCAGGACCGGCACTAAGTACTCAACAATCTTATGACACAGTACTGGTATTATCAACCTTCCCATTTTATAGCTGAGAACTCAATTTGAGGTTATTTCCTAAGATCACACAACAATTAACAGGCAGTGCTGAGATGTGAATCCTGACATCCTGAGCTCATGGTCTCTCTGCTTAATCACAACTCTATTCTGCTAGTTGAAGGGCATCTAACTTTAAATTATACAGAGTAGTCTCTTTACTGATACAATTTAGTAAACAAATGAAAAACAATAACAATTCTAGAAGCATGTCTTCATCAAATTAAATTTATTGTCATTTTCTTTGGAAAAGGCACTACTGTTATGTGTGGCCATTACATTATAGTTCTAGTTTGTCAAAGAAGTGGCAGCTATGATTTTTACTACTTCTTAATTGTGGAAACCTCATATAGTAAGTTGGCTAACGGCAAGAATTTGTTATCTAGTATCTCCCTGAATTGCTACTTAAAGAACAAAATGCTAAAAGGTGACTTCTAAAACTGATGGAGACTGAAATATTTCTTTTGGGCTTAAAAAGGAAAGGGAGCTCTAGAAAAGAAGGAAATTATACAGGTCAGCATAATTTCCTACCTCAGAGGAGAAAGGAAACAGAAACTTACACTTGGAAACAGTGAGGAGGATGATAATGAAAGTTATTTCAAGACACTTGACAGAGGAAAACTAAACAATCAGAAACTAAACTAAACCATGATGCAAAAGTATAGATGAGCAAAAAGGCTACATTTTGAGAGACTGTGGCTTGGCTTTATTTTTCCTCAACTTCCCTCCTTTAGAAGTGTTCCTCTCAAGATTACGGTAGATTCCTAAAAAAGACGTTTCTTTCTATTTCCCCCCAGGCACTCCTCCCCAATCAGTCCTCATCACTCAATCCTCATCCAGCACAATGACTCTTACTTGACAGTAAATATGTATTGTTATCGATGGGTATTATGGGATGCTAGCAGGGAGGACCAGGAGAGGGTGTCTATACAGAAAATCAACCAGTGAAACTGTCATGTGCATTTTAGGTAGATCTTACCACAGTCCTCACAGCACTCAGCCTCACCGCACACATCATATGTTTTCTAGTTATGATTTATTTTCTGACTTCCCACCCCCATTAGAATGTGAGCGCCATAAAAGTAAAAACTTTGTTTAGTTTTGCAAACAGCACCTAGTGCAGCGCTGGTCCCATAGCAGGTGCTTAATAAACATTGCTTAAGTGACTGAATAAATAGAACCTAAATTACCAGATGTTTAAACTTCTAAATCTGACCCTCTCTTACCCAAGACAGCAACTCTGTGGTGTTATGAAGATGAAGTTATTTTCCCATATTTAATCAGCAACCCCTTCTCATTCCCCAGTGTTTGAAACGGCAGGACAGAAGTGTGAGTACCAGGGGTCAGAATGTTTATTGGTTTGCTTATTTGTTATTGCTTTAACAGACTGAATCAAGCCTGCCAGCACCTGAGAAGGTGAGAAGGGACCGTAGTGTAATTGCCCTAAAAGGTATCTTTGTAGACACCTAACTAAAATTAATCATTTGAACATTTCTGTACCAACATCTAATGTGATTCTCTTCTATCTACAAGATAAATGTCCCCAAGGAAGAAAAGATACGGTAATGTTTTATAAAGAGACAGCAAAGAAGAGCACAAATCAGGCCCAGCTACAAGTCCAAGATTCCATTGCACTTCAACAACTTTCGCTGTGTATTTGACTTTAGTTCAGCTGCTAGAGGCAAGGCAGATAAAATTCCCACGGTGGGGGGGATCAGCAAGGGCCTACTATTCGTAGAGTATTGTACTAGTCCTGTGTCTATACGTCCTTTCTTCAAGCAGCTTACCGTTTTGGGGGAGGAGAAAGGCTTAGCTACATAATATAATTAGCGAATAAAATAAGACAACAGCAAAAAGTACTCAACTGGGTATTTTATACGCCTCCAATAAATACAAAGATTCCGTATTTCTCTTATACAGTCCAAAACACCACCAGGCTTCCCTGGCCTATCCAGACTTCACTGAATGCGCATTGCTAACAGATTATTTTTCCTCAATGTATCTTTCTTAAAGCCTAAATGACCCCTCCTTCCTCGATATAATTCTGGACCAGGAGGTTCTCCTTCTGAAGCAGACACACCACCACCCACAGTCAGCCAGGGCTGCAGAATGCCTTGTGTGAATGGCAACCTGAAGGATTCAGATTTAAGTGGCTTCCGTATTGAACTGAAGCTGCCATTTTTCAGTGTGGGTGTCTTTTTTTTCTCTCATGACATAGACAAATGTTGATGTTTACTACAAGTTGGTACATTAGTTGCTAATTAAGTTCCTAGCTGCTCCAGCCAAAACTTGCTGTATTGAATCCAAGAAAAGAATGGCAGCTACATCAAAAATAAGTTGTTGGGGATTTTGTTTTGTTTTATTAAAGGAAAGTTGTATATTAAAGAATATGGGGAACTTACACGCTGGGAGATACCAAACCTTCCGTCTTGGCTTCCTCCTAAATTGAGTTGGTGGTTCAAGTCTTTCTGCGTCTGCCACCAGGCCTTGGTCAGAGCCAAATAAATATTATAATCTATGCATGAGGCAATAAAGTTAATTCTTTATCATTACTTGCTGTTTTTCATACCCACCCACAAATCCCCAGAGAAAAGAGTTCTTGGGCACCCTCAGCAGGGCAGGTTTATTCTGGAAAGGGTGCAGAGGTCCCTTCATCCTGGGGTTCTGGGGTTACATATCTCTCAAAAGATGCCTTCTTAGCGTCATCTCTCTGCCTGTGCCCTGTAATCTTACCATTCAGACGGGGCCAGAGGCTGCCTGCATTCACCCGTCAACGATAACACCTTCCTGTTGACATCAGGGTCTCTGGCGGTTTCTGTTCTTCTCTGGGCTGGGAAGTCTCCAATCACGGGCTTTCACGCCCAGGGTGAAGCGAGACGGCCGTGGCAAAGAAACCTGCATTTTGGGGCCAAACCCTGCAAGACAGACAAATACCCGCGTACACTACTGGAGCGATCCTGTCTTACTCGGTGGGAGAGAGAATTCGCTTTCCTTTTCCCCTGCCCTTTAACCAAAGGACTCATCTCGCCAGAACTTAGCAAAGAGTGGCCCCTCCCCGACCAAACAGACACGCCTCGCCCGGCCAATTACGTGTGGAAACTACTGAAAGAAGAGAATCGAAACAGAAACAAGTCGGGGAAACTATATAACCTCCTGGCGGAAAGCCGGCCTCGAAGCTCCCTCCCGGGCGCGCAGCGGCGGCGCCCCACTCCCGCGCCGGGCCGCGCAGCGCACACACGCGAGGGGTCGCGCCCGCCCGCCCGCCCAGGTGCCGCTGCGCCCCCGCGCGCCGGCCCGGGGGCCTCGCCGCCGTCCGGCGCGGTGCTGCAGACCCTGCGGGACTCACGTCTCGTCCGAGGCGCGGAGAACAGCAACTTGTCCGTCCACTTGCGAGAATTTTCTCGCTCCTCTGAGAAGGAAAGATGTCGTCGGATGGGAATTCCGCAGACAAGTATTTCTGCTATCTCATCTCGTGCTTCAGGCCCAGACTGAAAACATACATCCAGGTGGAGCCGGTGCTGGACTACCTGACCTTCCTGC
This sequence comes from Vicugna pacos, assembly GCF_048564905.1. Lineage (NCBI taxonomy): Eukaryota > Metazoa > Chordata > Mammalia > Artiodactyla > Camelidae > Vicugna > Vicugna pacos. The sequence goes on along the minus strand of NC_132991.1, from coordinate 37,092,704 downwards.
CCGCAGAGGTGAAGGAGCGGATTCAAAGGGCGGCTGCCACCACCGGGAACATTCAGGCAGCTGGTCTCCTTCTGAACACCTTGGAGAACGGGGTCTGGCCCCTCGGCTGGGACAGGATATTTGTGGAGGCCCTCCGGCGAGCAGGCAACCCCTTAGCCGCCCGCTATGTGAACCCGGAGCTCACCGACTTGCCCTCCCCATCCTTCGAGAACGCTCACGACGAGTGTCTCCAACTGCTGAACCTCCTTCAGCCCACACTGGTGGACAAGCTTCTAGTTACAGATGTCTTGGATAAATGTGTGGAGGAGACACTGTTGACAGTGGAAGACAGAAATCGGGTAGGTATCAATTCAAATGGAGCTGGACTTTTAGGTGGATTTTGCAACTCAGGGTTTTTCCTTCGTTTGCCCCGTTTCCAATGTTCTTTGACGTCTTTAGGTAAATTTGGTTCCCTTCTTCCTTGCGAAGAGGATATCTAGGCTCTTAAAAACATAGTTTTGAAAATTTAAGCACAAAGTTATTTTGCTAATTCTTTCATTGAAATAAAGAAGCGTTAACTCAAGAATAATAATGTATGCCATTAGGTAACATTCATTAAACACTTACTATGTGCAATTAGCATCATTTGCAAAATATAGCACCAGAATTCATCCTCAAAATAATCTATTGAGGCTTTTAACGTTATTAGCTGTACCGTTTTGCAGATGAGATAACCGAGGCAGTTTAAATTACTTGTGAAGGTCTCTTGAGAAGTCAGGGCAGAGCTTGGGATTTAGGACCTGGTGATATGGAAATTTATGTTTTATTTTGTATAGTTCCATAGAACAGAGTTCAGCAGACCATAACCTATGGGCTAAATCGAACCCAAAAGCCAAGAATGGTGTTTAAATTTTAAAATTTTCAGTTCATAAAGAAAGTTTTATTGAAACACAGCCATGCTCATTCATTTACATGCTGTAACTGCTCTTGGGCTTCAAGAGCCATTGAACAGAGACCATGTGGCCCACAAAGCCATATTTATTATCTGGGCTTTAGAGGAAAAAATATTGCCAATCTCTGGCTATATTATGCACTATGCTATTTAATTTTGTTCCAAATGGGGAAACTATATAATACACACACACACACACACACACACACACACACACCCACCCCTTTTATTTCCTTTAATCAAAATTTCAACATTCTCTGCGAATCCAAAAATTGGAGGTATTTAATTGAAAAAAATATGTTGATAGTTGTAGTTTTCCATATTAGTAAAGGAATAGTGGATTTTTTAATGGCACTTGGACAGGGTGAATTTTACAGGTGACTACACTTAATGTACTGTTTTATTGTTCATGGTTTTTTCAGTGAGTGAGGATGTACTGTGAAGTATAGAAATGATGAGCCATTTGAATCTGACTTAGGGTATTTGTCAGAAGTCTTATTTTGAAAGACATGTAGGTAAATAAACCCATTTTGGGGGTCGAATTCTAACATGCTATTTTTTTTGACATTTTCCTTCTTTCTCTCTTTCCATTTAATTCGTCAGCTGTTTTTATCCTCTTTACAAAGTTCTGGGCGTTGGACTCCTATCAGCCCATAATATGACTTGTTCTTTAGTGACTAAAGTTAATGCTCCTTTTTCAACTTGACAAACATAAGGCCTGTCCAAAGACCCAAGTGTGCATCTAATTTTGTTGCTGGTTTTCCCAAACAAGTAAATTACTTTACACTGTTGTCTGTAACGTTTATGTAGTTTTGTGTATTGAGAACCAGCTAGAACGCATTATAGTAGTCCAGCTGGATATGACAAATGTGTACATCACTGTGGCAGAATCTTAATTTGGAAGACAGTATGCAGCCTTCAAGCCAGCTGGAGATGGAAGATGGCATTTCCAGCCACAGTAGCTGTTAGGAAGTCCAGAAGCAACAGAGTCCAGTAACACCACAAAGCTGTTTATGTTTGGTGGGTATGATGTCCCGATTGCCAGTGAAACAGCACTTCTCCTTATTTACTCTAAATACTTCTGCCTATCAGCATCACTTTTGTCTTGCCTGGATTGAATTTCCGCCAGCTAGATTTTATCCAAGTTCTTGATTCTGGCAAGCTTGGAGGCAGCTAGCAGGAATGCAAGGGATTTGACACAAAGAAGATACAGAGTAAAGGGACATTTCTGTCCTAGTAGCAGTTAAGGCCAAAGCAACCCAAATTCTCCCTCAGATTCATATTTCAAAGGAGGCTCTGAAAGCTGGAGGAGCCATGGATTTGAGGGTTTCTGAGGAAGAACAGTGTCTGTGTGAGATGATGGAGTAGTTTTTGTACATGTCATTTTATGTGTACCGTCAGTATCAAAAGTAAGCTATGGCAGATGATGGGAAGGAAACACTAGGTTTAGAAGAATCTATAGCACATTGATACGGTGTCATTGATGAGTATTTATCTTATAACAGTAAAGTATAGGAGGGAAAGATGGGCATTTGGAATGACAAGACCTGGATTTATGATCTCACTATATGTGTTACTTAGGGCCAAGTTATTTTAGTTTGTTGATCCTAAATTTACTTAGAAAGTGGACATAATAATAATTTCTTCTCTCACGTATAGTATGTTTGTGAACATGAGGAAAAATGTTTATGAAAAAGCTTTATAAATAATAAAGAGCCATTTTGATATGATGATGATTTCTACCATCATTTATATTGTTACCCTTCCTTGTGACTTTAAAGTTTCAGAGACTTAGGTAAATATCCCACGTTGAACTTGAGATCTGCCTCCTGAAGTCCCTGGAGTAAACTATGATTGGAGGAAGCAACTATGTTTTCAACTAAGGATGAAACCAGAACCTAGCTAGAACTAAGTATAAGATTGGTGCTTACTAAGTATTGATTGATTGGATTTATTTCCAAATTGTTGTCTGGAATAAGAAATGGAAAACACCTGATGTGATGAATGGCCTTGCCAAGCACTGGGGCCTGGATGGATGATGAACATAAGATCTCCAAATTTGCCTCTTTGACATCTTCAAATAGCACTTAACTAAGAAATCAGGATTTCTAAAAATATTTTAATTCTTTACCTGTTTTCCAGTTGACATTTTCTACTTGGTCTAGTTATCTTATTCCCACTTCCACCTTGCAATCCCTGCCCCCCTTACATCAGAGCTTCTAAAAATGACCCTAGATTTAGTTTTGTATCCAGCAAGAAGCTGAAGAAATTTATTTAATTGATTGATGATTTATTCATTTGGTTTAAATTTATGGAGTGGTTCCGTATGCCAGATACCATGCTATGGCTGAAAAGATTGGAGAGTAACAGTAATACTGTCTGTGTGTTCATGGAGTTTATGATGCAGTATTGGTCAGTGTTCATTTTCTAACAAATAGTTAAAGAATGCCTAGTGTATGTGAGGCACTATTGTAAACACTGGAGACTCGGCAATAAAGACAAGAGTCGCTTTATGAATTATTGCAGTAGAACGATCCCTAGCCGTAAGGGAGCGCCCTGTGCTGAGCTGCTTCTGTCTAGGATGCTAACTATCACCTTAGCACGTCCATGACTTAGCCATGAGCTCTGGACCATATAAACATTTTCATAGTGTCTTAATATCAGTCAGAACAGCTTAAGCAACCTGCGTGTTTCACCCTTGGCCAGTTCAAGCGTTAAACATCTATGGTCCTGGAAGACCCCATATAGCTTTCGTTTACACGGGAGAGCCAGAGAGAGTTTCATCAGTCCAGGTAGAAACCCTCCAGCTCTGTCTACATGAGGTTGAGTGTCTGAGTCGGTCTCCCTCCAGCTCATTGTACTGTCAGCTAAATTAGAATGGATAAGAATTTTATCAGCAAGAAAAAGTACTAGTAAGAACTCACTTATGTCAATATGACAACACATACTCATTCAGAAAGGCATTAACTTGTCCTTGAAAATCCTTTGTTTCTAACATATGAGTTTTGCTTCCTGATTTGCTGGTATTGAGAGTTGAGCTCTGCTATATTAAAAAGTCACCATTATATTTAAATAGCTATCTAAGATTGTTCTGAGGGGAGAAAGCATTTTTACCAAACTTCACAATTGTGTTGGCAACCCAGTGCTTCAAAGAAATATCACTGGTTTCTCCACTGATTAGTGTTGGAAAGAAAAAATATAGATCAGAGAATTCAGAATATGAAAGCATTGGATTATATTATCCACATATTCACATTTATTTTATACTCTATAAATTAGTTAACAATGTATCCATAGACATTTTAAACTTCATATTCAGAGAAAACCTTCAGTGGGGAAGGAATAAGACTGGGAATCTTTATATGTCCTGTTTCAGTCTCAAGTCAAAATACTCAGTTTCCTAGGATTTCAGTAATTAAAGGTATATATTGGGATTTAATATTTCCCCTGTGTTTCAGGAGAACAGATTATGTTAAAAAAATTGTGTTGCATCACAATGAATTTCTAGCACTCAAGCTAGGAAGATTTCTTAAAATTCAGACCCTTGATGAAGCTGCTAAAATTGCACAGGCATTTTATATATTTCCACGTGCAAATAGTGAAAATACTTGTAGGAAATAATGGCATAATGATTCTCAAATGCCTGAACTCAGCAAGGACAAAGCAAGCTTGACAAATGTGATTCTACAGGGAAGATCAACTAACTGATTAGTAGCTAAGGAAAATTTAGTGGATATAATATGCTTAGGTTTTAAAATAAAAGTACTTATTACAGTGCTCCGCTTGTTCATTTCAGAGAAATTCTTTCTGATTACTTTTGTGGAATGAATTTAAAGATGATTAAAGGATGGGATAATTAAAAATGGAAATGGCTGAGTTAAAAGAAGGTGCTCAGACCAGTCTCATTTAACATCTTCAGCAACTATTGCTTAAATTAACGGATAATAATAAAGATGTTACACACACCACAGAAGACAAAGAATTTCCATTAGAAAATTAATGAAGTTCGAGAAAAATGGGAAATGAGCAAGAATCTGCTTAGAAATGCTGTGGGGGAGGTGGACTGAAATCACCTAAATTTTATTAAGTCAAGGAATCGTTTTAAAATCACTTCTTGTCAGAAAATGAATTTCAAATTGAGACAATTATTAGCTATGATTATAGCTCAGGAAGGCAGTATTTGGTCTCAGAAGCCAGCTGCCTGGGATCAAATACTGCCCCTACCATTTACTAGCTTTGTGGACTTAGGAAGATATATGGACTTCTCTGAGCCTTGGATTTCTGATCTGTAAAATGGGTTAATATTGGTACCTCCTTCAGAGTTGTTGGGTTGCTATATTCAAAGCCTTTGCAATAACATAATTAACTATTAGCTAATAAGACGAACATATCTGTTGGGTAGAAATCATGCTGTATAATCTTGTACTAAGTAGTGTCTGCTGGTGAAATGTTTGTAAAGATAGATGCTTTTCCCAGTCATCCTGAATAATAGCTAACACTGAATTTGTACCAGGCATTGTCCAAAACTGCAAATTCCTGACGTTAAAAGGTTATGGAATATATTTACAGGACTAGGATATACACAAATTTTGTAAGAAACGATCTTGCTGAACAGTCCAAATTATACATGTAGAAGATGGGTAAATGTTGAGAAGGACCTTTAAGAGTATGTAAGTCAATATTTCTCACCTAATCTGCTGATTAAAATCAAGAGATGCTTTCGGGAAAAAAAAATTCTGGTTTCCCAGTGTGAACAAATCAGAATATCTAGGCACAGATTCCAGACATCAGTATTTTCTGTTTCTCTCTCAATGATTCTAGTGTGCAATTATGATAGAGAAACCCTAAAATTTCTTTTCAGTTGCTTCATTTTACACACATAGAAGCTGAGGTCTGGAGAGATGAAGTGGCTTGCCTAGTGGCGCAGCAGGCTGTTGGTGTCCTGTCTCATTTTCTGGTCTAAATGTGATCTTTTCTCTGAATGTTTGGTACTGTATTAAGAACTGGGGAGATGCACTGTGTTAATGATTACACAAATGATCCATACTTTGAAAGATTTATAGATTAATCTAAAAGAGAAATTAAATGAAGGCTAAAGATAGTAATGAATGGATATACAAGTAAATCTGCCCCATATTGTAAAAAAAAAAAGAATATAGAAATGAATTTGCCTTATAATACTAAGTAAACACAAATTTAAGAAAAAATATTATAGCAATAATAAATGGTGCAAATATGGAAGGATGTAAATCTGTGATGGTAGTTACTTACTCCATAATGGTAGTAGGGAAGAGAGAGGTTGGATAAGAAGTGTTTGATTTCCCATTTGCAGACTGCATGAGTTGAGAGAAAGAGCAAGCCCTAGATGTACAGGAAGACATTGATGCAAATAGACACAACTTAGCTAGAGAGTAAAGACAATTTTTTGCACCCTTTATTCAGAAAGGCAGAGGTAAAACCTCTGTTTCCTAAGTGTGTTTGACTATCTCAGCAGCTTACAAAATGGTGCACATATACAAGGGGGATTGGGTCCAGCCATTTTTCCTCCCTAGAATCCAGAATTGCTACAGGTGGCATTACTGTTTTCTTTAGTGTTTGCATATGAGCCTTTATACATAGGCTTAATTGTTCAACTTTCCTAAGGGCTAGTTCCTGTTTAAATTTATTCATAAGATGTTGGACTTCTTTAATTCTCCTTCTCTCTTAAAACAGATTTCTTCTGCTGCAGAAAATAATGGGAACGAATCAGGGGTCAGAGAGCTCCTGAGAAGGATAGTGCAGAAGGAAAACTGGTTTTCCACATTCCTGACTGTGCTGAGGCAGACGGGAAACGCCGGGCTTGCGCAGGAGTTGACAGGCTCCGCCTGCCCGGAAGGCATCGCAGGTACCGCTCGTTCTGCTTTGGGAGGGCTCGTGGTTTGCCCGGGATCTAGGGGCTAGTGAAGTCGCTAGACACAGGGCCAAATACTAGGGTACTTAAAATCAAAATTTCAAGCAATTTGAGAAATCTGTTTTCTTCTGTTTACTAACGAGGCAGCTGCTGCCTGGGAAAAGATGAACTTCCCCAGACCGCAGCACTCTGCAAGCTGGCCTGGAATATGGGCAGCCAACCCCCATCCAACATGCTTTTCGATTCCCATCTTATTTTGGAAACGAAGTAATTGTCTGAAATTTTTATCAAGATAATTTTAACATTGATTGGAAGAAAACGTTTTAGTGGTTATTGCAACTCTGCGGCATAGTATTCTGGACATCTGTATACATTTTTAAGGAATTTATTAAATATCTGATAAAAGATCTGTCATCACCAACATATCGCAATATTACTTCCTGTGAGTTTTAAAAATTATTCAATTATAACAATAAAAACAACATTTTATAGCACTCACATACATTCTTTGTAAATTTAATATAAACTGCTATCTTATTTTTCTTTACAAAGGATGTATCTTATGTTTTCAAAAATATCGTATGTAAGAGAAACTGAAATTTAATTGGTAATGAGTGATTTAAATGAATTGTAATTGTTTCAAGTTTACCTCACTTCTTTTATTCGGTCAGTTATTCAGTCAACATGTAACGAGTGCCAGCGATATGCCAGACACTTCTAGGAACTGGGGATGTGGACTTAAATGAGATATACCCAGTCCCTATTCCCATGTAGTGCACTTTCTACTGGAGTGAGATACACAGTAAACAATTTTCTAAGTTACTTATGCAAAAGGAAACAGATAATTACTGGTATATTATGCTTTGTGCAGTATTTTTTTACATTCTATGGGGTTTTGTGTGTGTATATATTTTTATTGAAGTATAGTTGGTTTACAATGTTGTGTCAATTTCTGGTGTACAGCACAGTGCCCTAGTCATACATGAACATACATATACTCATTTTCATATTCTTTTTCACCATAAGTTACAACAAGATACTGAATATCATTCCCTGTGCTATACAGTATGAACTTGTTGTTTATCTGTTGTATGTATATTAGTTAGTGTCTGCAAATCTTGAACTCCTAGTTTATCCTTTCCCACCCCCTTCTGTGTTTTTGTGCTGTATTATTTATGAAATAGCTTAATTTGGCTCAGTATTTAGAAATACACACTGTATATAAATACATATATAATATATATCTATACAGAGAGAGAAAAAGAGAGCCAGAGACAGACAGATACACACATACAAATAATTTTACTATGAGGTATTAAAATGCCCTAAAGAATTATAAAATGGCATTAATGGGCCTGTGTGTAAATGAACCACTGGGAGTAGGAATAATCAGTGTCTGGGAATGGTCTTTTTGCTTTACTCCAAAACAGCTGCTGTGCAGAGTGTGTTTGAGATGGCCACAAAGTAAAAAGCTCAAAAGGCTCTCTGAAACTATTTAGGGATTTGGTTGCGGGGTAGGGAGGTAGTGGCTTGTTCAGCCAAAGGTGGTCAATCCAGTTTTCAGAATCCAGGCAGTAATTCCGTGATGTGTTCACCAGCGGGGTCCCTAGTTTCTTTTTATAACTGTATAAAAAAATCTTTATTAATAGGAATCATCTTTATTTGCTTCAGTTGTCAGTTCTCTGGAAAGGGCTGAGTGGCACCACTTTCTTGCAACATCAAGATGACATTTTTGTGCATTTATATGTTACGGCCCAGCTATTATTTCCACAGCATAACTCTAATGTCAGTTTGCTAACTCTGAAGGGATGTCCAGGCAAACTTACATGATAATGATGAGACCAGATTTCTTCCACACACCTCGGGGATGAGCTGGACCCCAGCCCAGATCACTTCTTCTCATTAAGAATTCCCTTTCAAGACCTCGTGGGACCATTTCTATCCGTGACAACCATTCTAGGACTTGGACTTCAAAGGGACATGGCTATAGTCTTGATTTTTTTGTTCCCTGGGAAATTTTGGCCTCAGTGTATCCAGGGATATTAGAAAGAGCAGGCCTCTTTCTAGGATCACACAGCCATATCCATCCCCCAAAGTAGTGGGTACGAACCATTTTACAACTGTGTACAGTGGCATACTTGTTTAGGAAAAAGTCTAGAAGATCAGCTGTAAAGTGTCTTCTAGCTTCTCCTGACAGAGACATGTGTGGCCATATTTCTTTCTTTGCTGGTAGGGAGGGGAAGCAGCAAGTTACATACAATGTATTTCTTTCAAAGATATTTTCAAGTTCCACTTTACACAGTGCCTTGTTAGAAGTTTAATGTGATTTTTTTCAAATTATAATTTTTTGAAAAATAGCAATCCTAGGTAAAGTACATCCAAGCAATACCTGTGTTATAACACACCCCATCACATACGTCTACTTACCACATGCCTTCCTCTTTACTTTCCATTTTAGATGCCGTAACTTTGTATTATGATTAAGTCTTTACACGTCTATTTCAGAATGGCTTAGGGACTAGTTTATCCAAAATCTCCCAGCCCAGGCACATATATTGGCTGGTTAAGGCCAAGCACTTTCTTAAAGAGATAAAGGCCTTCTGAAAAGAAAAAAAAAGTGGCATCAATTATCCATCATTCTTTTCTCCCTCCCTGGTTCCCTGACAGGGTCCTCTCACATCAGGGCTGCTTCTTTCAAGCAAAGTTGGTGATGCTGGATGCTGACCTAGAGAGGTGGGCTCTTACAAAGACAGGGGGCAGAGGACAAAGGGGTCTCTGAGCTTCTTTTGAAGGTTGGATGGAAAATGCAATCCCCATCTGGGCTCAGCACTCTAGACGCTCACCACCCCTACCAGCAGGTAAGGTGCTCCCAACCAACTCAACCCAAATAAACAGGCCTTACTACTTCTCAAGTCCTCAGAACACCCAGTCAGGGGAGTCAAGGGTTTCAATATTGTTTGCTGAGCTGTCCATCTTCTTAGGGGAATCTAAACATTTTTCTAGCAGGCCTCGATGCCCAGAACAAGCTGTTAGCTGTGAGTACTCACAGGGTAGGAGCTTCTGTGGGCTGAACTGTATCCCCCTCACCCCCTACAAATTCAGTGTTGAAGCCCTAACCCCCGGTGTGACTGTGTCTAGAGATACGGCTTGAGCAAGTAATTAAGGTTAAGTGAGTTCAGAAGGGTGGGCCCCACCAGGACGGAGGCCTTATAGGAAGAGGAAGAGAGACCTCTGTCTCTCTCCCTCGCCACCATGTGAGGACACGGTGAGGAGCAGACCTTCTGCAACCTCAGGAACATGCTCTCACCAGACGCCAACCTGCTGGCACGCTGATCGTGGACTTCCGATCTCTAGAACTAGGGGAAAACAAGTTCCTGTTACTTGAGCCGCTCGACCTGCAGTGTTTTGTTATGCTGGCCGCTCTGCCCACAGCAGCCTGGGCTCTGGATCCTGACCCTGAATCCTGGCTCTTCTCTTCCCTGGATGTGTGCCTTTCACCAGGCGCTCGTCCTCTCTGACTCAGTTTACTCCTCTTATCACCAAGGGTTATCTTGAGGATTACATGATTTGACATGGGTGAAGCACAAAATAAACTGGCTACTATTATTATAAACCCCAAACACACTTAATATGTACCTGTCAAGTCATCTTGTCTAAAGAGATGCTCCAAAGTCAGAACAGTTTTCTTCAGGAAATTTTCCAGTGTACACAGCGTACATTTTCTCCTTATTTTTTAAAATGAGCTAATTGAAAATACTTCAAGGCACTTTCTTCATGGCATCAATCTTCTCTGGCCCACTGTACCTCAGAAGGGCAGAAACTCCTGTTTTCCTTGGTAACCCACATAAGTTCTTAGGAAAACACTCAATACATGTTAGTTGAAGGGAAAAAGTTCAGATGAAAGAAATGGAAGGGAGGAGAAAGGAAAGATACAGAATATTTCATTAAATTTCCAAAAAATCTCCAGAAACTCAGAAGACGTGAATGTAGGCTGACATTAAAGCATATGTACAGCTCGTGTGGAACACACAGCGAGAGAACAAAATGGCAAGAGCACAAGCTAAAGAAAAACTACCACCAAATTTGCATTTTCATTAATGCAGCCTTAAATGTGAATCAGTGGCTTCCTCCCTAAAGGTGATGGTCAGATGGGAAACTATCACACTTTTCTCACGGTCAGCATAGTACTTATTATATTGGCTTTTTAGATAGAATTTAGTCATCACAAAGAATTACTCACTGTGTTCATATTAAAAATAAAAATACTGTGTCAGAACAAAACACGTGTTCCCAGCCTTTCAAAATGTCAAGGTATTGAAGTATATTTAGGCAGACCTCTACTAGGGATCCCCCACTTGGTTTTCAAAATAAAAATGACAGCACTTTATACTGCACAAAAACTTACATTTGCAATGCAATTTACATTCTGTTCAGTGTTTCAGAGTATTTACGTACATCCAGGTGAATATTAAGAACCCCTGTTTCGTTTCAAAATAACAGGAACAGCAACGGGTACTGTATTAAAGCGTGCGCGGCACTATTGTTCACCTTCCAATACTTTTATTTATAGAGCCTGGGAATTTGTCACGGGAAGACGGTCCTGAAGGTCAAGAGCCACTTCTTTTAGCCACAGATCAGCCCAGTCTGGAGGTGTGGGACATAGAGAAAAGTTCATCGGAATCGTCTTTTGCTGATTCTTCTGTGGTTTCAGGTACTTGGAACACACACATGCTTTACAGGCACTACTTACTGCTTCTGAAGGACTCGGTTGGTGCGCCGTTGCTAGCAGGCTCTGTTCAACAGAAAGAGAAAGTGCAGGCTTTGGGATTTTGTCTTTTCATTAAAATAATATTTCTGGAGGAGATTAAATGAAAATAATTCCTCTTGGCGACTAAAAATGCTTTCAAAACTAATGCAATATTACTATGTCATGAATATGAGCACATTGGGTTCTAATTTTACTTTATAAGATATCCATGGTTCTTGTAATGTGATACATTTCATAATATCATAATGTCCTACATTTATTGGTTTTCGAAGTACTTTCAAATACATGAATTGGTTTGACTCATCCAAAGCTCCGAGAGTTAAATAAGGCCGTTGCCTTTTCCCTGTTTGACAGACTGGGCTCTCTCAGAGAGGTTCCGCTGGGTTATAGAGACCAAAGTCAAGGTTGTGGAAAGGAAGACCACCGGGTGGTAGGCAGGCTTGGCTTGAATTTCAATAACTAACTGATGTGAGTGCTAGATACCACCATGCCTGCTTCTTCTCGTGTGGAACAGCCAAGGAAGAATCAAATGAGTTTAATCCTTTCCCCTTTCTAATTTGTTTATAATAGGAAAATCCTTCTCTCTTCTCCTCTGTCCCCCAAATGGCCACATTCTATTTTTCAAAAGAAATAGTTGCTTGAAGTCTGTGGTGTGCTGGTAAATGTTTAACAAGCAGCTCTCTGGAGAAGAGAGAAAAGCCCTGCTCTGTAGCGCATGCCAGTCTTCGTGGTGCAAACACTCCCACCAAGGCTGCGTTCACACTCCCATAGCGTGTCGCTGCACACCAGGTTGAAGAGGTGTGCAGTGGCGCACGGTTTAGTTGGCATTTCCACCATCCAGAGACAATAGGCTTAACTAGCCTTGATAGGATTGGTAATAGTAAAATCTAGTAAGATGGCTAGACAGTGATGAGTTTTAAATATTCATTACCTTTGTTTTAATATAGTTTATTTAGTAAGTGCATATAACTTAATCTGTAAAAATGGCTGTGCTTAACATTAACTGGCTCACAGAACTCCAGAAAATTTAACAATTCGCTCTTGTGGGCGAGTATGAGCTGACTCCATCAAAGTTTACTATTTTCTACTCAGAAAAGTAACATAGTTGCATTGGAGGAAATTTGGAAAACATCGAAACATACAAAAAAAAAAGGCTCTCCTGCTTTCACAGTGAGGTATGGTAGCTTCACCTTTGGGTGTCTGTCCCGTGGGTCTTGTGACATACCTGGATGTTTATACATAACAACATTTCCTCTGTATTCATTAGATACTCTTCGACAGCACAGTTTTAACAATTGAATAATTCCATCCATTGGATGCTTTATAACTAATCAACCAACTGTTGAACATTTAGGATGTTTCTTAATTTCTACATCATGAAAAAATACTGCAATGACTCTCTTTCTATGTATGCTTGATTTAATTCTTAAAAACAAATCACATAATTGAAACTTATGGATCAAATGATTGCCACAGTTTTAAGACAGTTGATACTTAATGTCATATTTCACTCCAAGAATGTGTACCAAGCTACACGTCCTCCAACAGCAGAGCGCTCATTGCCCTGAGGTCCCTTCTACAACAAGAGTTGGTAATATTATTTTTAAACTTTGCCAACTTGGTATTTTGCTACTTGAATTTGAATCTTTCTATTTCTAAGGAAAATTGTTTTTACAAGTTCATTCTTTTTGTTGTTGCTAATTGCCTATTTTTCTATTAGGGTATTTATATTTTTTGTTGGTGGTGGTTTCTATGAACTACCTAAGTATACAGGAGAGCAGTTCTTTGTCATAAATAGTACCAACATTTTTTTATCGTTTGCCTGCTCTTTAGCCTTGTTTATGGCTTTTGGGGTTTTCATGGGATACTTCTGAAGTGTTCCCGCGTAGAGGAGTCGTCGGGAGGAGGGGCAGATTTTACTGATGCGCAGATTTTAGGGTCTGTGTGGGGCCTGAGATCCTGCCTTTCACATTTGCTCCCGGGTGATGCCACTACCGCTGGTCTTGGACCACACTTTAAGGAGTAAGGTTTAATGTACAAAATAGCAGAGCTTTTAAAATCTGAATTCTAGAGGACCTTTTTTTTTTCACTAGAGCAGCTGTGCTTTCGTGAAGAAATTATGATTGTGCAGGAATGCCAAAACTACTCTCTGAATGTGGGTTTTTCATGTTCCAGTAAACTTCCTTAGAAGGCTCCCTGACATCTCTATGGGTTACTGGCTGTTTCCTAAATTCACACTAGACAGGGCTGAAGGCAGGACTGAGGCTGGGAGGCGATGCTGCATCTCAAATACGGGCTTGTCATCAAAGGCCGCCGGTCTATTGCGTCTTGTCAGCCTGTGCTTTATTATCTATGGAGGATTCTGAGTCTCAGCGAGGATAAAATTCAAGGCAAAACTTTAAAAACATTTCTGTTTTCTTACTGTTTTAATATAAAACTTAAAGGTGCATCAAGTGAAAAATATCTAGATCTTAGTAATGGCCTTAAGGGACGGAAGAGGGTTTGTCTTTCCTTCATTGGGTTCCCTCCCTCCCCTCTCCCCTCCAGTCCATTCACTTCTTTAGTTTAACAGATCTTTAATGAACTCCTTTCATGCGCCAGGCATGTAGTGCTCAGTGCTCAGCACTGTCAATACGGTGGTGGAACAAAACAGGAGCGGCTTCTGCCCCGTGGAGCTTTCGGCTGACGGGTGTGTCTGCCAAACAGCAGTCGCTAAAGAGCTGCTGCCCAGTAAGTGCTTTGGAAGAAAAGTCCAGACGAGCACAATGTACACTAGTCTGAGGACACGTGAGAGTCCAGTGAACGGCACCGAAATCTGAGGACTCCATCCGGCTCTCAGATTTTAACCATCTCCCAGTCTGTGGGATTCGTGTGCTGTTGGACTTGTCATGTGGATTTGGGAACAGTTTTGTCCAGTCCGTTCTGGCCCTTTCCAGAGGAGTAGCACAGGGTGACTGATTTACGCAGCTGGAGGGCCTGTGCTTTAGGCCCTAGACACTGCTGCTGACAGATGCGGGTCATCCCAAGTGTTTGTTTATTTGCTCGATGCTCTTCAGTACTAAGAACTACTGATGTAAATGACTGTGAAGTATCAGTGGCCCAAAGAAGCTATTGGAGTTCTTTTTTTAAATTTAAAAAAAAATTTTGACTCGAGTATGTTTGGTTTACAATGCTGTATTAGTTTCTGGTGTACAGCATGGTGATTCAGTTATACATATATATATTTCTTTTCATATTCTTTTTCATTATAGGCTATTACAAGGTATTGAATATAGTTCCCTGTGCTATACAGTTGGATTTTGTTGTTTATCCATTTTATATATAGTAGTTAGTGTCTGCAAGTATTGGCGTTCTTTTGACTGAAGTTTTTGTTGCAAAATTAGCTATAGAGGGATTTTGCCTACATTGGCATTCTTTGACAGAATTAACAATCAAAATAAATGTGAAAATATTCAATAATCTCTAATACTCATTTGCACAATTTTGTTTTGTATATCTTATTGTTATTGATAATGTATAATCTTTATTTTGAATCTCAGTATACTTACTGGGTTGATTTCAAAAGCAGTTACCAACGTAGCAGTGAAAGAAACTTATTGCTTAAGCTACATACATTCTATAAACATGAATTTTCATAGGCAAAAATTTAAAAAGTGACCTGAATTATTTCTAATTTTAAATTAAGACCTCTTTCATTTTTATTTCTGAACCAGTTTCTGAAGGATTTTTTTCAGTGCATAGTAGTCTTTGGGCATACAAATGTTAATTGTTTATATTTTTAATGCCCAGATTCTTTATATGTTGTATATATATTCTTTTTACTTCTTAAGACACATGACAGGTAATTCACACTAGCATGGGGAACAGTGGCCCACCCTGAAACCAACTTTACTCACATCTTTCCTTCACCCTGGGGTGACAGATCAGAATTCCCTCGTGGGTAGTTCTGGAGAGTGATTTTGTCATGCCTCCACGTTGGGGGCTGGCATTTCTTCTTCCTTCTCCTTCCAACTGCTTCCCATTAAAAAGTGGTTAATAATTAAGATATACCAAACTATAAAAAAAATTTGCTTCTTTCCACATTAATACAATAATTCTAAAAGGATGTTTGAATAGTTCTCCAACTATTCATAGAATTTTAATGCTGGATATGATAGTTCTGCTTTCTGAAGTCACCTGTCATTTTCCAATAAGAAAATATTGGAAAATTTTGGTGTTTCTCTGGACCACACTTCCGTAGAAAATATCAGAGGGACACAAAGTCAACAATCATTTTCTTCTACTAAAAATAATTATAGCAAATACACAGCTATTTGGTTTATGTTAATTCTATAGGCTTACAGTAAAATTGGTTGTGCAGTCCTTTGTCATCGTCTACTACTGCCGGTTTGTTAAAACAAGTGAGCGGTTATTTTACATTGACCTTTTGTTACACTGTTTTAGAAATTAATGCCTTATAATAAAATAAAAGTAAAGAAAATACGGTTAAAATGAAATAATAAAATGTGTTGTATTTCGAATGAAACTTACTTTTATGCAGAGTTCTGCAGAAAATCCCCCAAACCGCTTTTATCATTCTTTGTTGGATCTTGGGGCTATAAAACTAGAAAATGCAAGTACCGCAGGTTGGCCAGCAGAGGGCGCTTTCACACTTATAAAGAGAAGGGAATGTCACTGTTCCAGGGTGGACGATTATAATGTAACAGTGCAGAGTGTGCCATGTGTGAATACACAGTGCGCATGACTGTGAATGCATGTGTATATTTTGATTTATATATTCGTTCACGTGAAGATTTTAAAATTCCACCCCAGCTAATGAGCTTACCAACCTGCTTGTTTTCAGACTTTAATACCTTCTTTTTCATATTCCCCCATATGTTCCACTCCTTAGGTTTATCCGGTGACATTATGCTTTGGAATATATTGTGGATATATTTTGCATAGATCATGTTCTGTAGGAGGGGTTTAAAAATTGACCTTTATAAAACAGCCTCGTTCTTTCTGGCCCAATCTGTTAGAGCACTTTTTTTGTTGTTGTTTTGTTTTGCCTTTTTATAGACCAAAGTCCAATCTTAGATTTGGTCTATACTAATCTCTGTAAAAATGCCACAAAATTTATCCTTGCACTTGGGGACCAGAATAATGTTCTATAGTACTAACCTCTAGAAATTTAGAGATTTTTAGAATCTCTAGAAATACATACCACACAGCACTTGAGAGCTTAGTGGGAAAGATAATTGATACAGCAGTCTGCAATAATACTGTGAGAGATCTCCCATACTATTGCAGGATTGGTCTGAATTAAGATAGCTCTCCTTTACATGTATATCTTTCCTAAATTTGGATACATTAATTATTGGGAACTAGAGATACCACTAAGGCAATCCAAAAGGCAAATATTTATTTGAACTGAGAGAGGGAGAGAGAAAGAGAGAGCGATGCTGTTGCTGACGCGGATATTGGTGTTTGCTGAAGGATAATACAGGCTTATATTTTACTGAAACCCACCAGGAACCATGTAAGTTAGTTATGTGACTTCCAATCGCATAATAGTTCTGGGAAGGTTATTGTTCATATCTCAGGAGAATATAGGTACTTTTACAGAAAGAAATCTCTGTGTAGCTAATACATGCTGGATTTATTTTCATGACATCTTTTTGTGATTATAAACCTAAAGCTTTTTTAAGGCAGAGTTTTAACAAAGGCAGTGATTTTTTCATTTTAATTTGATCATTAGACCTTCTCTATTTTGTTGTGTGAATGAGGATTGGAAACCAGAGAATGAGTTGGTGGGGTCACATTATTGAGAGAACCATGCATTGGGATATTGTCCTCACCCTCAGACAGTTTATAACCCAGTTCCAGGAAACAAGTTTCATGCCTCCAAAGAGAGACAGTAATCTATCTCTAGCAAAAGAAAAAGTATTAAAGGAGGAGGGGAGAAGCCTTGTGAAGGAAGGAAGACTTAAAGAAAGCTTACCACAGAGGAGGAATGTGAGACATTTCATCCGAGCCTTAAAGGTCCTGTGTTGGATTAGTAAACAGCAGTGGCAGCCAACACTTCTGGTTATGTGGATGCCATGAACAGAAGTGCAGGTATAATAAAGTTCAACATGTATTATGTGTGTGCAGGGGGCCGTGCTGATGATGGGGGAGGCTCTGCATAGGTGGGGCAGGGGGTATAAAGGTAATTTCTCTACTTTCCACTCAATTTTGCAGCAAATCTAAAACTGCAAAAAAAAAAGGTCTATAAAAATTCATTCAGCCATAATAAACACATCAAAATCTAGCTGTAATAAACATAGCAAAATTCTATTAAAAATATGAGTAGGGGAACAGTTGGATCAGAGGGGGAAGCATTTATGGAGGAGGGTGGTGGGAGATAAGACTGCTAAGATCAGTGAGAGTTAGGGGGTTTCTCTTACTGTGATTTGTACAAAGACTTGTTCTAAGGCAAAAAAATATTCTTAACAGTTTATTATTCATTGTTTGGACAACTGTGCAATATTAGCCCAAAGCACGTCTGGTTTCAGACGCTGTTCAGAGGAAAGCCCTTAGAGGGCTGTGTCCATCAGATGAGGGGAGCTGGCTCCTCCTGGCCTGCAAGGGCTCAGGGTGCACGTCTCTTCCCAACCCCACTCGGTGACACCATGCTGGCAGCTTGCAGTGAGCGATGGGGGGACTATGAATACCTCGTTATCGGCAAACACTTCTCAATTGTCACTTTCTTCTCCCCAAGAGCTACTGTTGAATATTTACCAGGAAGCCTTTAAACAAATCTCTCCCATACTTTCCTCAGGTCTACTTGACTTGAATGGCTCTTCCTGAAGGGTGCCTACCAGCCAAAGAGGTTTCCAATTCATCATCTTCTATCTGGCCATTTCTACACCCTGTTATTGCCAAGGCTTACTTTCCACATGGTCATCTGGCTTATCACTCATAACTGACTCGGCTCTCAGACTTTTCGCCTCTTTTACTGACCAGCAGTGAATGAATGGGTCATTCTAGTGGGTATGGTTATCCCCATAACCCTGAATCACTCTTTCCATTTGAGACCCACGTCCAAAAGCTAAAGGGCATAGATGATGTGATTTAAGCCAACATCAATGTACACAATTCAAATATAATTCTGGCTGAAACATTTCAGCCCTGTGAATTCTATAAACAGGAGCAGAGGAGCTCCATGGATAGCCATGTGGGCCTGTGGCTCTAGGAGATTTTTTCTCTTTGGGGAACTCATTTCCTAGAAGCTTGGATCCAGGAGAGAATATGCAAGGTGGGTGGAGGTGGCTTCTCTCCATTCTGCGGGAACACATGTTCCCTGGCACAGGGAGCAGAATCTGACAGACCAAAATGTGAGCGTGAGTGTGTGCGCGCGCGCGCACAAATCCATATACATAAAGCTGAAAATAAAAGTCATCTATCTCCTCTCAAAAAAGATTAAGTTACTTCAAAAGAAAAGGAAATATGTATTATTAGTAGTATGACAGTAAGCACACTTAAGAAGCCCGTTGAGTCTGAGTGTGTACCCGTCCAGGCACACGTGTTTGAAGCTTTAGGGGTGGTCTTTGCTGTTGCGGACTTGGGGGATAATGCCACTCGGAGGAAGGTGGGGATGGTTGAAGAAGTGAAGCGCATATGCATCGTGAGGTCAGAACTAGAATAAGCACACAACTGCCTGGCAAGTGAAATTAGACTGTTTGCAGACCTTGCAAGCACCACCTCTCAGGAGAGCGGATCTGTTGGTCCCCGTCTTTTTTCTCAGAATGCACAGAGGCTCTGCCCCCCTTCCTAATAAAATGCAAAACCACTTTCCGGCAAAGAGGACAGCCTGAGGCAAAGGATAAAAAAGGAGAAATAATTCTACGGAGGGAGGAAGGCATCTAGGCTGAAAATTGGAGGGACACTACCTGGTAGGAGCAGAAGTGAGAACCCATTTGTATCTTACCTAGTGAAGCTTAGTTCTTAAGTTGCCTACACAATGTACTTATCAACTAATTGTCATAACAGCATTTTTCCAGCAGAGGGCATACTTTACATTGAAATAGATCTAAAAAGGCCTTCAAGGAAGAGGTTTTTTTCATTTGAAAAAATTTTACTTGCATTTCTTTGGCTTCTAAATGGCTTGAAAATATTTTAAAGTATTTAAAGCTTCAGAGGATGTTAAATATAAAATTTCACAGATTCAAGTTGATATTTCTGCCTTATTAGTAAACTATTTAAGATGTGATTGTAAAATGAGACTATTTTTTTCCCCCATTGGCTTATGGACTGGTCTGAGACACTATCATTGTAAGCAAAGCTGTTCTTTACTGTGTTGTTTACAGAATCATTACAGGAAATCCTTTCTTTTAACTGAATAAGTATTGTTTTCCTTCACTCCAGTAGAGTTTGGTAGGAATAACGACTTTCCTTCAACAGTTAGAAATTACCATAGCTAGTTTGGTATTTCCCCTGGAGGAGGTGACACCTATAAAAAAGTTAACTCAACTCACTATAGAATCTAATTCTAATATTCAAAGCTCATTTAAGTAGCAACTGTATGAGAATTTAAGATTTGTTTCACTTTAAGATTTATTTCCTTGGTCTAACAGAATCATTCTGACAATAAAGGAGAAAGCAGAAACCACTATCTGTATTTTAAAAATTTAGAAGTTTAAGTCCCTTGTTAGCAGTGGCTGAGCTCAGATCTGAAGACAGATCTGTTTGACTCCATAGCACATGTTCTTTTCATGGCAACACCCGGTCTCCAGTTGACTATTTATCTGATCTATTTTAAAATCATAGACACATGACTTTATTTGTTAGGATGTAAGTCCAGATTGACATACTGCGAAAAGTACAAAGAATGAAACATGATAATCCTATACAATTAATTGCAGAAATTCTTGGCTTATAAACTTAGTAGGTTGGTTTAATTTTGTCATCACATAACACTTTTTTTTTTATTCTGGCTTTTTGGTGGGTGTGTGTGTGTAACATGATTCTTTTTTTTTAGATGAACGCAGGAGGAGAATCTCTAGGGGAAGGCAGTCTCAGTGTTATGGGAGATACAATATATTTTCTTTAATTATTAGAGTTATTTTCTCTAGTACTTCTTTTCTATGAAATCAAAAAAAATATCAAATGCCTAAGAATTTGCCACCAAGGAAACAAAACTACTTTTGTGTTGAGAAACTAGAGATTTATATATCCTTAAAATGACAAAGAAATAGACCTCTACATAGTCACTTTCATTTTCATAATGATTGCTAACAGAATTATTGCAATTAATTTTATCTAGCAAGGACAGAAGTGTTCCTCTTTTACTTGTGTGCAGGAAAAAGCTTTAAAGTTAAGTGTGGATGTTTAAAAGTAAAGTAAATGAAAGTCTATCAGTGAAATAAAAAATGTTAGCAAAATAAAGTACTCTCTAACTTTTTTTTTTCCTGGAAAGATAAGCTGCTTTAAGATTGATAGAAAATTTGACATTACAGTGAAAATGTCCATATGCTTATTAAAAAAAAACTTTCATTTCACTCAACACTACGGACAGTATTACTGCTTGTTTACAAAGTTTCACAACAGATCATGAGGCGTGCTTGGCGTTGGGCAGAAGCACTGGAATACTGGACTTGGATTCAGAAAATAAGACTTCCAGCTTTGCCCCTTTTTAGCTGTGTGATCTGGGTAAATCATTTAACCTGTCTGAGACTTGGTTTCTCACCTATGAAATTGAGGTGATATCTACCACATAGGACGTTGAGAGCGTAAAATATAATTTACATTACATCTGGAAAACACTGAGCTTAGTATCCCCCAACATATTGCAGATTTGTTTTTAACTCAAAATAATCCAGATAATGAACTTAATTAATAATATCCTTTTTTGTAGCAACTTTCTTTAATGTTCATAAATTATTCACGCATATTGCGTTAAGTAGCTCCTCCAAACCTCATGTATGTTAGAACAAAGCTGGGGGAAAATCTTGACTTTACCTATGCTTGGAGAAGGTTAAAGATAATGGTTTAACTGCCAGTGATTAGAAAATGAAATGAAAATCAAATATTATTTCTGTTTGTGTCATACTTAGTGGGAGACTTAAAAGACGGTGTTAGATTTTAGATAGTATTTGTATTTTTCAGTATTTTTGGCATTGTTATCCATTCTCAATACTACATTTAAAACAACAAGTGAAAAGCATGTCAAAATTCACTTTTTTTTGCCTCAGAAATATCGGTCTATCTTTCTAGATCTAGAATCATCCTTGCAGTGACATTTTCCCCGTCTCATTTTACACCTTGCCTCTTCCTTACAACTCATATTCTCTTTTCATCAGTACATCTGCCCAAAACAGTCTTCTGCTTGACAGTTCTATGCCACACTCGCCTCTGAGCTTCTAACAAGGCATACCTCAGGGAATTGCAAAGTGCCATATTTAAAATCTCTCAGTGAGACATACAGGTTTTCCCGTGTGATCATAAGGGATTCCGCAGCCTGAGTTTCAGAACTCATCTACGACAGCTGATGAGCTCACTATTTTCACATGATGTATTTGTGTTGTGCTAATGTACTTAAACAGTGTGCAAGTCCATTGAGAGTTTTTTTACAAATGTCTTACCAGCTTTCGTTTAATTTTTAAGGACGCTATCTTACATATTTAATTGGTAGTAGCTGTAATTCTCTTCTATTTCCCAAGCTAAATAGGCTTATCCAAGTAGGAAGGGAGCTGTCACAGATGTCACAGATGCTCAATGGAATACTAGTCGGTAATAAAAAGGAGCAAATTGCTGACACAAACAACATGGATGCATCTCGAACATCGTATGCTAAGTTAACAAGGCCAAACATTAAGGCTACATTTTGCATGAATTCATTAATAAGACATTCTGAAAAAGGCAAAATTATAGGGACAGAAACCAAACAACTGACTGCCAGGGGACAGCAGGAAGAACGTGACAATAAAGAGACTTGAATGGATTTTGAGGTGATAGAAAAATCTTGGCTGTGATGTGGGTTACAAAACTGTGTTTGTTAAATTCATCAAACTATACATCTAAAAAGAGTGATTTTTACTAAAAAGTGTGTAAATTATACCTCAACACACCTGACTTAAAAAAGGAAATAGCCAGTTAAAAGAAAAGAAGATACTGGTAGTTTTAAGGAGTTGTATATTGTCCCTTTCCAGAGAAGTTTTATCAATACCACACTGTGAGTCTATTTTTCACTCATTCCATTTCTAGCTTAAATATGTGACACTCAGACTAGTTTTATACAACTTAAGCCTGCCTTAGTATAATCTATTTAGTGCATTTGGGAGCTTGAGCATGAAGTAATGATCATCTAACAAGTATAAATATTATGAAATATTATTCATTGTAAAAACATTATTAAATGACACTCTTGCCCTAGTAATCCACCAACTACTTGAATTTTATTCCATTTTCCAATCACTAGTAGTTTAACTGCACTGCAAAGAACTTGTATCTACTATCATTTAATGGCTATCAAATCCTGTGGGGTTAGTTGTGCTAGCCCCATTTTATTTTTTATTTTATATATTATTTTTAACTGAAGTGTAATTGTTGTACAATATTACATGTTACAGGTGTCCGATACAGTGATTCACAATGTGTAAAGATTATACTCCACTTGTAGTAATTATAAAATATTGGCCATATTCCTTGTGTTGTACAATAAATCCTTGTAGCATATTTTTTACCTCATAGTTTAGACCTCTACCAGCCCCATTTTAAATAAGGGGAAGGAAGGAAGTCTCAGAGCATCGCCAACAGCGAATTTCACAAGTCTTTCTGACTCCAAACTCAACATCCGTAACCAACTTTCATTTATTTTTACCAGTTGAACAATAGTTCTAATCCTTGCGGATGGGACTGCGTAAATCCTTGGAAATAAACTTGTAAGGAAGGAGGTCTTCCCTTGAGGGAAAAGTTTTCAAAAGGAATCAGTACTGAGTACTGAAAAGAGAAAAATCAGGATTAATAAGTGAAGATGTACCCTTGCCACTCATATTAATTGTAACTCTTTGATGGAAGCTTAGTTTAATCATAGGAAAGAAAAAAAGAAGTATCTCCAACCTCACATAAGCTTCTAGTGCCACTGCAATGCCTGGCTTTCATGGTATTCTTTTGGAGTAAATTCTTTGTGAGATTTTAAACTTATGTTTATCACTGAACTGCTGTTCTCATAACCCATCAGTAGAACCATGTACTTCATTCATTATAATTTTTCTATAATTTATTACTCCTCTACCATTTTACATGAAAATGACTCAGTGGTTTCTGTATAATACTTTTTGTCTAAATGACATTATCAAGCCTAGACCTTCTTTTTTGGGCAGAATTTACACATAAGGGGATGACAGAAATCACAAATCCTTGCAAATGTGCCTGAGCTCTGCTATTGGTACTTTATGTAGGTAGATAACATGTATTCGATTCACCCCCGGACAGCTGCTCATCCAGAGAAGAGTTTTTAAATGTTGCTTGCCAAAAACTCTTACCTTTTATTCCCAATTGTCTGGGTGTGCCTTCTCCACTTGCATTGAACTGTATGTACTGTGTGCTGTAGAGGTGTGCAGTTAAAATACGTTTATTCTCAGAAATATTTTAAAAATATTTTAAAATGTTTTCCTTTGCAGAATCAGACACAAGTTTGGCAGAAGGAAGTGTCAGCTGCTTAGATGAAAGTCTTGGACATAACAGCAACATGGGCAGTGATTCAGGCACCATGGGAAGTGATTCAGGTACTGCCTAACTGTTGTGTAAACCTTAAAAAGTGTGAAATAAGACACCATATAGTGGAAAGCGTGGGGGCTGTTCATACCCTCCCTAATGTATTTATGCAATTAAAGCAATTCTTTTCTACAGTTGAAGTAGTTTTGGAACTTTGCCATTCATTTTCTTTAAAAGTACAACTCACAAAAAGTCTTAGAATCAAGCTTTCTGATTCTGACCCAGTACATATCTTTTTGGTCTGGCATATGGTCTATGATTCCATAGAATCATGTAATATATTTTATTTATGCGATCTGTTTCAATGAATCTGACTGCTTTTAAATTATGTGTTCAATTTTGTACATTTATTCTCAACCCCTTCCTTTTTTAATTAAAATACATTGTAAATAAAAAATACTATCAATAAGATGAGTATGACTCTGTAGATAACGGCATATAATGAGTCCCTCTTCAAGCAAGAACTAGAATTTACACATGTAGTTAAAAGAGTTTCAATTTGTATGAATCTCTCTTTGAGTCTGCAAAATGTTTTCATCACTAAATGAGAAATTTACTGGGTGTTTCCCAAATCACTCTTCGTATCAGTTGACTATCCCACCAGCAGTCACTAAGAGTGCCTCTTCCCAAGCCCCACACTTCAGCAAGACCTCGTCTTATCAGATTTCCTAACTCTTGTCAGTCTGATCGTTTCCGGGTCTTTCTTCCTTCTTTGAATGTGCATTTTTTCCATTATTATGAGCTAAAATGTTAGCATCTTTTAACAATGGGCAATGGGTCCTTGGATGTCTGTTACATACCTTTCTAATATTTGTTGGCATGTTTGAAATATTTTATAATTAAAATAATCAAATTCGTACAAACAGAAAACAATGTTTTGCAATATGGCCGGCTAAGAAGCAGCAGCAAAGGGCAAATTGAGAAACAAATTACTTTATTCTTCACTCATTTTGTGATTGAGTTGTAGAAAACACTTTGACCTGTGCACTTCAGATTACCCTGCGTTGTCAGAAGAATGATAGACTTTTACATGTACACTAGGCCTAGAGGGGCAAAACAATTTATGTAAAGATGGTCACCTGCCCTGAAAGCTTTCCCAGTTTGAATGTGCCACTCTTTTATTTGAATGTCCTTTTTCTCTTAGTAACACTCCTGAATCGCTTAGAACAAGTTGGTTTGAGGAAGCCCAGTTCACCAAATGTCAGTCATAACTTTAACGTTAATGAAAAAGAGTTAACTAATTTTCTGTTCAATTTGTCAATGTTATTAAGTTCTTGCCGTGTGCACATTTCTGCAGACTGTATTTGTTTTTTCTATGCTTGTTATACAATTGTTAAATTTAATAATTAACATTTTTATTAAATACTATTGATGCTAGAACTCAAAATATACTCTAGCTAATATTTAACATCTTTATGGTTTGGTTTCTTTAAGCTTCTGGACCTCATCCTAATTATTATTTGTCTAAGTAAGGGCTTTTCAACAATATTCATTCGTTTAATAAATATTTAATGGATATTCTCTATGTGCAGAGCATTTTGTCTGTTTAGAGCTGTTAGCAAGTGTAACTATTTACTGATTTTCAGTCTTCAGCCTGGCATGAAAGACGAGATAAAGCTGAATGCAACCTACTTTTAAAAAGCAAATACGTTTTCAAAGGCAAATACATTTGAAGACGAACAGATTTAAAGGGCTCTCTTTGAAGTCCTAAATGGTCGGTGCTTAGAAACAAAGACTAGTGGGTATAAAATTGTGAGGTGGGTAGCAAAATTCTGAAATTATAAAATTTAAACTAAGAAGTTCCTTTCCCTCAGGTGCATGACATAGGCTGAAGTAGAAATCAATTCAAAAAAAGGTTTAGATAAATTGCAAATTGTTAAACACATATTGAATCACTGAAAGCACCAGAGTGTTCGGGATCATGTTTTAGCCTCTGAGGCTGACATCAAAAGGACTTTATTCCACAAGTCCTTTGTCCACCTTCAGAGGTTACCTAATGGGCCATAAGGATCATGGATGTGACCCAATACCATGACATTATGTTCCTTTGTGGAAGTATTGTTATGCCATAGTAAAACACAATTAGTAGTATTTTAAATATTCTAATTATACTATGGGAGGCTTTTTTTGGTTTTTTGTTTCTCATTCTCAAAAGGATATACTGCTTCTCACAAATTGGCAATATTTTTGGCAATGAATGTTGACCTAATATGTAGAAAGTGTTTCTTTACTATTTCGAGGTAATATCTATTAATATTTATCCAGCTTGAATGGTGTATTTTTCTGAGGTTACATACTATATAGGTAAAGGAATACTTTGTCGATTTCAAACACATGCAGTGACAGACCTTTTCTTTCCAAGAATAGCTCAGCTGTCAAAATCAATGTGAGAATGAAATTTGCCACATGGTGTAGTTCCAATAGAATGTTATTATTTAAGCCCTATTTGATTTCATTTTTTTGACCATTTATGTGGTATAGTGTAATTTTAAGGTTTTCAATCAATATTTGTTGTAGAGGAGGGCACGATGTTATTCAAAGCCTGTGCATATTTTAAACACCATTTTTGTTATTGCATTTAATTGATTTTGCTTTTCAAAGAGAGCCAAAAAGAAACAAACAACAAACAAACAAAACCCAAACATTTCTTTTATAAGGGAAATTGGCTCCTGGCTCCTTGACATCAGCCCAATTCTCCCCTTCTGGTGACAGAGAAGAGAAAATTCTCTTTTCATTGCTTGTGTGGATGTGTTCTCCCATCCCTATGTCAGAGGATGTGATAAGGCAAGAATCAGGCTGAATATTTAGCACTCACCCAGCTCTTTTTCTTTGGATGCTGTTCTCACCATGAATCCAACTCTAATTTTTTCCATATTCACTCTGTGCCTCTCTTTTAAACTTGAGGTTACCCATCAAGTTTCCTAGACTTGACTCAAAAACATGGAATATATTCAGCTATCTAACTAGTTGCCAGATATTCTCAGTGGCCACAGTAGAGTGCCCTGGCCTCTGAAACCCTCGAAAATAAGGACTGCGTTCTTGGGAGTACCTGGCATGTAGTAGACACCCAGTAAATGTTTACTTCAGAATGAGTTAGTGGTGCGTGACTAGATAAGTAACAGTAAGCATCATGAATTTGACTCTAGAATTAAATTTTGAACACAATAGACCTTTTTTTGAATTGAAGCACAGTCAGTTTATAATACTGTGTTAATTTCTGGCATACAGCATAGTGATTCAGTTATACGTATATATTCCTGTTCATATTCTTTTTCATTAGAGGCAATTACAAGGTATTGAATATAGTTCCCTGTCCATACAATATGTGGTACTAACTACTATATCTAAAATAAACAATAGCCCTTTTAATGTCTTAACTCTTCTTAAATGTATTCGTACAACAAATATCTAATATGCATAAGTGATATTGATGTTTTACTCATGCGATTTCACTTTAAATTCCTATAAAAGAGAGAAAATTGCTCAGTTTCTCTTTTTAATTTTTCTTACCCAAGGATATACTAATAAGCAAAAAAAAAAGGGAAAAATGATTATTAATAAAGTGCATACAACTCTTATGAGGGGAGCCAAATTTTATTACCTTTTAAAATCTCTGTGCAAAAAATATTCCTACAGTGAAATTAAACA
Organism: Vicugna pacos; assembly: GCF_048564905.1. NCBI lineage: Eukaryota > Metazoa > Chordata > Mammalia > Artiodactyla > Camelidae > Vicugna > Vicugna pacos. The sequence continues at coordinate 37,064,732 of NC_132991.1, read as the reverse complement.
AAAAGAACTTGCTAATATCTTTTAGTAAATTTTCTACATCAAACAGCAATTCAGCAAAAGTAAGTTCCTGGATCTTGGTGTTAAACACGATTTAAAATACATCTTCCTTTGCAAATATTCTGGCTCTTTTGGAAAAGTTAGGTGAAAAATGTTCATAATATAAGTGAAATTTTAGGATTTTGATCATCTATGAAAGCCACTTATCAGAGAAATAATGATATTCTTTCTCCAGTTTGAATCTTACATAAATATAATAGAAGATGAATTGTTGTAATTGCTGTGGAGTTCAAAACAAGCATGGAACGAAAACTTGGCAATATGTGTTTTTAAATGCTGGTGGTCTTGAATGAGTTTTTCCTGATAATCATAGTAAATGAATCAGCAGATGAGCCAGTGATAACATACATGTATTGCATCTGTGTTCACTCAGCCGTAAAGAAGGCAAATTTCCTGCCGGGCTAGTAGGTGACCCTTACTAAGTGGTATTTGGTGTGAATTTTCCTACCTGATCAGATAGTGCTATCACAACAAGTTAAAACCCAGTTAAATAGAGTCATCCAGTTGCTGAAATGGCACAATCAGCAACTTTTTTGAAGCTAATGGGATTATGTTAGTTTAGTTTTATTGCAGTCGTTGATAAGAGAAAGCTTACTTCATGTGTAATGAAATACTGATAAGTGCTGTCATTTCATTTTCTTTTGTGATTACATAAAGCATAAGATGGGCTTTTAAATTGATCTAATATTTATTTTACTGCATTCCACATGATAAGTTATACATCTTTAGATCTCTTTTCCCCTGGCTAATATGGGTAAATATAGTCACTTCTAAACAAAATATTTTTAAACCAAGATATGTTATAATAATTTTATTCTAATGTTTATAAAATTAATGTATGTTAGTAATTATTTTATCACTATTTTAAATTTCAAAATATATGTTAATTGGAAATATTTTTAATATACTGTGATTTGAGTTTCAGGGAACTATGAATGCGTGGAGACATACATAAGGAAGGATAAGGAAGTGATAAAAATCATATTCAAAACTAAATGGCAAAATTAGTCACAATTCCATTTAAACCAACAAAACTGTTGTTCCTCTTTCAATGCAAACCTACAGATTAAAGGCTGGCACGGGAGAGTTTCCCCTCTTCCCTATCGCTTCTGTCTAATCTGGTTGCCTTAAATGGCAAAACTAGGATTTTGTGGACATTTTTAGATATTTGAGATAGATAGACAGACAGACAGATAGATATGCTTTTTGGTGTTGGGTTTGTCAGGTCAAGTTTTTCAAATGAAGGAAAGTAGCATTGGCTGTAATATTTCTTTGCAATAAAAAGTGAGGGGACCACAGAGCATAATTCCTACTTTCCCAGCTGCTCTGGACTTGGTGGTGGAAGGGCTAAGAGAAACAAGTGGTGTGGAACCGCTCCGCAAAGACATGGCGAGTTGGCTGCATTGAGAACCGTAAACTGCCAACCCTGCACCACGGCCTTTTCTGTCATTTCCCCTTGGCTTTGCCCACGCTGTGAAAAGATTCCTGCACGTTGCCCCCTCCCCATCTTCCATCCTGTTAATTTATTCCCTCTCCACCCTCATCCCGTTGGCCGCTTATAACTTGGGTTATATCCTGCAAATGCAGGGCTGACACTCATTTGGTACAGTAAATAGGAAATGGGCTGGTTTGGACCACACATGAAAGGGAATTTAAGCCACAAGGGGCCTGTGTTCAGTTTCAGGCTTCCTAGCCTTAGCTTTTTTGTTGCTTATTTTTCTTCCTCTTAACCTGCTTTAGATGAAGAGACTGGGGCAGAAAGAGCATCCCCTGAGCCAGAGCTGCATCTCAGGCCTTACCAACTGGAAGTGGCCCAGCCAGCCTTGGAGGGAAAGAATATCATCATATGCCTCCCTACAGGGAGTGGGAAAACCAGAGTGGCCGTTTACGTCACCAAGGATCACTTGGACAAGAAGAAAAAAGCATCAGAACCTGGAAGAGTTATAGTCCTTGTCAATAAGGTATTCAAACAGCACATAGTAGAGCATTTATTCCCATTTTATTATTTTCTGAAGCACTCGTATAGTGACATTTGTAACAATGGATGGCACAGATCTATTTTAATTAGGAAAAATTTCAAAATAGGTTATTTTAAATCTTTGTTTTTCCAGTTATATGTAATATCTAAGTTATTAGCCTTTAAAATAGATTTTTTTTTTCAGTTAAACCAGAACATTAAACCAAATAGTTGTAACTGATGTGTAAAGAGTATATTTACCCAGATTTACCCATTAAGATGGACTGGAACTAATTTAAGCTATCATTGCATGTGAACATAAATGACCTCAAAATATCACTGGAATCTAGGATGGAACATTGTGTTCTAGAGTATCTTTAACCATTGACCCGTAGTCAAAAGTCACAAGAACTCTTTATTCAGAATATATATCATTTGATTTGAGAATAAAGAGAAAGTTAAGTGAATATTTGGCTGATTTATATCAAGTTAAACAGATAAATAATTTTCACATATTATATATATATATATAAATATATATCATTCAGTGCAACTGAGGTTTTCTTTAATATTCATATCTTAGGATATTTGAAGCCTATCTTCATAAACAGTTGTGCCTTCTTTGTTTTCAATGAAATCTAGTTCATTGAGCTTTATTCAGATAAATCAGAGTTTATTAATTTGTAAATTTGTAAATGGGAGTTATTAATCTTTACTGCTTTATGGAGTAAAATTGAGTACACTTTTCCATGACCAGAAACAGTCTTTTTTTTTTCCATTACTTAGGTTCTCATGTGTTCCTTTATAGAAAATAGAGTAGTAGACTATGTAACTTTCTTATATTTTTTTTTATTTCTATTATACGGAAAGTTTTAGTTGCAACCTGCTTTCAGTACTAAAGAAGCATACTCAGAATCCATGATCTTGCTGGTCTCTGTCATGTAGCTCCAGATGCACTTCGTATGTACCTGCTAAGCCTGAAGACTGTGCCTTTGTACTTGTGTCCATTGTTAGAACAGTTTTGTGTGTGTGCTAATAGTGATATATTACAATTTTTTCATAGCTTTTCATATATTTCCTTTATTAAGGTTATTATCTTTTGGAATAAAAGAAATCTAGGTGTGAATGCTATCTCTACCCACTGGTAATTTGATCTTAGACAGATCACTTACTAACCTCATTTTAGTTTCCTCATCTGTAAAGTGAATAAAATAATACTGCCCTATACAGCAATCAAAAGTTTAAATGAGATAATCTAGCTAAAGCCTCAGAGTGACTTAGCAAATATTAATTCTTTCTTCCATCCCTTCCTCTTCACCTTTATAACTAAGGAAGTGGAATTTCTTAACCAGTGAGCAAGGTCTTAAGAGAAAAGAACAAAATTAACTGGATTGGAAACGACTTAAGCTGATACTCTTAATACCATTTGAACATTCTGCCATTTCCTTAAACTCATTCCTACCATCTGCTCTCCTAAAGGCTCTTCTCCTTGATTTATCTGTCTCTCTGTTGGTTATATCATCTCCTCAAAAGCATGTAGCCTCAAAACCTAGAAGTTATTTTTGATTGATCAACTTCCTTCACTTCCCTGATCAGGTCATAGCATCATAGACTGTTAGAGTTGAAAGAGAACTTCAAGATCCAGTTTTCATTCATTGCTGAGTGGTTCTCTCACCTCTGCTGAGTAACTTCTAGCATCGAGGAGGTCCCCTTTCTAATAAGACAGCTCAGTTCATTCTTTGAACAACGGACGCTGTGGGAAAGCCCTGCCTGTGTTCACCAGAATCTGTTTCTCTGGAACCACACTCATGGTTAGAGTTCTTTCCTCTTACACAGAGCAAGTTAAGTCTTAATTCTTCTGCCTTATGACAGCCCTTCACAGAGAGACAGCAGCAAGCCTCATGTGACTCCAAAGTGAATTTTCTTTTAGTTCCCTGGGATAAATATTTCCATTTCCTTTACGTGTTCTTCATGTAACAAGACTTCCAGACTTTTCATCATCTGAGAGCGCATACTCTTCCAAACATTATCTAAGACCTGTTAAAACACAGCATCCAGGGTTGGACAAAATACTGTAGATGTAGTCTTAGTGCAGAGTGTGGGAAAGATACGATGTGACACTTGGGCCATGAGTGGGTTTCCTTTGTCACCAGTGCTGGCGCCCACAGATTCCTCTGGAGCTTTCCATAACTCAAGAAGCCTCAGCTCCTTTTCATTTGAAAATCTGTTAAGCCAGATCTCTCAAGATATCTCTGTGCAGTTAATTTTTGAGCCTAAATGCAATACTTTGGTTTATTTCCTCAAATCATCCATATTGATAGATCTTTCCAGGTTTCATGTTTTTGTATGCATCTAATGCACCTTCCTTTTTATAATAACTCCTTATCCTCTTAGTGCTGGTTGTAGTCGCGAATCTTTCATCCCATTGGATCTAGGTGATTCTTACAAACCCACATTTGCAGCCATGTTTAAATGCTAAATTGTCCACATTAATTACTCATATTCCCTGCATTGTTGTGTAGGCATTTAAGGACGTGGGTCTCATTCCTGATCCTCATCCCTGTTGTTTTCCCCTAAGAATTTCCAGAAATCCCTTCACTACGTCTTACATTTATGTCATAATTATTTATTTTATAACCCATTTCTTTGAATTTTAAAGTAGATTTGGCTTTAATTCTGTTTGATTGAGTCAGGAAATCTCTGACCCAGTAGGTCAATATAGCCTGTATTCTGTATTTGGCCCAACGTCCAGGTGTTATAACCCTTGATCTAGGAAGGAGAAATCCTGTTCCCTAACACCATTTACTTTCATCCCCCCCACTCCATCCTTTCCAAAGTTATTGCCTTCAAATGCAGGGAGAAATGAAAACACCACCTGTGTTCCCAGACTTTCTATTTCCTATCTAGGGCTTCAGCATCACGAGAGATAACTCCCAGGTCCCTTCAGGCGCTGTGATGCAGCCCCATATGATTCAGCAGAAGTGGGTAGCTGCTGGGTTTGATTAGTCTTGGCAGGCGCTCTGTCACATCTCAGGAAAAGGCTCCAAGAGGACCACACACCTCTCAGTTAGCCGTGTCAGACTTGCATCTGGCTCTCCCTGTGTCCTTCAGTAGGAAGTCATCGCCACCCAAAGGGAGTATCAGGATTTCCAACACCTGCTACCTCCTGTGACATCTTTTTGTTGTATAGTCCAGAAGATGCTACTTCTTTAGAAGGTCTTGAATCACCTTTATGGGCAGAATCTCAGGTTTCTATGTCACTCTAGTATAGATATTCTTCAGTAATTTGGCAGCATGTGGTTATTTAAAGACAAATCAAATGCAGATCCTGTCCACACTAAAATCTACAGTCTAGGAAATAAGAAGTGTGTATTAATAATATAATAATGAATATTGTATTGCACTTTATGTTATCTCATTGAAACCACATGGATACTCTTTGAAGTAACTGTATTTCCGTATATTTTCCATTTTGCCAATGGGAAACTTAGTTTCTGAGGTTTTAATTGGCACATCAGGAACATGCAGCCAATAAGCGGCAGAGCTGAGGTTTCCTGCTAGAATAAAAGGAAGGTGACATATCAGGGAAGTTTTCCAAGTACTGGCAATATGTCAAACTCTATTTAATTTTATGTTTTTAACAATTCCACCACCACAAGTTAATATTTTCTTGACTTTATTAATGTGAACATTGAGATCATTAAGTAACTTGTCCAAGGTCACACAGCAAGCAAGAAGCTGGAATGTTTCAAGATGGCCTGGTTTCCAGAGCTCCCTTTCCCCTGGGGCATGCTGTCTCTTTCCCCTGAGTTTCATTTTCCTTCTCTTCCTCAGAATCTTTTTTGCTGACTTCCTTCTTCGATTATTTCCTCTCTCTTGTATAGGTAGAATGGAAAAATTAGTTGTGAAACACTGAAGCAGAAATGACTTTGTGGAAGAAAGAGAAGAGCTATGGTTCTCAAATTTTGAAAAGACTATAATATCATAATGGAAACTTCATAAAAGCTCGAGCTTCAGGACTCTGTCCCCAGAGATGGTCAGTCCCTAGATTCAGTAGTTCTTGGATGGGGCTCAGAGTCTGTATTTGCAAAATCTCTCAATTAGTTTTTTGGCAGGTAGACAGAGACTTCACTTTGGGGGGAAAAACCCCACTAACTGAAAGTTTCTCTTTCTATTCTTTCTACCCTGTGTTATGTTTTACTCACCAAACTTGGTTATTGATTTTAAATCCCTAGACTCCATTTAACCTCTTCTTCCCTCCACATTCACTCTTAGAAGCCTTTACCATTTCTACTAAATAATAATACACAGCAGTGTTCTTCATGCATTGTTCTCTAGCCAGGAGGGTCAGCCAGTCCTTATTTTTCACATAAGTGAAGCTCACCTCAAGTTAAAAAAAAAAAAAGCATAGCACATACCTTTTTGTGGAAAGATAACCACTGATCACATTATCAGGTAATTAACATTATGAGGAATATAATGCACATTTCTTGTTGTTTGTCCCTGAAACTATTCCTTCCTTCCTGCCAACTCTCTATTTGCCACACTGTGCACACCTGGGCTTCCATTATATAAATTCTTCTAAAATATAATCTTCAAGATGGCCTGGTTTTTCTTTTCCCCTAATACAGGAGCTACCCTGAATGGCTGGTGATGTCAACCCAGCCACCTTCAGCAGACACTACAACGTACTGAGAATCAGCTCTTTTTCTTTCCTACCATGCAACAAAACCTTTATTACCACTTTGAACAGGTGGAGCTATTACCAAAGCTGGTAATTTCTGAGCATAAATTGGGGCAGATGACTAGAGTGCAGCATAATGCCATCACTGGGCGTTGTGAATGCAAGACAAGAACCGACAGCACCCCTCAGAGGACTAGGTGTGGGGGCATCTCTTTCTGGAGGTTGTAGTCAGAAAGAGTGAGACCATCTTCCAGCCGCTTGCCTGTGAAGATGAGCCTCTGCTGGCCAAGGGGGAATGCCTTGTTTATTCTGGATCTTAGCCTTAATTTATATTCTCCATGATATTGCTGGATTTCACCCCCAGGGTGATGGTCTTGCAGGTCAGGGTCTTCATGAAGATTTACATTTTCACCTCTTGGCCAATGTGAAGATACCATGAATCACCAATCAGGTAGAGTCATCTCAGTGCCAACGCACTCTCGCTCGCCAACACCTCCGAAAGAGTTTTCTCTTCTTTTGCCAAGACTGTTTGCTGTTGTTTCCTCTCGGCCATCAAAGCTAGTCCAGCTGTCCATCCCTTCGCCTCCATCCATTCTCCTAGGCAGTGTCTCACCCCTCACTTTTGGTTCTCTGTTCCCTCCAGGTCTCCAGGCAGGGTGCCTCTGGCCTGACCCCCAGACAAACAGAGGAATAAATCTACTCCACAACACAACTCACAGGAGTCCTGTGGACTGTTATACTAAATTTAAAATACTTTGCTTGGTGTTCATAGCCCTTTATAGCCTGACCCTGTTCTACAAATTCAGCCTTAGTTTCAATTTATCTCTTCACTGACCCATGGTTTACAAGATTAAAATTCCTTCTAAACCCTTCTTTTGAGCAGTCAGTTGCTTCTTCCCTTTTACTGTCACTTTCTATGTGTTTTCATGGGTGATTATCACATTGTGTTGTGATAATCTGTTTTGTTTTGTTTAGTCTTGGTCCTTATGCTCAGCTAGAATGAGATCTTGAAAGTTGTCAACCATATCTTAAACTTCTTTGTGTCCCAGACACAATGTCTACACCTAATAGACAGTCAATAAATGTTTATTGACAGATGAATGAATGGAATGATGGATAGGCTGTTACGCTTAATCAACTGATAATGTAAACACCCCTGTTAATGCTTGACCCTGGTAGGCCTTTGATCAGTACTCCTTTTGTCTGACAATGCTCTTTCTCTCTCTCTCTCTCATTTTAACTTTGGCATTTTTCAAGGTACCATTAGTTGAACAGCTCTTCCGCAAGGAGTTTGAACCATTTTTGAAGAAATGGTATCATGTTATTGGATTAAGTGGTGACACCCAATTGAAAATATCATTTCCAAAAGTTGTCAAGTCTTGTGATGTTATTATCAGTACAGCTCAAATCCTTGAAAATGCCCTTGTAAACTCAGAAGAAGGAGAAGATGCTGGTGTGCAGTTGTCAGGTTGGTTGAAATGTTTGTTTCTGGAAAAAGAATTAGTAGTAATATGAATGGTAGTAACAGAGGTTGTGTTAATTAAATAATTTTGAAATATTGATTTAAAAGTTCATTTTGGTTTAAACTGTTTTCTATTGCTTAAGTTTTTATTGAAAGCCTTCTTTGAGGAAGCAAACAAAAAGTTGCTAGTTTTTAATAAAATCATTTTGTTCTGTACAGGAATATTATTAAATCAAACACTTCCTGGACTTTCCATTTACTTTTATTTCTAAGTTTTGACAAGTTCTTTTTGTATGCTAATACATCCTGTTAGATATGCCTTCTTCTCCATAGAATAAATACAGTCCTTTCTATTTTGTGGGGGATGGGAAGAAAAGGTAGGAAGGAGGAAGGGAAAGAAGTATATATAATCATAATAATTAAATGCAATGTTAAAAAAGGTAAAATTATTCCTCTGTAGTGTTTTCATTTGCTAGAATAAAAGTAAAATTCACAAACCTAAAAGTAAGTATTTTATTAAAGAACAAAGTATAATCCTGAGAGTTTTGGGGAGTAAGTCATGGTTTAAATTCATCCCATAACACTTTTCAGGTCTATGAACTTTGAGAAACTCATTTGTTAAATGGGGATGATCTCTAACCGGGACAGTTTCATGATTAGAATATATAAACTTCCGTATTTACAGGTGGCTAGGATAGTTGCATTTCCCCTTAAAAAGTGAAGGACGCTCCTGCCAGTATTCTGCCCAAGAAAAGACATCCCCATGGCAGCTCCATTTACTAGCTTAAAGGGACTTTTTTCACTGTACGTTGCCAGTGTGGCCAAATAAACCATGATGATTTTCTTTTAAGACTTTTCCCTCATCATCATTGATGAATGCCATCACACCAACAAAGAAGAAGTCTATAATAACATCATGAGGCGTTATTTGAAACAGAAATTGAAAAACAAGGAACTCGAAAAAGAAAACAAACCAGTGATTCCCTTACCTCAGATACTGGGGCTAACAGCATCACCAGGTGTTGGAGGGGCCAGAAAGCAAGCCGAAGCCGAAGAACACATTTTAAAAGTAAGTCGTTAACTTTATGCGTAACCCAAAGAGCCAAAGTTAGAGCAAATGCCAGTGCTTCTTGGGGAAGATGAAGTCCAAGAATCACAGAGTGAATGAAAGAAAGTTTATGATCATCAGTTAAGTGAAATCTATATGCTTCAGATAAAGTAAATACATTCAGTATTCTACAAAACAGTAATATGCGCTAATGAACAGCAATGACACAGAACAGTAGCACAGAAATTAAGGAGAGCAAACATAACTAGGGAAAAATTGGGACAAATGAAATACCTTCTTTTAAATATCTACCCCTGTTGCTAAACTTAGTGATCTATTTGATATAGAAATATGCATAAACTGTGAGGGTTTCTAATTTTCATACATACTCCATGAGTTTCAAAGTTGCGTGTTTTCTTCTGTGCCCTTTTTTGTTCTGTGTGATCCTCAGATTTGGGGTAATTCAAATTAATGAGAAAATCACGATAGGAAAATCTTACATTAAAAATGTATTTCTTGTCAGCATTGTCCCTTCACCCAAAATGGTAACAACACATAAAGTGCTTTTGTGGACCTCAAGCATCAAATGATTTCAGAGTAACTCACAAGATATGCTGGCACCTGAGGCAGTTGAATTTGTGATTTAAGTCCCTTACTTTGAAGGGACTTAAAGTTGAAGTCAGTAAATATCATAGAGTAGATGGAGGCACAATTATTGGCTCCAAGGTATAACTTGTTGCTAGGATTAAGGACTAACTTCAATCCAAATCCAGGCACGTGTGCTTCGGCTGCTCCTCGCGTTGCACTGTCCTCTTTTATGCATAGAAGAAAGTAGTAATAAGACGCTTGGATGTCAGGATGGCCTTTAAAATGCCTCATGTAATACGATTATCTCATAACCAGCCTCTGCAATTTGATGCACTCTCTCCACAGCCATTTTTCCAGCTGGAAAATGGAATTTAAGGAATGAAAATAAATACATTTTTTTCCTGAAATTTTCCACCAACTTGATTTAGAAGCTCCCTTTTATTCTCTCAAGATAAATGTTATTAGTTAATCAGATCCACAGTAAAGTAATACTAAAATGCTATGTTTAGCAAATCATGCTATCTATTTCTTACATGAGAAAGAATTCCTCATTGAATCAATTGAAAGGGCAAAGTAATTATTTGAATGTTGAAAAATGTCTTTTTTTCCAGATATGTGCCAATCTTGATGCAGTTTCCATTAAAACCGTGAAAGAAAATATTAATCAACTTAAAGACCAAATAAAAGAACCATGCAAAAAGTTTGTAATTGCAGATGACACCAGAGAAGTATGCTTGAAATTTTATGTTTATTTGATTGAAAGATGCAAAGATTATTTTATACTGACCATCTGAAGTATATTATTTCAAATTTTTAGCAAGGAATTATAGTTTTATTCTTCTTTATTGATATTGGGAAGAAAAGCCCTGCTGTAAGTTCTCTCTTCAATCCTTCTTTTAGCTCTCTGAGTTATGTGAAGAGTAGCCCACTGATTGGTTGACTACATAAGAGCCATGATGGGTGAGGGAGGGGAGGGTTGTATGGCCAAACTAGAGGGACAACATGGCTTGTTTTATTCTTTTTACTTTCTTAGTGAATTCCAGAATTGGTTTTCTGACATTGAACAAAGCCATTTTTTTGCTACCAGATCTTAGTGGACAATGATAATGAGACTCCTACCTAATTGACATGTTTACTTTATTAGGGAAATCCTCATGTAAAGAAGTGAATATTTACTTTAATGGTGTTTTTGTGATGAACATTTTCATGGATTATAAAAGCCAACTAAGGGTCAGTTAGACATTGTGACCAGTACATTATGTCAATAATGTCTCTTGTAAAATATACCAGACATGATACATTTTAGCTGTATGTACTTGATAATGAGTGTAATCTTTGAAAATCTACCTCGTAAAGATGTTGGATATGAACCATACATAATAGATAATATTGTGTTTGAAAGGTAGTAGGCACTAAACCAATATTAGTAACCAATCTCCATAGATCAATTTTGGGGTGGGGGGAAATTCTCAAAAGGAGTACTGTCTATTCCAGCTGAACTAGCCCATTTGAATGTACTTTATTTTTCTTCACTTTTTGTTACTTAATTCAGTTTTATTTGATAAGTTAAAATGCATGTTTCTACTCATAATCATTTTAAAAATCCACAATATCCTGAGGATATATTAAAAGAATTCGCCATCTTACTTTTAAACTTAATTAACTTTGGTATACTTTTTATTGAAGCATAACCCATGTACTGAAAAGTACAAATTCCTAAGTGTACAGATGGTTGAACTTTCCTAAACTGAACACACCTGTATAAACAAAATCCAGATCATTGCCACAACCCCCAACACCTCCCACTCTCCCCTCCAGTCACTCACCCCTCTAGGAGAACCACTGTCTTGACTTCTAACACCAAAGAGGGGTTTGACTGATCTTGAACTTTATGTAAATGAAATCCTATAGTATGCACTCTTCTATGTCTGGCTTTTTTCAAAACTCTGCCTTTTAACTTTATTTTGGTAGAAATTATACTATAACCAATTCTTCTAAAAAAGAAATGTTTCTTAAATGAGATTACAGGCTTTCTAAATAATCGGGGCATTACTTTAATGTATGTTTTTAAGGTTACTATTATTAATCAAAGTGTATATATTATTCATTAATTTTAATTTGTCAGACTTTTAAAATGAAATTCCAACAGGGATACATGGTGTTGGTGTGGCTTGAGGGTGGAGGGCAGAGGTGAAAGAGAAGCTGACTAAAAAGTCCGTGTACAAAGACATGATCAGAGATGAGCTTGTTACTTTGTCTAGATAGATTCTGAATCAAATTTATTATAACACAGAAATTATTTTAACAAATACTGTTACTCATTTAACAATATAAACATGTAAGAATAAGTATATAATTTGCTTTTAGGAACCATTTAAAAATAAACTTCTAGAAATAATGACAAACATTCAAGCATTTTGCCAAATTTGTCCAATGTCAGATTTTGGAACTCAACCCTATGAACAGTGGCTCATTCAAATGGAAAAAAAAGGTAATTTGGGTTTTGACCTAACAATTTATCCCACATTTATGCCAGGATTCCAGATGGTGTATCACGTAATCCCAAGCAAACTGAAAGCAAATGGAATAGCAAATGGAATTTCTGTGTTCTAAGTAGGACAAGGATAAACTCGTTCTCATTCCTTACTAAGGAAAGAGGCATCAATTCATCTGTTTTCTCTTTATCTCCAGTCTTTCACTTATTGTATATTTAAAATATTAAGATAAATATTAACTTCTCTATCTCCAAACAGAAACTCAATTAATATGTTTGTCATGCCGTTCTTCTGAGTCAGCATGAATCAAGTGCGTGTTCTCGCTGACACAGAACACCAGTAGCAAGTCGAGGAGTCAGAAAACTTGCTTTCTTTTAGTGCTCATGGCACATTTTGATCCTTGATTTGCTCGTTTCAGAAACAAGGTGAAGCCTATTTTCAAGTCAGCATTATAAACATATTCAAGTCCACAGCACAGTTTGGTGGGCCGGGGAGTGGTGTTCTATCATCGCTTCACTGTACACAATATATTCTTTCTTAGCTGCAAGAGAAGGAAATCGCAAAGATCGTGTTTGTGCAGAACATTTGAGAAAGTACAATGAGGCCCTACAAATTAATGATACAATTCGAATGGTTGATGCCTACAATCACCTTGACGCTTTCTACAGTGATGAGAAAGAAAAGAAGTTTGCAGTCCTAGGAGATGACAGTGATGAGAGTAGTGACGGTGGTGATGATGGTGGTGATGAAGATGAGGATGATCAAAAGAAACCTTTGAAACTGGATGATACAGATAGATTTCTCATGACTTTATTTTGGGGTAAGAATCAGTGTAACATTTTTGCATGGTCTCATGCATTCACCACCTCTTTGGGATGAGCCCACTCCTTCTCAAGAGTGCTTCAAAAGACCCTCTTAAAATAGTCTTTCATTTTGAGAGAAGTCCCATTCATATTGGGGCTATTTCTAATTGATGTGATCAGACTAGTCATAAGCTGTATGATCACAGTCATTTTTCTTTAGAACTAGCCTGATTATTAGCTATGGCACAAGATCAACTGTAGTTGAATATCTTAGTACATCATTATATAAAATCTTCCAGTGTAATTATTCACGCATTTTACTAATTTAAGTGAATTATTTCTTAAAGAAAACAAGAAAATGTTGAAAAAGCTGGCTAAAAACCCAGACCATGAAAATGAAAAGCTGACCAAGTTAAGAAACACCATAATGGAACAATATACAAGGACTGAGGAATCAGCACGAGGAATAATTTTCACCAAAACACGACAGAGTGCATATGCCCTTTCCCAGTGGATCTCTGAGAATGAAAAATTTGCAGAAGTAGGAGTCAAAGCCCACTATCTGATTGGAGCTGGACACAGCAGCGAGTTCAAGCCCATGACACAGGTGTGAAAATTATTTTGGAATTTTTTTCTTACGCTTTTCTTTCTTTTCCCAAAAGGAATAGTTGTAGTCTTTTTTTCATCAGTCCTTTCACCAACCCACAGATAATTTTATGGAATGAAACACTTGATCTTGAAAGAAAATGTGAGTTTAATAGCAATCGAATCTGTGGTATTTAATAGGCTAAGCATTGTTCTAGAAGTCATTTTGTTTCACATACTTGAAGGAACTTTCCAAATTGAATTTCCTTTGCAAAAATGATTGACATTTAAGCTAAATAACAAAATGGGAAAATGATTGCAATATAACATCAAGCAGAAAAATAAAATTCCCACAGAAATGTGTGCTTATAATCAGAACTATGTAAAATATGTTTGCATAGTATGAGATCTGTAAGGGAGCTTGGAAAAATTAAGACATTTGATGTGTTAGAGATCTGGGACCATGAGAGGTTTTCTTTTGCTTTAAAGATTTTGTTTTGTTTTGTTTTCAATTCATTGTACTACGTATATGCACAATAAAACAAACAAACAAACAAACAAAAAACCTTGGGAGAGAAGAAAAGCATTCATAGACATTAAAAGCATGGGTGAAACAAGGACGGTTTAGGGTAAAATGTTCTTCTGAAGTCACATTGACCTTGAGTCTTGCTGGACAAGAGAACACTTTAATTCTCTTATGGGCTTCATCATTTAGTCCAATGGAGCAAATTAAATCTGTTCTAATGTTTGCTGAAAAGACATAGTTCTTGAAATTGCCTACCATGACTCTCGATACACTCTGTACATGTTCTCACGTTACAGTTGCCTCTAAAATTTATGCCAGAGAAAGCACTGTTCTCCTTGGGGAAGGAGTTTGCTTTCTTCTTTATGATGAGAGTCAGTATACTTAACATGTTTCCCTTTTTGCCCTAGCTTCCCGGAAACTCACAGGCAAAACTGAAGTTCATTCTCTCAGCCTCTGTGTCAATCCTTATAAGTAATACGTCTGTACTCTTTCACTTCTAGTCCTGTTTTTTAGTTTCTATTATATTAGCCTTAGTGTTATGACTTTGCTTTTATGTGGCCTCAACTCCTCTTTGAAAAGAGGTGGAGTGAAAATGGAAAGTAGGCATTCAAGCTACTTTTTGCTCCTCATCCATTTCAGACCTGGTGGCTGCATGCCAAAATATAGAACACACCCCCTTGGTCACTCCCCACATCCTCCTCACCTTAGGCACTGAGTTGACCTTACCCACTGGGAGAGGAGCTAGGCATCGACTTGATGTGATTTGAGGGTCTGACACTGTGTCTGAAGTTCTCTAATTAAAGTTACTCCTTTGAACTAAGGCACAGCATCTGCTAGAATCCAAGGACTAGGAGGTCTTTATCAGTGGGCCTGAGCACAAGAAGCAGAAATTATCCGAGAATATGAGGAAGGGAGCTTTCTGCAGAATTCTCCAGCAGTTAGGGGTCAAATAAAGACACATGACGTAACATCTGGCCCTGAAAAGAAAGGGAAGGAGTCAGGAGAACACACAGCCTGTCTGACTGACGTGTGCATCTCTGTTTAATGTATGGGGGCAAAAGATAGTGTGAATATGCAGCAAAGGCCTCTGGACCAACAGCTTTGAGAAGAACCGTTACGAAGAACTACGCTGGCTGCGCCAGACGCTAACCCATCCCTCCTATGCAAGGGCCAAAGTGTGTGTTTAATTTCTTTACCTGTATTAACTTTCAGAATTCAGATTTTTTTCCCTTGTAGATATAGCTGTCTCAATTATGTTTTTAATAACCTGTTATTTCATTTGTATTTTATTATCCCTTTGAACAGATAATATATTTGCCTCTTTCAAAATCATTAAGTTCAGGGCTCCCCATTGTCCTCCAGCCTTCCAGCTCTCCTCCCTGGAGGCAGCCAATGTTTTCCATTTCTTCTAGGATTATTTCATATGTTTGTTTTTTTTTTTCTCAAATGACTCTTAAAGTGACCAAATGCAGTATACAGTGTATGTTTTCTCTGCAACTCAAAATTCGACTATCTTTAAAAGTGTCACTACATCTTATTCTCTGACTATTAAAAGATTCTGAACTCAACACAGTGAAAAGCAAAGCCCACTTCAGTTTCCCATCACCGTTTCCTCTTGTCAGCTGAGAGCACCGCCTCCTTTCTTCCTCGCAGGTCACCCATCAGTTTATTTCGCTGGCATAAATGATGGCCTTCCCACCTCCAGACTGGTGGATGGAAATATTTTTGTTATTGGGTGGTAATCCCAGATTGGAAATCAAATGTTGTCTCCCCATCATGTGTTTGTTCAGTGCCAAAAACAGATGGTAGCAAATCCGTGTATGATCTAATCCTTGGATTTACACTGACCAATTGCAATTTAATATTTATTTTCCTAATTAGAAGATTCTGATGTGTTTTGCATTACATTTAATTTATTAAAATGTTTCTCCAGAATGAACAAAAAGAAGTCATAAGTAAATTCCGCACGGGGAAAATAAATCTGCTTATCGCTACCACGGTGGCAGAGGAAGGTCTGGATATTAAAGAGTGTAACATCGTTATCCGTTATGGTCTCGTCACTAATGAAATAGCCATGGTCCAGGTACATTCAAATACCTCAACTATGTCAATTTTTGATCTTATGTTCTTGTTTTGTTTTCTTTTATTAAAACAGCACACATAGCTTTAAAATATGTTTTCCTACTAAAAGAGAAATCAGTATGTATGCAAATATTGAATCATTATGTTGCACACCTGAAACTATTAGTGTTTTATATCAAATATACTTTAATTTAAAAAAAAAAAGAGAAATCTTGAAGAGCCATGCTGTACTGCCTTTATATTGTTGTTTAATTCATCTGACAACCAGATACTTGTTGTATTTTTAAACAACTCTTCTTTGGTTGTTATTTCTGTGTCTTAAAACTTTTTAGGAGCATGACACATGGCCCATCTCTAAGAGTCAGAATAGGCGTCCTCATTCCTAGGACGTCTTTGAGGCCCCAGCTGGGCCCGGGATCTGAAGCGCAGTGTCCGGCAAACGTCTGGCAGAGGAACACATTGAACCTCAGGGAGCCCTACTGTTTTAGCATTTTCCTTTATTATTCTTTCAACTTTTCCCTATGTTTGAAATTTTTTATAATTAAATGTTGAGGGAGGCTGACATATACATGCAAAAAAGAAAAAATTAGTGAAATGTCCCAGTTTTCATTCAGTTTCACTTTATTTCTTGCCCACACTATGTTAACAATATAATTTTTACCTTTTGTTGAGTATGTGTGAGAATTGTGCTGATGAATGGAGATAATATTATTCCTATAAAATTAGCTGTTTTTTTTTAATACTTTTAATTGCATCCTTGAATGGAAAGCAAGTCATGGAAGCCTTAAGATAACCAGACAGCCATCAAATTAAGTATTTGTATTTTAGGAGTTGATGTGTTAGTCAGTGTCTTATTACTCAGAATGCATTTTTCATGGGGATAATATTAAGTTCGATAGTGAGGTTCCTGGGCATTTTCTGTTATTCAAAATGTACGTAAATATTGTTACTTTAATTTAAAGATTATGGAAATTTTATCACCACATTGAGCATGTTTTCATGGAAAAATGTGCTCAACTTGAAGGTAGGATGCCAGAACAGAGTGGCATGCTCCACAGCCCTGGTGTCAAGGTCAGAGGTGCCGCTTCTCCCCCATTCATCCTTTCTGCCAGGCACGGGGAGTGGGGCTCCCCCAGCCCAAATCACATGATTCCCAGGGTTTGCGAGGGGGTCCTTGGGGACAGAAAGGCTGGACAGGATGGTCTTGTGTAATTGAGGCCTTAGAGGGCTGCTGGGGATCCAGCCATCATCACTTTAGAAAGTTGTTTCTACACGAAGTGCATTTGGAATTTCAAATAGCCGATTTACAAAACGTGAATAATAACTAATTTTGCTGAGAATGGAAGGTTCATTTAAGACTGAGACACTGAGCTATGAATGTCATTTGAGGACAAACATAGGTGAGTTCCCATGGCATAGCTCTTCATTCACTTGATTTCTTTATGTTCTCCAGGCCCGTGGTCGAGCTAGAGCTGACGAGAGCACCTACGTCCTGGTTGCCCAGAGCGGCTCAGGAGTTATCGAACGTGAGATAGTTAATGATTTCCGAGAGAAAATGATGTATACAGCAATAGACCGTGTTCAAAATATGAAACAAGAGGAGTTTGCGCATAAGGTATTGTTCCGGGCCAACTCTGAGCTTAGTTTTCACTTGACAGTGGCTGCGTGTGTTTGCCATTGATACCTCTGTGGCTAAGTCTCCAGACAAACATTGTGCTGGATTATAAATTCCAGTGTGATGGGGTATGCTAAGTCCAGATTCAGATGCAAAGACTCTAGATCCATGGTGGGCAGAAATTGTCAGGAGCCATTCTATAACCTTTGATCATACAGATTTAGGCTGTCGTTGCTCCAGAAAGATGAGTGCAACTCACTCATCACTTATTCAACCCAACCTGGTAATTTTGGTTTGGTCTAATTTGATTGTACAGGCACAGTTTTTTGTGGTTTTTTTCATCCCAGAAATATTTGTGAAACACCTGCTGTGTGTCAGGCAGCATCCTAGAAATAGAGGACACACTGGCAAACCATGCAGATAGACCCCTGCTGCATGGAACTTATATTTTAGTATGTACATAGTGAGGTTTAAGGAAGAGAAACAAACAGAAATAAAGCAAGAAATACATCATATGGAGAGATGTGCTGGAGAATTAGAATAGGACAATGTGGAACAAGCCTCCAGGTGGGCCCTTCACACTGGGTGTTTGGGAGAGGCCTCTTTGAGGAAGAGACATTGAGGGTAGCCCTGAATGTTAAGAAAATACATAATTTGTCATCTTGCTGCATCTCAGTTTACTAACGTAGAGTCGTTTGAGTTGTGAGAGGAATGCGGTGAAGGAAGAATGTATTTCTACAATATTTCAGGAAATCCCCCATACCACTGAATTAAAGACTGTAACTACTATAATAGCAAACAATCCATTTAGAAGAAAATTCACACCCTTGCATATGGGTGTGAATGTTAGTTTCTTAACATTGGAATTGGCTCTCCCCTAAATAGAGTTTCACGAAAGGGATGCTTTCAAATTGGTGTGCATTGCTATAACCAACTCCAAGGTTTCCTGGCCAGGTTTCTACACGAATTTATATTTTAAAACCCCTTTAAATATAAGGCAAACCAAACATTTTATGGTGTCAAATCAAACATTTGTGGCCATATAATACCGCTGGAAAGTTTTTGCTTTACATTTAAAGTCCTAAATGAATAAATCAAGTGGGATGATTTCAAGGACTGATGTTTCAAGACCAGTTGTTGTCTGTAAACTCTAGAACCATTTCTGGAGTTTATGCATCACATTTTCCCAGCTACTCTCTAGAGCAAGACACAGCCCCTTTGGGTTCCCTAGAATGAACTGCCTTTTTAGGTCTCCTCTGGTTAATTGACCTACCATCCTAGAACTACTCCAGGTAGGCAGGCTCAGAGCATGCTCAGAGATGGCCACGATGTGGGGTACATGCCACCACTGCTCTGTTCCAAGTCCCCAGCAGACTTTGCTATCAGCTCACAGCACTCCTTTCTTCTGATTTAAAAAATCCTTCGCAAGACAATGTCCAGGCAACCACTAATGAACGATTCAGGCAACCACATGTAAGGTGAGGTCATTTATCCATGTGATATACAGAGTTTATACATAACTAAAAGCTTCTTAAACCAAATCAGACTCCTAGGAGCAAGTTGAAGATATTAAATACTTTCCCTGGCATTGCCCCGACAACTCTTGCTATGTTACTACGTTTTATTTGGACTTAGATTGATTATAGCTGTGGCTCCATGTATTTATTATGATTTCTTTTCTTTTTTTCCCTCCCTAATTGTCTTATATTCTTTACTATTTTAGAGCTATTCTTTTAGTCCTGGTTACATATCCAAACACTGACCTTGGTTTTGTTTCTTTCTCTCACACTAATAGGTGTTTCTTAATAGCCCACACGTATGTGATCCTATCCCAGATCGCCTCTTAATCAGCTCACTGAGCCATAGATATCTTGCAAGAACAACCTAATTAAACTTTTAAGGAACAGAATACTTCAATCCATCATATTGTTATAATTTACATAGGAAATTAGTCTTTGTACTTGTCTGATTAAACCGTGCTGTAACCCAGCAGGTGCACTTGCAAGGTTTTGTTCTCTTTTCTGTGATGAATCTGGCTACCTCAAATCAAGGCTGAAACACAGAGGTGAGAGCCAAAGAAATGGGCCGTTCAGCTCTGTTCATCAGCATGATGATTTTACTGAAAACTTCCCTTCGGTCTTAAGGAAAGCAATAGATTCCTCCGCAATTTAATATAAATTTGTTATCTCCGAGAGGTTTAGTTGGGAGGTAAATTATTTAAAACCTAGATTTTTCTGCTACTGTAAAGTTGTGGAGGTCTGAGAACTGGCCAGTCCCTCTCTCAAGTTTTGTGTCTCATAAACGACCTGTATTGTCTCTGTTATGCAGTAAGTTTCTCCACTAGCCACATAATCCAGAATATAAACATTTAAGGATTTATTCTTTCATATAATGAAGGTGGGCAATCTAGACCCATACAACAGCTCCATGATGTCGTGAGGAAGCCAAAACTCCTCTCTCCCTCTTCTCTGCCCTTTTATCATTTGGCTTCCATTCTCGAGATCAGAGCTTTTATAATTTAAACTGCCACATGTTCACACTAAGAAGAAAGGAGGAGGAAGATGGAAAAGGCAAAAGTGCAATGCCAGCTATCTGATACTTAAGGAACCTTTCTGGAAATTCCACTCGGTATCTTCTCATGGCTCAAAGGCCACTGGCTTGGAAATGCAGTCATCTAGCTAGCAGAGTTCTACCTAGAATAAAATTACGGTTCTGTTCCTAGGAAGAGTGGCTACTTGGTGGGAAACTAGTACATTCCACCACAAATATATAAAGAGGAGATGTGCTAAAATAGCGAAAGGCCTGGAAATTATAATGTATGAAGAAAAATGGAAGAAACTGGGGGCTTATCACAGATAACAGACAACTAAGGGGGGCGAAGTAACAGTGCTTAGTTCTTTAAAGAGACTCCATGTGGAAGAAAGAGTAGACTTATTTTATGAGACAGAATTAAAGCTAATGGAGGAAGAAGATAGAGGTAGAGTTTTGAAATTAAATATTGCCAAAGACTTTCTCACAATAGAACTTTTCTAAAATCAAACAGGCTGTGTTTTGAACAGCTGAAGATTCCACATTTCCCTGATTACAGAAGATTCTATACTAAATTATTTGGGGGCTATTGCCTCATTATGTTTATTTCTAGACTATGGGCTAAGTGTATACTTTCACAACTGTCTAAGATCTCTGAATTCCAGGCTACTTACTTCAGTGAAACTATGTTTAAAAAAAAGCATTGAATATTCTTTTCTTGATGCAGATTTTGGGATTACAGTTGCAAAGTATAATGGAAAAGAAAATGAAAATCAGGAGAAGTATTGCAAAGCAATTCAAAGACAACCCATCATTAATAAGTTTTCTCTGCAAGAACTGCAGTGTGCTAGCCTGCTCTGGAAAAGATATCCATGTAATTGAGAGGATGCACCATGTCAATATGACACCAGAGTTCAAGTAAGTCCAGGAAGACTCAATTTTAAGTTTCTTTATAAGGGAGGAAGCAGATTGTATTATAAATGTTCTTCCGAAATAGTATAAATGAGATTCATTATTTTTCAGAACTTCCCCTCCTTCGCCCCCAGATTACATCCCTATTTCAAGTGCCCATCTTTTAAATATATTGCCTGGGGAGGGAAGAGAGACTTGTAAAACCCAAGGCCATTTTGATCCAAGGCACATCAGTTTGTGTCTGCTTGTATTTGTTCTCAAATTCTTGAACGACTTAAGTCTGGTTAAAATAATCAGCCAACTTGAAAGAAGCCACAAAAGACAACATACCCCTTGAGAGGTGTCTGTGAAAGAGGGCCTCTGCCTGGTGACCTGGGTAGAAGGAGGGAGAGAAGGAACAGGGTGTGAGACAGCATGCACGGGGGTGAGCGGCGAGTCCAGCAGCCAAGGGCTGTGTTATTGATCCTCTGCGAATTCTCAGGGGTGATTCTGACTCCTTGGTAATTTTAGGAGACTGTATATTGTGAGAGGAAACAGAGCACTGCAAAACAGGTTTGCCGACTATCAAATAAATGGGGAGATAATCTGCAAAGAATGTGGCCAAGTAAGTAAATTACTGTGGGCTTAATTTTACTTTGACCAAACACAATTCTTAATTGAATGTGCATTAATTTTTTCCCTCATTCTCTCTTTTGTTTTCCAGTCTTGGGGAACGATGATGGTGCACAAAGGCTTAGATTTGCCTTGTCTCAAAATAAAGAACTATGTAGTGGTTTTCAAAAATAATCTGGTAAAGAAACAATACAAAAAGTGGGTAGAATTACCGATCACATTTCCCGATCTTGACTATTCAGAATATTGTTTGTTTAGTGATGAAGACTGATGTTCAGTTCAAGATTCCTTTCAGATATTATCAACTTGACACTTAATATGATATTGATTATTATTTTCCTTATACTACAGAACTGAAGTGGGAATTAATAAAATCATTGCTTTACTCTGTGTTGAGCTGTATTTGGAAGAAGACAATATATTATGCTTTCAATTTCTGTCTTGTTGGTGGGCAGAGGGAAAGAAAAGCTACCAGTCATACTCATCAGTTGGAGCGTTACAGTACTGGGGGAAGAATGCTGGAGTATAAATGAGGATCCAAGGCACCAGTCTCAGTCCAGAATAAAATTAAGCAAATCAGTTCGTCTTTCTGAACCAGTCTCCTTATTGGTGAAATGATTTTAGTGTTATCTGCCTTTGCTTTTACTAGTTTTCTATTGCTGCATAACAAATGACCACAAACTTAGTGGCTTCAAACAACACCCATTTATTATTGCACATGTTCTGCAGGTCATGGGTCCAGGCAGGTCCCTGCACAGGGTCTGAGAGGACTGAAATCAAGGTGTCAGCCAGACGAGGTTCTCATCAGATACACTGTGGGGAGAACCACGTCCAAACTCTTCCAGGTTGTTGGCTGTCATTCCTTGCAGCTGAAGACTGGGATTTCTGTTCTCTTGCTCACTGTCTACTGGGGTCACTCTGAGCTCCCAGGGTCACCCTCGCCATGGCCTGTTCACGGGGCCTGTCACAGCTATTTCCTACTTCAAGGCCAGCAGGAGACTCTCTCAAGTCTGCTAAGACAGAGTCTTAACTGTAATCACAGGAGTCTAAGTGTAACCCCATCATATTCACAGGTCCTGTCCACCCTCAAGGTTGGGGAATCTTCAGGGCATATCCACCTCAGGCAGAGAAAGCACTTCAAAACATGCGAAGTGCCATCAAAGGCAAGGTATTATTAAGAAGTAGTCTCAGGTATGTTAAAACTTATTTCCACAGCTTTCAGCTCACAAACATAACACGATGCTCGAAAAGTACCTGACAGCAAGAATGGAGGCTAAATCCAGCCTGGTTATTACACCTACAAGATGACCTGTGTCAGTGATGTCCAGGGTTCACACAGGGTTTAGCAAGTAGCAGATGCTGGATGTCATTGGAGAATAATAGATAATGTCTACCCCCACCACTCCCTAGTCCTAAGCAGAAGAGTAACCTCTCTGTGTCTGGGACATTTTCAGTATTTCTGAACTGTGTGTGATCATTTGGAGATGGACACAGGGCCCAGCACTACAGAACGTTCTCCCGGTAGACAAGCAGCCTCTTTTGGCATAGAAGGGCCACATGATCAAGACAGAGCATAAATGACATTTTAACCCACACTTGGCGGTTTCATAGACGGTCTGCACCACAGAAGATCACCTCCTATGACGAAGGAAAAACAAAATGTTGGAGGGAGTGAAAAGAAAATTCTTCTGTGGTTTTCAGATTAATTAAATTTAGCTTTGAATATTTTCTTGATAAGACCTAAGCAAAGATGAATATCAACCAGCCAGAGCTCTTCAGAATGCAAGAGAACAAAGGAAAATTGTGGTTTTCTTAAAATTCTTTTTAAAACTCCAATTGACTCCATTTGAAGTATTTCTGTCTTCTAGAACATTTTGGAAATTATGCAAGAAGCCAACTGTATAAAATAGCTAAATGTACTACCATAACATATGTAGAGTATTTTTGAGATGTCAACAAATATCAGGTTTTTCATCTACATTTTCCAGTATTTTTTTCAATAAAGTATTATTTCTACTTCAGAGTTTTAAAATACATGTTTCAAGTAATATAAAACTAAATTTGAGATTGTACCTGAAAACTCAAACTATGATGCATGTATTTCATTCAAAACCAATTGTAAGCATTGTAACATTGTGATTGTTACTGAACAGTTTAATAATCATAATATTTTAAGGTCATTTACAAAATATGCTCACGACATGTAGACATCAGATTAGAATGCCCAAGTTTTAGTTTGTACAAAACCTTCAAGTAGTTGGGTGACTGAGTGACCTTATCTCACAGGGCTTGAGTTTACTTTCCTGGAAAATGAGAGATGATACTAAATGACGTCAACGTTTCCTTACAGATCTACCATTCTCACAGTTAATGCTTCTGGTTCCCTACTGCTTCCATTTTGAGACCTTGTCTGGTGTCTTGTGGTGAACAGCAGCTACATCACCAGCTGTGAGCTAAATAACCTGCCCTAGCAGGTGGCTTGTATCTGAGGGGGCATTGCAGGGGTCTCACAGAACAGGCACACTGGTTGGAGTCGTGCATCTCAAGGCAGGTTTGAAAGTCCTGAAATTCTAGAACCACAAGAATTTCCAAGCCAACAGATCATCGGCCAACCTTGTGGATAAGAAATGTAAAGGCTTACTACTGAAAGTCTGAGACCATTTCAGATCATATGAAATTAAGATACAGTAATTTACAGTTTATAGAAACACAAAATGGATGAGAAATGGTTTTCCAAGGGACAATTAGTGCATGTCACAAGCAATCTTGAAAGCAAAAAATGTTATAAGAGAGGTGAGTATTTCTCTCCTTGCAGTTGGATAGTCTCTACATCAGCGCGTTATACTTTAGGGAAGGAAGGCTTCTAGTGTTTTCAGCTCAGTTAAACATAAAGCCAAAGAGAATTTGGAGTTTCTCATCATTGTTGCTTTTCAGATGTAGGAGACTAGAAGACACTTATGTGCCCGTGGAAAAGAACTATAGAAAGTGAGAAAATTAGCAATGTTCAGCCCCCAAGTAGATTGCTTATTGGGTTTTATTGATATTTTCTACAAAATATTCTTGCTATAAAGTTTTCTGGTCACCCTGATCCTCTCTGATATGTGCCTTTGCACATGGGGAGAAGACCTGCCACCTCTTCAGCAGACATCCTTTATGTTTTTCAAAGACAAACCCCATGTTTCACTTTCCAGTATCTGACACAGTTTACGTTTTCAGAACTAGAATGGAGAGCACATTCAGGGAAAGTCATGTTCATGCACCATGAGCACAATAAAGTGCTCATTTCCAGAATCTGGTGAACAATTACATGAGCCATAGCAATTAAGAAAAAAGAAAGAAAATTACTTTATTTTCCTTGAAGAGTTATGAAGTTCATTTGAAATGACTATGAGCTTCTTTTGTCTTCTTCAGTTTGTGAATTTCTCCTTAATTAGTCATACTAGGTGTGCAATTTTATATCTTTGTTTTTATGGCGAGAGCGTGGAGTGAGACAGACTTGGGTTTTGTGACTTGAACAAGTCACTTAATCTCTCTGAGACTGTAGGAAATCAATACCGACCTTGAGGGACTTCTAGGACAATTTGGATATTGCGTGGAATATACCTGGTAGTCGGCACATAGTAGGAAAGAATGTCTAGAATATAATAGTAAGAGTTGCCAGACAAGCAGCAGCAGCAGCAGCAGCAGCAGCACAGTTGTAGGTGAGGCATAGCAATAGTACATTTTAGACCGATGGCTCGATTCTAAGTAGCATATGTACAGACTTGGAGCCCCCACGTTCAATGATTAGCCTAGAGCGCTGATCTCAAGAAGTAAGGAGTAGCTGTCAGGAAACCTGATTGCTATGAATATGCTCTCCAGTGTAGCAAGAGGACAGATTTAATGTCCAGATCTTCCATGGGTGCAACATAAAGGCAGGTATTAATATCAATAAAAAGATCAGCACTTATTTATGAAGTGGCTACAGGACTTAAGCAGGTCTATCATGTAGACACAATTCTAATTAGAGTCTGTCTTCATCTCCAGGAAGAAAATAATAATGTTGTATAGAGCAGGCCAGCAGTTGTATGAAAAAAAGAGACAGAGACAGAGATTCCATTGTAACATGTCAACAGTAATTTTTGTCCAGCACAAATTGTAATTGTTTTATATTTGTTTCTAAATCCCTAAACTTTTTTTTTTCAGGGCATAGGTTATAAATTAAGAAATATATATGGAAAACATTCCAGACATTCTTTATAATTTTTAGATATTTTCCACACAGAGCATTACCAAATCCCTTTTTACAGGAAATAAATTATTTCATAAGCATCTTATCATCATAGGTGAGCCCTATTGGTTCATAAGTTTAAAATCCAAATTAAAGGCCATGTCCTAGGTGAGAAGAGGAATAGACTGTGTACAGGAAATAAAGTTAACCATGCAGTTGTTAGAATACATTTGAGCCACTATTTAATTTGAATATATTTGATGAAATATATTATTGTTTACATACCGATTTCAAAACTGGACATTATTTTGACACTTATGAAAGAAATTTAAATGTTTAATTCAGTAATATATATGTAAAATAATAATGAACCAAAGATGAGCATTTTTTCCAGCTTAAATATTTCCTTCAAACCCTGCCCTCTGCTGCTCTTTATGCATGCTTGTATTTTATTGTGTACCCATAGGATGCATGGACTGTTGGAAGGTTAATTCTTGCCGTCTGAATCCCTTAATGGGCCTTGGAAATGATAATTCATTAAGCTGTAAGGATTTGTATAATACTACAATGACCAAAAACACCCAACAGTGTTATCTTGGACAAGGTTCCCATTTGAGTTCTTTCTCTAAAACATTGATGTTTCTTGTGTTTAATTAGAATAAACAGTTTTTTTCTACTGAAAGTCATAAACTTCATGGGGAAAGGTTAGTTAAAGCTCTCTATATTTTGAAATAAACAACTTAGTTCAGTGTTTTGTTTTTATCACTCACTTCTTTTGAGATAAAATGCAAAACTTAAAAGACTGCAAGAAACACGATTTGACGGATTCAGAAAGTTTTACAATGTTATGGTCAGTGTAACCCAAATACAGCTGCTTCTGTTTGTAGCTTCTCTCAACATGGAGCTGTATTAAAAGAAACCCAACATTAATATCCAGACAAATTAAAAATTAATTTAAATATTTTTGGCACACAGAAAAAGTCCAAATGGATATTGCATATTATAAAAATATTTTCAAATCTTTTAAGTTCTGTGTTTCCCAAAGAACTATAATTATACATGAAAATTACTTCACCACCTCCTTTTCTCTTTTCAAAACTTCTCCAGTTTATTTCCCTAAATAATCCTGTATTACTTTTTATCTCCCCTACTCCTCCCCATCTCTTCCTTTAAATGTAAATCAATATGGTTTTACTGTGTTCATTTCTTTTCCTCTCTTCATTATCCTAGGCTTGATGGGTGCCTAAACCACAAATGGTTTTTTCACCTTGAAAGTGTGCATTTGGAAGTGGGAAATTTTTGTGAATATTCATACTAATATTTGTAGTCTCTGGAAGGTCAGAAAATAACAGTGACAATTATCAGTTTATTGCCTTTTATCTCCAAATTCAACCTTTTAACTGCTCCCTAAAAATGCATCTGGGCCTTTTAAATGTTTTGCTTTGCCGGCTATCATGACATTAAAGTTTGCCTGTAGAGGGTGCTAGAGAGGCAGTGCAGAAGAAAGAGTTTGCTTGCTGGTTCTGATGTGCTTACTTGACAAGCTTCTGCAGTGTGGGAGGCCCTCCAGCATCCCATTCCTGCAGTACGTGTGGCTCTCTCCGGCACCAGGGTCTTGCATGGCATCCAGCAGCACTCAGTGGCCAGCAACTGCAGAGTCTCAGGCGGTTTTATGTAGAGCACCTCCAGTGAGACGCCTCCCCAAGAGCAGATATCCCTGGTCCCTAGAGGGCACATTTCCAGCAAGCTTGAAAAGTAGACTTCTGGCAAGTTCCAGTGGTACCATGACAACTTCCTTGCTTTCGGTAACCTACACTTGCCCTCTCCAATAAGGTCTGAATCAGCTTTGAGGGCTCCATCTCAGCCGCAAGGGAAGTGGCTGCTTCATATATCTGTTACTTCTATATACGTTAGTGTCCTTTTTACTTCTTACTAGCTAATCCTGTTACTCAGAACCCATAAAGTTAATCATTATTTACATTAAGATTTACCTGTGCAAATTACTCTCTGGTTTCTCCCACCAGCTTGGACTCAGATTCATACAATAATATCTAAAGAAATACAAGAATTCGTTCATAATAAGCTATAATTTTCAAATATCCAACTATGTTCTCTTATATGTAAGTATCGTATTTCACATAGGAAATGACTCAAATGCATCTGACCAATTCTCTAACCAAAAAATTTAGAAACAGGACAGAATATATTTCTAAGTAGATAATTTCATTTTCTGAATCCAATTAACTAGTTTCATAATAGTATTAACTGAACCCAGAATTCCTGTCTTACATGAAAGACTGTGGAATGGATCATTGAGAGGATGAAATGAGAAAATGCATGTATAACAGATTCTTTAATACTTAAAATCACAGAATAACTCTCAGAGAGAGAGAACTCTTTGTTTTAGAACCCACTCCCCACAGTGTTTGTGTTTATTTTTTAAGATGAAGTCTTCTTATAGTTCCATTGGTAATAGTCAAAGAAATAGCTAAAATGTTTTGTGTAAGACAGGATCAGTTAGAGGAACTAAAAAGGAGGGGAGAAAACACTGTAGAGAGAGGGAATCCTAGAAGCAAAGCAAGAGGCTGCAGCCCAAGCAGAAATCACCAGTGGAAATTCTACCATCATTGTCCCGAAATACCAGTAAATCTGCTTCTTACACACTTGAGTCGGTGTTATTTGGCATCAGGCATTGGGGAGGTTTGGCAGGGAAATATGGAAACAATGAAGGGTGAACACCACACAAGGCAAAGTGGATACAGAGAAATTCTGGATAACACATGCTGAACACTTTTACAGTGACTGACACAAAGAAAGCATTCATTAAATATTAATTTCCTTTCTTGATTTGACTTACAAGGTGCAATCTCTGACCTTGGGGAGTTAACAAACTGGTTGGGCATTCAATGATTATGAGCACAAAATTATCAGAAAAAAAATTGGATATACAACAATTGTGTGGTATACAAATTGTAGGTATTGTAGAGTTCAGAAAAGTTAGGGATCAATTGAGAAAACCTTCTGAATTAGAGTGAATAAGAAATCTGAATAATGCCTTGTGTATAATAGATATTCATAGTTGTTTAAAATAATTTTTAAAAGAAGGAAGAGGAGAAAGTACTTTCTAAATGGAGATGGTGAGGAAGAAGGAAGATGAAAATGAATGTATTTAGCTTATCTAGCTATTAGAATGCCTTACTGAAGTCATTCTAGCTTTTTGAGCAGTGGAGTGACATGTTTTAGAAAAGATGATCTACAAGGAGTTAACAAGCTAAATCATATTGAAGAGAAAATAAATTGGAAGGAAAAAGATTAAGGAAGAAGCTGGTTGCCGTCATTCGAGCTGAGGTGATGAAAATCTGGACTCAGTCTTTGGCAGTGAGAGGGAGAGAAATGAGTGGTTCTGGATGATGTTGAAATAAAATCACGAGCTGCAGAAAACATGGTTGGCATAGAATTGATGGCAGTAAACAAAAGAAAGACAAAAGGACAGCACAGTTGCTGATAGAAAGACATACAAGCAATTTCTTTACATCACCTGATTTTTGCTCTCCGTGTGACTCAGTCCTGTTCAGCCGTCATCTAGTGTCACGTGTGGTCATGTTCTTGGCACAAGGAGTAACTGCTTCATTTCACCAAAGAACTTGCTCACTGGGCTCCAGCTGTTCCTAGTCCGCCCACATGATCACTGAGCTGTGATGAATACAATTCCTTTGTCCTGAGGAAAAGGTTTAAAATGAGTCAGAATCTCTTGATTTGTGAATAAAGCAAACCCTTCTTCTTCCCAGAGGCTCTAGCTCCCAAGGAGGCTGGTGAGCTTAAGGCTCTCGGTTACTTCCTCCTCTGTCCATCCCGGTCCACCAATGGGGGCAAACTGGTTGTGACCCATGTGCTATCTTGGTCTCAAGAGCTAAATAAGGTGCTTTGGGGTACCCATTCCAGTAAAGCCAGAAAAATGAGTTTCTGATAACGTGGAGGACATGGTCTCCACACTCCCCATTCTTTGGCCCTTTCCAGTGCTGCTCTGTCTTAGGCTGTGGCTGGAGATAATGATGCCTTTGTCAGCCTTTAAGATGTTAACCTATTCTAGACTAGCTCTGTTCAATATACATATGATACACATAATTAGTTTAAAATTTGCCAATAGCCGCATTAAAAAAGTTAAACAGGCGAGATTAATTTTAATAACTTACTTTATTTAGCTCAATATAGCAAAAATATTACATCGATGTTATCAATATAAAATTATGAATAAAATAGTTCACATTGTTTTCCTATTAGCATGAGAAGGGGGAAGTCAAGAGCCCCCTTGTCTTAAAACTTGGGCTTGTCCGCCACTCACAGACCTCTGACTCCCAACCGTCTGACCTTTCTCTCCTGGAGGTTGTTGGCTTTTACTGTTCCTGCTTTATCCGTCTTCGGCGACTTTATATCTCTGTCTCACACACACGTACTCATCCAGGTCAATGACAGTTCATTCTGCACAGCACTTCTGATGGCTTTCTTCCAGACCTTACCAAGTCACAATCTATTGATTATTGTCATAGCAAAGACCATTATAACCTAAGGAAGAGGAAGAAGGAAGGCGTCGTTCCGTACCTTCCCCTCCCTGCCCTGATACCTCAAGTCCTCTAAAAGGGATGAGGCACTCAGTTCTTAGACCTGAACTGAGTTAGGAGACATTGACTCTCCGTCTGATTTTCTCTTACTGACGTTTTTGTGACTCATTTAGTATCTGGAGTATTCTATCACCTAAATGTTACAGAGACCGTAGCAAAATAATGGTTACAAGTGCTCTGTGCGCCTGAAAATCTTTTCTAGCCTATAAATTCAAGTAGAAGATGGGATAAAATCTTACAGAAGGTAGGCAACGTATCTTTTCCTCAAAACGCTTGCTGCCTCTTTGGTCTTGGAAAAATTCACAGGGGTGGCAGGAAAGAATTTTAGAGCAAGTGGCTATTTTCCTAAAGTCGTGTGAGAAATCTGTTTTTTTGGGGGGGTATTTTTATTGTGTCTATAACTAGGATATGACTGTATTAGAAATACCAAAACCATTGAAGTGTCTGTACTTCTGTGAAATATTAGGTTTACCACTAAGTGATACTGTAATGGCACTCGGAGGTCAGCAACTAGGGATTTTTCAAAGGAGGGACCCTACATGTAGCGAGGGATAAATTGTGAGAATCCTAGGGACAAGGAGATTCTGGCTTAAGTAACTCTTCAGGCTGTAAGAATATGTCTGAAAATATCTATAATGCACTTTGGATATTTCATTTGAGTAAAAGCAAAACTAGAGCAAGCCCTCAAGCAGTTGAGCATGGCCCCTCCTGTATTCAACAAAGGGGATTTTCTACTTTCACCGTCCATCAGGAGATGGGCATTTATAGGGGAGAAGGCAATGTTGTTGTTCCTTTTTCCTGTAAGAGTAGGAACAGGGTTACAAAAGAATAAGAGGTCATGCCTCCGTATCACACACAAAAAAGTAATTTCTCTAGCCTCATGTTTGCCAAGAGAGAAAGTGTGGGTTTGTGCGCATGCCTCAGTGTGGCCAGTTGGGCATCGCATGAAAGGAGAAGGGATTCATGCCCGAGTAGACTGTGTGGTCCACAAAGTCCACCTTCTCCTGCCTACTGTTTCCCTCAGCCTCTGCACAACTCCCTCCTCCGTGACAGTTCATCTGTATGAGCCTGGAGGAGGAGGGAGCATGAAAGAGAGAGCTTGCTGCATCAGAGTTTGTGTCAACTGGATGGAAAGTGCAATCCCTTAGCCACCAGATGGTCCAGAGAGCCCACCAGCTTTTTGGATCCCACAGGTTCCCATACAACTCCTCGACCACATCGCTAAGCTCTGCCAGTTCAAATTGACTGTTTTACTAAGTCATCTACCACAAGCATGAAACAATTCAGGGAATATAGCTAATATGTTATAACTTTAAATAGAGTATAACTTTTAAAAATTGTAAATCACTATGTTGTACACCTGAAACTTATATAATATTGTACATCAACTATACCTCAAAAAAATCTTCCCAAATCTGGCACATGAATCCCACAAAGTTTTCTTCTAGATCTCTAGAATTTTTTTTTTTTTTTCGCAAGGGGGAGGTAATTAGGTTTATTTATTTATTTACTTTTTCATTGGAGGTACTGGGGATTGAACCCAGGACCTTGTGTATGCTAAGCACGTGCTCTACCACTTGAGCTATACCCTCCCCCCCAGATCTCTGCAATTTGATCAAATGATTTCTCTTGTAAATAACTATAATATTCATATATTATTATATGTATGTATTTTAAACTTCAAGTTGATAAACAGAAACCGCAATTTAGTCGAGGTGGGAGACCACAAAGGGGAACGCTCATGCCCTGAGAGAGTTGCAGAGCCCAACTGGAAGAAGAAAGACCCCTCTTCTTTCCTGGCAAGGACTCAGCCAGTGGAAGGCTTACAGACTCGTTGTTCACTACAGCCCTCTCAACTTCCTTTTTCTCTCTAGAAAAGCATTCTCCTTCCCTTGCTGTGCAGGGGAACTTGCACTTGGCTTATCGTGGTTACAGACCCCAAACTACGATTCTCTGCTGATTCTGAATAAACCCATCTTTGCTGGAGAAATATCTAGCAGTCTATTTATTTCAGGTTAACACTAGAAAAATTATCAGAGGGAACACAGAATTGATTAGATTATGTATTAACTGAAATTTCACTAACTAGAACGTCAAAAGGAAGCAGACAGGGAGTTCAACTAATTCTCATGTAACTAATCCACAAAACAGATACTTCTCACAAATAGTTGGTACTCTTTCCTCAGTTCACAGGAAAGGAAAAAAAAAAAAACCAAACAGATGCAGTTGAATCTCCTGTTACTAATTCTCCATGCTATAGTGAATAAAAGTACAATTGGTTTGAAAGTTATCCTGAACCAGTGGCGCAAGGATTAAATGATAATTGTTAGAAAACAATGGTTAATATCTGATTGTTTAACAGTCATGAGCTTGGCCACACCTGGAGGTGCTCTCCTCGAGTGGTGTCTAGCTTGGACCCCAGTGAAAGCTGGTGATCCCCAGATCCTCTACACCCTTCTTCACGCATTCAGTCAGGTACTATGGTTATTAAGCTCTTACTTTACAACAAGTTGTTCCTATGTCCTTAGGCTGTATGAGTGAAACAAGCCAAAAATGGAGATAATACGGGAGATAAAGAGGAATAAGCAATCAAAATAATACGTACCTACATACAGACGTATTCCAGGATTTGGGGGAGTGGTAAAACCTATGGAAAAAAAGAAGAGTGAGCTAAGAAAACCTGGAGGTTGAAGGGGGTCAATTTTAAATGAGTGATTCAGCTTCATTGAGAAGGTGACATTTGAGCAAAAACTTGAGCCCATGTTGGCAATCTCTCCTATTTTCTCATTCATAAATCTGGCAACCACTTTTTGACTATTTCTATGGGTTTGACATTAAAATTTTTTTTTCACATATAAATGATAACATGAAGTATTTGCCTTTCTTTGTCTAGTTTATTTCACTTTGTATAATGCCTCCCAAATCCATCCACGTTGTTGCAAATAGCAGGATGCCTTCTTTCTCATAGTTGAATGATATTCCACTGTACATGTACACCAGGATTCCTTATCCATGCATCTGCTGATGGACACTTAGGTTGTTCCCTTATTTGGGCTATTGTGAATAATGCTGCAATGACCATGGGAGTGCAGATATCCTGTCTTCATTTCCTTTGGCTATGTAGCCAGAAGTGAAATTGCTGAATTCAAACTTTGTTTTTTAGAGATTCTTGAAGGTTATACACCATTTATAGTTGTTATAAAATATTTGCTATATCCCCCATATTCAAGCTTTTTAGAGGTTGTCTTCTGTTCTCATAATTATCTTCATGGTCATTTTTCCTATTTTTCTTGAGTGTCTTTTTTCCCTTACTTGTTCTTAGCATCCTTACTTTTTCTTTCATGTTTTAGGGGTTTGATTCTTCTTTTTTTTTTTCTAAATATTATTCTTGTCTACTGATTCTTGGTTTTTGTAGGAGACATAAGAATGAGGTAAGAATGAAGAGACCCTGTTATGTGGGTGGCGCTTATTGGCTGCTGGATTTTGTTTAAGGATAAACAATCAGGAAGCCATTATGCTG
Source organism: Vicugna pacos (assembly GCF_048564905.1). Classification (NCBI taxonomy): domain Eukaryota; kingdom Metazoa; phylum Chordata; class Mammalia; order Artiodactyla; family Camelidae; genus Vicugna; species Vicugna pacos. The sequence continues at coordinate 37,030,428 of NC_132991.1, read as the reverse complement.
GAGGACTGAATTTACTCAGATACACCAACTCCCAGCTGGCCCCTTTCATACCTCCTCAGCAATAGTTTAATATCTCTCAAAATTAAATCTCTTACTTTTTGCCTAGAATAAATGCTCAGCTGCAGATGGTTCTGCATGTAGAGATGAAGAGTCCATATATGGATGTCCAAATGGCCCCCTTTCTTCAGCACCTTTTCTCTCTCCTATCCTCAGTGGTAAATACCATCTCAATCTGGAACTGTTCCATGAAACTTCCTCTCTAGCTGTGTCCAGGCAGCCTCTTGTTCTGCTCTGCTTTGTCCACCAACGCTGCTCTCTCCATTCTCCTCGTTGCTATACATCTTATCCTTCTTCCTTTTACAATCAGTTTATTGATGTTTTGCAGGGCAAAGAAATTGATGTATATGTTCATTCTACCACTTTGACCTGAAAATGTCTCCAACTATGTTACAAAGACTTTAGAATGTGACTCAGGGTATTTCTTCCCCCTTCTCCAAGTGTTGCCATAATTTGGGGTAAATGAGCTCCTAAGACAGACATCCCAAATGACACCCTCACTTCTCACTGTTTTGCCTAAGCACCTTCACCTCTTGCCTCTACCTCAGCCACCCACTTCTGTAGCCACACCCTAGACCTTGTCAGAACCTTGAACTGAAATCTTAAACTGAAACCTGCTACTTTCTGGTAACAACTTCTTTTACTTTCCATTCTATCTCTCAGTGATGACTACAATGGTGCGGCTTTGGCCCTGTCAAGGTATCCAGCTTATCAGCCCATCTAATTTCTTCCCTCTGTTTCACTTCCTCCTAGATCTAGTCTCAGTTACATATCCCATCACTTTCCCTACAGATCCCCTTCTGGCATAAACTTAAACCCTGACCAATCAAATTGTGTTAAGACCGTTCGGGTTCATGTTCCATCTCCATCCCCCATGTAGCTTATGCATACATATCACAATCTATGTGAATTTGAGGACGTTACTTAAATTTTCTGTGCAGCCCTGTCCTTATTTCTAAAATGAGGATCATAATAGTACTGATGTTCTGAGGGTGGAAGGAAATAGTTCATGTAAAGTCCTTGGGAAAATGCCGGGCTCAAAGGAAGTATTCCACAAACAGTAGCTATTACAAGTAATAGTCTCTCCTCTAAAATTACGAGTGGAATGGCAAAGTATATAAAGTGCTTACCCTTTCAATTTACACTATTTAATATCATCAAGCCTACTGACTGACTACTTCTAAGGAAATCTAATATTTGCATTTCAAAGTGCATCAAAACAAAAAAAAAAGAAACAAGTTGTTTCCCTACTGTTTCTTTTTTAATCCAACTTTGTTAGTTAACTCTCTGGGCCGCCAAAGAGAACTTGCCCTAATTATTAAAGGTAATAAACCACTGACATCTAATTATAACATCTATTAAGAAAGTAGGTATCAGTTACAAAGTAGGAGACATGTTGCTTCATATTCTCCCGTATGTAACAATTGTGGTTTTAGAAGATAGATCAGATTTAAGAGTAGCTCAAGCTCTGTCATTTGTCACTGATGTTATGTTACGCCACTTCTTCCAGATCTATACCTATGTGATCGTAACTATGAGCTTTGAAGATCTTGGCTCTTCCTAGCCTAGGCCTCAGATCTCTTTGATGACGGGTATTCTGATGAATCCCTTAATTTAAACAAGTACCTGGAGGAAGACCTTTTAACTCTAGGCACTATATATCTATTGTCTTGATTACTAGACCTCAGTTCTGACAATATTAACCAAGTTAATATTTTAGACACATTCCCTGTAGAGTCAGACTGTGGTCTTTTGAGTCATGTGTAACAATGATCTCTGAAAATATGAGGATTAGACATATTCTAGCTCTAATATTCTACCATCATGCCCTTAAGATGTCTCTCAGTAGAAAATCAATGAGATGTTAATTAAAATTAAATATATTTATTTATTTATTTATTACTTTGGAATCAGCTTCAGGAATTATCACAAAGAAGCAATATAATATTAATAACACTGGCCCCTGTCAGAATTTGGGCAAGTTACCTTTCAGGGCTCCATTTCCTGATCATTAAAATGAGTTTTGGTGTGAGTTAAATGAAATGTATTAAAGCACTTTGAATAAAATAGTTGACAAGAAATTTTTACTGAATCTGAGGAATCTGAGTGAGGCATGGCCTTCTTGGGGGCAAATTTTTATTTTAAAGTATAAAATCAAGGCTTATGTTGGTTCCACTCCCACCCTCTTATCACTCATCCTAAATGATCTATTTTAGTTTTTGGTTAATGAATGCATCTCTCTTTCTTTTTCTCTCCACCCTCAGATAAAAAGACAACATCCCTATTTATCTTTCAGCATGGTCTTAACCTTCACACTCTAGGAATATATAGTTGAATGTATTTTCTGGGAAAACACCTAAATCAAGATCATTTCTGGCAGACACACAATGGCTGTTTCTAAATAGTTCTAGAAAGCTCTCCTAGTAAGCTGAAGATTTATGTTATAGTTAACTTGTCCAGGGGGCTGGATTAAGCCCAAATTAAGCCTTATAAGGTCTGTCTTTGGAAAAAGCTCAGTTGAGCCTCTACTATCTTAATTCTTCCTCTTAACTATTTACAAATCAAAGTCATACTTTCCATTTTGGCAGCCATGAATAGATCCAGAGTTGCTTTCTGATGAAAATAGGACTTGAATTAAGGATCACAAACATACGCTACGTTTACTTTCTGTCTCTCCCCCCGGGTCCACGCAGGCATCCACACACCCATCAGGGCCCTCTTCCACTGAGCGCAAGCCCAACATCAGGTTCGTTCTCAGCAAGAGCTCCAGGAAGGGAAACAAATATGTTAGAACCTAACTTGTCATGCTTGTAGTAGAATGTAAGCTCCCTGGGGACACAGACTGTGGCTTATTCACATTTGTTTTCCCAACAAATATGTTGACTGGATGCTAACTGTATAAAATAAGAATAGTAGTCAATTTCCTTAATGTTTAAAAAAGTGTTAGCATAAACATTTCAACTCAAAAAGGAGAAAAAATCAGGAAAGATGTTATAATATTAAAGGAATCTAAATTTTTGTGGGAGTACCTGTTTAGATGAAAGCTAGAGCACTTACACACTGTCTCAAAGGGAAGAACATATGTGGTTCTGTTCCAAGCAATATATCCCTAGCTCATGGAACCAGATGGAAAACCTCTGGACAGCTTTACTTCTGGAATCAGTCTCATTTTCCTTAAACCATTCAAACCAGTAAGAATTTTCCAGAAGTTGCAGTTTGAATCACCCAAGTATCCAAGGAAAAAACAAACAAAACTAAATAAACGTGGTTTAGCCTCATAATTTTCCTTCTCACTGATAGTTTCAATTTAAATCTGTCCCTCTTAAAGCACCCTGATTTCTCTTTAGATCTTGTCAAATGAGTTTCTTGTGGACACCCACACTTGACTATAACCCTAAGTGGTACTCGGACTAGTCACATGTCAGTGCCTTTTTAATTGCTAAAGCCAATAGTATCCATTTTAATTACACCCTAGTCATTTATTACAGTCAGTTTCTCTTCAGGATATAAAGTCTTGGAAATAACCCACTAAAAAGTATTTGCGGACTTTGGGGCTTTGGCAGGCTGGGACAGAACTTCTGAGAACACGCTGTGTGAATTTTCCAAAGAAGGCAATCAATCTGGGAGGGCCCACATGGGAGCCGTTCGTCTGGGATCTGGCTGGTGGTTTTTATCTTGGGTTTGAGGATTTCACAATCATATGGAGATGCCTACAAGCATATAGCATAACTTGGATGTTTATCTCAATGATTGCTTCAGTTTGTAAAGAGCTGGTCCCATCACCTGCACAGGAGGGAGGGGCTCCTCCCCAAGCCAGGGTGGCTGCATCTCTCTGCCAGTAAGTGCTTAATGACTCATTTTCCTCAACAGAAATTTCATAAGGCTGGAATTCGGGGAGGGATGTCTGGAGAGTGTCTGAGAGGAAGTTCACAAGCCACTGTCCTGCTCTTTGCTGGAGAAAGCCTCCCATGGTAGTCAGACTGGTTGACTAAAGCGAAGACGAGCAGATTCAGGAACGTGTTTTCATTATCATTCATGAAAAAAAATTCATGAAAGCTCACCATGAAGTTTGTTTCAGTCAGGTTGAGAACATTACAAATCTAGAGAAGAAAACCATTAGTGGAAAAACAAACACTAGAGGTTGACAACTGTGTTTATGTGGAACCACTGAATCTATCCAAATTCAGTATACTCCAAGCCAGCCAGTATACTCCAGGAAACTGGTGTGTGTGTGTGTGTGTGTGTGTGTGTGTGTGTGTGTGTGTGTGTGTTTTAACTCAGACAGTCATTTTACTGATCTGTCAAGTTGACCAATTGCTTTGGATTAATGTAAATTTAGCCAAAATGAAATTGTACATAAGACTTACTTCTCTTTTCAAATGCTTTTTAATTTATTTTAAAGACTTTATAATTACTAACTGTTCTCCTCTCTCAGAAGATATTCTGAGAGGGAAGCAAAAATATCACTTTTGCAAAGCCATTTTCATTCTTCCAAAGGTCTGCTGGTAAATTATTCTTACTGATCTTTCCATCTTTCTGGCCTGTGCATATACACCTAACCCATACTAAATTTCACCAGATGGCATTTTATTTCTTTAAAGTAAAGCAGTCGTGGGTTTAGACAGTTGAATTTTTAAACTTCTGTATTTACTGAAAGTGCATATGGTGCTATATGGACAAAGAAATTGTGCTGAAAGAAAAACATTTCTGTCTGCAATACCTCATAATCTCCCAGAGGAAGAAAAAATGCAGTAATGTGGTGTACTTCTCACAAAATCTTATGTGGCTTTAATTTTCTTCCTCTGCTAAAAATAAGACATATGTGTACTGTACATACCTGGAAGTTACATTATTTTAAATTCTTTTGGTTACAGATAGAAAGGTTATGCAAAACCCAATGACTTGCCAATGTGATCCGTAAGTGATTTCTAGAGGAAAATGAAACATAAACTTGTTAAAAAAAAAAAAAAAAAACCTCTGTATGTCAACGTAAGCAGATGTTGGTGTACAATTTACAAGGATGAGAAGGCTATAAAACCTCCCTTGAGCCACTCACAGTTCATTTCAAGGCCAAGAACGCCCCCAAAATCTGTTTCTAATTTTACAGAAATCTTTTGAAATTTGGCACAGTATTCAAAAGTCCGTGGAAAGGAAAAAAAAACTTGCCCTAGCTTCGGCTTCCAACTACGAAGACAGACTCGCTTCTTTCAACGGTTTTCACAGATCCGGTGACCCACGCTCTGAAGTCAGAATTAGCTAACTTTCAAAAACATCTGGTAAAATGAAGGTTAGTATATGCAGCCTCGGGTACTGCTAAAGCAGGGGGGCTGGCTATATTGAGCGCGATCAGAGTTTTCTCTTGTTTAGAAAGTGAGGATTTGTACATAAGTATGTACTTCCTGGAGCGGGCTGGGATTAGGAAATTGTTCTAAATATACTGTAGAAACATTTGTCCTTGCAGAGCTGTAAGAATTCCAGCGATTATAGCCAGATCAGTGAAGGACAATTAAAAGCTTTGTGGGGAGGGAGTAATAGGATTTAGGTGTAAACAAAATCTTGCCCTTTCTACTATTTAGCAGAAGCCATTTATATGTCTAATTTTCTTTATTTTATGTAGACATGGTTAAAAATTGTATTCGGAGTTGCCACCGCTGCAGTGCTTGCTTTATTGGTGATGTGCATTGTCTTACGTCCTTTGAGAGGTAAGGATTTTCTGTAATTCGCTCTTTCTGCCGAGAATAGTTTGGAAAATGCACTAAGGCATGGCCACAAGTGATTGAACATTTCCTAAGTGCTTATTTTCCAAAGTCTGTTATTTCGAAGAAGACGTATAAGCTCCCAGAAATGTTGTTGAGCAACCAGAACTACTGAGGAATTTAAGGCATGGGTAGGAAGAGTTTTCCAGCATCATTTCAGCAATAGAAAAACCTAAGCACTGTTCTGTATCACCCCCACATCTCTCCAAAATATATGCGAAATGACAAGCTTCGACAGGGCCTTTAGAGACAATATTTTTAACTAACATTGTGTTTCGTTATTGGATTGCCTCATGGAAAGTAAGGATGAGTAAGAATGGAAAAGTTAAAACAGAACCTATGGAAATTTTTATGATGAGTCTTTCCAAAAATTTAGGGAGGCAGTCAAGAATAGAGATCTCGGGAATAGCTGTATAGAAAAAGTAAAATTGTTGTTCTGGAGGCAGCAGCAAAGAACAATCAGATTAGAAGATTAAATATTATTAAGCAAGCATCATGTTGAATGATAAATTGATCCTTTTTACAAAGACTTAGATTAACGTCAGATCTGACTTGGCTGACATTTAGTAGATAACGTGGACTGCTGTTGGGGCTCGTTTGGATTTAAGTTAGGATCCTGTCTATAAATATTTCAGTGATATTAAGGGAACAGGTTTTTATGAAACTATAAAAAGAAGCTCAAGTTCTAAAACAGGAAAAGAAAGCAATAATAATAGGTCTTGTGCCTTGGGGTCTAGAGAAGGGAAAACATTTGAACCAACAAACATTAAAAATATTTATTACCGTTATGTAGTGTTTATCTATCTCTGATTTCCAAGATGAATTGTGCTACAGTTTATAAAAGAATATTTAGTCATAGATAATACACCTGGAGAAAAACATGTTCTAGAGCTCAAATTGGAAATATGGAATCAGGGCTAAAAGTTTTTAAGAACCAGAGACAGTCAAAATGAGCCTTAAAAATCTAGCAATAATTAACACAATAGGCACAAATGAAAATAATCTTTCCATAGGATTATTAAATACTAATCAGTCTTTTATTTACTTATTGCTTATTATATGTAGAGCATAGAACTTATTTTCATTTCAGTATCCTTGTGAATTAACAAAAATTATGTAATAAAAATGAAATAACTTACAATCTTTATTAACTTTTATTCTCGTTAAGAACAAAAATAAGATTGTTCAGTATATAATAAAGTTTGTTCGTATAGATTACAATTTTATACTTGGTAGAAAAACCCATACGATAGGCCTCTTTAAAGGAGCAGGAATGAAAAACTGCATGTCAAAATATCAGATAACTTAGAAGAAAAGAACAAATTTTCTAAAGATACAAACAATCAAAATTCACTTAAAAACGAATTTCTTCTGTATAGCACAGGGAACTGTAGTCCATATCTTGGAATAACCTTTAATGAAAAATAATATGAAAATGAATATATGTATATATATGCATGGCTGGGACATTGTGCTGTACACCAGAAATTGCCAGATTGTAACTGGCTATATTTCAATGAAGAAAAAGAAAGAATGAATAGAAAACTTGAATAAAACTATGACAACTGAAAAGATTGATACAGTGATTTTAAAACTTCCCACAAAGAAAACCCCAAGCCCAGGTGGCTTCACTGGTAAATTCTACCAGACATCTAAAGAAGAATTATTATCAATCTTTCACAAACTCTTTTAAAAAATAGAAGGGAAGAGAACATTTCTCAACTCATTATATAAAGCCAGTGCTTCTGTGATACCAAAACCATGGAAAGATGTCACAAGAAAAGAATTTGCAGATCACTAGTAGTTACAGACCCATATTTCTTACAAATACAGACGGAAAAACCCTCAACATAATACTAGCAAGCCAAATCCAGGAACATTTAAAAGGGATTTACACCAAGACTAAGTCAAACTTACCCTAAGAATACAAGCTTTAACATCTAAAAATCAATTACTATAATAAGCTGTATTAATAGAAAAAAAACCAAAAATCTCAGCAGACACAGAAAAAGGAATTAACAAAACACAGCACTCTTTCATTATTTAAAAAAAAAACAAAAAAACCCACCACTCAGCAGACTAGAAACAGGAGGAATTTCCTCATCTGATAAAAGGCATCCACAAAAAATTCACAGCTAACATCATACTAGTGAAGGATTCAGTGCTCTTCCCCTAAGATCAGGAACAAGAGAGCACGTCTGCTCTCACCACTTCTGTTCAATAGTGAACTGGTGGTTATAACCAGGACAGTTAGGTAAGGAAAAGAAATAAAAAGCATTCAGATTGGAAAGGAAGAAGTAAAACTATCTTGATTTGCAGATGACATGATCTTGTCTACAGAAAATCCTAAGGAATTCACTTAAAAAACTGTCAGAACTAATGAACAAATGTAGAGAATTTGCAAAACACAAGATCAATATACAAAAATCAATTGTGTTTCTGTACATTAGCAATGGACAATACAAAAAAAGATATAAATAAATGGAAAGAGATCCTATATTTATAGGTCAGAAAACAATATTTTTAAGATGGGAATATTACCCCAATTGATCTACAGATTAAATGCAATCCCTATCCAGGTTCCAGATGACTTTTTTTTTTTTTGCAGAAATTGATGAGCTGATTCCAAAACTCATATGGAAATGCAAAGGACCCAGAATAGCTACCTTGAAAACAAAGAACAAAGTTGGAGGAATCACATTTCCTTATTTCATAAGGAAAGCTTACATAATCAAGACAATGTGATACTGGAACAAGGATAGACATATAAATCAATAGAATAGAACTAGGGTTAGGAAATAAAGCCTCACTTTTATGGTTAACTGATTTCAATAAGGATGACATAACAATTTAATGGGAACTGTCTTTTCAAAAAATGGTACTGGGACAACTGGATATCCACGTGCAAAAAATGATGTTGGACCCACTTCCTCACACATACATAAAAATTAACTCAGAATGGATTGGAAACCTAAATGTAAGAGCTAAAACTATAAAACACTTTAAAAACAAAACATAGGAATAAAATTTCATGTCCTTGGATTAGGCAGTGGTTTCCTAAGTATGACCAAAAGCACAAGCCACAAAGGAGAAAGTACATAATTAGGACTTTACTGAAACTTAACACTTCAGTTGCAAAGGATATCATCAAGAAAGTGAAAAGACTACCCACAACGTGGGAAAAAAATGTTTGCACATACATATATCTGATATGGGACTTGCATCCAGAATATAGATATATATATATATATCTTACAACTCAATAATAAAAGGTAAATAACCCAATTTAAAAATAGACAAAGGGTAGACATTTCCTCCAAATAAGATATAAAAATGACCAACAGGTCAGGAAAAGAGACTCAACATCATTAGTCATTAGGAAAATGTACATCAAAACTACAATGAAATACTAGGAATGAAATTGCAGGTGGAGCAGTTAGGCATCCATTACGGCTACCTAGTGAGAAATGGGTTGGCCTTGAAGGTGCAGGAGAAATGTTGAGAGTTAAGAGAGATTTGGGAGATAGAATTGTCAGGCTTGTGAGCTGGACAGAGGCGGTAGGAGGGGAGGGAGTACCTGTGAGATATGCAAGTGGAGATGTTGAGGAGGAAGTTTAATATATTGCCTGGAATTCAGAGAAGGCATCCAGTTGAGGTCAGGTGTGGAGGTGGCGGTGGTGGTGGTAGAGAGTCACTAGGGAATACGTAACAGGAACCTTGGGAGAATGAAATGGTTGAGGAAAGTCTTTCTTCCTCAAGCTCCGAGTAACACCAGTATGAGCCACACCACAATTTAATGCAGAGATTAGAGGAAGATGAGCTGGCAAAGGAGACTGAGTGGTACTTCAAATATAGTCAAGGTTTGCTGTCCTTTTCAGGGTCACCAAAATGTCATTTACCCATGTTCTCACCCATTATGTTAACCATACCCTATGATCTTTACTGCTTTAGAGATCACACACACAAGCCCAAATTAACATTGCACAACAATAACACAATACACAAAATGAACTTTAAAAAAATCGACAATTCCTCTGAATAATTTATGTTGTTCAGTGTTATCTGAAGAGCGAACCACGGAAAATACTTTCAGAACTGAGAGCTACTACTTTCCTCAGTGAGACATGAAAAGCTTTACAGCGGCCTCTTTGCTTTGACAAAGCTCAGATTGTCTCATTTTTCTCTCAATGTTCATCTTGAGGTATAATTATTCTAACCCCCTTGTGTGTTGCTTGGTTCTTGACCTGATTTTTGTGTTTGTTTTGTCTTGTTGTTTTATCACACATGTGTTTTCACTTTATTTCTCAGTATAGTGATAAAGAGCCCAGTCTCTAAAACCAGATGGAGGTGGATTTGAATCTCAGCTTTGTTATGTAATAAGCAAGTTACTTTATCTCTCTAATTTTCATTTCTTAATCTGTAAAATGGTGTTAATAATAGTACTTATATCAGAGAGTTGCTGTAAGTGTTTAATGGGACCATGCGTGTAGAGTGCTTGATACTTCTTAGAACTTAGGAAATTGTAACACTTATTACTGGTCTAAAGCTAACTCAGCTCCACTTTTTCAAAGTTGTCAGCCTTTGCCCAAATATAATATTGGTTTTAAATAGCATATTTCCCACCCTAATATTTTCAACATTTGCTCCTGTATTGCTCACTCCAGAAACAAAACATGACCAGATGTGATGGTTAGATTTATTGCCCCTTCATGGACAGCATCTCTGCAGAGCCAGCAGAAAGACAGGTGTGGTGTTCCCCAGGAGCCCACATCGCTTTCCTTCGGGGTGGCCTCAGAAGCATCAGTTTCAAATCAAGTATGAAAGTGAGAACAAAAGGACCTCCCAGTCATTTGTGTTCCCATTGGATAAACCATATTTTCTTATGTAGTTTATGATGACTATTAGAGATATTCGACGTCAGATGTCTCTGCTTTGACACTTATTCCCAATTTTTCAGGACTAGAAAATTAAATGGCAGAAATAGAAAGAGAATCCTAATAAATAATAAACAAAGTTTCATGAAAGAAGTAGGAGAAGTGAATCAATCCTTATGTGTGAATAATTTCTGTGAGTTGTTCCTTCTTGGAATCACAATTGGAATAATTTTGAGCTTTGCTTTAATAAATTGAAAATGCAAATAATTAAAGTATAGTTAGAATGTTTCAGCAGTGTTATGAGTAACTGTGCTAAAGGTGGGCCAAATGGAATAGAAGGGTCCTATCAGGAGTGTTGATAAGTGTCAGTTATGTATAGAAGAGAGATATGCTTCCAGAATTCATTTCTACTTCTTTTCAACCATTTTGAGTTTAAAAATTATAGATGCCAAAACAAAACTTCCAAAGTGATCAAGTGATTATAATTAAATATTAAAAAGATGTTATTTGGAAAAAGACATGAAAATCCCCATATTCATTCAATAATTATTAATGGAATAATTTTCAGGTGGCTGAAACTTGCTTAGTGTGATTGATGCAAGGATACTTAAATAGGGAAATCTACCATTTAAGTCATTAGCCATAATCAAAGTACTATTTATGCTAAACAAAAATGATATCACCAACATTATGTTCATTTGTTGAGTTAATATCAAGAAAGCTTTCTGTGCTATCTAGTTTTTTTGGTATTCACAATAAATGTATTTACTAAATTTAGAAGTTTTTCATCTATATGGTCAGGATTATGTAGACATAGATTAAATGTATCTCAAAAGGAAAATAATTTCTACTGCAAATAGTGTTAGAATTTCCCCTTTACATTAGAAACAGACTGCAATTTGCTCTTAAGAGAATTAAATAAAATTGAATTAAAATCTTAGCAATTATTCTAATACTATTGTAGTAAAATGATCTTTTATTCTTTGAATGGGAAATATAAAATCAGTGGTAAGAATTTTGCACAAGACCATTTAATTAAATAGAAATACTTTTTATTATAAATAATTGTATGGCATGTAGAACATTACTTAAGATGCAAAGAGAATGTACAAAGAAGATTACTTACAAAATAGAACAACCTACTGTTATTAAGTATTTAGTGTCTGATTGCAAAGGGGTTATCTGCTACTTATATTCTTATAGCCACCAGAATAATTTTTAGTAAATTAAAGAAATAACTCATGGTCCTAACTGAGAGTGTGAAGCATACATACATCAGTGTGAATCAGTTAAAATAGCAGAAGGTGGTATTGTCCAGTTGGTCAATTGGACCTTATCACATGGCAGTATATTTATGTGACTATAAGGCTAATAGAGCATATTGTGTCTCAAATTTCAAAATCTAGTATGGTAGAACTGAACAGTATTAGCATTTTCTAGTCCAGTCTTTTATATTACAGGTGAGCAAGCTGCGATGCCAGAGACTGACTTACCAAAGTCATATAGGAAATTAGTAATAGAATCATTCTGTAGAGAAGACACAAATACTGTCCATCTGTCTGTCAAGGCTCTATTTCACATATTCATTCATTCACCAAGTATTTATTAAATGGCTATTATGTGCTAGACCCTAGGGATGTCATGATGAGCAAAACTGGACATGGTCCCTGGCCTTATGGCGACTGTTTTGAGAATACAATAGGAGGTGGAGAAATATTAATAAAATAATCATTCAAATACAAGCAAGATTACAAACCAAGACAAATGCTCTTTAAAAAGGGAACCTGGCCTAATGTGAATGTGTAACAAGGGAACCAGACTTAAACCAGAGAGTCAGGAAAGGCTTCCCAGAGGAAGTGGCCCTTAAATTGAGCACTAAAGACTGAAGAGAAGTTACAAGGAGAAGGGAGAGGTGCAGTAGCCCTGGAGAAAGAAATTTGAGGAACAGAAAGCCCAGCATGTTTGGAGTCTAGAATGTAATGAGAGGGGGGCAAGAAGAGGCTGCAGAGGTAGGCAGCCCAGACTATAGGTAGGGCCTATAGTCCACACTAATATTTTTGGTCTTTACTTGCAAATCATAGAAAGCTATGAAAGAGTTCAGCAGGAAGAGAAAGTTGCAGCTCATGTCTTTGGCAGTTTTATTTTTACATGAGCAAATACCAGATTCATATATACTCTTCAAGGTGTAGGACACTTTTCTGTAACTGGAAAAAGGGCAAGGTGGGAGCAATGAAGAACAAGAATATGCATACTGAAGGGTTGGAAGTTGGTTGCCAATAGTTTCTGGTATATCTGTTTCAGGGCTATATAATGAATTTGTTCGGTGAGTAGGATATATTTGAAACATAATAGTGTTTTGGAGGATTCAGTACAGGTGAAATTTGCTTGTGGTTTGTGAGCTACATTAGGTTAACTTTTATATGGAAAACGTCTACTCTTGGAATTTCCAAGATCATTTGTATGGATGATGTGATTTTCTTTTCTTCTGGTCCATTTTCTCTTTATAAAAATCCCTAGCCCAGATATGAATTTATCTACTATTGGTAATGTCTCTTTTGAGATATCTGAAGGTAAGGATTCTGGCTGATGTCGTCTGACCAGCTGGGATGCTAAAATACATCATTGATAAATCAGTAGAAATCCAAGCTAAGCGTATGTGAGGAACTACAATGAACTGCTTGAAAGACTATGTTTTTCAGTCAAACCTACATGGTGTGCAAGCCCAGCTTTGCAAGGCCTAGAATTGTTGGAACCTCATCTCATCTTCTTTTTTAAAAACCTCTGACAACTCTTAACTGCTTGAAGAATAAAGTCCTCACTGCTCAGCATCGTCCTCCTCTGCACCCTTCATACTCCTCGAGATTTGCCCACCAGTGTTCCCTTCCAGGCAATCAAACTACCTCTCTAAGCCACATTAGCCTGTCCCTAAAAAAGGAAATAATATTCTGAGTTATTAAGACAGGAGTTAAACAAGTGCTTAGCAGTGGCACATCTTTTAATTATATGAGAAAAGACAGATGAGAGACATTTGAGTTGTTAATCTTCTTTTAAGTAATTATATGTTTCCTCCTTCCCCAAAGTTCATAACTCGGAAGGAAGTACAACAAGACCACTCACACTGAAGGATATTTTAAATGGGACATTTTCTTATAAAACATTTTTTCCAAACTGGATTTCAGGTAAGTGAATTATTTCTTTACCATTTGGGGTTTTTTTAGTTCATTTTTTGGGTTTTGTTTTTATTGCCAGAACATCTCTATGGTAACAGAAGCCAACTCAGTTGAAATGGAAAAAAAAAAAAAGAAAGAGCAATTATTTAGATAAGTCAAGTGGCCACCAGAGCACTTTTGATGGAACTATTTAGACTGGATTTGCCCAATAGTAATGATTCCAACAGTAGGTTTAGCAGAACAGGAAAATATGAGGCTGCATTGTTAGAATAACCGTAGCACATGGTATAGCTTTTCAGAATGGGAAATAAGCACTTATTTAGAAGAGGTCGTGAGAATTTTACTAAGAGAGAAATTCCATTGTTAATCTAGATAATCTGAGAAATGAACAAATCCTACCTTGACAACAAATACTTTAAGGGTCATAAAATTGCTATTTGCATATAGGTTTTCAAAAATAACATGTTGTCAAATGAGTCTAAGCAGGCAAATGGTAAGAGTAACTAAATTGTTTATAATATTATAGTTTATATCTAAAGTGATACTAAACAAAATGGAATATTTTCATTTTTCCCTTGCATATAATAATAAAATGCATATAAAACATATTTTAAACTAAATCAGACAACCCAAATGGAATATATATTTCTTACTGCAAAAGAAACATATTATTTTAAACTAGCTTATCCTCTTTGTAACACAGAAGAAACCCAAATTTGTTACTAAGCACCTTAAACTGATTAGAATAGGGCTGCTAATAGCAAATATGGCATTTTTGTATAAAGTAGAAAAAAAGCATCCTTTTCTCCTCTCCACCATCAATTTATTATTTTATTTCAACTTATTATTTTAAATTTGACAAAGCAGTATGTACTGGACAGAGAGGAGAAGCAAAGTAAGTCTGTGAAATAAGAGAGGTTTCTCTTTTTTATAAATGCATTTCCTGTTAAGGGAGGTCATTTCAAGTTTTGTTTTCCTTCTTGTTTAAAGGACAAGAATATCTTCATCAATCTACAGATAATAACATAGTATTTTATAATATTGAAACAGGAGAATCATATACTATTTTGAAGAATACCACCATGGTATGTATCCAGCGTCATCTTCCTCTTCAAAAACGCTTAAAACTGACCATAATAACTGAGTTCTTAATTCTTATCTCATATGATGCCAGTTCCACAGAGCAAGCAAAATACTAGCTGATTTGGAGGAGGCAAGGGCAGTAATCTAGTGAGACTAGAAGAGAGAACTGGAGAATAACTATGGTGGGGGATGGAGCTGAGAAGGCAAGTTGAGTCCAGAACAGGTATTAAGAATTTGGACTCTGTTCCTTGGTCAGTGAAGAGCTTCTTGAAATCACAAAGTATATTTTACCTATCACATCCTCATCCTCTAATGTGTAGTAAATTTCTTTGTATATAGTAGGTACTACATAAACTTTTAAATAATTACTCTGAATGTGTATGTGGGAGTATATCAATGATACAATATTCTTTTAAAAATTTATATGGCTCTGTTATTTTTTCTGTATTCTAATCAACTTCTTCATCATTTCAGAAAAGTGTGAATGCTTCAAATTATGGTTTATCATCTGATCGGCAATTTGCATATCTAGAAAG
Source organism: Vicugna pacos (assembly GCF_048564905.1). Taxonomy (NCBI): domain Eukaryota; kingdom Metazoa; phylum Chordata; class Mammalia; order Artiodactyla; family Camelidae; genus Vicugna; species Vicugna pacos. The sequence continues at coordinate 37,014,952 of NC_132991.1, read as the reverse complement.
TGATTATTCAAAGGTATTAACTGTTTAATTTGGGTGTATCTTATTATATCTCCTTTTAGCCCACAGATTGGTTTATAAAAGTAAGAGGGAGCAAGAATCTATCTTTATCTCTAAATATTCACATAGTTAATGCAATTCTAGCTGAGCCCCAAAACCCTAACATATACAAATAATTCAGAATTTGGCATTCTTGCCTGGTTATCATCAGCCAGTGGAGACTACTTTCCTCTTGAGAGGAAAACTTATTGGGGGGGGGGCACCTTTTTCATCAGAAATAAAGCTATTTGGCATCATAAATCATTAGTCAATTCTCACATACGTTAACTTTGTTAATGTTTATTATGATTGAAAATGGAAAAATCAAGATGCAGCTTATTTAACTTACTTGCTCAAGCAAGATTATATACAGTCAGTGGTGGAGCAGGGTTTAAATCTGTGTCTTTGAAACCTAGCCTAGGAGCATCCCACGGAGATGGACCGACTTAGCCTGAAGTTGTAGGGGGAAGATAATCACCTTATTTTTTCTACTTACACTGGCAAAAAAGCAGAATTTACTATGAATTCCAACTTCTAATAATTACTTTTAGATCAAGAACCTTGTGTTTTAACTGCCATTTTTCATATTCTACTTGAGATGCCAAACTCCCTTAACATACAAAATGAAAAGACAAGCTTGCGCCCCCCCGGGTGGTCCAGTCAATTGACTATTTTCCAATGAACCAGATTTTGATCACCAGCAATATTCAGAAAGACATGTTTCAACCTGCTGGAGCTTCTTTGCCAAGAATTTGAAAGCCCTGTAAGAAACAAAATCCAAAACAATATTTGCATTATTCACTAACCACAGAACAAATAAACGAGAAAAGAGCAGGGTTTTTTTTAGGAGGAAAATATAAGCTATATACCTTTTATTTATTTTTAAAATTTATATTATTTTAAAAAACTACACTTAAAGAAAAGCAAGCATTTTGTAACAAAACTATATATTGAATGAAATCCTCTTTATCCAATTTTAAAGGGTATTATTATAATGAATTCCCCAAGTGCAGGGTATTCCTTTTGGGACTTGGAAATTATAGTGGTTTTACTTCAATCAAGGTAAAGCATAAAGGGAACATTTTTAAGGATAGAGTGTGTCAGAGAAAAGCTTTTTATATTAAGAAATGTCTTTGGATATGCTTTTTATGGAGTGAGGGTTGAATCACTGCTGAGATTAGTTCTGGAATTTGGACGAACAGCACAAAAGTCCACAGTAAAACTCTGTAAATGAGACTCATTTGGAATTGAAACATGTCTTTCCTAGTGCCTTGTGAAAACAGTCCTTTTTATAATTCTGAACCTTGAATTGAGTGATCTGTGATTATACATTGTTGACCTAAGCTTTTTAAGAATCATAATTTTTCTTCGCCTCTCTTCTTCCTGACAGCTTTGGCGATACTCTTACACAGCAACCTATCATATCTACGACCTTAGGAACGGGTAAAACTTCACATCTATTTATCAATACTACTTAAATCTTATATAGAGACTTGATTTGAGATGAAAACTGCATTTTTTTTTCTGATCTTAGTTTCTTATTTCTTTACAACATATCTATACCCATACAACTTAAGGAGCTCAAAGAAATACTTCTTTGGAATATTCACCTCTTTTTACTTGACTGATATCTTATATTTTTATACACAATATAGTTTTTTTCCCCTAATTTTGAACACCAAATTATACATATACAATTTATGAAAGTAAACATGCATAAAACTACAAAAACATGTATGGGGAGAGGGGCTCCTTCATTGGAAGGAAGCAGAAGGGAGGGAGATGCCACATTTAATTTAAATTTAATTAATTTTAGGCTAATTGTTTTCAAAAATGCAAAATATTAATATCTTTTAAATTTAGATGCTAGCTAAATTATTATCTGTTATATTGTTTCCTTTATTTATCTATATGTTTAATTCTTTGGAACATTTACAGCTTATAAGAAAAGAATTAAATGAATGAGTAGGTAGGCAAAGGACTGAGGGAGAGAATTTCTGCAGAAGGAACAACATGTAAAGGCCCAAAAGGAAGGGAGAGCACAGAGTGTTCAGGAAACTCAAATTAGGTCAGCTGAGCTGAAATTGGAGGAGGGCATGCGTATAGTAGGAGGTGGTGCAAGGTGGGGAAGGAGTCGAGGCCAGAAAGCATGGGCCAAACAATAATGAGGAAACCATTAAAAAGAGTTTAGGTCTCTTTCTGATGACAATAGGGAATCACTGAAGGGTTTTAAATGGAAAATGACACAATCAGATTTGCACCTTAGAAAAATCACCCTGACTAAGAATCGACAATGAATTGGTTTAGTTACTCATCTTAATGTGATATCCTATTTGCTGTTATATAAAAGGGAAAATAATTACATGGCTTGATGAGGTATTGAAAAATCTTATGGTCTATTTCCCCTTTTGTCTAGCAAGAACACGAAAATTAAAAAAAACAACCAACTTTATTTACTTCTATTAAATGTTCAACACAGGATAGCTCTGATCTTCTTAAACTGTCAAATTAAGAACCAGGGACTGCTGTGCAATGCAGGATCTAAATCCAACCAGTGCACTCTGAGTCTTTCTCTTCTCTGGATCCACACTGTCACCAAATTCAAGAAGTATTTATGGAGCACCCACTATGTGAAAAGCATACAGGAGGGAGACACAGATGTGCTTGAGGCACCGACCCTGCTCTCAAGAGAACGTTAGACTAGTGAAGTGGAAACCTTACTCTTTCAGAAGAATTTCTTAAGGTTTAATCATTTCCTTGTTTTTCTTTTAATCATTTTGAAATTCTCCATGTCCTACCTATGCTGAAGTTCACCAAATTAAACAGCATTCCAAAAGAAGATGACACTACTAATATTTTAATCATCATTTGTATAAATTTGACGGCCTAAAATCATTTTAAACATTTAGCTTTTGTGCAGTGAATTTAATCAAACCACTGTTCTGTTTTTCCTGCACAGCTATCTAATTTGCCAGATTGTCTTTTTGTCAGGTAAACATACCATAATCTACGGAGTGAGGAATGATAAATTCACTGAGGTTCAAGGCAAGACTAAGTATCACAAATTCCAAGTCTTCTATGTGCCTCTGAAGAGTTTTCAAACATCTACCGCAGAGAAAGTGAAGATAGCTCTAGTTTCAAGCAAGGGGGGATTACTGAGATGACAGCCTTTGTAAAGCACTCTCCTCCACTGTTTCTCATACTATTAATTATTCAGAAAACTCAGACAATGGCAAACTGTGGTGACTTGCCAGCCCTGAAGAGAGACTGCACTGAGATGTTCAGGTTGGCACTGTCTGCACCATTGCATAGTTGATTCCATGGCATAGGGAATCTCAGGCAGTGTTACAGTGTCAGAGGTAGCATGGACACAGGTTTGAGACAGAACTATAAACCAAAGACAAATATCTTCTCTTCTGGGTCATTCTCTTAACCATGCCCTAGTATGCTGATCTGTTCTGGCCCTTCCAGGGGCCTGGTGTTCATAAACTGCCCTCTAGCAGTCAGGATTCCCACTGCAGTACCAATGGTCTCCTTCCTCCAGGGACATCATTCTGTCTCCAATCAAAGCTGATCTATCCAGTGCCATGTTCCCTCAATGTTCACTATGCCTCATATCCTATGACCTAATAAGTTAAATCAAGGTAATGCGTGTTACAAGTCTTCACAAGTGTCCAAACTTTAAAAGAATGGGAAAAGCAGAAATGCCAAGCATATGTTAGGTCCAGGTTGGAGAGATCTTTTTGGAGAGGACGTACAAGGAGTCTTTCTTCAGGCTCCTCGCATATACCTTGGAGGCAGGTCTTGTTTGGCATCTCCACAAAAGCATTCTCAATGAAACCATTAATACGGTCCTCAAAAAGAATAGTCAGCATTTAAGCATGGCATCCTATGACTCTTTAACACTTAACAAAAATCTGAATCTGTAGTTCTTGCTGAAGAACTACAAAAGCTCCACAGTGGAGTCAGTCAATTGAGTAATTGCAGGGCGACTCTAAGCATCAAAGTGAGATTTTTGGCCAATAGTACACTTAAAATTTCCCCATGGGTGGAGGACTTTGCAAGCTTAAGGCATACTGCCCAGTATATGATCTGTTTTTCAGTTTAGCTTGAGATCAGATGTTCCTTTCCTTTTCTGATTTCAAGTCAGATCCCCGGGGAGATTGTCAAATGGCATCTTATTTTCAAAAATTTGAAATGCATATGCATTCACAGAGAGGGGGCTTGTGAATGAGAATGTGGAGGAGTACATATTAAACTTCAGCACAATTATAGAATTTCAGAGCTGGAAGGCACTTCAGCGACCATCTCAGCCCAGTGTGTACAAATTTTACAGTCCCGAGGGTTAAAAGACTTGAGTTTAACTAGGGGTCTGCCAAGAGCTAGCAATGTGGTTTTTAAAAGCCATATCAATTCTCTAACCTCAAGTTTATTTTCTATAAAATGAGGGGGTTCCATTAGATAATTTCTAGAGAGAGTCCCACTTTCACAGTCTATAAATCTTTAATCCTTTCACCTCACTATAAAGGTCAGGAGACTCAGACCCAGAGAAGTTAAATGACTTATAAGTAACTAGTGAAGAATTGCCTCCACTACCCAATGTCTTTAGTCCCACGTTGTCACATCCTTTTCATTAGGTTAGGAGAAGCAGAGAGGATAATGCTTTATTTTTTTCTGTTTACACCTTTTTTTTTTCTTTTTGGCATTGAACAGCAAGGTATATTTATTTATTTATTTTCTTTCTTTTTTCCTTCTAGAGAGTTTGTAAGACGAAGTCAGCTTCCTCGTCCAATTCAGTATTTATCCTGGTCTCCTGTTGGAAGTAAATTAGTAAGTGTTTAAATTATAGAAGTGTTTAATCATTTAAATAAAAGAGGAGCCACTTGATTTTGGCCTTTGTTAAATTTCCATGCCTGAAGGGAAAAAAAAATACATTCATGACTATTTTAGTGGTTAAAAATGGGAAGAGTTTTGATAAATTGAAACCCATCTGAGAATTCCGCAAATCTCAAGCTCATGGATAGACTTCTTTAAATATCGCAGTCAAAAACTTTATCCTTATACTCAGCCAGAATGCGCTGTGCCAGAAAGCTCAGGAAAAATATGGTTTTCACAAGTTTCCCAGACTAGCTTCAGACAACATGAAATTTTGTCCAAGCTCTTATTTAAGGCCGCTAAATAAAGATTAGATCTGGCTAGCTATTAATATTCAGAGATTTTATTTGACTTTCTGTCAATATACATAATTATTTGGGTAATAAAGGCAACTAATAAAATAGTAGGCTTTATTCTTTATTTAGTATATAGACTTTAACATCGTAATTTTAATGTTATGTTAAAAATCATAATGTTAATGTGAGTTGGTTGGTTGTTTTGACCTACTAAAGTGGTATTTTAGTTGTAAATCATTTTTCATCTGGATTATCACTCTTTTTAAAGGGATTAGGCAAATAATTAAAACAAATATGCAGGCTTTATTGTATTTCTTGTGAAATTTCTCCTTATTAACTAACTTACCACCACTTCTAGGCATATGTCTATCAAAACAATATCTATCTGAAACAAAGGCCAGAAGACCCACCTTTTCAAATAACATACAATGGAAAAGAAAATGAAATATTTAACGGAATCCCAGACTGGGTTTATGAAGGTACGCTGTATTATTTTTCTACTGCTGACGTTGGGCTTTTCACTGAAAGTAATTGCACACATTTAGTAACATTCAGACGAGCGGTATGTTACTGAGATGAATGCTGGCATTTCTGAAAGCTGTTATCAGGTTACAAACAGGACATGCGTGTTCTGGAAGAACAAAAGCTTGTTTCAGACTGGTAGAATTTATTTTCATAAGCATTATAAAATCGTAGTAATAATTGATATTCCAAGAAGTATATAGTCCTTAGATGTTATGTTGGTACATTTTCTTAGGTTTTTGGGTTTTTTTCTTGAGAAATAAATCTTTTTTCCAAAACTAAACAGCTGTCTATATTATTTTGCAGGAAAATACTCTTAGTTACTGATGCTCTCATGAACATTGTCCTCTTTTTAGGTCATGTAGGATCCAGGACTTAACTGGACTTTAAAAGGTCTTCTAGTTCTTACCTTTGTTTATATATATATATATATATATATATATAAAATATTTAATATATTATATACATCTAATATTTTATATATATTTAGATACACACACACACATATATATATATACATATATATATATATATAACTGAATTAATGGGTTTTTAAAAATATTCTCAGGAGAAAAATTTAACTTTCAATGTTTATCTCACTCTGCAGGATAATTACATTTCTCCTTCTTCTGGTTAATTTAGGTGACTATAAAAACCAGTAGCTGACCCAAAGGGGAAAATTAATTATTGTTGAGATGTTTATTATTTATTTTAAAAACTGAATTCCTGATTAATATCAATTCCTCAGAAAACTAATTGATGTCTGATATGGGGTGTAAGATTAAACTATTTCTCTAAGCTCAGATTACTTATCTTTTGATAACCAAAGTACAGCATTGTCACATCCACATTAAATAAATTATTTCAGTCAATAAGTGGCTATACATAATGTGTTTTTAAAATGTTTACAAAGAGTTTAAGAGTAAACTGTAATTGTAGTTAATATGCTAGTATTTTTTTTTCAGAGGAAATGCTTGCTACAAAATATGCTCTCTGGTGGTCTCCTAATGGAAAATTTTTGGCCTACGCAGAATTTAATGATACAGAGATACCAGTTATTGCCTATTCCTATTATGGCGATGAACAATATCCTAGAACAATAAATATTCCATACCCAAAGGTATGTAGGATACTTTTAGCAGACGCTTCCATTTCCCTGGTGTCAAAATGAGCAACCAATACCATGAATAGAGGTGGGATCAACAAGTTTGGAGAGCTTCTTATCCTTGTGTATTGTAAGGCAAACATTGTACTGTGCTCTATTATTTATGTGGACATCTGTTGCTTTGGACATCTGGTTGTGCTGGATGAAATAGTCTTTGCAAAATCCATCGCAGAGTCTTTGAAAAACATATGGTCTAGATCATGGAGGAAAAACAAGCTTAACTTAATTTTAATTTTCTTCTCTTTCATGCTCCAAATTCAGGGTAAAGTTCTGTTCTGCAATTCCCTCTTGAGTTCTCATGTAAATGCCAACGAGAATGGGAAATTAAAATGTTAAATGTGATGTTCCTATCAGGTAAAAGGAGTCATGGTTATGATCTTTTCTGGAGAAACCTAATAGGTTAAGTTTATAAGCCTCAGTTCTCCTCTGCGGGAATTAGACATGGTGTGAGCCCAGAGTTTCTTGCATAAACATTCTAAAATTCTTAGCTTACCTACTTCTCATGCAGTCCTACTCCGCAAGAGAGGCAATCTCTATGCACAGTAGAAGAATGGTCAGGTCACAGTGGATAAGCATTGTATCCTAATTTAATTTAGACAAGAAATTTGAAAGGGGATCAAACCATAAATTCTCCTCTTGTACAAGTGATTCTTGAATGTATTTCTTTGTTCTTAAGTCCCTACTGTTTTTACTTGCCAAGGGGAACATGTCATGTGTGGATGCAATGGGTCCCTATACATGACAAAGATGGGATAGACTTGCATACACACAAGTGGATATCAAGGCAAGACAAAACGGCCATAGCGAGAAAAATAGAAATTCCAGATAGTCTAAAATTTATGTTAAAAGTCATTTGTGAAAAGACAATGGGTAGGAGATGAGAGTTTAGGTAGGAGATCCCTCAAGGATTGTGTATATAGTCTGAAAACTAGAGATGTTCAGAAGTGAGAGGTGTGGTAGCTGGGACCCAAAAGATGTAAAAGAACTTGGATCTTTAGGATGTTTAAGAAAGCAGGAAGAGATGAAGGAACCCAGAACTGAGGGGTAACTAAGACTGACAGAAAACTTGGGACCCAAACTCTCATATTTCTTTGAAGGTTGAAGTTATTGAAAACTCTGATGTTGGACTGAGAGGGGAGACACCTTGAGAGAAGTAGAAAGTCTCAGCTAAATGTCGGAGTGAAACAGGGAGGTCTGAGGAGAGCGAACAGTCCCTTAGAGAAAGCCGAACAGCATGGAGCCATTTAATATTATATATCTAAACTTTGTGAATTCAAATTATCAATTATAAGTTTCTCTTTTCCTGTGGTAAAATAACAGAGAAACTCCAATAAGCTGCCTGGGCATAAACTATGCTTTCTTGTCAATTTGGGGCAAGTGCTAGCACAGAAATCACAAAGCAAGAAAAGCATAAATCCCATGACATTGTATTTTGAGGTGAGATGACAGCAGTAGTGATGGAACGAGCTAGGAGACTGTTCGGTAATTGTCCTAGACTAAGTTATTCTTTACAGTCTCTTCCCAAAACGCATCTTCATCTGCACTCCCCTCAGCACAAGGAGAAATGTTACTCTAATTATCCTGATAACGGTCAGAATGAGAAATATCTGTCTTGAAAGTCAAAAAAGAGAGTATCAGTTCCAGAACTGCATTTCATGTCCAAAATATTTCCCCCTATAAATCAAAACTCCCTCATTAACCACTTAAAATATGTGTTTTCACTCTGGTTGGCACAATGTTTGTAATTGCCCTGCAATGAAATTCGTGGTCATGTTATAATTAGAATGTTTGCAACAGTAATATACTTAACTTGGTGGTAACTAGAATTTTATGAGGTTACATATCTCCACTTTCTTGGCAGGCTGGAGCGAAGAATCCTGTTGTTCGAATATTTATTATCGATACCACTTATCCTGGGCATGTAGGTCCCAGAGAAGTGCCAGTTCCAGCAATGATAGCCTCCAGGTATATTCATTTCAGATGCTTCCCACCTTTTTAACTGAATTTTAACGCTGCAATTTCTTAATCAGGGTTTACACTTCCTTTCTAGTGAATTTCTGATGTATATACTATTAGCAAAAATAAATAAATAAAAATAGCATGCAAAACTAAATACATAATAAAAACTGAAATTCACATATAATTTTCTTATATTGATTTGAAAATATGAATCCTTTTCGTACATTGAAAGATGACCGAAAGTAATCCATCTAAGAGGTACTTCCCTTAGATGTGTGAATGTAAGTGAGGATGAACTGGCAGATAGTAAAATTCATAGACATCCTCAGGCTAGCTTCTTTCAAGTCTGGCTTACTTTTCCTCCACCCCAGGATTTGTAGATCATGCTTATCACATGTGAATGACAAACAAGAGACAATAAGCCACCCCTCTCCAAATAGTAGCATTTTCCACTAGATATAGTCTATTTGGAATGATCTGGTTGCAAAGTTATCTGGGGACTGATTGCAGACGGAAAGGAACAGAAGCATTCTCACTTCCCCTGCATGGTGCTCAACGTAGACCTTACCTAACGAGTCCTGCTCTTTGCGGTTGAAGTGGATAAAGGGAAGGGATCCCCCAAGCCCTGCCCGGTGGGCTGCCTCACCCCTTCCCAAACCCTAGCCGGCCCAGGCTTGGCTCCTCTCCTCTTGCCCCATGAAGGAGAGTCAGCCAGGGCCAACTGATTGATCACTAATAGGAAGAGGAACCCCATCAGAGGTCTCTGCTGGGCTTTGCCAAGGTAAATCCACTCTGGGATAATCAAAAATGGCTTTAATCTTTTAAATTATCCGTTATTCCCCGCCCTAATCTAGTTGATGAAAACTTGGCTAAACACATGTTTTGAGGGGGTGTCATTCCCCTCAGGAGGTCAGTGGAATGACAGAAAGAGCATCTTTAAGGAGTCACAAGGCTTGTTCGAGCATCTGTAAAACACTAACAACACGATGGTAATAGCTAACATTTTTTGAGCACTCACTATGTAGAAAGCATAGTTCATAAGCACTTTAAGCCCTCTCAGCAAATCTTTACAGCAACCTTTAAAACTAGCCATTTTATTATTCCCCTTTTATATAGAAGCAGAGGCACAGATACTAAGTAATCAGCCTAAGATAGTATAACTAGGAGGAGATAGAACCACAGTCTGAGCTGAAGACCCCTTCTGGCTCTGTGGTTCCTTTGACATCAATATCCAGAATTCCGTGGTTTGTTAACGTTGTTCTCTAAGTACAAACTCACCCTCAGATCCAAGTAATCACTGTTGTCATTCACTGGCTTACACTTTGTGCCAAGAACTATTTGAGTTACTTTGCATGTATCACCTGTGATTACTACTAACCTGAATTTCAACCCCTGATCACGGTCACAGCTAAAACTCAGCTTCTAACACAAACCTGCCTAGAGAAAAAGAAAAAGTCTTTTACCCACTTAGCTCTCTCTCAACTAGTTAAAAAGTGAAACATTGAGTTTACTTATTCAAAATAGCCAGTTTAATGTTTTTTCCCCTCTAGATTGACCAGTAGCTTTGACCTTGTGTCTAAATTTTTTCCTAAGGTATAACAATTCCAAATGGGGAGAAAATTATAAATTATAAAATAATTCCATTTAATGAATGAACTCTCTTATTGATATTCTTTAAACATCATCAAGTGTATTTAAATTTTCTCTGCAGAAAAAGGAGAGTTTTGCCTTTCTTATTTATGGAATAAATATTTCATAATAATGAAATACATCCTTTAGAAAATACAGATTAAGAAATCATTTGAATGTGATATTGATTTATGGTTGTGATTGTTTTGGTTTATTTGCAGTGATTATTATTTCAGTTGGCTCACATGGGTTACTGATGAACGAATATGTTTGCAGTGGCTAAAAAGAATCCAGAATGTTTCAGTCTTATCTATATGTGATTTCAGGGAAGACTGGCTAATATGGGACTGCCCCAAGGTAGGTTATATTAAGACCACAGAGTGTATTCTGAAAATGTAAGTACCAGAAAACTTATTTATAGCTAGCATTTTATATCATAAAGCAGAATTACTGCATTCAGCTCATGACTGCTTTGCAGAAAACTACTCTCTATTCACAGGTTCATTATTTTTATTAAATAAATAAGATACCTCTGATTTTTCTTGAATGATTTTAACATTGAAATTGAATAGAGCAAAAGACTAAATGAAACAATGTAACATTGGGAAAATCAGGTATCTGGTTCTGATTTAGAATGGAAATCCATCCTTTTGAGATTACCAGATTGGCCGGCAAAAAAAATGAAGGGGTTTATTAGGGAAATAGATGTGTTTTGTTCAAAAGAACCAGAGGACAAAATGCAAATGGCGGCATGCTCTATTCAATTTCAAAATTGAAAAATAAAAATTCCAAAGTAAATGAATACTATCCAAGGAAAGCCAAATACTCCCATTTTAAAATCAAAAGCAGATAACTGAAGACATGACATGAAATAGATCAAATTACTCTGCTATCCTGTGATCTTAGGGGAGCAGTCCATACTGTGCTAATTTTAGGGAGAAAAAACTTCAAAACGAGGCACAGATTTATTGTTGAGTTTTAATTGTTTCTATTGCTCAAATCCAAACATAATCTGTTGACTTAATGAGTCAGAAAACTACTTCACCAATTGAAAAGCTTCAAAATAAGCCTGTTCATAAGTACTGATATTAGAGACTAAGAAACACAAAATGTTTTCTTTAAATAGGAAATTTGATGGGTACATTTTATGAGACATCTAATTATGAAGAAATGTTTCATTAAACCAAATATAGAATAAACCTACTTTATAAAGTAAGAAAAAAAGCACAAAGCAATCAAAGTAAAATACTAAATTCCATCTAGAAATTAGGACATTATGTTTTGCAAGAAAAAAGTCATATGAATCTGTTTGGAAATATATCAGGACTATAATAGTCAACATTACTCAGGCTAAAAATATTTTTAAATCACTACTGTGTCTGTAAGAAGCTTGACTAATTTTGATGGAATATGCTAGAAGCTTATTTTTATCTTACAGTTTGATATACAAAGCGGAAAGATGTTTGGCTCTAATGCAGTATCATAAGCAAACAAAAAAAGAATAAACTCGATTGTTCTAATTAATTAGAAAGTATTGGTCTGATTAGTCAGCTTTGGATGGATATAATCTTCAATGTTTTCATTGAATCTACATACTAGGAATTATTGCTTTAATTTTATGAGTTTAAAACTATAAGATTGGTCATTTAGATACAATTTTTACCTCTTAAAACTAGGCATTTAAAACTCTGAATGCTTTGGGATTTGAAATTCTAATTTATCAAATCTGAGACAACTTAATCCAAACTGACAGAACATGTAAGATGCTCATTCATTGAGATATGGAATTCCTGGAATATAAGCTTTGGTTTTATGGCCAAAATCAGTGATTAAGTTTAGAATACCAGGTTTGAATAACCTTAAAATTTCAAAACAATCTCTGTTTCAAAATAATCTCATAAGTGCATGAAACATATTTTCAGATTTAGAACAACAAAGTTGAAATTTCCAGCAACCATACTCATGACTGGTATGTGTGTGTGCGTGTGTGTGTGCGCGCGCATGCGCACACACGCGTCTGTGTTTTGAAAACAAATAACATTTAAGGTTCAATGACTTGGGAACATTGTATTCATTTTGAGATTCATACTCAAAACAAAGAGGCAAAGGAAACTGGCAATAGTTAGGTGTAATATAATTATATGAATAAAATTTATTAAGAAATTTGTAGTTAGGGGAAGAAATATCTTTCATATTATTTTTTCTTCTCTGAAAATTAAAATTAATTTTATCTTAATAGCTGAAAATGATGAATCAAAAACGTTTCACTATTAAGTCTTGTCTTAACTTATTCTCTCTGAGACACTGGCCTGTCCCTATAGGAGAAAAATCCAAACTATGTTTTTAAAATTGATTACTCCCTTGCTTTTGATGACAGTATGCTCCCTCCTGGTTCTCTTTCTACTTTACTGACTGTTCTTTTCCTTTCCAGCTCTTCTTCTTCTGACTTCTCTAGAAATCTTATTATTCTCCAAGTTAATGTATTTGCAAGATAGGCTAACTGCTATAACAGTAACAACAACAAAGCCCCTCCAAAAATTCAGTGGGTTAATACAATAGAAATTTTTTGCACATTCATGTAACCATCCAATAGTGAGTCCAGGTAAGTGGGGAATGGTGAGGGTGGGGAATGGGGTGCCCTGCTCCGCACAGTCATTCAGGAACCCAGGTTGATAACATTTCTGCTGTCCTCCTTCAGTGACTTCCAAGGGTATTTCAAGGTTATTCAAACCTGATTATCAACATCCAGCAGGGGGCAGTGGGGGTGGAAAAACGATGGAGGATCATGGATGAGAGGGTTTTGTAAGTTAGGCATAGAAGTAGCATGAGTCAATTTTGCTCACATCCCATGGTTAGAACTTATCACATGACCACATCCAACTGAAAAGAGGCCTGGGAAATGTCACCTACCTGTAGTCCCAGCAAAAAGAGGAAACGGTCAGATTATTTTACAGTCTCTGTCACAAGTTTCTATTACTCTCTTAGGTGATTTTTATCTAATACTAGAAGTTTCAATCACAACTTGCCCCTCAAATTCATTCTGAGGATTTACACTTTTATGTACCTCTGACTACATCTTCTCTGCTCCATCCTCACTACTGATATCTGGATTTGGGTCTTTTGCATCCTTTTCCAAACATTACAATACCCTAATTGATCTTTCTGCTTCCCTCTGTCTTAACCACTTCAAATCCATTCTCTCTATCATGTTCAGTTATGTTTTCCAGATTGTGATTTTGAAATCCTTCAAAGGATTTACCTACAGGAAAAATCCAAACTTCCTAGCATGGCATAAAATTTTCTCCAAGATCTTGCTGATACCTCTGCATTTTCTCTCATCTTCTAACTCTTTCCCACTGTCACCCTCCACTCAGTCACACTGAACTACTGTGGGTCTCTAAGCTGACCTGGTCTCTCTGCTGTTCATTCTACCTAGAATGTTCTTTCTCTAATTATTTGTCTAGAAAAGCCTGTTTATTCTTTTAGGCTTACTAAATGTTTGTTCAATAAATGGTTGATTGTATTATGCTAAAATATATACCAAAATAAGACTTAGTGCAAATGTTAAGATTCCTAGTTACTTCATAAGATTGAGAAAAGGAAAACAAACCTAACCTAAACTCCACTGTAAATGCCCTTTTACCTATATGACATGGCTTGTGCTAGTTCTCCACAGATACTGTTGTAATTCCATTCACTGCCTCGTGGAATATTTAACCAGAATTATGAATGGTTTGCAATAAGGTTCAGCCCTTAGATCACCCTGTGTATGCAATAGTGCTGTTGTATAAGATTTTGAATGTAGTCATCTGAAACTCAAGAGTGAAGTTAACTGACTAGCAATAGTACACTCTGACCAGGCAGCTTGACTTGTTCAAATGTTTAGATTGTACTTAGGAAAAATGGTCTTCCTGATACTATGTTTCATGTGACCTTTTTTTCTTTCTCTCTTTCTTTCTTTTAGACCCAGGAGCATATAGAAGAAAGCAGATCTGGATGGGCTGGTGGAGTATGATTGTTATCTTTTCCTTATCTTTAAGTGAGACTTGACAAATTCTCAGCTATCAAAGGACTATTTGAAATGTATTCAAACTGGCACTACTTGTTTTTATAGAAAAAATGCCAAGGTAAAAAACACAAAGGTAGTGATCCTTTCAGCAATGTTGTGCCAGACAATTTTAAATGTCTGTGTATTTAGAATTCTATTGAGAGCAAATCATATACCTCATGTCCCTACCTTACCTCTTTCAATTAATTCTCTGAAATCCAATAATTAATACTACTTATTAATAGATCAAATAAAGACCATTTTTCAAAAGGGAACACAATCTTTGATCTGCTTAAAATAAACAATAATTATCAGCCATTTGGACCAGGAAAAATAAATACATTGTGCATCCTTGGTTTAGAGATAACCTGCCTCTTACTTAATTTTATATAAACTGAAATGAATAGGTGGATTTCATATGTATGTAGATTCATTCTAGTTTTTAGATAAAGTGTTATCAAATAGGAAAGTGTGTAGTTTGTTCTGATTTGTGATCACTGATATTTAGATTTTGGAGGTATAGGATTATTCAAATATTTATGAGGATTTTTAGTGTAAAAACCATGTTTTAGGAAAATATCTATTATATCTTATATGCTATATGAAGTATAAAAAATAGGACAGAGACTAAGTGAATGCTGTCTAGATGCTGCCATTTATCACAAACGTGGTAGAATTCAACTAGCATTTGGGTAAAAAAAAAAAAGACTACTTTTTCT
Organism: Vicugna pacos; assembly: GCF_048564905.1. Lineage (NCBI taxonomy): Eukaryota > Metazoa > Chordata > Mammalia > Artiodactyla > Camelidae > Vicugna > Vicugna pacos. The sequence continues at coordinate 36,999,703 of NC_132991.1, read as the reverse complement.
AGGATTCAGACACAGGCAAAGAAAAAAGAAACTCTTAGGAACTAGTTTAACACATTAACCCAAGACAAGGGACAATAAATAATTCCGATTTCAATTCTAAGATAATAAGTCTTGTAAAAATTCAAAGTGAAGGTGGGTGGGGAAAAGATAAATTGTAAAGGTAGATTGTAATCTTCAGCTATGAGAAAGGTTTTTGTACACTTTCCTCGATCCAGCAGTTTTAGCTTACATTTACTCCCTGTCTCCAAAGATACTTCAGGTTTCTTTATTCATTAACTAGTTATTACTTTATTAATTATATAAGTAAATGTAAATTGCATTCTAAAATAACAAAGGAACAAGGATAAGTGTGTAATTCAGAAAAAGAATGGGAAAAGTTCTTAATTCACTCTTTGGGACTGTACTAAATAACACAGGAAAAATGAGGAGAATTCATTGGAAAAACATGATTTTCTTTCTTTTTTTTGGTGGTGGTGGTGTGGGGGTTCTTCATCAGTCAGAAGCTCACTTTTCAGAAAGATAACTCCTAGATCAGCATTTGAAAACTTGAGGAAAGGGAACAGTTTAATTTACCAGTTCACTGCCACTGTCGAGATTTCCAGTAAAGAATGAGAGAAGGAAGAATATTTGAAAATTTCCTCTACTTGTGTTCTCTGTGATGATCCTATAACTAGAGTTACTATGAAGTAACATGAATGATGTGATTTTACCAACAGATAAACAATGATACCAACAACCTTATCAAAGACATGATCTTAAAAATCCATACACATTCTGAAAATACTACCAGCATTCAAAACACTCTGAAATATTTCAGAAAGCATCTTTTGAAATCTCCTATTTATAAATACCTTGAGGATTACAATTGTATCTTATCAGTTTTTACAGTCTGGATAGCACCAGCTTTGCCATCTCAGCAAATATTAGGTAGATGTATGAATGAATGAATAAATTGATTGATTACCTTCTAAAGCTATAGAATATTGTTTTAAATAGCCTGAGTGGAAGCACATACGTGTGCCTTGAGGGAAGATGAGGTCTCTACGTTGCATCAAAAGCCATGCCAAAATAAATACAGTAAATAATGAAAGATTTATCTGCAATATATGATTTTGTGTTAGATTTTAATATTTGTAGCTTTGCAATTCTATTGGGAAAATTATCTTTCTTATCTACTAATCTCAGTCTCTTAAAATTGATCCAATAGTCAGTAAACTTTCTAAATATTGGAAGAGGAATTGTCAAAAATTCTTCAAAATGATAGCTTTCAAGAGTAAGTTCACGCTTCTCCAGGGCAACTGCTTTCAAGAGGTCATTCATTAGATTTTATAAGTTCTGAGATGTCTTTTGAAAAAAGTCAGGCCCTGACTTTATATAGTCATAACTCATATGTCATACTATGCTGCATAGCTTCCTTTGACCCATAATCAAACCAGTGGCTTAATAAAATTTCCCAGAAATAACCTAGAAATATGTGTCTTTCAGACATCTGTTCAAATAATATTAATGAGGGTTTTAGATAAAGTGTACAGGCTAGTCATATTAGTATAAATTGTAAAAGCAATTTTAGATCAGGTGTTCTTTTAGAATTTATCAAAGAGATTTAAAGTGGAAAAGACCTTCTGAGATCACCTATAAATTTAAAAAGTGAGATTAAATGACATGAGATTAAATGAATGCTCTCCTCAATGCTTGGAAGTCGGTGCTTTTGACTGAATGTGGACGCAATTTAGGCATCAACCTAGATAAGCAGGCCTTCAGGTGATTTACCAACTGTCGCAAGAAATGGTCTGGTGGTAAATAATCTTACCTTCTAAGTAAAATATTTTAAATGGCTTTGCACATAGAGATGAGTAATTTATCAGCACATCTAAGCACGATAAAGGGACCTGGGAAGAGGCCTTGTTAAAACCGAGGACCACCTAGTTACGTGTGCTCCGCTAGGGCCCAGGTGTGGCTGGCTGTAAGAAGCACTTAACTCAGCATGCATTATGGACCTAGCTCTGGGAAAGCGAGTGCGGGAATATTTCACACTCTCTTTACCTCACCCAAGTTACCTGTTCCTCTAAAGCAGCTGTCTTTGACATGTGCAATAAAAGGGGAGAAGATAGCAGTCTTTGCCTAGCAAAACTATTCTTCCTGTTTGCCTGATTCTAATATCTTAAAACATACCACTTTCCCCTCTTACTATTTATTTTCAATGAAAAGGAAATCTCTAGTTTTAATCCAGAACTAAACCTTTTTAGAGTTCTTTAACTAACTGCAGATGTGAGGAGAGTATTTTTTTTATTCTGGCACTTTGTATTTTGTGACCACGGTTCTGTTTTATTGGTTAAGACAAGGTAGAGCCAGTTTTTGCCTTTCACTTTGAAGAGTGAGAGGGAGGCATTGTGAAGTGGTTACTGGTAAGTAAGGATGCCATCATTTGGCTAAGAGGGCGAAGCCTCGTTCTAAAATGAAAGACTGATTTGTCAGACCCAGACTAATGAAATTCCATCTACAAAACTGCAAATCAGAATTTCCCATTTCTGGGCCTCTTAACTCTCAGTTTCACTTAGTCTCAATAGACAAAATCCTACCAGGGCTGACCTTATTGTTAATGCAACTAATAAGAGAATTACGTAAGGAAACGGCAGGTTTCTCATTATTCCATTTTTCATTTTGCTAAAAACATCCATTCTCTGCCAAAGAGATAAGACTTAGGACACCATATAAGTTTCCTGGGGCTGCCATGGCAAATTACCAAAAATTTGGCTTAAAACAACAAAAATTCATTCTTTCACCAGTCTGGAGGCTAGAAGTCCAAAGTCCAGGGGTTAGCAGGGTCACACCCTTTGAAGGCTTCCGGGAATAACCCTTCCCTACCTCTTCCAGCTTCTGGCGGCCTCTGGCCATCCTTGGCCATCCTTGGCCATCCTTGGCTTGCAGCTGCATCCCTCCAATGCCCGCTTCTGCCTTCTCATGGCTTCTTCTCTGTGACTCTCTGCATCTCTTTGTGTCCTCTTCTTACAAGGGGACCAATCATTGATCTCACATCTCAGGGCCCACGCCTCAATCCTTACTTTGATTACATCTTTCAAGATCCTACTTTTAAATAGGGTCATTGCCTTGGTCTGCTTGGGCTGCTGTAATGCATACCACAGAGTGAGTGGCTTATAAACAACAGCAAATTACTTCTCACAGTTCTAGAGGCTGGATGTCTGAGATGAAGATGCCGGCATGGTCAGTTTCTGATGAGAGTTCTCTTCTGGGTTGCAAACTGTCAACAACTTCTTGTTGCATCTTCACATGGAGGAGCAGAGCAGACTGAGCATGTTCCCTAGTGATTTTTATAAGGGTACTAATCACATTCATGGGGGCCTCCCAAATCCTAATGGCCTCCCAAAGCCCCACCTCTTAATGCCAACATATGAATAGGGGAGGACACAAAGATTTTGTCCATAATAGTCATTTTCCGAGATTGGGTGGAAAAGAATTGGGAGGAACACTATTTAGGTCCTATAGACACCACATCAAATAAGTTGCATTTTAATATCACGAAATTCTAATGATGACTTTTAGGAAAAGCATCAAGTATCCAATCACACATGGGGCCATCATTAAAGGGACCTTCAGCTACTTCTCTTGCTCTCTTCTTGCTCAAAAGTGGATCTCAGTAAGATGGGTGTCAGCAAGATAGGTGTTTGAAGCTAAAAGATACCGGTAGTCTTTTGGTTGTTGTTGCTTGGCCAGTTGTAGAGGAGGTGAGTGTCTCGGCTCACCATCACGGTAGAAATGCTCTGACTGAGAGAGCTGGTTGGGGATAACCTGTGGGAATTTCTACTCTGCATGACACAGGGTAGCTCTTTCCTCATGGAGCTCTTTCACCACGTTAGCATCCTTCCACAACCTAATGACCAGGAGAAAAAGAAGCCAGCAAATGTAAACTGAGTCTATGTTTTTTAACGGGAAAAACTACTCGCTAAAATTTTGTGTAAAGACATTTGCAAGACTTCAGTTATCTGTACCATTTGGGATGTTGTGGTGTGGCTTGCTGTGTTCCAGGACACACCAGACCTCTGTCAGAGACTCCTTAGGTCATTAAGCAACTCCCAGCAGGTGGCGAGAATGGGTCCTGCCCAGAGGTCAGAGGTCGCATTGAGGTCTGCTCTGCTCCCTGAGCTTAAGGAGTAAACCTCCCACTGGCTTGTTGTGGGTTACATTTTCCTCTCAAGTCCTGAAATCCCTCCCTATCATTAGAAACTGTAACTAGTGGGTCACAGTATTTTAATCTTTAAAAATGCCTTTACTGTATCATCAGCATGAGGTACTCAGCATTTGATAAACCAAGAATTAAAAGGATTATTGACCTTCATGAGAGTCCCACTTTGGTCAAATACAAAATTTTAAAGTTTGAGTTCATTAAACATCAACATTCATTTGTGATTCTTTTAACTTTATCTCACAGCACGTAATCTCAGAACAAAGAAATTATTTTTTTTACATTTGTGATCTTTTTATGCTGCATTTTTATTTTATTTTTTGCGAGGGGAGGTAATTAGGTTTATTTGTTTGTTTTTTAATGGAGGTACTGAGGATTGAACCCAGGACCTCATGCATGCTAAGCACGCACTCTACCACTGAGGTATACATCCTCTGCCCCCCAAACATCAAAATTCAATCAAACTACACATTATTATAAACCCCAGGCATATGTAGTAGCAATTTAGCAGTAGTTGGAACGTGTCAGTGCCTGTTAGAATCACCAGAAAAGCTTTCCCTCTGAAAGAATCGGACTTCAGGTGTGAGTGACGGAAGGTAGGAGAGGCAAGGCATTCTGGCCTCGGTAATAATAACTATGCATTGCTTTTAAAAAAAAATCTATAGTTTTAGTTTGGTTTGTCTCTTGAACATAACCTCTGTTCATTTCTTTCAGTTCTTTGTTTCAACACCAGTTTTCAGCTCTGATGCCATTTCATACTACAAAATATTTAGCGACAAGGATGGCTACAAACATATTCACTATATCAAAGACACTGTGGTATGTTCCTTCCAAGATTTATCTCCTCAAAGATCATTCACTTGAGGTTGCTCAAATAACGCTCAGCTTCACACAACATAATGTTTGTCTTTTTATAGGAAAATGCTATTCAAATTACAAGTGGCAAGTGGGAGGCCATAAATATATTCAGAGTAACACAGGATTCACTGTAAGTATTGCATGAAGCTTGATGCACCATTCAGGTTTTAATTGGCACTGATGGATGTACAAATGATGCCTCTTTTAGTTAAGAGTATGTTTGTTACCCTGTGGTTTAGTTCAGGCAGCTGTGGTTTCACTGACACTGCACGTTCTTTAATAATTAGTCAACATGATTTGCTTTTGGAAAAAATATTGAGTAGGTGGTTGTTTCTCTTCTGATACCTGGTAGATAATTATATTAAAAGTATAAAAATTTAAAAATAGTAGCTGGTCCTAAAGGCAATTTCCCCCCCAGAACTTGAAGCAATAAGGAAGCTTCATAGACAGAGGGCAGCCCATAAACATAGAAATGTTCTCACAGTGAGTCACTGTTATGTAAGTTTAAGATGATTAGCTGTAACAGCCATCATTTATTGAGCAATTATGGGTACCACAATAAGTAAATAAATAAATAAATAAGCAAATAAATAAACTAGAAACAATGATCCCAGTTTTATAGATGAGAAAACCGGTAACTTGGACATTTAATTAACTTGGCCGAGGCCACATTGTTAGTGGTAGAACTAGGTTTTAAACCTAAAACACATTAAATCTAAGGTTCTTATTGATAACCTCAGCATGGGGCTTCTTCCTTCCAGTTCTTTCCTTTTCAGTCCATCCTGCATACTATCTAAATAAACCATGTTAAAGTAAGCATTTATGATCAAACTTCTCTAATCCCTCACTTCTAATAAAGTCCAAATTCAGGGTACTCTCCTATAGCCTGCCTACCATTAGCTGGAATTTTAAGAGCCAAAGAGGAAGATCATTAGTCCAGGCTTCCTGGATAAAAAACCTTTCAGAAACCTATTGCCAATCCATAGAATTCTTTGAATAGTCAGCAAAGGAGTTTGGACATTACATGCAGCAACCAGTGTAAGAAGAGTGACCAGATAAAAACAGACGGGAGATTTCAGGTGTAAGATGTTTAGCAAGAGGAGAAAACTGAAGGCAGGGAGACCCAGGTCTGGTCATTTTCTAGCCCTGAGGTGACAGAGGCCTGAACTAGACCAGTGGTGATGAAATGTGGACTCTGAGGGAAAACCATGCCCTCTTTATTTGCATCCTTGGCACTTGGCGTAGTGCCGGGCACACTGTTGTTGAATGAGCGAGAGGAAGTGTAGATAGATGGTGAAGACAGACAGACAGACACCCAACAGGACTGATGAATCCGTGGCTGTGAGGGAAAAGGGCAAGGAAAGAAGGAAAGTGGACTCTGTTCTAAGTATGAGAGATGAAGACAATCAAGAAACCTTTGACATAACAAGAAATCTGCAGGGGGATGTTCAGAAAAGCTGAGTAGTTGATTTACAGGTAGTTTGAGATGATGTGAGAAAGGCAAGAACAAGCAACGACTGGAGTCATGTGATGTTAGTAAAGACATTTAGAAGGATGCTAGTTTAGAGGACAGTTAATACGAGGAGTGGGGTGTATTCTTTTCCTTTTACTGGAAATAACAAGGTTTTTATTTCAGTGAGGACATAGAAGTACCTGAGTTGCTGGAAAGTCCTGAGAATGTTTATTCCAAACTTTTCACATTCTATTATGCTCTTGCTAAAAATAAAAATCTAAAAAATTTAAAAGAGAGTTACTTTGTGATATTCAGATGAACTCACAGAGGAGTGAAAACCATGCCACTAAATTGGATATCCCACTTCATGGTTATATGAAGACAGGTTACAACTGGGATTCAGATACTTAAGTAATGAGTATGTTCTCTTGTGACTTGTTTTGCTTTTGGGCAAATTAACATGTCCTTTTGTGTGGCTCATAACAAATGAATCAAAATATAATATACCTATAATAAAAAAGAATACTCAGCATAATTTAATCTTTCTCCTATAATATTTATAGTTTATAAATATATTTTATATAAATGTATACATTTATATAAACTTTATATAAATGTAAATGTTTTTATATATAAATTATACTTTATAAAGTTAGAGTAAATACACAAAATTCAGAATTATAGACAGCAGTGATTTGTGTACGTAAGTGCCAATTAATTGTTTCATAACATGGAAATTGGACTATATTATTATGTTAGTACTAGTATTAATAATTATATCACCACTTAGTCATCAATACTTGTTTAATAACGTCTGAATGTATTTTCAGGTTTTATTCTAGCAATGAATTTGAAGGCTACCCTGGAAGAAGGAATATCTATAGGTAATTCATGTTAATTCATCCTAGTATTTTTATATATTGAAATTTAAATAAAAATCTGTCAGAGTTTTCAGGATGTATAGAATATGTTTTAAAGGGCTGAAATGGAATAAGGTTAATTTATGAATTAAAATAAAATATTCAGAGATTATTGTACACCACATCGGTATAAAAATTTGTATCCCCAACATATTAGCTAACTCAAAATGTTTTCAAAAGAAAAATCAAGAAATTCTAATGCTGATATAAACAAGGTATTAAACACTTCAGATAAATTTAGTGGTAATTGAGGACATTCATTTAACATACATTTATTAAGTATCTACTGTGCTCCAGGCATGGTATTTATTCCCATAATGTGTGGTTTCCTTTAATGTGACTCCCTTTGGCATAAGCCTATTACTTTGGGAAGGAATTCTTCTCTGTTCCTAAGTTAGTGTTTAAGTTAGTCCAGGGGCCCACTTGGTGATTAGAATGGTGCCCCCGTAGTTGCTTCTGGATGTGGAAACAAAACTGCAGCTACTGTGGGCTGGTGGGCTGCTATAACCCATGCACGTTTTTATCTGCCTCACAGATGTGCTTTATTTAATCGGCACAACAACTCTCTGAGCCAGGATTTGCACCTGGGCACGCTGACCTTGACCCCTAACTGTTAGCTGCCTACCTAATGCTTCCAAGATCACACCAAAATATGAACATAGATACTACTAACCATAGCTGAGGAAATAATAAACTTTTTCCTCTGCTGCATTCGCCTGTTCTCTCCTGGATCCTGGCTTCTTATCTGTTGGGGAGAACCCCTCTCTGGTGACAGCAGCGGCTCTGGCCACCCTCCACAACGCTCAAAGTAAGATCAGGGGCAGCAGGAGAAGGAACACTGCAGCGGCCACGGGTAACTCACCAGCCAGAGCGGGACTCCAGCCCTGTCTCCGTCCTGGTCCAAGTACCATCTAGCCCTCCCCAGATGAGCCTCTGAGGGTTTGGGTTAAGGTCCAGAGTTTGTATATTAAAGCCAATCATCCAGACAGTGGGCCCAGCTTAGCAGGTACAGGGTGGCTTGCGTGGGAACGTGTGGAGGGAGCATTCCCAGGAAGAGCTTCCACAAGCCCACATTCCCTGCCAAATAAAATGACAGGTCCAGGAGCTACTTAGAACTGTGACTTCTTATTTCCAGTTGGCTTATTACTAATTTCCCCTTCCAGATGTGTGATAAGGACAGGGACCCCTTTCTTGATCCTGCCAGATCTTCCTTATATGTTTTGCCACCGGAGTACATAGAGAGAGACGGGAGGTGAAAGAACCATGCATTCTCAACCACTCTGTAAAGTGTAAGAGACTGATGGTTACTGAGAAGGGACTACTTGACTCCCACTTGAGGTGTTAGAAATTTCTCCCACAGCTGGAAAACCTCTCTCAAGGTTTGTGCCTATTCAGGCAAAGATGGATTGAAAATCAGGCAAGTCAAAATACTGTGATTCCCCCTTTCCTTTAAATGATATTGGCAACAGAAAAATAGAGTGAGTTTGATGGCAATATGTAAATTAGTCATTTTCCATGGAGTGGTACATTTTGATAAATACAATCTCAAAATTTCAGCTTAGTTTTATCTTCATTTTCCTCTAGAATTAGCATTGGAAGCTATCCTCCGAGCAAGAAGTGCATTACTTGCCATCTAAGGAAGAAAAGGTGCCAATATTACACAGCAAGTTTCAGCGACTATGCCAAGTACTATGCACTCGTCTGCTACGGTAGGTAATGGACCTTACACATGCTCTCCCCACCCCCCCAGGCCACTGTCCTTGTCCTTGTCGCCACTATCTCATCAAACCTTAGCTACAGGTTATTGAGCACCTGTTATATGTGAGGAGCTTATCTATGTTATCTAATGCTTACGGGAAAAAGTGTGAATCAGATAGGGAGGCATTATTATCTCCATTTTTTGCAGTTGAGGAAACAGAGTAACTTGCAAAAGGTCGACACTGCTGGTAAGCATCAGAGCCAGATGGGAGCAAGAGTCCCTTGATTGTAAATCCAGCCTCTTACCCACCACGTGCCACAGCACCATGACGTTGCATGCAAACACTACCTACCCAGTATCTACAGCGGGACACGATTAACATTATAAAAAGAAGCATCCTCTGATAAAACGGTTGCTGGACTTCAGCGCCATTTGCCTGAAGAAATGTCAGTCTCCTATAGCCAAGGAAAGAAGCCTGAGCTCTTTGCCTGGGAGGCCAGCAGTTCTTTGAACTATAGTTTCAATGGGGATGGAAAGTGAACTTTTGTCACCTAGTATGTCCTTTCTAAATGTGGGGAACATAATAAGTAATTCATTCAGGTGTTTAAAAAACTAGGTGATAAAATATACTAGACATGTCCTGGTTGTTTAGACCATGTGCACATTCAGTGAATAATTTCTATCCAAGTAATTTTATTTGATGCATAACATTTCATCTATATCTTGAACACATAGCAAAGTTGGGCAATCAGTAGATCAATGTGATATATCAGGATCCTGGGAGTCATCATGGGGATTTGGAAAACTAACTTGTGAAATGTATCCGCTCCTCCATTCTTTGTCCCATCCCCTGGGTTAATCCCTGAGTCCCCTTGGGAGTGAGAGACAGAAAACAGGGGATTATTACAAAATACATGCCACTCTCCTGTTTCTGGTATCAACTGCCCCTATTCAGGTAGGTGGCTCAGAGAACAAATAGATTCTTTGACTGACTGAGATCCCTTCTCGGTGGCAGAGGACCCTGAGGTTTCCTTTACTTTTCAGAAGGAAGGCTACTCTGATATGCCACTTCCTCAGTCCAGTCACCTGGGCCCAGAACCTCAGCCCCAGCTCCTTTAACTATGTGGAAATGAATCAGCATTTTAACCCCAATGCGCTGCCCTTCAAGATAGCACAAGATGTCAGTTTAATACAACACTTTTCACAGAATGTTTGGTCAATGGCATCTTTGCAAAGTCAAAAGGTTGCTGTTCATGTGCTGATTGTGCTTATGGCATTTCAAGGTATCCATTAAAGTTACGTGCAACATTTTTTCATCCCAAGCTATGCAACGTATGTTGAAAGCTTACATGCCAGGCGCATAGTATCATTGAACTGTCCTGAGTGAGCCGTTTGTCTCTTTTCTCTCCTTAAGGGAGAGTCTGCTTTCTTTTCATCTTTATATTCACAAGGCCAAGAAGAATGGTTACTGCATAATGGGCATTGAGTGCTTGCTGAATGAACATAGGTGCTAAGGGAGATCAAAGCATTGCTGCCTTTTGCAAAGTGTACCAAAGCTCTCATTTTTATACTGATATATTTACTGATGAAGACATCGGTGGCCCTTCACATACAAACATGCATTTACGTTTATCTGCACTCTGCCTTTGTACAGTGCTTGAATGCTCTCTGAAAGCACCATACAACTTTTTCTATCGCTTTGTCTCCCTAAGATCTTCCTGAGCCTCAGTGCCCCCTGAAGAGATAAGGAATCAAAGACTGAGCTCTCATCAAAAGTTGGTGAAAGAGTCCTTTCTAGAACTTGAATCGCCTGACTTTTCCACACTCACTCTTCCTCGGCAGTATGGTAATTTCCCATTTAGCAAAAAATATACTGTGTGGGAAGCATCACATCGTCTGGTGTTTTTGAAGCTCCAGTAAAATGAGTCACTGCACCATCATAGGAAAAACCTTGAAATCTCTCCCTTTAGGACTAAGAGTAAAGCTTCATTATGTAACTTCTAACTCTCCAAGAGAGATGGCGAGTAAATCCCAGATAATAGGATTGAAATAGGTATAACATATTGATGATGCTGATGAAACAAAGGCAATGCAAAGGAGGATTCTAGACAATGGATACTTATGCCACCAGGACCACACCCCCAGGCCACTTGTGTCAAGGGCAGTCAGTTTGCCTTCTAGTTTGGGCAACAAAGATCTGCCAGTTGTCCCTGCTGGAACTGTACACTGTGAAAATTCCATAAGGTGAATGCTGATTGACTACAGTCTAGAAATTCAGGCCCACTGCCTTACATTCTAACCAAAAATCTAATGTGTGTTGGTCCCTTCTCATAACTTTGGAGAAAAAAACTGACCAAAAGGAAAAATCCTGAAATTAAATTCTAGAAAATGCTGAGACTCCACAGAATAAAGAACTGCTGGTTTTTGAAAGAGCCTAATGAATAATATCCCTCCTCCTCACTCTCAAATTAGTCCGAGGAATCAGGCAGGAAATCAAAATATTAGCTTCAGTACCTGTAAAGGTTAATGGAAAATGTGGCTAAGGTGTGCAGCTTCCTAACATTGCAGCTCAGAATTGCAATTACTCACACGGATAGAGGTGCACCCAGACGGCCGCTGGCTTCGCCCGTGGGGCGGGCTCTGTCACACTCACAGCGCTGAGGAACAGATCAGAGCGTGTTCTCTGCAGGCAAAAAGATGCCAGGAACAAGAAGAAGGAGCTACTCATACCCCGGTTTTCTCAGAGCTCATCAAATAGGTCATTTCCCTTCTGCTTGCTTGGGGCCAAGGGTGCTCTGATGGCGCTCCCACTGCACAGAAGGAAGCATCAGGAGAGCAAGTGGAAGTCTGCTCCCAGCCTCCATGTTTGTTGCCTTCAACTCACTGACTGCCTGCATAAATTCTTCCTTTAAAAATATATTTCTAGGTATTATTTTATTCTATACTTCCAAGTGATGGATAATTAATGTTTAATTATTTGTAGATCTAATTAAAAAGGCTAGTTTCTGCACAGAGAACCTGAATTCCATGTTGGAATATATGGTGGACACTGGTTTGCCACCCAGAACTCCCACTTTTAGGATGGACTCACTCATGTCTCCAGCTGCTGAGAGGGCTGAGGGCTGACGGCTGACGGCCGACGGCTGACAGTTCACAGCTGAGCCCCCCTCTCCCACCCTAGAGGTTGCCCTCATCACAGGCCACATCCAATGATCACTCCATTCTGGGGTATAAAAGCCAGACCAATTGGTCCCAATCAAGACAGCCCTGCAGGCCATCCAGCTCCAGAGCTCCAAGTGGGGTTGGCTGAGGTCTCTGTTGCAACTGCACCGAGATCCACCTTTCCTCCCTGCCCTGCTCTTTTCCACCTCCCCCTACAGGTGTGCATCCTAATACCGCACCCCAGATGGACTTTGGTGCACACAACTCCTTCTGGGTCTGTTTCCTGGGGAATATGACCTGTCACAGCATATTTGAACAGGATACATATTCTATGTAAATGTATTTCTGCGTATAGAAATTACATGAAAGAAAAAAAGACGCTGGGTCTACTCACCAAAATAAACTGAACATTGAACCCAGAAACCAGATTGAAGATACAATCTAGGTACTGGTGAAGGTTATTTGATCATAAAGACACGGCTAAGACTGGCCCACCCAGTAGGACATCTTCCCAGAAAGCCATTTATCACTGCAGCTTCTGGGGTCCATTTGTATAATTAGATCCCAACAGTTTAGAATCACTCTTGGAAAAGTACACAGGCAACTGTTTTCTCAGGTCTGTTCTTTGATTAGGCTGTGATCTCATGGGTTGTTTAAATGTAACTTAAAAGGTGATGTTTACTTCTCTATGGGGAAAAAAATGGCTGCAGAACTAAAAGATGTAATTGAACTTGACAGTAATTGCAAATATTACCAGCAGTTCTTGTTGAAAACTAAATGTTATTTTCAAACTAAGCTGCGTTTTTGTTCTCATCTTGTGCACAGGCCCAGGTCTCCCCATTTCCACCCTTCATGATGGCCGCACTGATCAAGGTACTGTCTCTTGTGTGCTGTTGTTTTAAGAAATCCTGAACTCTCATAACACTACACTGGAGGAAGCAAGACAGTTTCCCCACACCAATAAGGGGGAGAGCGATGGACTCTGTTGTCATATAGCTTATTTATCTACATTGGGCTATTCTTTGAGTCAAACCTGATCATATGAAATTTAATCATTAATTGCAGTAAGAACCTGGCATAATGTGGATGAGCTATATAAGAGGGATTAATCCTGTCTTCCCCAATCATCCTTATTAAAAAAAAACACACACAGAAGCTTAGAATTGGGAGGAAACTTAAGATTTTTAGTACAATCTCCCCCCCAAGTAAGAATGCCTGTTTTTTTGTACCATCCCAAACCGGAGATGAGTTCCAGATATAACTCCAGTTCGAAGCAGAGGGTGACTATCACGCTAGCTTTTTTGTTTTAACAGCTCCATCACACTGTTGCCACATGTGAAAGCCCTGAAATTTGGAGGCTCTTTCCATTTTCAACTGCTATCAAGACAGACCTCCTTCATCCTGTATTTGTGATATTGGTTCAAAATAGTTCACAGCTCAAAGATGACCGTTTTTGCTCACATCAGAGATGTCGAAGTGTATAATTGCCTTGGTATCTTCCTGCAGTTCTCTGTCATCTGTTGCTTCACCATTAAACATCTAGGGTTGAAGCTGATGGAGGCTAGGAACAATGAGGGACTTCAGCACTCATGCCTGCTATCGTCCCTGGACAGCTTTGGTGACAAGTCAGGAGACTGCTTTGGAATTAGTTTGGCTGCCAGCTCAATGGCCCAAGTATAGGTGAAAATAAGGTAATGAGGAAAAACAGAGTCAATTCAGGAGCTCTGGAGAGAATGGGCATTGTAATAATGAAACTGCGAATTTAATTTCATTTTGAAGTTTTATGGTTTTTTTACCTTGTGTCTAATAAGGAAATACTTTTAAGAATAACAGACTATATTTCTCAATTAGGCTCAATACTGCTTTCAAATATGTAAGTTTTTGTGTTAATGGGAATCACCAAAAATATATAATTCCCATTTTATCATGACTGCAAAATAAAGGTTAGCTTCCCTTTTTCCATAGTGTGAATTTTCACTTTCTTACTATCCTCCTCATATTCCTGCCAGCCACCAATTTCTGTACTGCTTACAAAGCTTTATTACTTCACCCAATATTTACAACATAGGTACACTGTTCATGTCATTCTTATGTATGTCGTATGTATTTACGTGTTTTCTAATTCTCAAAACCTAATTCAGATTCTTTTACAGCACAGTTCTGCAAACTTACCTGAGGATGAAATTCTCCAGAGACGTTTATTATAAATACAGATTCTCAAGCCCTCCTCAGAAATTCCAATTCAGTAGATTTTAGATTGGGCTAGGGAATCTGTATTTTTAATAAATTCCCAGACAAGTTTTGGAGCTGCTTTTTAGAGCAGATGCTATGTCTTCTATTTATTTGTAATTTTTTCACCCATTTCCCATTGCATTTGATGCCAAGATCTTCATTCAACAGTTATTGATTAAGCATCTATTGCTTTAAACCAGACACTACTGAATACTAGCTCCTTAAAATGCACAGATACTGGGTTAGGTATGGTCCCTGTCCTCAAGAAGATTATGCAACAATGGGAAATGCAAACATGTGAGCGGGAGCTTACAATACAGTGGGGTAAAGTGTTAAAATGGGGGAAATAGAGATAGTATGAAATCATGGCACCTCATCTGGGATTTGAGGGTTAGGAAATGTTTCTTAGTGATAGCCACATCAACTTTAAGTCTCATTAATTTAAATAGGGATTGATGCTGTTTGGATATCTGATTAGTCAAGAGGATTGATATCAGAGCTTTTATTGAAAAATGGGATTCACAATGGAGAGGACATATTTGGAGAGACAAATTTTGTTTTGAATGTTGAGTTTGAGGTACTGATGGGATATCCAAATGCAGCTGTCCTGGAGTGACATAGTTTTGGATCTGGATGTTGGTGGATTGGTTTGGACTGACGATAATAATCATGATGTCATTCATTTATAGAACTCATGGTTACTAAGTCCAGGGAAATGGATGAGACAACAGAGTGTGGAAAATGAAGATGGGCAAGGGTAGTGGAGGATGAGGAGGAAGTAGAGCTGTGCAAAACACCAACATGAGACATGGAAGGAGAAAAATGAACCTGTAAAGGAGACCAAGAGGGAACAGAAGGACAAAGATAACCTTGAGAGTACAACGTAGTGGAAGGCAGGGGAGGAGAGGAGCTCAAGAAAAAGGGAGCACTCATCTGTGTCAAGTGCTGCAGAGAGTGAAGACAGACCTGCTCCAAATCAATGAGCTCAGCAAAAGAGGATTAGTGTTAGCTTGGTCAGAGTCGTTTCAGTGGAGCAGTGGAGGTAGAAGCCCAATAGAAGTCAATTTAGTTCTGCAAAGGAGGTAAATAAATAAAAAGAGCGAGTATTTTCAATAGGTCTGACTGGCAAAAGGAGGAAAGAGAGAGGATGGTGGCCAGAAGAGATTGATAGAGGTTTAAGTTAGTTTTTGAAAGCTGATAAACATGTGAACATAGTTGAATGCTGATGGAAGAAATTTGGAGAAAAAAAGAGGTTGAAGATGTGAAGGAGGGGAAAGTGGAGTCCAGAGACAGGTGAGAAGATTAATCTCTGACTTTGTGAATGAGAGAGGATGAGGAAATTATTGATGTAACTGTACAAAAGTTTGTAGAAAACAGTGCAATGGTTTCATTTTCTCTGCAAAGTAAGGTAAGGTCATTTGAAAATAACAGATAGTACTTGAACCAGATGCTATAAAAACCCAGAAGAGTTGGCACTTGAACAGAGGTACATATCACGTACTAGGTACTGAGCATGCTGGGTGTTGAGCAGACAGTGATGAGTGAAAGAAGGCACATGGTGCAATCTGGACTCCCTGCACAGTCTGGACTCATAGCACTCCTTGCCATGTTATAGGATTTTAATCCAAAGCCACATAGAGAAGTCCAATGGCCACCCCTCCATCTCCTCACAGCCCCGTGAAATTACATTTGGCTCTAAGGGGTGGGAAAATTGCCCACTTACTATCCATAAAAATGCAACCCTGGATTGCAGAAGCATTAACAAGCTTTTCCATTCAATTTGTCATTTCAGTTAAGTCATGAATCAGAAAAGTTCAATAGCTAGGAACAGAATGGAGAAGGAATCAAGGACAAACCAGCCCGGCAACACCTGCATATGGTTTCCAACTTCTAGTGACTGTTGACAAAATGTTAAACATGATCTAAATAAATAAATATTGCAGCCCCTCTGTGTGGTTGCTCCACCCATGAGTCCCTTTATCCTGGACAGCTCCACATTCAGAGCCCACATGCGGACAGTGAAGAGCTGGCTCCACTGTACTTAGAATCATGTATCCATTTGATTGATTGATTGATTCTTTTAGTTTTAACTTTTCAGTTGCCATAAGTATCTTCTTCCTGATGGATTATCCAAAGTTAAAATGAAATGTATTATATATCTTATACAACTCGTACCAAAACATCTCTTCTTGTTCTAAGATTAAATATAACACGTTGGAGCAAAATGCCATGAGTATATGAAAACTGAGAGTTATAAGGGAAGTGATTTGGCAAACTCAGTGTAGTTACATGTACTCCCCCAGTTCCCCATCTTTAAGGACCACTTTTTTAACAAAGCACAGAAACAAGGAGTCCACACGATGTCTTTTGTAGAAACTGCCGTATCTCAGAAGTCATCCAAACCCTCTTTTAGAAAATAAAGCTACAAACTCCACCTATTATACAAAAGTCTAACTTTTCTCTAGAAGGTATCTAGTATCCGTTCAGTTCAAAATAAAGCTTACAAAAAGCCTCTACTGCTAGAAACCCATTCGAATGGACCACCAGTCCACAGCTTCGGAAGAGTAATGGATTTGTTCAGTTTCAAAAACTGAAGTGTGAAACATAACTAAGCTCAAAGATAAACAGCAGTTTTTTTAGGAGCTCTTTTGAGGTGGAAGACAGAAAGGGGTCATAACGTGTATATACTGTTGTTTTACTAAGATATCTAACTATTTTGAGAAAAAGGATTTGAAGGAATAGGATGCACAGTAATTCAATTTAAAAAATAAAATAAAAGAAGAATATTCTATATTAAGCAAATACAGCAGGAAAAGGTTAAGAAAGAAATAGTTACACAAAATTGCAGAAATAATATTTGACCTCGCACCCTGAAAATTCTAAAACAAACTTGGTAACTACGTAGTTATTTTAAATTTGAGGTTTTAGCAATATAGATTTTCACTTCTACTACTTCTTTTTTTAGAAAATAATTTTTTTAAATGTCACCTACTCAGGTCATGGCTTCACATTAAAAAAGAAAAATTGGAGATGGGAAAATGTGGCTGAATAAACATCGTTGCTTCTGTGATTCTGCTCAAAATGTGTTTTGATGCCGTGAGGATCAGTTTAGGAGACAATGATTGATGTCCTTTATAAGCTTATTCCTGCTTTAAGGCTGGACTGAAAATATGTGTGTCAATATGAAACTCCTCAAGCAAACCTTATACAGTTTCAGTTTTATCCATATAAAAAGCCAAAGAAATTTTAAGAAAGGAATTTACTTATGGAAGTGCTATTAATTGAAAACTGACACTTTTTTTTCCCCAGAAATTAAAATCCTGGAAGAAAACAAGGAATTAGAGAATGCTTTGAAAAATATCCAGCTGCCTAAAGAGGAAATTAAGAAACTTGAAGTGGACAATATTAGTAAGATCTTTTAAAAATTTCTCATAAATAGATATGAAGCTGAACATTTATCTTGCTTTTTTTTTAAACAAAATTATAGGGTAAATATTACAGCCTAAATGCGACAATATTATAGAATCTTAATTAAAACAACCTTACTGTCACAATAGAGTTTTATGAAATATCTTTCATATGTTTCTGAATTGGGTTGATCTTATACTTTTCTATAGCTCCATTTCAACATGGATTTTTTTTAAGAGTTTATCTAATTTTAATTTTAAAATGTGTACTTCTAGAAAACAATGGTTCAGCATTTCTAGTAACTTTTAAATTGGACAAAAATATGTAGTAAAAATCAACTTAAAACATCTTCTTGATTCTTAAAAATTTACTAGTCATGAATTGATTTTATGTTATATAGTCTTATTAAAGAAAATAAATAATGCAATGAGTACAATGGAATGAAGTTTTTTGCTTCTTTTTGTTTTTCAAGCTTTATGGTACAAGATGATTCTTCCTCCTCAGTTTGACAGATCAAAGAAGTATCCTTTGCTAATTCAAGTGTATGTAATATTTTCTTTGGTTTAAAGTATTTACTGAAAATATGTTGAATTAAGTACACATTTATGAGATAGAATGAACCCTTCTCCTTGGTAACAGTTCCTATTGATGCTGTTTTTATATATTCCCCAACTAATCAGAGTAAATAAAATATGGCTATTTAAAATAGCTTGAGAAAGTTTTGAGATTTTAGATGGACTTGCTTGCATTTGCTGTTTTGAATTTCCTTTGTGTGGCAAATTGCCTAATGTGTCAGAATACCTTTGAGATAGAGAAATTGCAGCCAAAAAAAATATTGTAAATCATCTTAACATCTTATGTAATTGAGTTAGAAATGAAATAAGGGAATGGAATACATTTTGTGGAATCACACCCAAAATCAGTGCTGACCTACACACAATTTGCTTAAAACACCATGCATTTTTTTTAGTATATCTTATGCCTGCTTTTAGCAAGTGGCAGGTGGCAGAAATGACGAAAAACCCACACATATTCCTTGAAATGCCAACCCTAGATGTATCCGTTTTGGGGAATAGGAGAGGCTGTGTCCCAAAACAACTTCCTTGTAGCAAACCTCTGGGAAAAGCCTGGTCCTTTCTTGATTTTGAGCCAGTTCTAATGCCACTGTTATTGAAATTTATCATACAAATGTACTGGGAAATACTAAAGGCAATTCTTGGCCATGACGGGAAGTTGAGTTTCACAAAGGAATCAGAGATGCTATCTTTTTCTTTTTCTCTTTTCCCTTTAGGTATGGTGGTCCCTGCAGTCAGAGTGTAAGGTCTGTATTCGGTATTAGTTGGATATCTTATCTTGCAAGTAAGGAAGGGATAGTCATTGCCTTGGTGGATGGGCGAGGAACAGCTTTCCAGGGTGACAAACTCCTGTATGCAGTGTATCGAAAGCTGGGTGTTTATGAAGTTGAGGACCAGATCACAGCTGTCAGGTGAGCACCTTCTCATTCAAACAGAAATTGATGTGCAAACAAAAGTCGTGCAATCACTATTGGGTTTCTCCATCCTTAATGACTTAACTCTTTTTGTCTGTTTTCCTAACTTCATCTAAAGCTATCATTAATTTTAAACGGATATTTTTGCTCAATATGAGAAAAAATTGTTTATGGAAGAGAGCTAATACGTGTGTTGAAAGATGATTTCTAGTGAAAGATGATAAATACTCTCTGTGTTTCAGTCATTATAATAGCCTTTCATTACCATGGCTCACAATTAGCAGAAAATTTTGTATATTCTAGGGATGGTCTGAATTTGCTCAAGCATTGTGGAGTCTTCCTCTTAAATTTAGAAATGGCTCAGATTTCATCAGCACTATATACTTACAGTTATTAGGCATTCATTTGTAATTAAACCAGCTATGTTAGCAAGAAAGTGTTTTCCTATTTTCATATGACAAAAAACTCATTCTACATAATAGAAATTATAGAAGGAAAGCATTTAGAAGAAAGACAGTTTCATAACCTGAGTTCTTCTTCCAAACTACACTCTCAACCACAACTTAGGGCTCAATCATCTTTTCCTGAAATGAAAAGAATACAGTTATCAAAATTGTTCCTAATTTGGAAACACTGTGCAGGATTCTTCTGGGTATTTCTGTATAGTTGTTGGGTTTCTGTTATCATGGTGGAGTCAGAGAATAGTAGTTTGTAAACGTAAAAACTAACGCAGGCTGATGGTAGTCATGGATATGTGTGCTTGCGTGACAGCTAAAGGTCAAACGCTGTTCCACAGCAAAGAGCAACCTAAAAGATTCATTAGTACATTTCTTTCATCATCTTAATGTCATTCATAGTTACTGATTTCAGTGCAGAATATACAACACAGATTGTATTTAACAGCTGGGAGCCAGGCCCAGGCAACACTTTTCTGTATCTTTGTCTCTAGTCAAAACAGAAGAGTTTAGACTCACAAGTTATTATCATTTTTTAGATAGAAAAGTAATCATAACCCATATGTTTTGAAATTTTTCTTCCAGTCTGTGAACAGTAATACACACACATTACACACAAAACTTTCAATTAAAAACAAAGTCTATTTGAGAAAAATCTGACAAATTAATAAGTAAATTATTAAACAACACTACACAATCCATAGGCATCATTCACACCCAACTAGGAAGCTCCATCATTCCTACGGATCCAGATTTTTAGCTTTTCCACTGTTAACTTCTTTGAGAGACACTTCTGTCTGACAGAGAGTGGTGGAAAAAATAGTTCAAAGAAAAACTCCGAGAATCAGTTTCTCCTATAAAGACTATGGTATCTCTTAGTCTCGTCTAAAGTCTAAGGTATGCCTTAATAGGAACATTAACCAATACAATTGTCAGCATTTTAGACTTAATCCTTTAAGGAATTGTTTTTGGTACTGTGGGTCACATTTATTTGTATTTAAATCATGCAATAAACACCAAGGACATGTAATCCTGGGACAATATCAAAAGACAGAGATGTAAATTATGGTAATTAGAAATTCAATTAGAAATTCAACTTTCCAAAGTTGGTAAAGCTAAAAACTGGTTTGTTTTGGCATTGGTTAAAAACAATCTTATCATTAACAACCTATGTCATTATAGTTTTGTGAATTTATTTACCATCAAAATTCAGCATTCAGATTAAAGAAGACTATCTCAAGAAACAGAATGGATAGCTTCTTATGGTTTTCTCTTGGGTGAAATGAAAATTGAAACCTGAAACTCACCAATAGACCTTAACAAAAATTATTATTTCTGATGTTCAGCATACAAGGACTCAAAGCCACAGATTCTATGGATTTTCACTGTAACATAAATGTCTTTGGCATTTAGAATTGAAGATGGACCAGAGATGGTGACTGGCTGCCTTGCCCTCCTCTGAGCCATTTTTAGGGTGGAACTCGAACAGAGTCTTCCTGCTGTAGATCAGGCATACGTTCACTCATTAGCTCAGTCTCTTGACAACAGAGCAAATACTAACATATGCTATTAGGAGATTCTGTATAAAATTGCGCAATTTACAGTCTCTACTTTCAGTGCACTTAAAAATTTTGAAGAGTGAACAAACCACGTGAGCTCTGAAGGGACAGCATGACTGTTAGATGGAACTTCCTGTACTCACCTTAGTGAACATGGGGTGGCTGTGGGCCCATGCAAACTCTGTACTCAGCAGTGGAGATGCCAGCTGGTCCTGGTCTTGGCTTTGCTTGAAACCATTATTCTACGAAAGTGAAAGGGAAGCCTTGGAACCCAAGGCTTTGAGAAAACAAAAGCTAAAAAGATAGATTTATAATGATAATTCCGGGAACAATTCAATCACATACCTCCCCAAGAAGTGTTTTAGGAATGAGGCTGACCGTCTGACCTGGGGAGTTGGGATTATAATCCCTCTGGGGTAGCTCTCAAACTACCTCCCGCAAAAGAATGAAACTTGTCTCCTTGAATCTGTTATAAAATGCAATCTGACCAAACGTTTTACATATCAAAAGAAAATCATATGTACATATTTGGAAACAGTATTAAATACTAGTCAGGGTCAAGAAATAGATGCAAGCAAAGCAAAGCAGGAGAAAAAAAAAAGAAGCCTTACAATCTCACAAATGTTGACTATACATAAGAGAATACGACAAAGAGAGGCTTTTGGAGTCAAAGCTGAATTAAAAATGAGACCTGCTTTCTTCAGGCTCCTCTCCAAATGTTACATATGTGAGATTTGAAACTTCAGTAGTTATAGGGTCAAATCTGCTCATTTGGGGTATGTTTGGCATTTTGGACATTCCCATAATTTTGAAATTTTATGTAACTTGAGAGTTAGGGGCAAGGAAGAATTATATGAGGAAAATAGATCGTATCATACTGTTATACATGGTATCAATACTAACATTTCCAAAATTGAATAATAATTGATCACTAAGGTTTCGAACTGACCTTTGATCTATGGACATTTTTAGGAGAGACAAGTTGTCAAGTTCAGTCCAGCCTCCAAAATTAGAAAAACATGCTTTTTCATTTGTTGTTAACATTGTGTTGATTTAACCACATTATCAACAGTATTTCTGATTACTCGCCTGGAAGCACTTCAGATTTTGGAGGTAAATTTTATAGAGGCTTATTGGTCTCAAAGTGCTCAGATTATCTAGCTAACCTTTAACCTAGTCCTGCCACATTAAGTGTTAATGTTTCATTTCCATGTTAACTATTACACTATCATTTCCTGTAAATGTCATCCTTTCAGAATAAACCTAGGAAGGGAGCTGTTAAGCATTTCCTGTTCCCATGTATCACCTGTTATTTGCTTTTACCCCAGATGCAAGGCAATATGATTGCTAGCTTCTGGGAGATCATAAAATCACGAGTGATTTTATGGCTCAGAGCTGTCTTCAAGCACTAGCAGCGAGTTGTTTTTTGTTTTTTTTGTTTTTTTTTTTTTTTGGACAAAGAAAGCAAACCTTCTCTTCTTTCACTTGGCTTTTGAAGTTTGTGGAAGAATTGCTGAAATGCCACAAATTGCTGCCCGTTTTCTCTTCTTTACTGTGAACGGCATCCACACAGGTAGCAACTCTCCGTTTGCTACTGAATTTCTCCCCTGTAGACTCCGCAGTGTCCCTCAGAATCAGTGTCGAGTAAGCTGTGACTGACGGGGCTTCTTCCCATCTGCTGGTCCCGGGCGTCTGCCCAACTCCTCTGTGCCTCAGAAACAACCGTGCATGCAGGCTCCATGCAAGAGCAAAATGGTTGCTGTGAAATCCCTTTAAGAAATTCCATTATTCAGCTAATGAAAACCCCTCCATCCCAGTTCCAAAGAGAATGAGAAAGGGCATCTAACGTCACTGGTTTTTCTGGGGCCACGAGAGTCACTTTGGTCTTTTCCCCCCCTTTTCCTCCACTGTCCCATCCAGGCTTCCGTCAAGGCTCATCCACTTTGCTTTTTGCTTCCACTGCTTCTGTTTCTCAGAGAATTTCTGGAGTTTTTATCAAAACATTCCCTAAATAAATCCCAATTTCTCTAGAACACCAGCCCTCAAGGGGGCAAGTAATAAATTAGCCTCAACCACTCTTGTTTTGTTCCAACAACGCAGTTAGATGTCTGAGGGCTTCCCAAGACTTTTTAGAGGTTGCCCTTTAGCATAGCCACTTGCTCCTAAGGAGAGATTAATTTTCCTTAGGAGGCTCTTCTGCGAGGGAATTCAAATGAATTGTGTGCATTTTCTATAAGATATGTAACGTTGTCCATACCGTGAACAACTGAGAGTACCTAAGTGTGACATGGGAGGGGGGTGGCTATTTTTCCTCAGATGGATGTGACCAAAAATGAGGCAGGAATTGCCATGCATGTCGATCTAAATAAAAGGTTAAAATGAGGCAAGCTCAAAATTGTCAAAAAAATAAGTTTATTCCTGAATAGCAGAAGGATTGCAGTTCTGGTCTCACTAACTGTAGCAAGCTACAGGCCAGTCCACGGAGGGTTTGGGGTAGGCTGTATTTATAGGCAAGGAATAGAAAGACGGGAGAGTTCAGTGAGAGTCTGTTAAAATCAAAAACAGAGACCAGCTTTGAAAATTCCCCCGGAAGACAAAACCCGTACAGTCATCCAAACAAAGCTCAATTCAGCTTATTTTGAGAGCCCAACCTGACCCAGGTCATTTCTTGTTGACGCCTCTGGAAACCATAAACAACACTTTCCATGATTGATATGAGGCCATCCCGGACCAAACTCCCTCCCTATCATTAAAGAAAATTTTAATATTATCGGTTTTCTATAACTCAGGCATATGTGGAAATCGGTCTCCTAGTCCTTAAATTTTGTTTCCCTGAAGGCACATGCTTGTGATTTTCCTCATATTCTCCAGGCCCAGTTTAGACTGAAATTCTTTCACATTAAGAGTGAAGAAAAAATATTATAAGAAGTTAATAACATTTAAAACAGCCGTAACAAAACCCATTTTTCCGAAAGCTGGAGATTTGGAAATTTGATCCTAGTCACGTTGCTATTACTTCCGGTGTTACTATGAGCCTGTTTCTTTTTTCTTATCTTTTTTTGGGAAGGGTGGGGTGGGGACGGAGGTAATTAAGTTTGTTTATTTCAAGGAGGTCCTGGGGGTTGAACTCAGGACCTCATGCCTGCTAAGCATGTGCTTTACCACTGAGCTATACCCTGCCCTCTGAACCTGTTTCTTAACCTCTCTGAGCCCAGTAACTAACTCACCAGCACCTAACTCACCAGCACAGTTCGGATAGGAGGCCTTCCAGCCCTGAAAGTACTGCTCAAAAGACCCCGTACCACAGAGTTGAAAGGATCCTTTTATCTTTGCAGAAAACATGATAATTTTCTTTTAATTATTTGTAAATGCAGCCTTATTATGCATGTGTTGAAACAAAGAAAATGTAGCGTTTCTATTAAATCTTTGGATTAAATATGCTTGTGTAATGAAGTAAATGTCATGTGTACACACTTAAAATTCTAAAAATTTGTTTCTTTTACTTTAGAAAATTCGTAGAAATGGGTTTCATTGATGAAAAAAGAATAGCCATATGGGGCTGGGTGAGTTGTTTTATATGTTTTATGCCTGTTATTCGATTCAGCAATCATCATTTTCTAAAGTGTTCGCTTATAAGGTTTCTCATGAAATGTTAATGTTGCAACATAATTTAATCTGTCAATGGAAACAGTCAGTTTGGATAATGTGGGCTTCAAAGTGGTGGCTCTAAGTGTTTGTTCCCTTTTTTCAATCATTTTGTTCCTTCTCTGTAAAGCAAAGTAACTCATAATTAACGCATTTTAACTTAATTTCTGGTATTAGATTAGAGTATACTGAACTGAGCCATATTCATTAGAGGTTTACTTGCTTTTGTTATTTTAGAGGTTATGTATGTCTTTTCTTTTATGTTTTGTCCTTTCATTTTTATGAAAAGCTAAGATAAAGTTTGAAATTGCAGGAACTTTCAAAATGTACATTCCCTAGGACTCAGCCTATCCTAGTCATATCGTGGCCGTTTTGACCCTTTTTGTAATCAGATCTACCAGACCTAATGTTAATTTGTACTAACTGGAGAGAAATAATTATTTATTACTCGTTATAGGTCATGGAGACAATTTCCCATGTTTGAAGAGCCACGTGCAGGTTTTTTAAATACACGTAAAAAGAAAGTGACAAAATGTATCCGTCATGGGCAATGAAGTCACTGGAAAGTTTAGAGAAATGTGGGAAAGAGTTTAGATTTGCCCATTATAAATTATGATAATTACCCTTCAAAGAAGATTTCCTGTTTCACTTTTTGGTCTGAATTTGTACATTTGCAAGTCAATTTGCAGCCATTTGCGCTTGGGTTGTTTTTCTTGGCTGTTTTCTCTGAGAGAGGCCCGCACAAGATGGCGGGGATGAAACCCAATATTGAAGGGAAGCTGCAGGATCCCACTCAGCTCTCAGCTCAGTGACCAGATGAAGAGCTGTTAGGAATTTGTGGAAAGTTGTTACTTCAAGCCATTTGGTCCTTCTTAAAACTATCAAATGTTAAGTATCTAAACAGAATGGAATTCAAGTGGGTGGAAATAAATGAAATATTTTTGTGGGGGAATATTTCAGATAAGACCTTTCTTATGAAATTTCCTAAAGCAAATCCTTGAAAGGTTTAAATTTCAAGCTGAACACTTAACATATAATCATTAACATTTCTCTTAGAGTTTCACTTTGCTGTTACTTCTGGCTTTGAAATAAGCATAAGGTGGAACTTTTAATTTCATTTCTAGAACATTCTAGGTATAAGTAGTTTGGTAGAGAACCATGTATGTCTGATGATTTAAGGAACATACTCATCACATGAAGGAGAGTGGGCTTTATCCATGGCTCTGTGACATGTTTCTCTTCTCATTTTTCTATGTATCTGTGATCATTACACTTTATTCATTCTTTACATGTCAGTGGTTTTCTGGGTCTGGTCTTGATTTTCATACTTCTTCACTTCCTTAAGGAAGCCCATGTGGTTTCAAAGATGGTGATGACTGCCAGATCCCTGCCACTAGTCCCCACCTCTCTCTTCTGAGCTCCACATTTCAAATGCCTACTGGTCATCTCTTCCAAATGTCTTCCAGGGGCATCAAGCTTAACCTGTACAAGATAAACATATTATAGTCTACTTTAAAGCAAGTCCTCATCTTTAATAAGGACCTCACCACACACCTAGTCACCTGAATTAGTAAGTTCAAAACTGTTTTCAATTTCCCCTGCTCCCTGACTCCAACATTCTGTTGGTTAGTAAATTCTGTCAATTCTGCCTTCAGACATCTGAGTCTGTTCTCACCATCCCCACGGACATTGTTTTAGTTCAAGTTTCTTTATATGGAATTTAATCCAGGGCTTCTCAAACTTTAGCTTGCATGAGCATCACCCAGAGAACTTCTTAAAAGTTTCTAGGGCCCTACCAGCAGACTTTCTGATTCAGGACTCTAGGGCAGGGCCTGAGGGTCCACTTCCATGGACTACGATTGGGTGGTACAGGTTTAACTCTTCCAATTGCCCCTTTCTAGCCTTCTTGCTTTGGCCTCCTAAGCTTCAGTGTTGCTAATGAATTTATTGTTCCAAAACACAATTCTTACCATGTTGCTTTTCTGCTTTTATGTTTCCAAGGGCTTCACGCTGACCTCAGCCTAGTGCCCAAACATGCTTCCTTGCATGCAAGGCCCTTGGCAATCTGGTTGCCACCTACTTCTCCAGTCTCATCTCCCTCCACTTCTTCCCACATTGTATTTGATTTATGTCTGTGCTTCCTTGTTCCCATGATTTTATCAGTCCTGTTCCCTGCACCTGCAATAGCCATCCTCATTTTCTGTTCCCCCATGTCTTCCTCCCTCCAAAACGAAAAATTGCTGCTTGTTCTTTAAGACCCAACTCAGATATTACTTTTTGTGCTCCAAGAGCTCTCTACATTACTCTTAAAGGAATTACCATGTTTTATCTTGTTTGTGCACTGCTTTCTCTCACAAGAATGTCAGCTCATCAAGGGAATGGACTTTGTCTTTCTTCAGCTTTGTTTCTCACAATACATGGCCATCTCACACACCTATGATGTTGTTTAAACCCAATTTATTCCTAGAAGTCAATGTTCCCCCAAATGCATTATATTAGTATCAGGAAGTTTTTCCAGAAGAGGTTCTCTGGTCTAGTCATCGGGTAAATTATAAAGTCTACATAATAGTGTAGACAGGCTCTATGAACAAAAAATAAGGAATCTTGTTAAGTTTTGTTTAATACAGTATTACCATGATTCCATGGATACCTCTTTGAGAACTGGTCTTGAAGTCAGTAGGAAGCAGAATTGGAGCCTTGGAATGATACTCTTGTCTGCAGACTGAAGGATGGCCTGGTATGAGGGAGGGAGCGGTCCAAGGGGCTAGGAGAGCAGTGACACTGGCAGCAAATCCCAGGAGTCTGAATTCAGGCAGTGAAGAAGTGGGTGGCAACAGGTTATAGCTCTGAATGCTCTTTCATAGTATAATAAGCAGAGACCTATGGGAAATTGAAGGTGAGAAAGAAAAACATGTTGAGAATAACCATGTGGATTTCTTTAGCTACTACTTTGTTTGATAAGGATCTGTTTCCGTGAAATATTAGGCACCTTAATGATCTGAGAAATACACTATAGCTAACCACACAATTTTTTTTGCAGTCAATTGGTCAAAAGTTGCAAATCCTACATTTCCCTCCATTATCCGGATTAAGAAGGGGAGAGAAAGCATTTTTATTTTACCCTTTCATTTTTCTGGCACACACAACTGAAGTCCAGCAGCCCTGCTTTTAGCTGCTTATCTGACGCCCACTGTGCATTCCAGGACTATGCCTAGGAGGTGTCTGTTTTGACAGTGGTTCTGACCTGGGCAGTTTTGTCCCTCAGGTAATTTTGGCAACATCTGGAGACATTGTTGGTTGTCAGAACTGGAGGAGAACTACTAGCATCCAGTGAGTAGAGGCCAGAGATGTTGTTACATATCGCACAATGCACAGGACAACATCCAACAAAAAAGAATTATCCAGCCTAAAATGTCAGCATTGCTGAGGTTGAAAAACCCTGACTTATGTGAAGAAAAATTGAAGCAATTATTCTGACAATTGAAGAGCAGCAGGGGTTTTGCCTAAATTATTAGAATAACAACCTCATTTATGGGCTTTGCTTTGTTAATATAGCCCTAGCCAGGTGGTGTTGAATAAGCATTAGTTCATGATTTAATCTTAGTTCCTTTCTCTTCCAGTGACTAATTATAAGCAATTTGAATTGCTATGTGTGATCAACGATGTAAAAGTAGGACAAATGCACCTCTAATGAGACTATATTAGACTCTGAACTGAAAACTTCCCAAAGAGGTTGCTCTAACACAGGGATACAGAGGAAACGGCACGACTAGCAGTCAGGTGTCCTGCCCCTGAGCCCCAGGTCTGCCACTTCCTCTGAGTTTACTCTGAGCCTCAGTTTCCTCATCATGAAATGCAACAATAATTTCCTCACCAAGTCACTGTGAGGGTTCAATGAGTTAATAGGAAAGTCAGATATTAAACAAATATTTCTATTCCTACTGTGTTTCAGGTTGTATTCAGTGTTGGGGACACGTTCATTAACAAGACAGACAAAAAGCTCTACCTTTATCGAGTTGGGAATGGCTGGGGAGAAAGGCAATAAGTAAGATAAATAAGTAAGATGTATAGGGTGTGAAATGATGATAAGTGCCTTGGAGGAAAGCCAAACAAAACCAGAGAGGTGCATAGGACAGGGCTGGTGCAATTTTAGAAGGACAGGTCGGACTTTTTCTTCAAGTTAAAACTTGAAATGGGGAGGAGGTGAGCTAGTGGCAATTTCTGGGGAAAGAGCATTCCAGGCAGAGGGTGACAGCATTTGCCAAAGTCCTGGGGCTCGATCATGCTTGGAGAGTTCAAGGAACATCCAGAGAACCAGGGGATGCAGTGGGGTGGATGGCGGGGCGGGAAGGGAGACAGAGCCTGTAGGACCACAAAGACTGTCGCAGTAACCTTGGCCGTACAAACAGTGGCTAGGTATTATAATTGCCGGTAGGTAAAATGCTCCAAATGTTCCGTTACAGCTCCCATCAAAGTACTATTCCGTAAATCCCTCAAAATTCTGTGCCCTTTTAAGAATGTTTTTTAAATATCCTTCATTTAAACAAAATGGCAAGGCATCTAAGTGCAAAGGACACAATTCTAGAATTCTCATGGCCAATCTGCTCCGTGGGTTCTTTTCTTGTTGCAGACACCCACTCTGCTTGGAGCCCCACCCTTGGGAGAGCAGAAAAAAGTCAGCTCGGGTTTTTCTTTTTTTCCTCTTTATTTCTTCAACAGAAACAGCTTTTCTAAGCTGCCTAGTTTCAAGTACACCTTCTCCTGCTGCTACACGAGTTTTGCTTTTACAAATTCCTAGAGACAATTTGTATTCATCCTGAAAACATGAAAATTTTCTTTAGACACAGCACTACTATCTAATTACTGAGTAGATAAAGATTAATACTTTTATAACTCCTAAGATTTTGGACAGAAATGTTCAAAACTCTTTTTACTATATGCAAATGCTTTCATTTTAAATATCACTCAATGATATTTTCTGTTCTGGGACGTAGGGGAGAGAAGTGGAACCCAGTATTGTAATTTACAGGGAGCACACTCTTCCTATAAAACCCTCAACAGCAATCATATTTCTGAAGGACTCAGACTTACTCTACTTTCATTTAAACCTAAAATTCAGAAAGAAGGAGAACTCTTCCATTTCAGAAATAGTTGTTGCTAACCTATGAATCCAAACCAATTATTTTTATGTTAGAAGTGAAAGTTTGATCCTGATAGAGAATTTTCCCTCATCAAAATGATTTTTAAACCCACGGGTTCCTTCTGTTTTTAAAATATATTTTTTCTCTATTAAAACACGTTTTAGTTCTCTTCCAAGTATAATGAAAAGAGGCCATGGTATAATTGGAGCTGCTTCTTTTAGTCTGTATTTTGTAGCCAAGGGTCCTGAGTAAGATTCCCCAGAGTTGGAAACATTAAACTCTCAACTAGCTAGAAAAGTCTTCCCCTCACTGTTGAATTCAGCAAGATGGTTTAGCTTGTGACTTCCTCCTGGGTATTTCATGGGTTAAGACCAGATCCCCTGCCACGGATACGCTGCCCGGTATCAGTGTCTGCCTTCCGTTGCCCTCTTGTTCTGTAGGGCTCTCACTCCCGTCTCTCTCTTTTGTCCTCTCTAAAGACTGACTTTTCTGTGAAAGGCGTGATGTGATCTCTCCTGACCTAAGGGCAAATGATTCCCAGAAGTTAGAGAGTCGTACTGTCCTCTTGATTTGCAGGCACGTTCCTGTGACGGAACAAGAATGAACACTGAGAATCCCTCCCTAATCTAGCGCACACATTTTGGGAGGGCAGGGAGGGTGACCCTGTCCCGGAGCGCTGCTTAATCCATGTTCCTGGAAGAAGCAACTCTCTCCCATCATGTTTATATAGAACAAATGTGCCTTCCAGGGGGAGATGCAGCTTTATTATGATGCTCTGTTCCTTTCTTCATTTTTTAAGGAAAATGTTCAAATGTCCAAGTGACACAGGCAGGTATCTCCTTTCATTATGAGGGTCACATTTCTGAATCACCAACAGATTCCCTGGGGAAGAAAACTGATGCATGCTAAACCGGCTCCTGACTCTGCATTCTGTATCCCCTTTTGTATTTCTTTGTTTTTCCATTAAATTTGTAGGGGCAGGAGAGATGTAAGATTTTTAAAGGCACCAATGACTTTTCCTCCTTTGAGCTGCTAAACCAGAAATCCTCAAAACAGAATATGTAACACTACCTGATACACAAACTGGCCACGTCTGAAATTATCCAAGAGGATCTTTTGTCCTTCCCTTGCTGTTCTGTTATGAAAATAAATAAGTAAATACATAAATATAAGTTCTGCCTCACGGGACTTTGCGTATTGTGGGAAGTATCTTGCTTCTACATTTTGAAAGTGACCTTTTATTGTGCATTTCTTTCAAGTAAAATCCTGCTTTTGCCTTAGCAAGTTTCTGGTTGGGAAAAGATAAAGAAGGAAAAAAAAAAGAAATTCTTGCAGAAGAATTGCAATTATATCTCTCTCTTCAAATGCCCCTACATATTCTGATCAGCACACCAGTATTTATAATTTACTCGGGATTAAATTACTGTTATGTCTGATGGAGCTTGCTGCCCAGAAGGCAAGGTAGACATTTAACTTACCCCATCCATCTTCCCTAGCTCCCATCAGCACTTATTGTGAGTAGAATTGCCATAAAAATATGTTGGAGAGTTTACATAGGTAAATCTGGGACTGACTTGTAACAATGTCTCCACAGTCCTATGGAGGTTACGTCTCATCGCTGGCCCTTGCTTCAGGAACTGGTCTTTTCAAATGTGGGATAGCTGTGGCTCCAGTCTCCAGCTGGGAATATTATGGTATGGAAACATTTCATAAATGTTGCTGTGAAAACATTTAACACATAATTACTCTATATTTAAGGTTGCTAGGAAAACAAATTATGCAGTAAAATTCACCCCAGCATCACTGGGGAAAATATAATCTATAAATGAGGTTGTTTATATGATTCATTATAATCATGTTGCAACAATCAAAGAAATCTTAAGAAGAGGAAGGACTGTTCCCAAATCCAACGTATGTTATTTTTCTCTCCCAGAAACCTTGTGTCCCTTGATGAACTAAATCTTTAAAATCAGAGCTAACCCTGTGTTTGTGCAGGCACACAGGTGCAGCCTAACTGGCTTTTGAGCACATCTTAGGCAAAGTCAGGCCGGGGCGAGACAACTCACCTCCATGTCATGGTTTGCAGCTGCCAATTCCATTGCTCCAGAAATCAAAGAAACAAAACATTTGTTTGAGAAGTACACCTACCGTGTGTGCCTATTTTTATGATTAACATCAATGCAGGATAATTATTTGGAACTAACTCCAATAAGTGCACAAAAATTACCTTCCATCAGATCCTCTTCCCTGCGTCGGGGTGGAAATGAGGCAACTGCAACTTGTAGGGAATCTTCATTCAGAGAAAAAAAAAATGTGTGTGTGTGTTGGGGGAGGAGGACTTGTGGGACATACTTCCATCCCAAATTAAGGTACCAATACAAGTAGTAGAGATGGCTGCATTTGTGATTGCTTTTAAAATATAATGAGATCATTCCTAACTCAACATTCTGCAACTGAAGAACTTAGGATAGGAGTGAAAAAGCTTAAGACTAGCCCTTTCTTTCTCTTTTTTTAATGGAGGTAGTGGGGACTGAACCCAGGACCTCATGCATGCTAAGCACACACTCTACCACTGAGCTATACCACCTTCATAGTGTTGGCTGCTCCTGTGTCCATGATCTTCTCCTGCATTGCTTCTCCAGCCCTATTGAGGCAACTTGCAGGGCAAATGACTTGGGTCACAGTTAAGGAAACAAGAACCTTCCTCGGCAGCTCCCCCTGAGAGAATTGATGAGCAGTTATTCATCTGAGGAGCCTTGTCAGGTAATGAAACGACATGTATCTTATATATTTTACAGCATCTATCTACACAGAGCGATTCATGGGCCTCCCAACAAAGGATGATAATCTCGAGCATTATAAAGTAAGTGTTTTCTGTTTTACTGAGGTCATTAATGTATTTCAGATGTGCTAAATAATTGTAAAGCAGTCATTCAGAGCTGACACTATTGCTGGGTCTCCAAGCAAATGTGACAATCTTTTGTCAGCTGCAAAGCACCTCACTAGAAAGGAATTTGCTCCTTTTGGATTCTCTTTTTCCTTTCCCCATCCTCCCTTCCCGAACCTCCCTTTTCCTCATCCTCCTCCCCACCCCCACCCCTACACAGCTTGAGCAGGGCATCTTTTATGCCTAAGGTCTCACTCATATGTAACATGTGACACATAAACTTTCAGTTTTTCAAACTAAGAATCAGATGGAAGTAATGCAAATGATGATGAAAATGTGTTGCTCTGACTCTTAAATATTTATCAACCAAAGCAATACATAATTTCAGTATTGGTGCTAAGTCCATTGCACAATGATTTTGCTAGTTTTCTATTAGAACTTGCAGCAACTAAAATGTTAATTTTTCCTCTTTTCCAGAATTCAACTGTGATGGCAAGAGCAGAATATTTCAGAAATGTAGACTATCTTCTCATCCACGGAACAGCAGATGGTGAGGTTTAAGCAAGACTCTTACACATAAAAATACTGAGCCAGCATCACTTTGTTTAAGAAACATTAAGCATCTTCCTATGCCTGTGCTCAGGGTCAGTACCTAAGAGTCAGGGACATTTCCATAAACGAGTGTGATTACTCACTGCTGACAATGT
The DNA here is from genome assembly GCF_048564905.1 of Vicugna pacos. NCBI lineage: Eukaryota > Metazoa > Chordata > Mammalia > Artiodactyla > Camelidae > Vicugna > Vicugna pacos. Next base: position 36,965,887 of record NC_132991.1, on the reverse strand, counting down.
CAACTGCATGACTAGATAATTGTTGGTGTTCATTTCCAGGCAGTACATTGTCACTCTATGCTTTCTGGTATTTAACAGCACTTTAACTCTCTCTCTTTGTTGCAGATAATGTGCACTTTCAAAACTCAGCACAGATTGCTAAAGCTCTGGTTAATGCACAAGTGGATTTCCAGGCAATGGTACATCACTTCGTCTCACTCGTGTTCACGGCCTTAGACCCCTACGCTAAAAGGAGAAATCATCTTTTCTTTTCTTTTCTTTTTCTTTTTTTCTTTTTCCTTTTCTCTCTTTCTTTTTCTTTTTTCCTTTTTAACTGAAACCTGACAAAGAGGCTGTAAGGTAGAGTACGCAGAACACTAGCAAATGAATCTTGCATCTTTCATTAACTCCCTGAAGGACACCAGGCAAATCACATCACTTCTGCTGATCCCAGTTGAGTCACATATAAAATAAGGCAACCACAAGATTAGATGATCTTCTAGCTCAACGATCCAGTAGTTCCGTGATCCCATGTGCTAAGTGGAGCTACGTGCCTTGAGTCCCTGCAAAATCCGAGACTCCCAAAGCAGCTAGAAGAATCTGTTTACTCAGTAAGAAGCAATCGCGGAATGTTATCAGAGACCTCAGAGGCTCCCTGAAATCATGCAGCTCCAGGCAGAGTTAGAGAATCCTTTCATCTCCCCGTTCTCGGTGCCTGACACACACCTGCCGGGCCCTTCACAGCTCGTATTTTTACTGAGTGAATGAACGAATGAGCTGGCTGTAAAATCCAGTTGCATGAAAAATGGGAAATGGAAACACAGAGGCGAACAAGGCGAAAGCCAAAGCAGGGGAGACAGTCCCTGATCGCTAATTCTCCCCCTCTTCAGGGAGCGTAAATTCCCCCTCACTTGCATCTGTTACGCAAGAATCTAGAGAAGGAAACCCCCATCTTTTGGAAATTTGGTTTTTTAAGATAATTTACAAAGCATGAGATGAGATTTTTCTGATCTTGTTTTTACCCCTTCACCCATTTTTTTTTTAAATGTGACTCCCAGAGTAAATTCTTTTCCTAAGTGTATAGCTTTACATCAACAACCACTAGCCACCTTCATTTGGTGAAAACAATAACCTTACTGGCATCTCTCCAGCAGTAAAGCTGAAATTTATAATACCATCTCCCTGGGGTTTTTTAATGATGCTATTTTTAACTCCTGAGAAGGGTGTTTACGGTTATATGTGCTGTGAATTTTCCGCAACCGAGAGGAATTAGATTCAGAGGCTAAAAGCCTCGTGGAATTTTTGAGCTAGAAGGAGCCTTAGAGAAAATCAAATCCAACCCTCTCCTTGTCCTCATTTTTCAAATGAGGAAACCAAGCTCCAGAGAAGCAAAGTGTCTGACCCAGCGCCCCAACTCTGGAACCAGAGCCTCTCATGATCCCCAGGATGCTGGTCACTGAAAATTCAGCCAACAGAAGCTCGAATATAAGTTTGAAAAATACAAAGCAGTAGTGAAGGTTAATAAAAGGGCTTGAAATCTTCCTGTTCTAAATATTTACATGTAAACTGCTTTATTTATGCAAGTATTCTTAAGTAGAATTTCAACAGGAATATTAGAAAAACCATCATCAGGCCCTGAGAGCACAAAAAGTCAGAAGTGGCTGCAGGAATAACAGAGTCTTCTCCCCTTTGTGTTTCAGTGGTACTCGGACCAGAACCACGGCATATCCGGCCTGTCCACGAAGCATTTATACACCCACATGACTCACTTCCTAAAGCAATGCTTCTCTTTGTCAGACTAAAAACGAGGCAGATCCAAGACTGTATCACAATCTGAACACTTCCTATAAATGCCTCAGACCGTTTGCTTGTTTTTCTCTTTATGCTGTTAAATGCTGGTATAAACAAACAAATGAATGTTGTTCTCAAGGCTGACAAAAAATTCGGAGGACTCAGAAGTTCAACCTAAATATTGTTTACATTTCCTGGCACTCTGTGAAAGAAGTGAAAAGGAGGCCGTGCCTTTTGCTTTGGACACAGACCGTGTTTTATCACCTGTTCCTTTGAAGAAAAAAAATAAAATCAGAAGCTAAAATGCTATTATTTTTCTCTGTGTGTGTTAATTTCACGTTCTGGTTTCTATTACAGGAAAACATGCTTGTGTTAGGCAAGTGCTTGAATAATATTAGGGTGGTCGTGGAGGAGAAGAATCTCGAAGCAGTTTTGGATTTTTGTAACTAGAACTCCAAACGCTGGAACAAATGGCTCAGAGAGTGCAAAAGCACTGCTCAGAAATCAGGGTGGCGATGCCTTCGGTGGAGGTGCCCTGACGCTTGCACTCTGGGCTGTCCCTCCAAGAAATGTTTATTAAGTTTCTCCCAGAAGATTTCTTTCACAATGCCGAAAGTATTTGATAAAATCAGAATTTTGAATCTAGGCTCCTTTTAAGAAATGCTTCTAATTTGGAGACGTTCCTATTTTAGGTCCCTTTTTAGAACAAGTAATGGTAACTGTTTTCGGATTGCTAAGCCTCACCAAACTAAATAAATCCAAAAATTAAATCAAATGGACATCAATAGCCGGAGAGGAAAAATGTTAAATCTATGAGATTTTTCTGGGGTTTTAGTTCTACATTATAGGGTTTATTCTGGAAAAAAAAAAAGAAGAAGAAGAAGAAGAAGAAGAGTCATAATGCCTGCAGTCCCAGAGGCAATGCTCTGCCGGTAACTGTTCCTGTCACTGAGAAGCACGGGCAGCTGGCCATCTCTGTGATTGTCACAGAATTTAAAACAATCCACACCAGGTCACCTGAAGATATTTCTTAAATGAGTGTTGAAAGTATCCATGAGGTCACTGCCTAGGGGACTTTCCATTGATGTGGTTCCCAGTGTTGGATTGCCCTGGGAGATTTTTCCCCACCCTTAGCTTCAGTCTTCCTGGTTGCAGGTGGAAGACCCTTATGCCTTCCCTCGTGCTGGCAAGCCAGAAGAACCAGTCCAGGTGTGGAAACTACAGCGGGAAGGGGCCTCGAAGATCATTCATTACAGACTCCTTTAGACTTCTCAGACCTTTCTCAGTCCAACACTCTTTCTCCTACTTTCTGAGACCGTGCCTCTCCCTCCAGTCACAGAGCCACACCTCACCTGTCAGGAAGGGTGCTTTGTGGAGGTCAAGGAGCCCAGGCAACATCCTCACAGACTCAGGACTGGCCACAGGCCCTGCTCTGCACGTCCACGCAACTGTTGATGCTCTGAGGATCAGAGGGGAGCTACTACCTTCCTTTCTGTTCTGCAGGGAGCAGCCTCTGAAGCAAGCCCAGATTTCCTCGTGATATTCTAGAGGAGACTAGCCAACAGTCCTCTCCTAATACTTTATGAAGGGAGAAAATGGGGCAATTACAAATAATAAGAAAGTCTTGTTACTCCAATTTATTTTCTGCCTTTGTGGAGTATGCAGATTTGGTATTTAATATCAGTGTGCAAAAAGTGGTCTCCAGCCTCAGGCCTTGGTTCCCAGAGCCACAGAGGTAACTTCTCCAAGACAGATCGAACTGCATCACTTTCCCAAGTAGAAACCTCCAGGTATTCTCCACAGTCTACAGAATAATATTGTAGATATTCGATGTAGAACATTTTCATTATCACAGAAAGTGCTGTTGGATGGTGCTATCCTGGAGGAATCTTCACAGACCACATCTTGGAACAGAGCATATGGTAGAAGCTCACCAACTGATGAATGAGTGAACGACGCTGTGTTCGTGGAAGACAGGCGTTTCTACATCACTACTGATGTGGCCTTCCCTGACGCCCTCAGGTACAGCCATCCAGGTGCTCCTCAGGATGTCAGCGTGTGTCCATGTGTTCATTCATTCATTCAACAAACACTGTCTGTATACCTGACACCATGCAAGATTTTGAGGATATAGTGGAGAGCAAGTCAGCAACTAAAGTGGTAGGGTTTTTTGTTTTTTGTTGTTTTTAATGTTCACGTTTTGTACAGCTTTGCTAGATTTTTTTTTTTTTGGCTTGAAAGATAAAAAGGACATAAAATACAAAGATTTTAGTAGAAAATATCAAACTGAAAGGATGATTAAATGTCTTACCTTTTCTATTTGTAGGAGGTGAATTATAATAATAACTCTTCTTTGCCACATTTTCTGCTTACATATGAGACTTGGGGAGGAGGGTGTCCCAACACCCTAATTAATGTGGCAGAGTATAATCACCCTTCATGTATCACCAACTTGAGATTTCCATGCATCATTCCACAAATGCAGCTGTCAGCCCACTGTTTTAGGTACTATAGGTGACACCCCCTCAAAAAAAAAGACTTGTATGTTAAACAGTATACATGTCAGTCTATAGGCAGTAGCTTAAAGTTTGTAAAGGTGAGAAGTGAATATGAGTAACCCCAATGCAAGTTCAAATGAGATCAGTACCCTGGGGATGGGATTCTGGTACATGTGAGAGGAAAGCCACGAAAAATTATGCCAACTCAAAATAATCTCAAATTTTAATCCTGCAATGCTGGCTTTAGAGCTATTTTAAGAGGTTTCAAAATTCTAAGTGACCATCAAGTATTTGTTAGAGTGAATGAGAAAGAAGGAGCAAGAAAATGGGTATTTTGTTAAATTGAATACAAATGAGGGAAACTTTTCTTGAGATTAAAAAACATTTTTTTTAATCTACTGCAAAGTGTGAAAGTATGTTTTATTTCCTTCAAGAAACATTTTGTGATACCTGTGCAGTGCATGGCCGTATTCTGGGTCCTGCAGGAGTTATGAAGATGAATGTATGTGACAAGTTCTCCGTTTCTAGACTGTTTCAGTAAAGGCGCCTTAACGAATCTGATTTTCCCAACATTTGAGCATTTTTCAGAAACTGACAGATCTTTATGCAAATGTTGTTGCCAAGCTGTTTGTAATGGTGAAATTATACTTTGACAGTAACTCTTTAAAATATATTAAACCCAGCTAAGGTTTTTTTTTTGAAATGTTGCCAATTAAGTGACTTTAATGAGCTTCTTGATGGTAGTGTAATTAAAATTCAGATGTTCTAATTGTAAAAAAAAAATACAGTTCTGGAAAACTTAACAGTAAAATAAGCAAATGTAAAATGAAGTAGGGCTAATTTAAATGGTGATTATGTGGTCTTCTGAGAAGATTCTACCAAAACAACGTGTTCAATTATCCTGTTTGTAAAGCAGAAAGAAGGCACCTAACAGATACGTTACATGTATCCAGTAAAGCAGAGATTTTGAGTTTATCTAATAAAACAGATTTTAAAATTCTGAACACAGTAAACGCTTCTCAGCTTGTGAAAGGAGATTTGCTAAAACACTTCCTTGGCAGTATGGACAGGTACCTTGGCAATTCTAAGTGAAATAATTTCTAATTCAGGGAGAAATGAGTGCCTGGACCTTACCAAGCTATTCATGGGGAAAAAGATCTGGTTTCTGGCAAAAGTCTCTAATGACCACCTGCTCAGATTATTGGCATGCAATACTAGCATGCTGGTCACAGACACTTCTTTTTGACGCACAGGTAATGTCTTTGGCAAGCTGGAGCAGTATGATTTCATTCTATTGGCCTCTAATTAATCCTCCATTACTTACTCTACTTACTTTAAAAATGGCTTTGACAATATATGATTTAATAAATATTTGTTGGTACAATATTACATCCTTTGCTCTGTGGTGATACAGAGTCCGTATCCTGTGCACGAGAGAGGGGTAATCATGTCAAACCGTGGTCTGACATTTGTCTTCTCTTTTTCCTAATTATTGTTCATTGACAAGCAAAGACAGGACCATCTTTGCTAGCCATGAATTATTGGCTATTCATTATTATTATTATGAAACTAGAATCCATATATGTGATCTCACCGTGGAAACAAGTATGTAAATAGTATGGAAATAAGTATTTAATAGAAATAAGTATGTAATAGAAACTTGCCTTTTCCCCTTCAAAGCAAAGACAAAGGAAAAAAAAAAATCCCTAAGCAGCAGGTGGCCCATAGTCAGGAGAATGGGGTTAGGGAGGACATGAATCTTAGCCAGAGATTTAAAAGAAGGTGATCTATGAAACAAAAATAATTTGCGTTAGGAAATAAAAAGCCCACTGCACTGCCCTACATCCAATTCTCACTGCCCCTAGAGACACCACAGACTGAGGAATTTTGGCACAAGATTCAGATTGGAAAAAGTCAAGTAAGTCTCTGGAACGTTATTGATTATTTTAGCATCTTTTTTTTTGTCAATAAAAAGTAGTTTTAAAGTATATTTTATTTAATAAATGTATTTCAAGTACTAAGGGTTTCTTTCACATTGTAAAACAAGGATAGCTATGCAGGTAGGTCATAAGTTCAAATCCTGAACGTTTTGTTGGTTGGTTCTTTTAAATTCAGATTATAAATTTGGAGTCATCAAAAATAAGCCAGTGAAATATGTCTTCCAGAATTTGTACATTTACGATCACAGTTTTCTAGTTGACCATTCAATATGGGTGAATTGAACTTTCTAGGATCCCATCAATGTGGCTGAGTATGGCCTTGGGTATCTGCAAAATGACCAAACAGAATCAAGAGAACTGAATTCTAATTCTTATGATTTGGGCAAGCGCTTTATCTTCCTGAGATTCCATTACCCCTCTCTGTGCCACAGTTACTGAGTTAAATCCATGGCTTTGCAAGCCCAACGAATCCTTCTGTGTCCCATTAGGATATAGTGCAAGGTAATTCCTAAGCCATAAATCCTCTTCCAAAAACTGAGACCATAGCTTGGATAATAGGAGTCAATCTGGTGTTTTAATTCATTCTTCCCTCCTCTGGATCTCATCATCTTCTGGGATTACAGTGGTTACACTGATTATTTCTGTTTCTTTCCAATACAGAGTTCTCACGGGTCTCTTTTGAGGCTCTTTTTATAGAGATGGCGTGGGAAAACAATCTTATATCCCCTTAAAACAGGTCAAAGTGTTCTCCCTGACTTGGATGATGAAAATGAGGCCTGAGGCCACCATTGCACTTTGCATGATGCTGATATGATAACATTCTCAAAGGAATTGCCATCACCATCTACCATCTTCCTTGATGAGACTGATTTTATGTGAATTAAACTGATAGTTGAGAATCTTGTATTGGACAAATGCACAGGATGCCCTGGAGTAGAGTTCCCAATCTCAGTCAACTGCTGAGGCCAGCTAGGCAATCAGAATAAATGAAGCAAACCAAGGAGGGGGTCAGCAAGTTCTCAGTAACCTAAGGGTGACACTCAGGCAAGCTGGTGAGTGCGTCTAGAGGGGTGACGCCTACTGATTCAAACTGTTGCCCTGGAGAAATATAGGCCTATTGCTTCCCAGCCTGGTTTTTGTCAAAAGATACCAGAAAATTGGAGAGTTAAATATAAACTCTCTCAATTTTGAACTCTTGACAACTAATTTATGAGTAAAGAAAACTCATCATGTCAGATTTGGTCTGTGGATATCAATTTCTATTTTAAATAATCATTTAATTGCCCCCTTTTTTGAATGTCAATTATATATCAAGTACTTCATATAGATTATTCCACTTAATTCTCCAAATGGTAAAGCTAAAATTTAAAAAAATTTAAGATGTGTATTTCCTGATGTACAGTCCCCGCTGACCACGAATTGAGCTTTGAGATTAAAGTCACAACCATTCTGTGGCAAACCCTTCAAATACCTAGCTGCCATTTGAAAGAAAAACTGTTCTAAATGTAATATCATACATAATATTATACAGTAACCATTTCTTCTATCTAAAAAAATATGTGTATTTCTGATTAGGAAAATGACATACAAATTATGGCGCTTACCTGAGATCCATAGAATCAGATCTTCTGGACCACAGTCTTCCTCCCATCACCACACCTCATGTAATATGAGAAGTGCCATTTGTCAGGTATTCCAGGGAAGCCTGGGGAATGCCTTTTCAGATGGCTTTGTTACATATTATTGTCATTAATCACATGTTGAATATATAGAGTATAAATAAACATAACCCTAGTAGCAAGTTCTCTGTCAGTATTAGAATTTAAGTACAGTTAATGAAGTAGCCATTAAGCAACTGCTTAAATAAACATTGGTAGGGTGGCTTTGAAAATGGTGTTTTGTGCCTGCCTCTAACTCGATGACTTCTACAGACTTTGCATCTCATTCCTGGCCCCAGCAAAATTCTGTGTATGTACAAGCAAGCCATCCAGTATGTAAATCCAGTTCGTGACTGGACTCCAAATGATGTTAGCTTTCCAGTCTTCCCATCACCTCTTCTCCACTCATCTGTATTCCTTCTGGATGTCTTCTGGTTAATGTTACCCCTGCTCTATGTCTTCCCACACCTGTTCTCCTACCAACTCCCACACCATGGCCACAGAGCTACAGAAGTGGGTAGGATGGGGGGGAGCTTCTAAGATATCACACAAGAATGGTCCCCAAATTGGCATCAACTGTATCTTGCCAACAGCACTCAGGCTGCCAAAGCAGAGGCTCCAAAAATGAAAATGTAAACCTGAGGTTTTATTCCTCCAGATTAAGTTTTTAGAAAAACAAAAAGTAAAAATTAAAAAATTCCAAGGAAAATAAGCATTCTATATCTTTCTCCTGCTTTTAGTTAGTGGCTATCAGTGTATGCTTAAAAAAAAAATCACATGTGTGCCTCCAGGTTGCCAAAGCACTTTCAACATATCCGGAGGATTTTTATTATTTACTTTCTCAAGTTACAGTATCAGGAACCATAAAACATTGTTTACATAATCTTTGGTGAAAAAGCTGTGCCCAGTGAAACCTGCTATAGGAAACCCTAGTACCATTTCCTTGACATAGACTTAGAGTTTTTTGCACAGTATTTCCTCTTGACAAGTATTAGTGATTTATCATTATCAGAGTGTTAAAAATATTTGATAAACCTTATAAATAGCCATTCAATATTCACATAATCCTGTGCCATAGCTCCCAGAAAATAAGTAGTCATAGAAACTATAGATGCAACTGTTAATATGTGTAATTTATTAAAAGGTATAATTTTTATTAAAATTTTATTCATTTTTGAAAAAGAATTTCACATATGACATATATATACTTTGTATATATGTTTTTACATGTATAATATATATATTTACATGGACCTATGCATATGTATGTGTTATATATATTTTCATATCTATATATAATTTTATTTGCAGGGTCCAGTATCTAGAATATATCAGGAACTCTTATAATTCAACAACACAATTTAAAAAGAGGTAAAGAACTTGAATAGACATTTCTCCAAAGAAGATACTAAACAACAAGCACATGAAGAGATATTCAATATCTTTCACCGTTAGGGAAATGCAAATCAAAACCATAATAAAGTATCACTTTATACCTCCAAGGATGGCTATTAAATAAAAGAAAGAGAAAAAGTGTTGGCAAAGATATGGATAAATTGGAACCCTCATTATATTGCTGGCAGGAATGTAAAATAGTTCAGCTGCTGCGGAAAACAGTTTAGCAGGTCTTCAAGAAGTCAAGCATAGGATCATCATGTAACCCAGCAGTCCCCCTTCTAGGTATATATCCAAAAGAACTGAAAACAGCTTCTCCAGCAAATACACTTAAAGGCATGTTCATAGCAGCGCTGATTCACCATAGTCAAAGGGTAAAAGCAGCCCAAAGTTCCATCAATGGATGAATGAATGAGCCAATTGTGTTAAACACATATAATGGAATATTATTTATCCATAAAAAGGAAGCACTGATGCATGCTACAACATGAATGAACCTTGGAAACATGCAAAGTGGAAGAAGCCCAGACACAAAGGCTATCGTATGATTCCATTTATATGAAATATCCAGAATAGGTAAGTCCACAGGAATGGAATACAGATTGGTGGTTCCCCAAGGATGAGAAGAAACTGCTTAACATATAAAGTGTTTTGTTTTGTTTTGTTTTGTTTTGTTTTGTTTTGAGTGATAGAAAAGTTTTGGTACTAGATGGAGTTGGTGGTTGTACAACACTGTGAACAGATGACACTAATTTGTTCACTTCAAATGATTTGGTTTTGTTGTGTAAACTTAATCTCAATAAGTCTTTTAAAGATCTGGTTTTAAAAAAAACTTCCTTTGTAAAGATTTTCAATATATTTGTAATAATTATGGCACAATTTCTAGAATCAGTAGATTGAAGTTTTTAATCTGAGAGATTTCAGAAAATTAGGCTCTTGGGTGCTTTATAAATAATTATTTTAATCCATTTTCATTGCCAATAAAAGAAATACTTTCATTCTCAGTTAAAGACAAAGTTAAAATTTGTTAGTCTTATTTAATCAGTTGTCATTCACATCTCTGGACATAGAAGAGAGGAAACCCATAGAATTCACCCCCCTCAGTCATTAAAGAGTCATACCTTATACCTCATGAGCACTCAAAACACTTAGACTTCTCAAATATCAGATATTTGCTTGTCTGACTCAAATTCTGTTCTTCCACATTCCTGCTCAACTGCACTCACATATCAGCTCTTCCAAAAGGACTTTTCAAATAGCCAACCTCAGGCTGCCTCCATCTTTTCTCCTCCCATTCTGTCTTCACTTCAGTCTAGAGAAAACTATTAAGACAGACTCTTTTTGCCAAGGCCTGTCCCGCTCCCATACCGTGCTCTCAATCCTATGCTCTTTGAATGTTCCCAGCTTCTTTATCAGAAAATGAAATCTGTAGCTGTTGGAAGGGAAGAAAAGTCGGTTGGGTGACATCTCCAAAACTCATGGATTTGATTCTTAAAAAATGGAATCTCCACAGCTACTTTGGAAAGCAGTTGGGCAGTCCCTCAATAAGTCAGAAGTCGAGTTATCATGTAACTCATCACTTCTTCTTCTAGAATTCTTTACCATTCTTTGAGAATCCTACTTTACCTAAGAGAATTAAAAACATAGTCCAAACAAAAACTTATGCTTAAATATTTATAGCAGCATTATTCATAATACTCAAAAGTAGAAACAACCCGAGTGTCCATCAATTGAATAGTTAAACCAAATGTGTTATATACATATGATGGAATATTATGAAGACATACAAAGGAATGATGTACTGATTCGTGCTACAACATTGATGAACTTTGAATATATGCTAAGTAAAAGAGGTCAGACACAACAGGCCATGTATTGAGTGATTCCATTTATATGAGATGTGCAGCGTAGGCAAATAAATAGAGAAAGTAGATCAGTTGTTGTCAGGGGCCGGGAAGAGGCAACAGGGAGCAACTGCTAATGGGTACAGGGCTTCTTTTGAAGGTAATGAAAAGGTTCCGGAAGTAGACAGTGGTGACGGTTATACAACATTGTGAATATACTAAAAACCAGTGAATCATACACTTTTAAAATCAGAGCTAAACTATAAAATACCTGGAATTGCCAACTGTTTAATCTTTAGACATCTTGCTATCTTAGCCATCTGGCGGCGGTGAATGGATTCAGACAGAAGTCAAAGCAGATTCCAAGGAGGTGAGGAGATTCTGCCCGGTCTCCCACCACTGTTTGGCAGAGCCCTCCCTGAGGAGGGAAGTAAGGATTCAAATCCACTTGTGGCTTTAAGCAACTTGGTTGTCTGTTCTATTCCCTTGTCTCACTGTTTGTAAAATGGAGGCAGAAATATTTAACTTACTCTATATGGTGAGGATTAGAGAATATCACATTTAGAGAGTTTTGCTTTTCATAAGCATTAATAAAGGGCAAGTATTTCTATAATCTTAGGGGACTTGCTCCTCATCCCTGAAGTATAAAAAAAAACTGACCTTAAACAAAGAAATATTTTCAAAGTATTATTCTGTTCTAAATCTGCTGATTAAAATTAAGCCTGTATTTGAATTCTATGTGAAAATGAAAGCCAGCAATCACCTAATCAGGTGGTTGGGACTATGTGTTACTCACTGAAATGCATGATTATTACACTTTCATTCAGGTGTTAATTCAAATGTATCCCTGAAATTATAATTTATACTTGATTGTTTTCATTAATGTCAACTGTTCTAAATGATAGATTTATGTAGGACAATTGTCCAGAAAAATAATAGATGAAAATTGGTGCTTAATATATCAAAGCAAAATTTAGGATATTCATTGAGTCACCTTTTTTTGCTGTACGTTATGCCTAGTGTTGAGAGGAAGGCGTGAAAAAAAAGAAGAAAGTCTAAGATCCAGTCTCTGGCTTCCAGAGCTACCTGATCAGTGTATATGGAGGAGGATGCTGGTGACCATGGAACAGATTTATGAGAAAGAAAGGGAGACTGTGTCTTCTGCATTAGAAAGGGCTTCCTGTGAGTACTCTCGTGTGCTCTATGAAGAGAAAAAGATTTTTATTAAAATGGAAGTGAAAAACAGTCTTTAACTTCCCCTGACAACATGCCCACAAAGAAATGATTTACTCTTCAGCAAGCAAGAGAGGATTAGAACATAGTACTGAGGCCATGGAACGGTTTCTGAGTGCAAAGATCAATTATTTGGTGCAATTTGCTACAAAACAAAATTGTAGAAATTAATTCTCTATGTTTGAAGAATAAAATAATCAAATAATGAATTGCTTAAATTAAATAAAATTCTACTTAAAAATAGGATAATAGCCTAGGGAGCTTCAAAAATTAGCCTTCACTCTACTATTATATCATTTCAATAACACCAAAAAACCGTCTGTATCTTTACAATAGGTGACAAAATGTGAGTTGGTTATACTGAGCAAGTTTCAGGCAGAGGGCAAGTCTGATTACAAGACATCATGAATAAGAAAAAGTGCTTATAACTCCATTTTTCATTTTCTGCATTTTTTAGTGTACGGATTTCAAATTTTCAATATTCTAATGGCTAAAGTTACTTCCTTTTACAGCAGCCTCTGAAAAATTGCAATGTTTTAATTGGTTCACATTAAAAACTTAGAAGCTTGAAGGAAAGAAAGTCTTTCCAGATGAGCAAGAGGTTGGATAAATGTAATGACATATGGTTTGTTTTTTATAGCTACAATATGCGAAAAATAGAAGCATAACACATGTATTCAATGATACATATGTATTTATACATATAAATATAAATTCTGATTATAAATTATGAGATAAGATTACTTTGTATAAATGTGATTTTGTTTTCTTTCCCTTTCTTGTTCCCTTTATGAATAAAAATAACAACTGAAACTTAGAACAATTTTAAACATCTCATTATACCAGGGATGCAGCAAAAGATAAAATCGACGTATGCAAAACCATGATGCCGCATGGTCCCCTGCTCAGACTTGCGAGCTGGGCTGTCTGCAAGGTCTCAGAGCCTCAGGGCGGGAAGACTGTCCACCGATCTTATTACGGAATTTCCCCCCACCCAGCAGGCTTCCTCGGAATCATTCCAGATGAAAGGGTCACGAACTGTTTCTTAAATATCTCTCAGTAAGGATGTATCTCGCATCCTCCGGCAAACTCAGAACTTCTCTGGAAGTTCTTCCTTTATTGCCCCTGGATGCCTGAGCTCATCAAGACACTCATGGAGATGTGTTGGGCATCTGATTATTACATTCTATGTACTCGATTGTTAAAGTTGCAAAGGCTAATGTTAAATGGCTCTCTGCATTTTTTTTCAAAGCTAAAAAAAATCTGCATTGCTATAAACTTTTCTCTCACATGCTAGGCACAATTTCTGTGGGGAGCGAGGACAGATCTTTTGCACACTCACACCTATCTCCAGAAGACCCTTGTTTTGCAGAAAAGTACTCTAGGAATAGTATGCATGTTGAGAGCATTACCTCTGAGAGAAAAAAATGGACCTCAAACTCATCTGCAAAGTGTTAAGGTCACTATTAAATCTTACATAACAGAGTGGAGGCATACCCTCGGGACAAACCTTGAAAATGATTGAGAAAGAGCTACAATCACTATTCAGTTATCTCTGAATGGTGGCTGTCATCCCTGGCCTTCAGTGCAGTGGTTTTTCCATTACTCGGGCCTGGTCCTGTGCTACCATTTTACCTCCAAGCTTGGTTGCCACCATGTGTCTCTGAACTTCATTTACTTTACCCAGCTCATCCTTAGTAACTGAAAGGTCAAACTCTTTAGCTTCCAGAGTAAACAACTAACTGGTGCTAATGGCCCATCCTTATGCTTATTTTATTATAGTTTTAATTTAACTTTTTAGTTCAGAAAATGCCAAAGGTGCATAAAGTAAGCAGAATCACATAATAAACTCTCATAGTAATAACTATGTTATTAAAAATAATAAGTAATAATATAATAAGATATAAAATACATTTATATATAAATAATGTAAAAAATAATAAGTAATAAAAATGTAGAGTCATTTAACAAAAGCCTTTGAAACTTTAAAAGTTGAAACTTTTTTCCTTATAGCTTTTTAAAAATTTTTATTTTATTGGGTTATAGTCAATTTACAACATTGTGTCAATTTCCAGTGTAGAGCACAATTTTTCAGTTATATATGACCATACATATATTCATTGTCACATTCTTTTTCGCCGTGAGCTACCAAAAGCTGAAACTTTAAAAGTGGCTCATTACCCTTTCTAACAATTATCAATAACCTGCCAAGGTTCTATTATTTACACCTCCACCCACACCCCACACTCCTTTTTCATTATCTCTCTTAGTTAAAATTTACATAAGTTGAAATCACAAATCAAATATTCACTATTTTGACAATTGGACATGCCTTGGTAAAACAGATCCCTTTCACAATACAGACTATTTCCACCTCCCCAGGAAGCCCCCCCGCCCAGACTATCCTCTCCCGCCTCTTCTAAGAGACAACCACTGTTCTGAGTTTTATCTAGCCAGTTCTGAGTTTTAGTTAACCTCTGCAACTTCTGTGGATGGACTCACACGGCACGTAGTTTTCTGTGTCCAGCTCCTTTCTCTCAGCCTGTTGTCTGTGAGATTCATCGGTACTGCTGCCAGTGTCACTTATTGGCTCCTTTTTGTTACTGTTCAATAGGATTCCATTTTATGTCTGTTTTTTCTTATGTTTATGGATAGTTTCGGTTGCTTCCTGTTTTAGCTATTGTAAATAAAGCTGTTGTAAATATTTTTGTACAAGTCTTTTTGTGGTTACGTGTTTTCATTTCTTTTGTGTGAAACACCTAGATGTAGAAGTACTAGGCCAAAGGGTCATTGTACATTTAGCTCTAAAGTTTAACCTTTTCTCAGAGTGGTTACACCCTCACCCCTTTTAAATTGCATTTTTAATGTTTTGAATAGATAATTAAACCAAATGGTTAAAAGAATCAAAACAGCATAACAAATACATATTGAGAAGTGTTCTTTGCACCCTGTTCCTGTCTAACCCACTGCTCCACACTGCCTCCCACATGGTAAGCAGTAAAACTAATTTTATTAATTTCTTATGCATTCTTCCTTTTTTTTTTAATAATAAGAGGAACAAAAATTATTTCCACCAGTACAGACTCACGTTACATTACACTAATATTGACAGCACTGTCTTGTCTATTTTCGGTACAGAAGATTGTATCTCTACATTACCTTGTAAGGCTTCAGTAACTGAAGTGTAAAACAAAGCAAGCAAACTTTCCCCCCCCAAAAAAACAATTTTTTAAAACACAGTGATGAATAAATAAACATATACATGCTCCCTTCCCTTTTCTAACACAAAAGGTAACCTACTATATACCCATAATACACCTTCCTATTCTCACCTAACAACATTTCAGAATCTTTCCGTATTGGTGAATAAGGAGAGTCCTCATTCTTTTTCTAAACACTGCTTTATTGATGGCCTCTGGGATTGGTTCCAACCTGCTACGATTATGCAAGTGCTGCAGTAAAGAAACTGGTGCCTACATCATTACTTATTTATGTAGGACTATTGATGGGATAAATTTTCAAAATGATGCTTTAGCCTACCTAGACCAAGAGTTATAGGTATTTATAATTTTGTTAAAGTTGCCAAATTGTGCCCCCAAATGTACTGTGACATGTTGCACTCCCCTCAGCAATAGAAGAGTTCCCCTTGTCCGTAGACTTGCCACCAGAGTGCACTGTGAACCTGGATCTTTGCCATTCTCGAATATTTCAACCCAAGTATCCTGAACAGCTGAGGAAAACAAAGACGTAAAACCCTATGATTTTATGAAGTGAGATCCTAAGCAGAATCTGCTACATAATTTATAGGGCCAAGTGCAAAGCAAAAATATGGAGTCCTTGTTAAAATATTTTTAAGAACTTCAAGATGGTAAGAGTAGAACATTAAGCCAAGCATGTGACCGCATGCAACGGACAGTCTGTAAGCCCATGGAGTTGTCCCTGGTCCTAAGCACCATAAAGAAAGCAAGAAACCTTTGAATAAGTACTTATTTTATCTTAAAATGTGATGCACATTTTTGCACTCTATTCCATATAATAATCATGTTTTATATTACTTCTATCAGGTCAAACTAACCCTCCATGAAGGAACGCATATCATAGCTGTTGTGTGGCCATACCCCCTGCAACCACCAGGCACCGCGTGCAGACTGATGAGCCTGCGTGGAGAACTCTAAACAACATCTCTCAGAACATCGCTGCTCCCAGACAAGCTTCTTAACACTCGTTATACAGATCCAGGGCCCCCACGTTCCCTGCCTCGTGTCTAAGTAATTGAATAGCTGCAGTGATGGGAATTAGAGGCCAGGTGGAGATGGGTGTTGGGACAGTCATTCTAAGAAGATCCACTAGTCCAAGCTGCACTGGATATTTGTCTTAATTTCTGACAATATGCTCTGTTTGTTAAGGAGCCTGATTTCCCCTTCCTGGGGAGGAGAGCAGTGGGGCTTTTACTACTTCTGCACTCTCAGAATGCTTATCACTAGTGATGTTGGGAACCCTCCCCCCAAGAATCAGTGTTGCTGGGCTGGAAATGAAACTAGAGGACATTTCCTGAAAGAACTTGGGATAGTCACTTTAGAAACAATAGAAAGCAAGTCGGGTAGAGGGAAAGAAAGAAATTTTGTAATGAGATTCTGGGAGAGGGCATTTACTGAGATGCCAGGTGCTAGGGTAAGGCCCTTCTATACATCACACATCTCCCTTCTTAGGGCTGCTCCCACGAACAAGTAGCATCTGCAAAGGACAGACAGACAGAGAAGAGAGGAAGAAACATCTACTCAAATAGCCAAAGGGGGGAAAAAAAGAAAAGAATTGAATGTCAAACGATTTAATAAAAATATAGCTAATATACTCATGAGGACTGAGACCAGAAGGAAGAACAATCTGACTATGTATTAAACGAATCCACACTTTCAAGCCACGACAATACGTACCAGTGTTACTCCAGACGGCCCTGAGGTGCGCCACTGTTCTCTGCTCTTTATCCCCCTCTGCTGGTGAAAGCAATCTTCAGGTCAAAACACCAGCAAGCACCAGGGAGAAGCTGAAGAAACGAGATGGGTATTTCATTCTGTTTCTCAGACTTCAGTACGCCTATAAATTGCCTGGGAATCTTGGTAAAATGCAGATTATTATTCAGGAAGTCTGAGTTTGGGTCTGAGAGTCTGCATTTCTAGCAAGCTCCCAGGTAATGCTGGTCCTTGGACCATACTTTGAATAGTAAGGCTTACACTGATGGTCTACCATCAGGTATGTCCAGCACAAGTACCCCTTTCTATCTTGTGGTGACCTAGAATGAAAAAGAGTAGGAAAACAAATACATGTATATGTATGACTGAAACATTGTGCTGCACACCAGAAATTGACACATTTTAAACTGACTATACTTCAATAAAAAAGAATGCAACTCCCCCCCCCAAAATACCAAAAAACCAAATACTCCTCCCTGAGGTCTCCTAATTTCGCATAGAACTGATCTTTATGGCCTTTAGGCAGCTCTACATCCAAGAGTGGGTCCAGTCTACAAAGTAAACCATTCAAGTTCCTCAGGAGTGTTTCTCCAGTTGTCTCAATGACTTACTTCTGTACAAGCTCCATTGTGCAGATGATTATATTAGAATATTGGAATCAAGTTGAGAAATGTTGCAATGATTTTGTCAGATGAAATCAAATTTTTATTTTAGAAGAGTCATTTAACCGACACTCTCATTTGCAAATCAGAAAGCTGAGGCTTAATAAAGAGAGTACGTGCCTTGACTGAGGCCACACAGCGTGTTGACAGCAGCCAGACTAAAATCTCATCATACCAACACTGTCCTCAGGCTGTCTGCCCAGATCATTTCTCATTTTCTTCTTTCTCAAAGGTGGCCAGACTCATAGCTGCTAAATCCTACAGATCACTGAAGTCCTGATTGGCAGATCACAAAGCTCAGGAAATACGACCAGACACATAGTGACTTACTCTTTTGTAAATTAGTATCCAGCTATCTTACCAGCAGAGTTAGCCTTTAAATATACATTAGAAGGAAAAAGTAACATTAGACTCTGTCTTATTAGCATTGTCTGTCTTGGATGTTTAATCCTCATTTTGCTTTATCCTTTCTGTCTGAACCCAGTATATTACAACAGGATACATTAGGTTTTAACTGACATTCTTAAAAATTCTCCACCAAAACAATGCAATTAATTTTGTATAGTGTAGATGAGACGATTCTTAAGACATACGCTTCGAGTGAGTACTTTATTATTTGGCGAGGTACAAGAATTAATTATTATATTAAGATAAATTCATCACAGTTAAACAGCAAACAAAAGGGCTTATAAGACCCTCAAATAAGGCCCTGTTCCAAGTGGGTTAGCCATGGACTGTGTAATTTCATGTTTGTTTGTTTTTTTTGGCTTCAGCATCAAAATTCATTTTAGAGTACTTAAGTGATTTTCATGCCTGACCAAGAGTGAAAGGTGAATTTTCCAAACTGCTCTTTCCATTCCCCGGGGGAAAAAAAAGCACCAGAGTAAATAAAAAGTTTCCTGGTCTCTGAGGTCTCACCCAATATAAGCATAAAATGCAGATGAGCAAAGTGAGTGGGCGAGTGAAATTGTTTGTAACAAACCCCATTATTTACAGATGAAAAATTTATATTGTCAGCGTAATATCTGCGAGGCTAAACGACACTGGAGAGTATATAAAGGCAGGGCACTGTGGTGCAGAACTGTAGAGCTCAGGGCACAGCACACCCAAAGTTCCGAAAAGAGGACGCGCTCTCTCTCCACCTGTTCTGTTCGCATCCTGGTGTCGGAAGGTAAGATTAATATGGACTGATTATACGATTGTAAATCCTGTTTGGGGTGAAGTTGAGCATTCTTAAGGGGGCAAAGTATTATTAACTGAAATATTGTTTTTTCATCTTATAGTTTACTACTAAAATACGGGGCAGAATTGAGATGAAAAAAGTGATATAAAATGCATTTACATATACTTCAACATACCAAAGCCGCAAAGTGAGTTAGAGAAACAATTCAATGCAAAAATATCAAATAGAAAGAAAAAGATTCAAATCAATGCACATATCACAAGATTTAACTGTTATAACAACGGCATTTTAAAAATAAGTTGTAACGTTTTGAAAAATAAAAATTTTTCCTTGGATTTGATAAATGTTAAGATGTGTATGCCTTTGAACAGAAGGCGCCTTTCAGCAGAAATGTATGTGTCCATTAGAGATGCTATAACAGCAGTTGCTCCTTATCAATGAAAACGTATGTTTTTCAAAAAGAGCAGAATCCACATCATCGTTCAAATATTCAAATTTCTGATAAGTCTATCAAAAACTCAAAGCCCATGAAATCAGCTCTTTGTAAATAAGACATAGCATATTCAGTGCTGAGAAAAAATATCATCAATTACTGGAAATTCTGTGGATGGAACTGAGTAGAGCCAGAGATTCATAATTATTTACTATGTATTGAGGACCAGTAGTAATAAATAAAATATCTAAAGTGTCCACATTCTGAAATGAAATTGTAGTAAATCTCTTTAGGAAAAAAATCAGATGTTCTAAATTACCTATTTAAGCTCTTAAGGACAAAGAACAATTTTATGGAGATCCTCAATGGAGTAAATGATTATGTGATGTGTTTTTTTCACACATACCAAGGACCTGTGAGAGGAAATAACCTACAACACCAATATATTTAGGGAGATAATATATGTCACCTTGCCTATGTCAAAAATCAATCTTTCCAAAAGACTTTCTACTCAGGAAATGCTCTTGGTACCGTATTTCCTTTTAAATTTGAGTGGACGTGTAACGTTCTTACAGAACTGCAGATTCTTTCCTCAGGCTTTCTAAAGCAGAGGTAAGGAAGTAACTGGAAATTTTTCTCTTATTAAATAAGATTTTGACACTAAAATAACACAAATATTTGCTTTCTCAGTAGGGGTATTCAACCAACCAACCTTGTTCTTAAATTTTTCGCAATTCCTTAGACTTTTACATAATGAACAAGGGAAATTTTAAAAATCAGTCTCTTCTTTCAGTAGAGGTCATTTTACTGCCTGGAGAGGACTTTGAACATTCACTTCTGCGTGGTTGTTTCTTCTTCCCACAGCGGCAAAAAACCACCTGCTCCGTATCTGCCTCTGTAGAACATAATAGAAGATGTTGCAAGCCGTTTAGGGACGTTGCATGGAAGGAATTATTTAGTTCTAAATTAACTTTCCAAGAGTGATGTCATCCTAAAAAGAAATGGTTGCTTTAATTTTTTGAAGTTTCTAAAAGCATGAATTAATAAGTAAGAATTATAATCAGAAGACCCTGCCTATACATTTGGCAAGGTTTCCAAAGTTTGCCAACTGGATAAAATGAAACATAGCAAGATGCCAAATGAGTAATTTAACATTGATGAATGAAGAAGGATGAATATGTAGTGCCTATTGTGTTGCTTTGTCTAATTGACCACCTAATCTAAAAAGACTTCGTATTTCAAAGAAAAGAAATTACCACTGCAGGTGTCAGAGTCTCTGTGTTTTAGTGCCAAGGATAGATAGTAATTATGACTAAGATGTTAGAGAAAAGATTGATAGTTTAAAATGATAATATTTGGAAAATACTTGTTTCAAACCAAATGCCATTTGCTAAAAATACTCATTCAAATTTTTTATGGGTAAGCATAATCAAACTTGGATTGAAATCCCCACTTCTCAAAGTAAACATGGTAAGATTTGAAAGCAGCAGAGAAAAGTCCGTGACAAATACTGGACTTGAGGTTTTCATTCAGAAAATAGAGGTGCTCACCCTGTGGGGACATTCTGCCTCACATTCATGTTGGTCCTGCCCTGCTGCATCCACACTGCACCATCATGTCCTTAGCATCCCGTGGCTTCACGGGGCATCTGCTTATGACGTGAGGACAAGTGATCAGGCGCACCGCGCAACCTGGTCTAGGGTGTCGCTAGAAGTGAATGATGTCCTGGACTCAGTCCAATTATAAAACAAACGGGGGACTTCCGAGACTTCAAAAGCGAGCTTTAATTTTCTTTATGACAGTGATCTCTTAGTTTTTCAGTTGTGATCATTCAAGTTGCCAGAAGCATTAGTTCTGGTTGCAAATTGCTTGTCTTTAAAATGATTTTTTTCCCTTTAATTTAGAACAGGTCAAAGCACCCTAAAATACCTCAAATCTGTTGGCCGCTTTATAATTACAAAGTCTAGACCAAGTTACACTATTT
Source organism: Vicugna pacos (assembly GCF_048564905.1). NCBI lineage: Eukaryota > Metazoa > Chordata > Mammalia > Artiodactyla > Camelidae > Vicugna > Vicugna pacos. The sequence goes on along the minus strand of NC_132991.1, from coordinate 36,944,317 downwards.
AAAATATAAATGAATAATACATCTGAACCGACAGCTGGTATGCCAAGTTGTAGCCTGAGGCTGCTTTAAGATGGTTGAAATGCAGTATAATGTAAATGCTGGGAAGTGAAGGACTATTAATTGAAAGCCAGACTGATAGGGAAGGGGGTGGCATTATGGATAAAGTGCCATTCAAGCTAACCATATGTAGCAGATCATCTACAGTGGGGATTTTCAATGTTTATCTTGGACGTTTTTAATTTCAAGTCTGGAAATGAGCCTTCTAATCATTAACAGAAGTATCCCACACTAATGAAAAAGTTTCACAGTGCTGCTAAACATCTTTTGTATTCTTTTTTGCCACCAAAAAAAAAATCTGCAGGAAAAATATCATCTAATATTTGAAATTAAGTTAGAAATAAAATCAGAATAAAATTGATGACTAGCTTTTTCTTTCTATTTATAGTACTTAATCAAAATTGAACTAATTTTGCTTGACATGTTTAAATATGGTTAAGTGTCTTTATCCCTCTCCCCAACCCCTGACTCTGTGTTCCGACAGGCAGCAATAATGAAAAGCATTTACTTTGTGGCTGGATTGTTTGTAATGCTGGTGCAAGGCAGCTGGCAACGTTCCCTTCAGGACACAGAGGAGAAATCCAGGTATTAAATCTTCAGACTTGAACTAACAGCACTATGGTTAGAATACAGTCCAAGATAACTGTGATTAGTGAATAGGTCTCAGTGATTTAGAATAAATACTATGCATAATTTTCAAATGTTTAAAGTATCATTGCGATAAAGGCTTTTCTAGAGTATAGATCAGAGTATGTTGTTTCATAACCAAAGGGGTGGCCAATGTTGAAAAATATGTTACAGAGGAAATTACATCTCTTTGAAATCTTCAGCTGATCTTACCCCATCCATTTATTACTTGCACTGCATAGTAGATCATGTTAATTATTCACACCAACTTTTCCTTTTTTAATTCCTTTTAAAAAATAACATTTTTTTCCTGCTAATTGTAAAAGTCCTACAGGTTCATGACAGAAAATATGAGTGTACTGTATGTAAATATATCTCAGATCATTTACAGCTTCGTATTATGCTTTTCCTCTTGGTATTGTATTGTTAGCTTTTTCTTACATCATTGCAAATATCTATTAAATATATGCTATTTAATGGCTGCACACTATTCCATCTCATAAATGTATAATATTTATTTAGATATTCCTCCTCTATTGACTACTTAAGAGTTCTTCAAATTTTCACACAAAGAATGCTGCAAATAACATTTTTTCCTACATTTCTTACTATTTTCAGAGGACTGATTTATAGTAGTAAAATTATTGTGTCAAAGAGTTTAAATGAGTTTAAACTTTTTATTATATCTTGCCAATTTGCTTTCCAGAAAAGTCCTACACATATACACTCTCATCAGCGTTATAGAAATACTCCTCTCACAATATCCTCCCCAGTAGTTAATCCTTGCTAATTTGACAGGTAAAAATAGTATCTCACTTCTATTTCTGAGCCTTAATCATATTGAATATTTCCCCATATAGCCATGCCAACCAACTGTTGATTACTGGCATGCAGATTATTCATGACCCAGTTTTAAATTAGTGGGCTTCTTCTTATCTTCCTTTGAACTTTTAATTGTCTTTCTTCCACCATTAGCTACCACATAAGTAGGTAATGGAGCTATTTTTTTATATTAATATATGCAAAACTAAATTTGGAACATAAATCTGCTGCCCAAACAAAAATGATTTGGGATTCTTCACTCTTTTAAAATATTCAAGGCATTGCTCTCTTCTGGAATTATTAGCATAATTATGAGTACATGAATTCGTTGAAAACAGATTTACTTAATCCTATTTCAGAAAAAAAAAAAAAAGAAGCAGCAGCAGCCAGTTGAAAGATCAATTGCTAGATTTCTGAATCAGGATGTACTTAACTCTGGTAAAACCATGAGTTTTACCAGAATAAGGTCTTTCCGAACTGCCAACTGAAATATTGAAAGTACCTGCTTTCCAGCTTCATGTGGTTTTGTACTTTGCAGAGAGATGCTTCTCAAATGAATCTATTCTTGAGAGATTTAGTTGCACCAATCACTGTTCTTCACAGATCATTCCCGGCTCCCCAGACTGATCCACTCAATGATTCGGATCTGATGAATGAAGACAAGCGCCATTCGCAGGGCACGTTCACCAGTGACTACAGCAAGTATCTGGACTCCAGGCGTGCCCAGGATTTTGTGCAGTGGTTGATGAACACCAAGAGGAACAAGTAAGAGTCTGACCCTGATCAGACCTTTGCATACAAATGTGCTCCTTCAATATGTCTAAAATTCCTCCTGACTTTCCTCAGTTAAAGTGCATATCAAATAGTGCCCATAAGCTCTTTCATCTGTGATGATTTTCCAGGTTGATGATGTTATCCATTATGCCTGTGAATGCCCCACCCCTTGCGCCTCCAAAACTCTTACCCGTCCTCCAATGGGACATAGGCTTTAAATTATTTTCCCAGCTGTGGTCTTAGCAATATTCACTCTCTCGCCTATTTGCCTTTAAAAATTGAAAGCCGACTTTTGTGAACCTGCAAAGTTAGGAATCTAATTTCTAACCAAAAGATAAGAGTGAATTCAACATTCCCTTGTAAGGTTCAAACTCATGACTGTGATCACATTTAAAGTATCCTCTAGCCAAGTTAATCATGGTTAGGAATGGAAACAGATGCAGTCTTTTTCTTGTAGAATACAATCCAAGATACACATTTAAAATTACAGCCTAGCTGCACAGCACAAAGAGAGAAGAAGGCAAATAAGAACACAAGCCCATCGTAAGACATACATTTTAACGTCGGACCTCCTTTGGCAGTGTTGGGGGTTCTGCTGCATCTAGGCTACTGGAGGAAATCAGCTGCAAGGGTTCACAGGGATGGTGGAATTTCACAATTTCTTTGGAGGGTGGCCCACAAGGGGAAGGGAGTTATGCATGCAAAGTAGCTGAAGGAATCTAAAAATCAGGAAAAGGGCATAGATTTGTCTGGATAGAATGGAGAAGGGGGAGAGAGAGAGAGAGAGTGAGTGAGTGAGAGACACGAGCCAGCAGGAAGAAAGAGACAGAGCATTGACCAAAAAGTCTTAAACTGGAGGGCACGACTACAGGGAAGATGGCAGTTGTGGTCAGAGAAGACACTGGGAGAAACCTTTGTTAAGTTTACAAACGGAGCCATTGGTGAAATGTGAGAAATCACATGTTTGAAAAAATCCCAGCTGTCTTCATTCCTAGAAAGAGAATGCCACATCCTAGTAAACTAACGTAAAACAATCCTAGCTCTCAGGCGGTTTCTGTTGTGTTTAAGATGAAACCTCTCAGGGTCATATGTGCCGTGGAGACTGAGAGCAGCTGATCAACCTCCACAGAGCACTCTGCACACACTTGAGGATGACAAGGGGTCATCTTCTTAGCTTTCCTCATTGCTCACCCATCACATGTTTCCTTTGATCCATTATCGTGTGGTCTTTCTGATGACATGTTGAGATGCTCCTTTGCTTCCCCTTGTACCAATGAACTAACTCTGGCCCCAGCTGCTTTGTTGGTGAATAGCAGAGCACACTGGGGAATCCGCACACGTTGAGACGGAAGTAAATACAGCTCTAATATTCAATGACTTGGATAAGCAGGGGAGGCGAAAATGAGTCACTGGGGGAGTGAGGGGACTTAGCCCCCTTACCTGTTATTAGCCATCTCCCATCAACCTCACTCCAGATAATTAATGGAGCTTCAAGATGAGCCCCCTCCTCCACCCTCATCTCTCCAATCTCCCTAGCCCCTTCTACACAGAATCTCGAACCCGAAGCTGCCACGGCTTATAGGTGAGAACCATATTGCTAAAGAGACAGATCTTCAACTTGACTTTCACATTGCTTTCAGGAATAACATTGCCAAACGTCATGATGAATTTGAGAGACATGCTGAAGGGACCTTTACCAGTGATGTAAGTTCTTATTTGGAAGGCCAAGCTGCCAAGGAATTCATTGCTTGGCTGGTGAAAGGCCGAGGAAGGCGAGAGTAAGTCTGTATATTCTTATTTAACTTTTTTTTCTTGCTTGATGCTGAAAACTTAGACTACAGTTATCTATATATGGATCTGCATTACAGAGGCAATTAGTAGAGTCCCACAAGAGAGGAAATCGCGGTTTACAAAACTCTTGTCTGTTTTATCTTAGGTAGCAGGTATTAATAATAGGGTTGGACAGGTTACTTTTTTATCCCCCATTATAGTTGTGTTGTAATTAGGGTAGTAATGTGTCAATCTAGGACACTTTTGAGAATAAACAGAGTGATTTGATAACTACACCAGGAAAACAAGCATAAACTAGGACTGTCCCAGGAAAAATAGGGAAAAGGGAAAAGAAGAAATAATGCTGAAAACTTAGTTTGACTTTAAATATATACATACATGATCAACATATATTTACATGTCAGTAAGTATCCAGGTAAAAATGTGATGAAGACTGACAGGAACTAAACTCAAGATGTTTAATGAAATGACACTCAAAATACAGATACTTGGAAACACCCACATATTTAACAACATACCCATTTTTTGTGGAACTTTCATGTAGACAACCATTGAAATATCACAGTTGAAAATGAGACTAAGACCTTTAGGTACTTTCTTGGATCTTACCACAACCAAACACAACCCGGAACCATCTCATTTTCTTGTGACCGTTTTGATTGACATTTGAATTATGATAAGCAGGAAATTCAAGTTCCGTTCTATTTTTATTTTTAGTGAGATTTAAAATGAGCTTACTGAGACTTTAAAGCACTCTCAGGACAAAAGGGAAGGAGTATTGTCACTGATTTTTCGAACATTAACACTCAAATTTACAAAATCAGTGGTAGAAGAGTCACTTACTCTTGAGATTATTTTATAGTGTGTCAAAGGGATACCAAAAATTCTGTTAAATAAACCAGTTGAAGAGAAAATCTAATAAAGACTAAGATTTAATCCCTTAAGACTACGCTTGGCAAGGCTGTTATGATAATCATTTGTTTTACAGGATATATTTTTCTGAATTACAAACAAATTACTAGACTCAGTAATAACCTCTGTGTTGACAATACACTCAAATCTTGGAAGCAGCTGGAATATGGAAAGGGCTTGGTTTCAGGTCCCAGCTCTGCCCTTTTCTGCCCACCTCGTTCCCTTTCCAACATGCAAGTTTCTATGAGACTTTTCGTGGCAGGTCCTCTGTAAATAAAAACGTTTTGTTTTCTCAATGACCCTCATGTGTATTACCAGTGATAGGTAATCAGTAAGCATTTATTTGAAGTGTTTAACCAAGTACTAATTTTACCCCTCGTTTTCTCAGTTTCCCAGAAGAAGTCACCATTGTTGAAGAACTCCGACGCAGACATGCTGATGGCTCTTTCTCTGATGAGATGAACACGCTTCTCGATAATCTTGCCACCCAGGACTTTATAAACTGGTTGCTTCAGACCAAAATTACTGACAGGTGATTGTATTTTAGTTCATTCCGAAAATCATCAAAACTCTCATAGATATCCTACTGCTCCAGCTTGTTCCTATGTGGGGAAGAGAGTCTTTGCTCTCTTGGTGCACAATCAAAACTATGAATCTTTAAAGAGTACATTATTATATTTGTTTTTGATCATTACAGTTTTATCCATTCACCCATTTATTCCAAACATCTGTCCTGAATGTCAATAAAGGACAAGGCATTAAGACGACAGATATGAATAAAAAATGGACATGTTAAGTCATTTACATCTTAAGGTCACATTGCAAATAGCTATGTGTGTTGAAATTTTAGCACAAAGTGAAAGTTATATATGGTATTAAATACTTAATGTAATAGCCATAGTGGTAAAAATTTAAGTGCCCAAATTAGCCACATATTTTGATAGAATATAATTGCTTTTTATAGTTATTCATACTCTTTGTACTTCTTGATAGGGGAACTTTAGGATAAGTCATCTTTGAATGTAAATATTTGGAGTCCAAAAGATAAAGGGATGTACAAGAGGAAAAGATTGATAAACAGCTTTTATCAAAATAAATTATTAATATACTTCCTGGATAATTTAACTATATCATCTGGATAGTATACTGTGTTAAATCATTCTCTCACTCTCTCTTTTTTTTATCTCTAGGAAGTAAGTATGTCACTGCTTTAAGATCATCTTCACAACATCACCTGCCAGCCATGTGGGATGTTTGAAATTTTAAGTTCTGTAAATTTAAGAGGTGTATTCTAAAGCCATATTGCTTTGCATGCCAATAAATAAATTTTCATTTAATACTGTGTAACCAAAAAGATTATAAACAGAATAAACCATTGTCAAAATATTGCTAACATAAGAGCTTTAAAATATGGAAGTACAGAGTTCTCTTATTTTCTTATTTTGGATGAAGTACCCCAACCTGCTTCCACTTAGCAAAGAAATTGTTTTTCTGTGATAGTATTTGTATATATAAATTACTCCAATCATGACATATCAGCATTATAATAATAGGATAAAGGAAGGACTGGTAGTCACAGTTGTGAAACAAAAGAGAACTTTCTTCTTAAAACTTTTGTCATAAAAATGCTCAGCTTTCAATATATCAAAGATAGACTTAAATAAAATTTTCAAGCTTCTTCACCATCATCTATTTTCTCTCTTCTTTGTGCTCCCACTTCTTCCAAGTACCCCTTCTCCCTAAGCTGGTAGCCCACAAGCCGAATCTGGTGCCGAGATGGATTCGTGTTTTGAATTGTGGCACAGTGCTTTATTGTTTTGAGCCAATATTGAAAAATCAAGTTATTTTATATTAAAATAATTGATTTCTAGCTTCTCTTGAAAAATTAGGTCATTAGGTAATATGAGAGCCACCAAATGAATCTTTTCTGGAGCTGAGTACAGCTGCCTCTTTCTGAAGGGTCACATGCTTTTCAGCTCACTATTGTGCCTCCTATATGCACACACACACACACACACACAAATGCACACAACACACATCTGTGCATGCTCACACACATGCAGGTAATGTATACAGAAGGCACTTTCCCCTGGCACATTTTATTTATTCATATTACTTGCCTGTCACCTGCGGGCATTTAAGTTTGTCAGTTATAACCTGTACCCTCATCTCCCTGTCCTGCATTGTCCAGAATCTTGGGCCAGTCTAGTGCTGATTGCCATGCCAGAGACTTTGCTGCATACAGCACTGCCAACTCTTTTTCTCTCCTTTTTATTATTGAGATACAATAAACACATACCATTGTGAAGGTTTAAGGTGAACAACAAACTAAAACAGGCAGATGTAAATATAAAAGAAAGTAGGGGTCGCACTTTTGAGAGCAGAAGGTAAAACTCAAAGGAAAAAATATTAAGGAAAAGAGGGACACTTTAAAATGCTAAGTGTTCTGAGTCATAATGAAGATCTATAACAGCTGTTAATTTGTATGCGCCCAATAACACATCAACCGTTTTCATAAAGCAGAAACTACACGAGATTTAAGAAGCAAGTGTCAGAAATATACTGATAAAATTAAATCTTAACCCTTCTCTCTTAACTCAAGATAGAGTTAGGGAAGCAAAAAGTTAGGCTACAGAGACCAAAACAACATAACCAGTAAGATAGATTGTATAGCTCTAAACTGAACTGGGAATTCTTATGAAACAGGATACATGTTTTCCAAAATGAAATGGAAAGTACACAAAAATTGACCACATAGTTGGCCACAAAGAAAACCTCAATACTTACACAAAGAATTATACGAATTCCAAAGACTGAAATCATTCAGAGTCTGTTCTCTGACTACAGTGGAATTAAAACAGAAATCAAACACAAAAAGATAGCTTGAAAATCACAGCTGCTTGAAACTAGGCAATAAACCTAAATAAACTATGGATCAAAGAAGAAATCATAGAAGGAATCAAGAAATACTTTTGAATTTTATCAAAATGAAGATACAATAAATACAAATCAGAGATATAACCAAAGCAGTATTTAAGGGTAAAATACAGCTTTAAATGCACCTGTTACAAAAGAAGAAAGTTTGGAAATCAATAGCCTAAGATTTTACCTCAAAAAGCTGGGGGGAAAAGACAGCAAATTTCAAAATGTAGAAGAAAGAAAATTTTACAAATATAGGAGAAAATATGAAATGGAGAAAAATTACCAGTAAAAATTAGCAAAACCAAAAGTTGATTCTTTGGCTAGATAAATAAAATTAATAAATCCCTAGCAAGATCAGGGGGAAAAAAAAAGAGAAAAAATTACCAATATCTGTAGTAAAAGGAGATACCTCTAAAGATCTTACAGACAATAAAAGGATAATAAGAATATGGTATTTGAAATTATATGCCTGATAAATTAAACAGTTAGTCAAAATGGACAGATTCCCTTTAACAATGTTACTAAAATACACACAAATAATAGAAAAATCTCAATAGTTCTCTGTCTATTATGGAAATGGATCTGTTATTTTAAAAACTTTTCCAGAAAAGAACTCCAGGCCCAGATGGCTTAACAGGTGAATTCTTCTAAACATTTAAGGAAGAAAAAACACCAATATTACATAAACTCTTTAAAATAAGGGGAAAATAAAGACTATTTCCCAGCTCATTTTATGAGACCAGGATAACCTTGATACCAAAATCTGACAAAGATTTTACAGGAAAGGAAAACAACACATCAATCTGATTCATGACCATCAGTAAAAAAAAATCCCATACAAAACATCAGTGAGTCAAATCTAGCAATATATAAAAGAAATATTACAGTACAAACAAGGACTGGAGGAAGCAACAATATGTAAAATAAAGTGAGTTGGGAAACAATCATTGAAACAGGTGAAATTAAAACAAATGTCAGACGATTGAAACTGTCTAAGATTTGTTAGCATAAAATATATTTGAAAACCTAGAAGAGATAGACAAAATTTTAAATAAAATGTAATTTTAAAAAATTGGCACTAGTAGAGATTTTTCTAAAAGCTTAAATAAATCAATTTCCACAGAAGAAATGAAGGAAAGTATCAAAGAATCATCTTAAAAAAAGGCACTAGATCCATAAGGTTTTGCATGGAACATCCATCAAACTTTCAAAGAAGTGAGTGATTATGATGCTTGATAAATTATTCTAGAGGCTAAGGGGAGAAAGGGGGATGAATGTCCTCATTCTTTTTATAAAGTGAGTGCAACGTCAATGCCTAAACTTGATAAAGATAGAAGAAAAAGAGAAAATTATGAACTAATTTCATTCATGAAATTTATCTTAAAATCCTAAAAAAAAAATCCCAGCAAATAGAATTCAACAGCATATTAAAAATATTAATACACTATGATCAAGTGCAACTTTATTCCAAAATTATCAAGGGTGGTTCCATATTAGAAAAATCTATTAATGTAATACACCATATTAAGGAGGTCTAAAAAGAAAAAAAATTCTCCTTATCTCCACACATGCTGCATATAAAAATTTAATAAAATGGAAATAATGCATTGCACATTTATATCAAGTTTGCAAAAGCCAGCAACCTAAATGGTGGCACAAATGCGGCACTGGAAGTTTCATATATTCTGGGTAATATTATAAAATGGGATGGATGCCCACTTGGGAAAACTACTTGGCAATTTGTTATGAAGCTAAACTACACGTACCCTATTATATATTAATCAAAAGAAATAGATTATTGTAAACAACCTGAATACCCCACATATCTCTCCATGGGATACTGGTTAAAAGAATCAACAAGCAGTAGCTCCTATGCTTATAATCTCACCCTGAGACAGGCCTCTAGTTTATGCGCTCAGAATTTTTTTTTTACATTTTTTATTGATTCATAATCATTTTACAGTGTTGTGTCAAATTCCAGTGTTCAGCACAATTTTTCAGTCATTCATGGACATATACACACTCATTGTCACATTTTTTTCTCTGTGATTTATCATAACATTTTGTGTGTATTTCCCTGTGCTATACAGTGTAATCTTGTTTATCTATTCTACAATTTTGAAATCCCAGTCTATCCCTTCCCACCCTCTACCCCGCCCCCCACCCTGGTCACCACAAGTCTGTATTCTCTGTCCATGAGTCTATTTCTGTCCTGTATTTATGCTTTGTTTTTGTTTGTTTGTTTGTTTTTGTTTTTTAGATTCCACATATGAGCGATCTCATATGGTATTTTTTTTTTCTCTTTCTGGCTTACTTCACTTAGAATGATATTCTCTAGGAGCATCCATGTTGCTGCAAATGGCATTATGTTGTCAGTTTTTATGGCTGAGTAGTATTCCATTGTATAAATATACCACTTCTTCTTTATCCAGTCACCTGTTGATGGACATTTAGGTTGTTTCCATGTTTTGGCTATTGTAAATAGTGCTGCTATGAACATTGGGGTGCAGGTGTCGTCCTGAAGTAGATTTCCTTCTGGGTACAAGCCCAGGAGTGGGATTCCTGGGTCATATGGTAAGTCTATTCCTAGTCTTTTGAGGAATCTCCACACTGTTTTCCATAGTGGCTGCACCAAACTGCATTCCCACCAGCAGTGTAGGAGGGTTCCCCTTTCTCCACAGCCTCTCCAACATTTGTCATTTTTGGATTTTTGAATGACGGCCATTCTGACTGGTGTGAGTTGATACCTCATTGTAGTTTTGATTTGCATTTCTCTGATAATTAGTGATACTGAACATTTTTTCATGTGCTTTTTGATCATTTGTATGTCTTCCTTGGAGAGTTGCTTGTTTAGGTCTTCTGCCCATTTTTGGATTGGGTTGTTTATTTTTTCCTTATTGAGTCGTATGAGCTGCTTATATATTTTGGAGATCAAGCCTTTGTCGGTTTCACTTGCAAAAATTTTCTCCCATTCCGTAGGTTTTCTTCTTGTTTTATTTCTGGTTTCCTTTGCTCTGCAGAAGCTTGTAAGTTTCATTAGGTCCCATTTGTTTATTCTTGTATGCGCTCAGAATTTGACACCAGTCAGCCACTCCTTCAAGGGGCTCCGCCCGGGAGGGTCACCTTCCCGGAGCCGAGCCGGCCTCCACCGCCCCCAGGATGCCAGTGCCTCAGAGGAGGTTGTCCAGCCGAGAGCTCACCGTCGGGGAAGACAGCACCTCAGTCACACCTCAGCCTCGCTTGACATTGGGATCCCCCCTTCCCCGCATCGCCTCCCCACCAGGAGGGAAATGGCTGTGGTGACAATCACTCTGGAGGCCGAGTGCAAAAATGCCTCCACTTGATCAGCCCTGAGGACCCTGCAGAATACTCATTTTCTGAAGTAGCTAACTGCTTGCCTTGCGAGCCTTGCCACTATCAAAACACTTGCAAAACCGGAAGTTCCCTGCCGACTGCCTGGCAGCACTAGGCATCGTTTCACCTGATGGCAAGACAAACGATGGGTTCTAAACCATACTAGCCATGATAGGGCGCTTCCCTGAGACACCCCTAGCTTGACCGGTTAGATCCCAAAGTCAGGGAGCTCTTGCTGCTGCGTCCCCTGCTCAGTGTACTAGACTACAGCCTTTCCTCGCCCGGATGCATCCTTGAGAGACCCGCTCCCCTCCTTATTCCCTGCGCCCCTGCTGGCACCTCCTCCACACCACAAACTGCCACCTTGGAGACGAGCAGTAATGTGCTGGTTAGTGTTTGATGACCCGTTCTGGGCCACGGTTATCACACCAGTGTTAAAGGTGTGCGGACTCCCACCATGGCCAACCTCACGCTGAACTTGGACTTGGGAAGAACAGTGCGCTACTGCTACTCCACAGGGTTGCAGCCCACAGCATCAGGTCACAGGATGAGAAAAAGTGTTGAATCAGGGATTACTCCTGAGTTTTTATCTTCAGCAATTGGGTGATGTGGCTGAGATGCTACATTAGTTGAGTGAGAGCTGTTGTAATTTGGACATTTAAAGTAAATACACATGGGAATGAAAGAATGCCAGTTTCAGAAGAGTGGGTGGGTTACCTCCAGTTGGGAGCTGGGGAGGAGAAGTAGGGACTGAGCACAGTGCTCCAGTTGTCATGGTATTTGGAAGCTGATGTTTTAAGGTTGGTGGTGAGTACATGGATGTTTGTTTCATTAGTCTGCATATCTGCTTGAATGTCTTTAAAGTGTCATAATAAATGAGAGATGAAATGAAGATACTGAAGGAGAACGAGAAGAAAAAGCTATTGTGTTCCAACTTCCCAGTAAAATACCCATAATAATAAATAATGATAAAATTAATAATGATAATAATAATTCATTATGTGATAGCCATGGCTGGTGATTCTGGTTACAGTTTATAAACTCAGCTTCTCTCATCATCTTAACAACTCTCATTGCATAATATATGCTTAAATAGACTATATTTCATCTACTCATGCCAAATTAGGCCATAATAGCCCAGGAGATGGGCGTGTCCAGAGCACACTAGCTCACAGGTGTTTTAGAGCAGTCACCGTGACCTTCGCATTTCAGCCCATCTTCTCTCATTTCAATTCCTTTCATTATTTTCTCCCATTCTTCCTTGGGCCCTCTTACTGCCCTGGATGTCCTTAGATTTGGACACAGGTGTCTATGTCTCCTACACATGAGCAGTCTCCTCTCTTTTCTTATTTCTTCTTTTACCCAGAATGAACTTGTTCATTTCATAAAACAACTTTAAAGATTGGAGGAAAGCAGCAGTTTGGAGAGTATTTCAGTAATTCAGTTGAGAAAGGATGACGACTTGAATTGACAAACTGAGAGTGAAAAGAACAGAGATGCAGACAAAATACGAAGGAGGTGGCCTGACTAGGAGAAGGCAGAGCAGAGGCTGCTTCCTAGATTTCTGAGTTGATGTCGAGGTGGTGTTACTCCCTGAAGGGTGCGTACGGGTAGAGGAGCAGGTTTTCAGGGTTGGAGGGAAGCCAGTTGGTTTAGCTGGGACATAGAAAAGACGTCCATTTGACTTCTACACCCACCCAACCACACGAGAATCCACTATAACTTGCCCCACAAAGGAGTGATGGAACAACTGAACTATAGTGGACCAAGAAGAGACAAGAAAAGGGGGGTGTGTGCAGATAACAAGTATGGACCACTGTGGGCTTTCAAGTTTTGCCCAAAAGAAAAGGAGTAGGGACTGCTGTGAAGCTGATACATAAGAAGGACATAGGAACAGTATGGTTGGAAGAGGGGTGGGACTTGATGCTATGTTTGCATAATGTTTTATATCAAATGGAGAAAACCTAATAATTTTTCACATGGAAAAGGGAGGAGGGAGAAGGCTGGTTAGTAGAACCAAGGGGTGGTTATGGCTTGATTGAATATTTATTGGTTGGTTTGTTAAGATGAGATGCCTTAGGAACAAATTGTGTATCTCCTCCCTCCCAGCCTGGGCAGACCGCATGGAAAGCAGAGTTGGGAAAGGCTGGTATCAAAATGAAATTGCACACTCTTCTCTTTCAAATAGAGAGAAGAAAGAGGGAGACGAGGGCACAGAGATGAAATAGCACCCTTTCAAACCTAACGCGTCTAATTCTGCAGGTACCAAAAGAAAAAAAATGACCTAAGAATACGATTTCAGGGACTTCCACAGGGCAGAATATGAGTTTAAACCATAACTTTGCTGGAAACTAATTCTGAAGTTTTGCTCTTCAGAAATTCTCTTTCCTCAGGGAAATTACAGGTTCTCGCCAAGACAGAGAGACTCTCACTTTCCCTCCAAATGTTTCTGAGTGATCCCTCTCACTTTCCCAACAATTCTAACTTCGTTTTGGTGTTTGAAATCATTTCTATCTGACATGTGGAACAAATACATGGCATTTCTAGGAAACTAGCCTTTCCCCCCCCCAAGAAAGTTACATTTATAGTAACACATTTTCCTTGAAAACTCACGGTGCTTCTTAACAGTTTTACCCTCCAGCTAGAGAAATGGCGCACAGGGCAGTGGCAGGTCAATGTGGGACAGTAGCGAGAAGATGGGCTTTAAAATTGGGCAGACAGGGCTTGAATGTCAGCTCTGTCAGTGACTAGCTCCGCGCTGCTTCCTGCCTCCAAACCCCAATAAAACGGGGATAATAATCCTTACCTCATGGTTTTGTTGTGGCACTTAAGTGAGGTAACACATTCCAAGTTCATGGTGCTCTCCCTGCCTGGCCCAGAGAACCCTTTCAATAAATGGAATCTTCTATGATGTAAGGAATCTTTGATTACATAAGATTATCAATAATCTAGTAAATACCCACTCATTTTTTTGTGTGGTTTTGGGTGGTGGGAACATAATACTAAATAACCATTATAAATCCATAAATGGTCTATTAAATAAAATCATGAAGTTCCAGACAAGCACAGATATTTTCATGAACAAAGCTGGATTAGGACCTCGTTGCTGCCATGACAAATTACCACAAACTTAGTTGCTTAAAACAACACAGATGGACTACCTTCACTCTGCAGGTCAGAAGCCCAAAATAGGTTTCAACAGGCTGAAATCAAGGTATTGTCAGGGCCACACTCCCTTCAAGGGCTCTAGGAAAGAATCTATTCCTTTGCTTCTTCCAACTTTTTAGAGGCTGCCTGCCCACTTCCTCACTCGTCCTCTTCCTCTGTCTTCGAAGTGTATCTGTCCAATCTCTGATCCTGTCTTCATCTTTCTTTTGTCTCTGACCCTAATCCTCCTGTCTCCCTTTTATAAGCACACTTGTGATTACACTGGGTCCACCTGGATAACCCAGGAGAATCTCCACATTTCAAGACCTTTAACTTAGTAACATCTGCAGAGTCCCCTTCCCCGTGTAAAGTGACAGTCACAGGTTCTGGGCATCAGGATGCGGACATCTTGAGGAGATGGGAGGCGGTACTCACTAGCCTACCACAGAACCCAAGGCAAATTACACAGATATGACATGTAGAAAATAACAGTTTGACAGTAAAAGGCTTGAGGCTTATTGTGGAACCTAATCCATGCCAGGCACAAAGAGGAAAGGCTGTAATTTAAACAGCAAATCTGATATTGGGATAAGATAAGAAGAAAACTTTTGCTGTTTATTTACAGCTGATTTGGACTTGAAAAGAAATACCATTACCAGTTTTATATAGTCAAGTATGGAATAGACTCTAAGGAGAACAGTTCTTAATCTCAATAATCAATGAAGAGGGAAAAAATAAGTCTTCTGAAAAATAAATGAATTGCAACTGTGTAGCTGGGGGAGGGGGGAGGATAGCATAAATCTGAATAATTAATTATAAGAGTACAGGGTGTGGGCCAGAGCTAATTAGCAGGAAAGGTTGATCATGTACCCTCCATATTCACAGAGAGCTGAGAAAAAGAGGAAATGGGCCAAACTGCAGTGAGAAGCTGGGCTTTTAAAAAAGGAAGTTCTTGACCATGAAGATCAGACAACCAAGGGAAGCTGTGTAATCTCCATCCTTAAAGAGCTTTAAAAATAGTATAAACAGCCATCTGCACAAGATGATTTATGCATTGACCTTCAGGAGGCGGGCCCAGATCATCTCATGAAGTCCCTTCCAAGTGTGGGATTCTATGATTTAATCAGTATGTGATTTTTTTTTTTTTTTCTCAGCTCCACATTTTGTGAGATAACCAGCAGATGGAAGCCACAAATTCCCCAACATCATACCAAAATCATGGTTCCTCATACTGGTAGGGCCCGGTCAAGCTTGCCAAATTGGCAACTGTTGTAAAAATCATTGAAGGACCCACCTCAAACATTTATTTATCTCCTTGTGGGTGTCTGGACCACCCATGTCCACAAAATACAGATAATCCTTACATTGATTCCATGTGCATTTAGCTTTCACTTTGCATAAGAGAAAGTTGCATATGTTAGAAGTATTTGTCTGGTTTTGAAATCGGAGGCAGCAGCTCTTAAAAACATTATGAAGTTTTACAGACCCTCATCTGAGCGCACATCAGGCCGACGGACACTTTGCTCAGAAAAGACTCACAGCTCACTTGGGCTTTAAGTAACAGGTACGTTCTCTGTGTATGTTCATTTGTTCCTTGAATGAATATCTGGATGCTGGCTGTATTCTAGGTTATTTACGAAGCATTAGGAGAGACTTTTCCTTCATGGAGCTTAGAGTCTCTCAGGAGAGACAAATAAATAATCAGGTCATTTTGATGCAGAGTCATAAAAACTATGATGGGGTTAGAGATACGGTGCTCACATAGGAGGAGAAACTGTACCTATGAGTGTGTCCGGAGAAAATGATGCCTAAGCTGGGATCTAAAAAGAAAATGGTCACTGCTGGGGGCAAGGGTGGAGGAAGAGTAAGTATTTCCTGCAGAGGGAACAGCCTGGCCAAGAGGCTGGTGGAATGCCCTGGTACGGGAAATGAGAACCTTTGCAGATGGCTGGAGCTTGAAGGGCAGAGAAGGAGGGGGAGAGGTGAGTGGGAGGAAGGAGAGAGCAAGGGAAAGTCGGTGATGAGACTGGAGAGATCATGAGAGGCCTCATACTCATGCTAAAGGGTTTGGACATTTATGCAAGGGTAATGAGCAGCCATTGAAAGACATAGGTCAGGTTTGTCCTTTCTAACCGTATCTTATGGTGCAATTATGAACCCAAGGGACAGAAAAACGTTGACATTTGGGAATATAAGGAATCTAAGTGAGAACTGACGTCCAAGCTGAGCAAAGGGCAGAGAAGTGTGTTGGGAGCTACAGAACCAGGCACGGGAACCTCGTGTGCTTCATTCACCTCCTCCTGTTGCTTTTTTTAGCCTCCCCCTTTCCACTTGCTCTTTCTGTTTCTCCAGTTGCATTAATGGTCCCCCAAATCTCCTGAATTTTAAGCTCTCAGTCTTGATAACCCAGAGATAGACTCACCCAGTTCTCCCATTCCTAAATCATCCTAAATCCCCCAACAGAGGGGACTTCGAGACTCATCTTTAGTTTAAGAGCTCATCTCTTGACCAGAGAAAGTGCCAGCGAGCAGAGGTACATGACAACAGGGCAGCTGGGCTGCAGCCACTTGGATGGGAAACGAGGATTTGTTCCCAGAAATGCAAGGGCTGCTTTGCAGATTCACCTGTGTTTCCTCACTGCAACTTAGATGGCTGGATGGAAAGCCTGAGGGCAGAGCCAAAGTGGAAATGGTTGCATATGTGGTCCCTGTGTCTGGGGTCAGTGAGGAAAGCTGAAGCCTCCATTAACTTCAGGGACTACGCAGCCACACTAACCACAAGCCCAGAGCACGCTCTGGACCTCCATCATGCTTCACAACCCAGAGGACAGGTTTCTGGGAATGTGTTCTTATTCAGAACTATAACTACTGGCAGGTTCTATTCTCATATATGAATTTCCAACCAGCACGCTTTTACTCAGATTGTTCTTTTGTTTCATCGTGTTACTAAAAAAAAAGTATGACAGGTTGGCATACTTGTTTATGTAAATGTCTGCAACCGTAATTTCTTACATGTTAAATTGGGATCATTATATAGGCTACCATTTATAATATGCTCTAAAACAGTAAAACCATCTTATCAGTATTAACAAAGCTTTCCTTAAATTTTTGAAGTGTGAGGTATAAACCCTTTTATTAATGAATAATTTACCTCCCTTAAGTCTCCTCTTATTTTCAATTTCTGCCAATAGATGCTACATTAAGCAATATGTATGCAATTACCTGTTTCACCACTAGATGGCATCATACATCTTTCCTTCTAATTGGATCTCAAACTCGCTTTTTAGAAATGGGATTTGCTTTTTATTTTTGTTTATTGTTTTTCAAAGAGTTAATGGTATTTCTTATTGAACACTCACAGTATCACTATTTATTTGTAATACTATTTTAAATTTTATACTAAATTTCTATATGTGCTACCCATGTCTCCAGGAAATTTTATGATTTTATCTGTCAATCCTTATTACAAAACCATGCTGTTTTAATTACTTGAGTTTTACAATACATTTCAATATTTTCTGTCACCACCTTTACCCCTCAATTGTGTCTTCAGTTTCAAAATCTTTTTAATCCGTTAATTTATCCACATGAAATTTGGGATCATTTCATCATCTTAAAAATAAATTACTAGCCCTTTTATCAGAATGGCCTATAAATTAGACAATAAATATGTAAGTTCATTTTGGAGACAGTTACATCTTTTCAACATTTATTTCCTTCAGAATGCTTTTGAACCAGTGATGTAGATAAGAACATATGCAGAGTTCTTGGCATATGCATGTGTGTGAGTGTGTGAGTGTGCGTGTGTACAGCATAAATGATTATATAGAGAAGGATGCATTCAAATATCCCTTACAAAAGAGGAAAAGTGGAGAAAATAACTCCTCATGTCCAACTGTAGCAGATGGGCTAAATAAATTATTGTATAATCTCAATGGAATATTTTCCTGCACTACATACAGTGATTTCAAATGATTGTCAAATGAGAAAATGCTCATAATAAAAGGTTAAGTAAATATAGTGGATGTGACATTAAACATACAACACGAAAAAAATTTTAAATAGAGACAGAAGGAAATAGATAATATGCTAACTCATTCTCTCTGGGAGGTAAAATTGCAACTAATTCATATGTTCTTAACACTTTTCAGAATTTTTCATATTTTCTACAGTGAACGTGTATTGCTTTCACAATCAGAAAAAAATACTTCTAAATCTTTAAAATAAATGGGCTTCATGGAGGTTGCAAAGAGATACCATTTTCTTATATATAGATACACATATTTATATAAACTGATTGATTTATTGACTAATTTTTCATAAAAATACTCTTGTGTTATTCAAAGTCAGGAAGTTTCCCATAGCTCAAAAAGTTATTTCTGATACTTTTTCTATATATGTTCCCTGCTATTCCATTAGAGACATGATCTCAATTTGTAGGTCACAGTCTTCAGAAAGATTCTTTACTTCAACTTCTTTTGCACAGGTCCAACCTTTCAACCATTTCCTGAGAGCAGGTCTTCACCTTCCAGTAAGTGATAAAACTCAGTGGATCTCAAACGTTCTAGTCTCAGGGTCCTTTTACTCTCAAACATTATTGACTACACCAAAGAGCTTTTGTTCATTTAGGTTATATCTATTAATATTTAACATACTCAAAATTAAAACAGAAATTTCTCAATGTTTATTTTAATCTATTTAAAAGACTAAGAAGGAGGTCTACCAAGATGATGACATACCAGGTTCCTGAACGCCTCTCCTCCCATGGACATACAGGAGGGGTAGCTACGCACAGAGAAACTACCTCCGAAAGAAATCCGGAAGGCCTATCCATCGGGTGAATGAGCAAATACCTACCTCGAATTGAGTAGGAAAGCCCAAGACACTCTCCCGCCGTAAATCTCAGCCCCAGTGCAGCACGTAAAACCCCAAGGGTGCTCCCAACTCCCAGCTTCTCCCTGAGGAGTGAAGGATTTGGACCCCACGTCTCCTGCTCCACTTTTAATACTGCCATCGGAAGGAAGGGTTCCCAAACACCTAGCTCTGAAGCCAATGAGGCTTGCATCCCTGAACACCCTCAAGACTATAGCAAACAAAGAAACAGTTCTTAAGGGACATGCAAGCACTCCCTGCAGCTGCTTCCCCGGGGCTCAGCACAGAGGGAGCAAGGAAAAATGTCCATTTCGCAGTCTTTCCACAAAAAGGATTCACCTGCAGACTCTAAAAGCTGCCACCCGAGGGTCAGGCTTCTAATTTAACATACATCTAGGGACCGGTTGTGATCATCCCTAAGAGATGCACAGTCTCACCACTTTTATTCAACATAGTATTGAATGTCCCAGCCAGAGCAATTATGTGAGAAAAAGAAATAAAAGTCATCCAAATTGGAAAATCAAGAGTAAAATTATCTCTATTTGCAGATGACGATATTATATATAGAAAATCCTAAAAACTCAACCAAAAAACTGTTAGAACTAATAAACAAATTCAGTGAAATTGCAGATATGAAAATAAATATACAAAATCAGTTGCATTTCTGTACACTAACAACAAATCATGAGAAGAGAAATTAAGAAAACAATCACATTTACTACAGCATCAAAAAGGATAAAATATTTAGGAATAAATTTAACCAAGGAGGTGAAAGATCTATACACTGAAACTATAAGATATTGATGAAAGAAGTTGAAGAAAACACACACACACAAATTGAAAGATATTCTGTGCTCATAGGTTGGAAGAATTGAGATTATTAAAATGTCTATATTACCCAAAGTGATTTATAGATTTAATGCAATCTCTATAAAAATGGCAATGGCATTTTTCACAGAAATAGAAAAAGCAATCCTAAAATTTGTGTGGAACCACAAAAGACCTCAAATAGCTAAAGCAATCTTGAGAAAGAAGAATAAAGCTGGAGGCATCATATGTCCTGGTTTTAAACTATATTACAAAGTTATAGTAATTAAAACAGTATGGTATTGACATGAATACAGACACATATCAATGGCACAGAATAGAGAGCCCAGAAATAAACCCATGAGCATATGGTCAATTAATTTTTGACCAAGGAGCCAAAAGGACACAAATGGTGCTGACAAAGCTGGATTGTCACAGGCAAAAGAGTGAAACTGGACCCTTGTCTTGCACCATACACGAAAGTCAACTGCAAATGGATTGAAGACTTGAATGTAAGACCTGAAACAGTAAAACCTCTGGAAGAAAACATAGGGGTAAGGTTCTTGACATCATGATTTTTTAGATTTGATCTTAAAAGCAAAAATAAACAAGTGGAGTTACATCAAACTAAAAAGCTTCAGCTCAGCAAGGGAGACTATCAACAAAATGAATATATTTGCAAACTACAAGTCCAATAAGGGGTTAATATTCAAAATATATTAAGAACTCATACAACTCCATATCAAAAAACCAAATAACCCAATTTAAAAAAAAGGGCCAAGGACCTAACTAAACATTTTTCCAAAGAAGATACACAAATGGCCAATGGGATATTTGAACAGATGCTCAGTATCACTAATCATGAGGGAAATGCAAATCAAATCACAATGAGGTATCACCTCACACCTGTTAGGATGACTTTTATTAAACAGAAAGAAACCACTAATGTTGTCAAGGGTGTGGAGAAAAGGGAACACTTTTACACTGTTGGTGGGAATACAAACTGCTGTGGGAAACACTATGAAGTTTCCTCAAAAAATTAAAGCTGGAACTACCACATAGTCCACAAACTGCACTTACAGGTATATACCCAAAGTAAACAAAACCATATCTCAAAGAGACTACGGACTCCCAAGCTCACTGAAGCGTTAGTCACAACAGCCAAGATATGGATACAACCTAAGTGTCTGTCAAGGAATGAATAAATCAAGAAAACGTATAAATATAAATATATGTATAATATTTAGCCTTTAAAAAAGAAGGAATTCCTATCACCTGTGATATGTATGAACCTGGAGGACATTATGTGAAATAAACTAGACATAGAAAGACAAATACTGGATGTTATCATTTATATGTGGAATTAAAAAAAAAAGACAGTGTCATAGAAACAGAGAACAGAGAATACAGAAGTGGTTGTTAGGGGCTGGAATGTGCACAAAATATGGAAAGATTGATAAAAAGGTACAAAGTTTCAGTTATAAGATGAATAAGATCTGAGAATCTAATGTATAACTTGGTGACCATAGTTGACAACACTGTATTGTATAATTGAAATTTGCTAAGAGAGTAAGAACTTAAACATTCTCACCAAAATAAGGTAAATATGTGAGGTTATAGATGTGTTAATTAATTTGATGAGGGAATCATTTTACAAGGTGTACATATATCAGACCTTCACGCTGTAGACTTACAATGTAATTTGTCAGTTGTACTTTAAGAAAGCTGGGGGAAAAAAAGATTCTGGCTGAGACTTCAGCCTCACCTGAGGGTCTGCTGGAGAAGGATACACTTCTAATCTCACTCAGGCTGTTGGTAGAACTTGGTTTCTTGCAGTTGCAAGCCTGAGAGATTTGGTTTCTTGCTGGCTGTGGGTTAAGGGGCCACCCTCAGCTCCCTGAGGCCATATGGAGTTCCTTGTCACATGAGGTTCCCCAATATGGTCACTGATTCCTCAAAGCCAGCTAAGGAGAGAGAGAGCATCTCCAGAAAAATGAGCCAAGAGATGCAGTAATAATAGGTAAGGGTAAAGATAAGGTAACAATATTGTAAATCTCAACTCTAGCTTGGTAACCGTATGGTGCTAATAATAATACCATTCATGTATTTACCACCTAACTTGTACAAAGTGCTTTAATGTCTATCAATTCTTCACAATATCCTTGGGCAACACAACTGTTTTTACCTCGATTGAATGGATGAAGAAATTGAGGCTTATAGAGGTTAAAACAATTGTCTAAAATTACACAGAAAAATAAAATAAAATTATACTGAGAGTTATTAATAGAGTTGAGATTAGAACCCAGATTCAAGGAAACCAAGAAGCAGTGCCTAGGCTGCAGGACCCCAGGCTCTAACACAGAAATCCTGAGTGACAGAGTCGGAAGCTTCAAAGGGCTTTTGAGTCTGAAACACCAGGGAATTGACATGAGATCTTGAGATTGGGTGCTAGGTATGGATAAGTGGAGGGATGGGGTGGAAATTCGTAATGATACTGACAAGCCAGCAGGAAGGGAATTTCTGAGTGCCAGAACTCAAGTAGAAGCAGATAAACTGAGCTGAGCACAGGTGGGAGAAGCAGGTGGGCTCACCTGACTGGGGGTGTAGGGTGGAAGTGGAGGAGGTTAAGTCATAGCTGATGATCATCCCAGAGAATGAATGACCGTAGGGTTCTCTGTGGAAGCTCTGATGTTTATCCCCTGAAATCACTTGGCCTCTGACCTAAAAAAGAAGCAAATCTTTGGCATCTCATAGGATGGTCACTGTATGCTACTGGAGGCTGAGCAAGGGAAACCGGAGGCTGAGCAAGGGATGGGAAGGGAGGAATTGTCCCCTATATCTAACTACATCACCATCCAAAGGATTTTAAACAGTTCGTGGAATATGCATAAGCCTTAAGAAGTAGGGTACAAGAATTGACAAATTATTTCTTTGGCATTCAGTTTGGTACTGTTAGAGCAGGTTTGTCATTTCACATGTAACAGATGTTAAACAAGCATGGTCCATGATGAAATCTCTGTTTTTATGATCCACTCCCCTACGCATGTGTTGAGTGGAGCTGACCTTCACTTGCCCCTGAATGAACTCTCAGGCACATCCCAGGGCTTTTCTAGACATTTTCAGGTTTCTGTGTCAAAACAAGGACATCCTACAGTCACTTCAAAACAGTTAGTTAAATTCAGTAATGAGAATATCTTACATAATCAGAAAACGAACTGATTTAGCACTAAACCTTTTCCTGCCCTCTTGCTTGGGCTGCTTCTCTGTGGGTAGGTGGCTTATTCTCAATTTCTGCACTTTTGCTTTCCCCCCTCCCTCCTGGCACTCTTTCCACAGCTTGCTAGCCAGTTTCTGGATTGGAGCCAGAGCCAGAAGAGAGAGAAATGATTAGGGGCTGGGAAATGTCCTTCACGAACTGGCTTTGTTAAAACATTTACAGTGTTTACAAGTGAGCCTTTCTTTCGTGGACGCTTTTGTGAGTGTCCTGTAGGGTCTCTCCCAGACCCCTCTCCTGGGATTCCCTTGCCTCAAGTGGGCAGATGTATGGGTTGTCCAGGGTAGGGTGACTAATCATTCCAGTTTTAGGTAATGTCCCTGTTTCAGCATTGAAAGTCCCACGTCCTGGGAAACCCCGTAGTCCTGGATAAAACAAGTGTGGCGGAACACCCTGGTGCCACGCGCTCTTCAGCCCTTAATTAGTCTGGTATCAACTTTAACTCCTGGCTTCTGGTCCTTCACTTCTTTAGGGCCCTATTAAACAAAGCTATTGATAAGCCTCCATAGACTGGCTGCCCCAGTGACCCCATATCTGGTCCACAGAAAATATTCCCTTGCTTCTTTGAAATCTGGAGGTATAAGCCCTCCATACTGCCTGAATTCAGAGCTGGAGTGGTCACCTCCAAATGCACAGAGAGAGCAGCTCCCTGTACCTCCAACCCCCTTTCCTGGAGAGACTCACGTGTGTCCTGGGCCCAGTGGAACAGATTCCTTCTCGTGGCCTCTAGGAGGGTTTGGTCGTGGCCAAAGGACCTCGAGGGGCGTCCAGCTTGGAATTCTCCTTGAGAAGATACACATGCTTCATGGATGCGGTCAATCTGCATGTGACCCTAATGATGCACATGGTGAACCCATAAATAACCCTACCCTGAGGCCACCTACCTTGTTTACTCTATGGTGGAATAATAAAGACCTTAATGATAAGACACCTTAAAAAAATAATAGTAGTTTTAGTAAATTAATAAATAAAATAAAACTATTATTTTAAGCCCAAAAATCATAATGAATTTTAATATAATAAGATTTGTAATAAAAAAAAACACTTTATCTTGTTGCCATTACCCTTTTCGGCTTTCTAAGGTATAAGTTGGACACCAGTCTTCCGAGAACCCTAACAGCAAGGAATACGGTTCCAAACGCTCCAAATGGACCTACTGACGTCTCTTCTTACTAAAGTGGGAGTAAAGGGCATAATACTCATTACCATTCCCCAGGAGGGAGCAACCGCTCTTTCCAAAGAAATCCTTTCAAAATTTTTCACCATACCAACTCTTTCCATCTGAAAGGGGCTGAGGGGATTCTAGTCATGGAATCCGAGTTTCACGTACTGTGATCTGGCTGTGGAATGTCACATCAAGTCTATCTTGGAGTCTCAGTCTCTAACTTTAATGTTAACACTCTATTACACAAGATTATCCAAAAGGAAAACTTCACCCAGTGGATGGCACCTGCAGAAATGCACGCAGAGCATTTGTAGCAGATTGCATTTCCCACAAATTGCCAGAGCAATATTTATGTTCTCACATACTCTCCCAGAACCTTGACATCCTTCCATCAAGCAGTGGAATCTATTTTTCTCTCTTCAAATGTGGGGCACCTCAGTGACTCAGTTCTAACAAATACAGTGTCATGGAGTCCGACTTCCTAGACTCGGTCGAAAAGGGCAGGTTAGCGTCTGGCTAGTTCCTCTCGTTTTCTCCCTCCTTCTCAGTTAGGACCAGCTACATAATTAGTGGAACCCAGTAGAAAATGAAAACAAGCAGTCTCTCATTCAAAAATTAAAAATTTCAAGAAGACCATGACAGAACACCAAACCAAGCGCAAGTGTGAGCGCACAGGGCACAAGCCCACAGAGCCAGCCTAGCCGAGGACGCTTAGTCTTGTCAACCAGCCACCACGTGGAGGGAAAGCCCAGGCTACACGGAGAAGCCACAGCCCTGGAAGGACCCTCAGCCAACAGCCACCTCTAGCACCAGACGCGGGAGGGAGGGAACATTCAGTCGATTCCAGCCCCCGGCCTCCCAGCCTTCCGGATGGGACCCCAGACCTCGTAAAAGCAAGCTGCCTCGACTGTATCCTGTCCAAAGAACCCACGAACGTGATGAAAGGTGTTTTTATGCCTCTGTGGTTTGCGGTTATTCACACAGCCACGGTAACAACGACACGATCTACAGACACAGCTAATGAAAGACACGCAGCCCCGTCATACCTGCCCTCTCTCTGCTCGGCAAGCATCTGCCCACGACCTGTCTGCTCAGACACCAGAGTCCTCCCCAGTGTTGCTGAAAAGGCCTCACACACCACACACTGCAGCGAACCCCAAGCCTCCCCTTTGCAGGAAACGGCCTCTGCCTCTGGCATCTTTGTCAGCATCAAAGCTTAACGGTCCTCCCTGTAAACTCTGCAGCTCCATCACAGGGCTGCAGCCTCACCAGCAGGAGGACCTCGCACCCTGATTCCACGGGCAGCCCTTTAAAGGTGCACTCACCGATGAGACAGGCTCCCCAATTCTAGATTTGGGGTTATCTTTCCAACAACCATGGACATTAAACTGGCTTGATGGAGTGGCTTCAGAACTTGTATCAGGGAGGGTTATTTATATTTATATCAAGGTTTCTATGAAAATGAGGGTCTGAGACCCAAACCTCAAAAGTTTTTGAAACCCAACCTTTTCATTAGATAAAAACCACAACCCAGTCTTTAATCCGTTATTTGACTTAAGTAGCTGTTGGAGGCCGATGACTCCATCTCTCTGCCTTTTTATTTGAGTGCCTTTGGGAGCCATATCTCTCAGAATTTAAAACACTCAACCCAAAGCAATTTAATGTCAGAGCACTCTAGAAAAGAACTATAAAAACAAAGACTCCAACCAGAAGGTTAAGACATTTTTTAGGTTTTACAAATTATGAAAACGTGACCACTGAAAGAAATTCATCCATTATACAGAATGATGTTATGAGTTATTTTTGAAAATATAGAAATGTTCTCCAAGCAAATGGAGTTTTTACCACAGTAAGTTTATCCCATGCAACAATTTACTGAATTATCTGTCTGCTTTACTCCTGATAATTCCCAAATTTAGCTGTTCCTAAGTGAAGATGCCTTTTCTCTCTTGACTTTTCCTGTCAGTCATATATTAGCACAAGCACCACTTCAAAGCTATATAAACATTAACTTGCATGATGCATGCTTTTTAAAAAAAAAAAAGTTAGTATTCTCCAGTATTAAAAATGTTTCTTACATTTCTCTTTGCTATCCAGTTGTCAAACAAACATAAATTCAGATTTCTATCAAACTCGTTCTCTATACCCAAATTGCACTCCAATTATTTAGAACACATCAATTAAAATTAAAAAGTAAAATAAAATGGCATCATATCCTTAAGGGATTATATTTAATTATTAAAAAACACATCTGAGAAGTTTTTTTTCTGTTTTCTGTTTCCTTTTTCTTAGACCTCGTCCAAATTAAACCAAGCTGGATCATCACATCAGCTATCAAAACGCTCACAGCTCAGATTCCCCGAGGGCCCATCCGTATCACTATAGGGCCACAGGGAGAAGTAGCAGTCAGCTCTGAGGAAATGTGAACTCCTTGCTGGAAAAATCCCAAAACAGGCTGTTAGAGAACCACAAAAAGCCACCCTGCCTAGTGATGTATGTAGTTAGAGCCACTGGCCAACCAAATTCTGTTATGAAAAAAATGGAAACAATATCATTTTTTAAGCCCTTGGAATGTTTTCAAAGTATTTGGCTCCAAGTAGACACTATTTAGTTATAAGCTTATTAAATAGTCATACTGCTTATCTCATTTTTTCCCTCCTCAACAACCTTGCAAGATGAGTAAAACTATCACCATTACTCGAGGAAAGTCCTGCCTTATGTGGCTACTTGTGGTGTCCAGCGCTCTTCCAATATGACGGCCGTCTGACATTGTGCTCATCCATTCATTTATTAATTCATTTACTCTTCAAAGCCAAACTTGTGGTTAATACATTTGAAAAGCACACAGTCTCATGGGGAACAGAGACAGGGAACTTGAATACTGCATTTCAGAGTAAGTGGTAAAATAGAGGAAAACTGTAGTGGAGGCCGGGAAGGCTTCCTGAAGGAGGTGATTTTTACTGAATCCTAAAGTCAACATAATCTACTAAAATTGTTTCAAACCATACTGTCTAACTCAGCACTTCTCAAGCTATGTTTGAAGGAACACTAGTGTTTGGCTTAATATCAATAAATATTCTGTGGATGATGGAATATTCCAATTAGCAGCAGTCGCCCTGTGGCTGGACCTAGCACTTCATTCATTGTGAATAATTTATTTAAGTTGGCCCACTGTTTCGCCAATAAGCCTGCTGAGTTTGATCATGCAGAATTAGCCTGACGTGCTCTGGCTCATTTATGCAGTAAGATCGCATGGGTAACCTCACAGCTGACTCTTCTGACCTGGTAGGACTAAGACACAAGGCCCTGGAACAAGCGTGGTATCACCGTATCACACCACAATTCTCAGCCTTCTTGAAGCTAAAACTCTGGGTAGCTTTTCTTCTCTGCTTGAGGAAAAACTTGACATTCTTTGGATGAATTTAATGGGTGTGATGAAAAAAAATTATTTAAAAAACAAACTAGGATTGATCATAGGCTGGATTGTTCAATATTTAAGTAAGAAACCGAGATCAACTTATCAAAGGAGCTTTTTGGAGTTATAGAAGGCACAGTCGTCCCCGCTCCAGGGTGAGACCCAGCAGCACAAACCACAGCGAGCCACGCAGCACCCACATCTCCCTGGAGAGCAGAGAAGAGAGCCAGTGGGCTGTCTGTTCAGCAATAAATAATCTGAGCAGAGGAATGTTCAAAGCAGAAGTCAGAATTAGATTAATTAGAAAAAATGTAAAGCGAGAAGAAGCCTCTCCAGGTATCTCCAATTGCACACAGCAAGCAGCCAGGCCTCCATACAAGAACCTTAAGAAAAGCACACCCCTTTGTGAATTAGAAATTTGGCAGCAACCTCAGTAGGTCCACTTTTTCAGGGTGTTTCATGTTGAAACATGAGTCTCAGAGGGGCGCTGGTAATTTCTACTAAAACGTTTCCTCGGGATTAAAATGTGCAGCCGTGGAAATACGTTGTAGGAGTTCTAAGGTTTGTTTATGCTTGCCACATTTTTAAGTATTTGGATCAAGACAGCACAAGTTCACAGTGGAAGGGTGCCCTCTACAACGTGGCGGGGCTCATGCTCACATCTAAAGGGGCTTTGATATCCAATCTCACAGGATGCACCTTATTTCAGATACTCCTTCATACTTGCAAATCACCTCCTGGGCTATGGCGCCGTGTGACTGTGTTTGCGCCTGTGCGTGGTGCAGTCTGAACAGTAACAAAAGGTGACAAAGGTTTGTTGAGTATTTGCCCTGTGCTGGCCTCTTCACATTAATTCTTTCCTATCTTGGCAGAAAAGCAGGCCTTTCTGAATCTGAAGTTCCAAAACCCTGATTGCCACACCTGCAAAATTTAACCCCACAGTACCTGGTTCGGGACACATCAGAAACACACTTGGGAACCTAATCTAAGAAAACTGATTTTGTCACAGGCAAAGGCACGTAGCAGCAGTAGATAGGTGGGTGCAGAATTTGGAGGCGCCTAGATGCCTCTGAAAACTCCCCTTGTCCACTTATTCTGTGAGCAGTGTCCTAGCATCCAGGAGCATCTGGTGCCTCTCTAGCCATGAGTTAAAATCTCAAAGGAATTGCTGGGGTGGTAGCTTAACCCATTGCCCCTGCAATTTGCAATCTTTTTCCGAGGCCTTGGGTAACATTTACGTACAAATGCATTTTTTCATGGACCTTTGAAACAGATTAAAATCCTGCGACTTGGCAGCACCCCTTAAACTCCATACAGGCTTCTGCTGGATGGTGAAGTCAGGAGCAGGTGCGGCTTCGTCAACACTGCAGTTGACCGTTTCCCTTTCATCTAAAAGCCTTGCAGTGGTTTTCATAGCTGTAACCCTGACTTTGGACTGTCCATCAGCCAAGGTCTCAGTTCTCTTCTACAGCTTGTGGGAAGGCTAATATCCTTTCTTATTCTGCAAACTTCACGTGGAGTGTACTCTGTACTTTGGGCAGCAGGGCGTGGGGCGGGGGTTGGCGGAGATGAGAGAAAAGAGGAACTGAGAAAACAGTGCTCGTTTTTCACACGATGCCTTTAATTATGTCTTCTTTGGAGAAAGCACATGCTGGTCAAGAGTGTCCTGTTCTTCCTCTTTCTACATCTATCCTCATCCACCTTTATTTTTTTGGCTCTCTTTCTAAAACCCATCTTTTGCCACAAGAGGCCAAGAACAGGGTAGAGCAAAGAATGTTTGGAAACAATTCTAGTTCTTTTCTTCTTACTTCAAGTTCCAGAAACCATGAAAAACCACACATTTTCCCATAGTCAGTGTTCCTGCCTAAGCACCTGCCATAGTTGCACTGGCTCCTTGAGAACTTCACTGTCACACCTCACCTGTCCTCCCGGTGCTGGGACGGAAACACCCGCAAGGACATAACACCATCTCCGATTGTGTGGATGCTCAATTCTTTTTCATTCTTATTTTAAATTAGAAGTTTCAAAGCAAAACCAAATTTACTTATTAAAAAACAAATTTCCCAAACCAAATAAATGCATGATTTTGAAAGGAAATGTTCCAATCAACCATTTATGACATTTGGCTTCTACTCTGTTTTACAAAAACCAAAGCAATCTTCACTGATCCAGTCTAGTCAGAAAAAAGAATGAAAAAACAAAACAACACAACAACAAAAGGAAAAGGGGCTTTTTTTAGTTTTCTAATTATAAGGAAATTTTGTAGTTATACACATACACAAATGTGTGTGTATTTGTGCACAAGTAATCTCATAAATTGTTCATTTACTCATTTAGCAAATATTTTCCAATCATCTACAGTATACTATGCCAGCTCATGCGAGGGGCTGAAGATATAGCAGTTCATATGACAGTGTTTTGATTATCTATTGCTGTACAACGAATTACCCCCAAATCTAGCGCCTGACTCTCTAATTCATTATGATCTCTCATAGTTCGCTGGGCTGACTGGGCTCAGCTGGGCAGCTGCCACACAGGTCTTTCATGTAGTTACAATCAGATAGTGGTTTTGGGGCTGAAGTCCTATGAAGGCTTGACTGGTCTGGACATCCAAGTTGGCTTGTTTGCTCGCACTGCGGTTGCCTAGAATGGCTGGGGCTCGCCAAGTCTCTCTCTCTTCCTCTGTTTTTTCTCTCCCTCCCTCTCAATCTCTCTGTCTCACCATGTGGCCTGTGCACATAGCCACATGGGGCTTCCCCACAGCCCCAGGTATTCAGACTTACGAATTCTTCCAGAGCACAAAAAGACCAAAGCAGAGGCAACGAGGCTTCCTATGACCTAGCCTCGGAAGTTATGCAGCCTCACATTCATTGAATTCTCTTGGCACCACAGGGCAAACCCAGGTGCACTGTGGGAGAGACCTACCTAAGACCATGAATTCTGGGAGGTGGGGTTTGTTGGGGACCATCTTTAGAGACTAGCCAAGGTAAGTAAGCATGGTCCCTAACTTCCAGAAATTTATAGTAGTTAAATAAACACTGGACTAAAAGTTGTCATTGGGACTACTAATTTTGGCTTTGCCATACTGTTGTCAAAGCCATTTCACCTCTCAGAACTAAACAGAACTGAACTGAAATACCTACCAAAGTGAATTTTTAATGGTGTATACAGTTAAGAGCTATGCAGTAATTAAAACTCATGCCTTCAAAGAATATTTATGGGTGGAAAGTGCTCAGGTTAAGTGGAAAGCAGAACACATAAGCAGTGCATGTTTGTAGACTATTCCCAGTTCTGCTTAAGGTACGTGAGCACACACACACACACACACACACACACACACACGCGTATATATGCATACACGTGTAAACTCCTAGAAGCAGCACTAGGAAGAGTCCAGTGAACATGGTTAAGATGGTTAGAATATGAATGATATTTTTCCTTCAGAGTACTTTTCCAAGTTTTCTACAATGAACCTGTATTGCTTTAATAACAAAAATTATAATATATCTATAACTGGCATGCTGAGAAAAAAAGGATAGTGAGCAGTTAGTCTTAATACTTATCGCTGGGACTTGAGCTTTCCAAGACCAACATCAGAGGATGGCAAATTAGCACAGAATCTCAATATGATACTTGGCAGAAAATGAAAATGAAGACTTCAGAGTGGCCAGGGGTGAGATTCACGGGACCTCAGCGTTAGCATTCTTAATGTAAGAGCAGTAAGGCAACTGGGTATTTCCTAAATTCTCACATCTCGACAAAAGAAAGAGTCCAAGGTTCCTGGCCTTCGTCCTGGAACCCTGAGGTTTTTAAGAGAGATATGCTTTGGCCATGGTACTTGTGAATACCATTTGACCGAGTTCTAAGAGACTTTGTCCCAGATTTTCAAAAAGGAACGTAAGAATAAAAGAACATGAAAGAGCAGATATAATAAATATATATGTCCCCGCAGTGTATGAGAACAGGAGATCAAGACCATTCATTGGGGACCGCAATAAATTGGAATGATGGTGGTGAGAAAGTCCTTTCCTGTCTCAGACTGTTATATAGACGGGACAGAAAGGCATTTCAGTGGAAGGAGCCCATGCGTGGTAACCAGAAATACAAACTCACTGGTGATTATAGCGGCCGGATGAGCACTGAACCACAGCTCACGCAGCTCGGCCTCAAATCTAGGTCACAGGCAATGAAATAAAATACAGAAAACAAGATTTTATTTCAAAATAACATAAATTCTTCAGTTCATATCTCAAGGACTGTTAAAAATATTGAAATACACAATCCAAAGCACCACCTTAAAATTCTCTTTTCTCTCTCTATGGGATGTCTGCCAGTCATCTATCCTATTCTGTGTTTTCCTTTTCTTCCTTAGAAATGGAACCGCTGATTTGGCTAGACACCTAGAATAAAATCAAACATTTCCCAGGTGTGGCCATGTGACTAAGTTCTGGGCAACGAGCTTAAGCACATATGTTGGGTGGAATTCCTGGAAATTTCCCTAAAGACTGTCAGCGGGCCTTCTTTGTTCCTTCGTCCTCGATGCTGGCAATCATACAGATGATGTGGCTGGAACTGAAACACCTCTTTTGGACCATAGGAGAGCATGCTAAGGATGGTGGAACAGGAAAAGGATCTCGAGTCCTTGATGGTCACGGAACCTCCGTAGTGGTAAAGAACTACCTGCATTTGGACTTTTTAAAGTGATTAAGGAACAATTTTCTGCCTTATGTAAGCTGCTATTACTCAGAGGTTTTTTTCTTTGCTTGCAACCAAATGTAATCTTAAGCAATTCAAAGTCAAAGCCCTCACATTTCACATCTCTGTATTTTCCTTCCTAAAATCCCCAGAAGCCCCTCCCTACTTGCAATCTCCAGGATCCCAGCCCCAAGAGGCTTTTCCTTTTTTTCTGAAGAGGAAAACATCTCACCGCTCCGATGACAAGTCTCTTGTCATGGCCCCTCTCCTTTCCTCCTGACCCTGAGGCTCTAGCTGCCTGTTCTCGTTCCCAGGTTCTGCAGCCCACATTCTACATGCCTGGTGAGCAAGGGCAGGACCTCTTGGGAGGCAGGAGGGGCAGACACCAAACAATCTCAGCTGAGCCTCTCTTTAAGAGGAAAGGATAGGGGCCAAAAGCTATAGGAAGACTCCTACATTAATTGCTAAATCACACAACTTTTTTTGAAAGTGAAACAATTAAGAAACAATGTCAGTTTTGACAAGACACCTTCGATACATGTGCAAATGTCTTTATTGAAAATGTATATTTTTACTTATGATTATTTTCTGTATTGAATACAAAATTGAAAAGGAAAAAAATTGCACAGTTTCCTGAGATGATGATATCTGAGAAAGAGCAATCTTGGGGCAACAAATAATCCCTATAGCTCTCACATTTACACGGCATTTGGATGCATTGCTCCCTTTTACTTTCTAAACAATCCTGAGGGGTAAATGTTATTATCATCCCCTACATCCAGGACAAAGCTGAGGCTCAGAGAGATGCCTTGCTCACCTCAACATAGTATTTCAAGCTGTATTATTTTTCTCCAATATTGGCCATCCCACGCCATGGGAAGATTAGATCTTGATACATCTTTGACATCAAGCTTGGCACTGTGACTTGCTTGGGCCAATGAAATGTGAGTGGAGGGGCAGGTGCCAATTCTCAACACGAGCTTTAAAGCAGCTCCTCTGCCCTCTTTTCTCTGCCGTGGACCTGCATGCCCCGGGTAAATGCTGGTCACTGATTAAATTTGTGGAGTTGAACTACAGCCAATGCTCAATGAACATGGAATCTGAACAGTAATACCATGTTCATTTGTGGGTCATTTATTCCTGTCATCTCATTTAGACTAAGGTGACTGATGCACAAAGTGAGTGAGTGAAAATCCCGGGGTTGAAAGCTTGCCCCCATTCAAGGCAGCGATTGTTTAGCTCCCCCTGGCATTCCTGCAGGACCCAAAGAGCTGAAGGAATTGCAGGCAACTACCCACTCCCAATCTCACCCTCCCTCTCCCATGGTTGGAAGTTTGCCAATCTACAGGCAGAGCTTGGAGGTACTGTGGGATTGATTTCAGACCATTGCAGTAAAATGAATATCACGATAAAGTGAAGCACATGAAATTTTTGGTTTCCCAGTGCAAATAAATTATGTTGACCCTATACTATAGTCTATTAAGTGCGCAATAGCACTGTGTCTGAAAAAACAAGGTAATGCCTTAATCAAAACATACTCTATTGCTACAAAATGCTAACCATCATCTGTGCCTTCAGAGAGTCATAATATTTTCATTAGTGGAAGGTCTTGCTTCAATGTTAATGGCTGCTGACTGATCAGGGTGGCGGTTGCTGAAGGTTGGGGTGTCTGCAACAACTTCTTAAAATAAGACAACAATGAAATTTGCCACGTCAGTTGATTCTGCCTTGGATTTCTCTGTAGCCTGCAATGCTATTTGATAGCTTTTTACCTACAGCAGAACTTCTTTCACTATAGGAGTCAGGCCTCTCAAACCCTGCTGCTGCGTTACCAGCTAAGTTTATTTAATAATCTAAATTCTCTGCTGTCCTTCCAACGATCTTCACAGCACCTTCACCAGGAG
The DNA here is from genome assembly GCF_048564905.1 of Vicugna pacos. Classification (NCBI taxonomy): domain Eukaryota; kingdom Metazoa; phylum Chordata; class Mammalia; order Artiodactyla; family Camelidae; genus Vicugna; species Vicugna pacos. The sequence goes on along the minus strand of NC_132991.1, from coordinate 36,909,780 downwards.
TAGAGTCCGTCTCAGGAAACCACTTTATTTGCTCATCCGTAAGAAACAACTCCACACCCATTAAAGCCTTATCACGAGATTGCAGCAATTCAGTCACATCTTCTGGTTTTCTTGCTTTTCCCACCACATCTGCAGTTACTTCCTCCACTGAAGTCTTGAACCCCTCCCCCAAGTCATCTGTAAGGGTTGGAATCAACGTCTTCCAAACTCTTATTAATGTTGATATTTTGACCCCTTCCCTTGAATCACGAATGTTTTTAACAGCATCTGGAATGATGAATCCCTTCCAGAAGGTTCTCAATTTACTCTGCTTCATTTAGAGAGCACAGGAAGAGTAGATTTAGTGTAATTCTTAAGAGCCCTAAGAATTTTCAGAATGGTAAGTGAGTGATGGCTTCACCTTAAGTCACCAGCTGCATTAGCGAGCCCCTAATAAGCAGGGCAGCCTGTCCTCTGTCCTCATGAATCATTTTAGCCTGACCTTCTGGGTAACCTGCTGTGCAGCTTCTATTTCAGCACTCGCTGCTTTCCCTTGCTCTGTTATGTTATCTTCTTTCCTTAAACCATGACCAACCTCTGCTAGCTTCAGGCTTTTCTTCTGCAGCTTCCTCGCCTCTCTCAGCCTTCACAGAACCGAAGAGGGTCAGGGCCTGGCTCTGGACTAAGCTTTGGCTCAAGGGACTGCTGGAGCTGGCTTGACCTTCTCTCCAGACCCACTACAACTTTCTCCATATCAGCAGTAAGGCTGTTTCTCTTTCTTATCACTCATGTGTTCACTGGAATAATGGTTTTAATTTCCTTCAGGAACTTTTCCTTTGCATTCACACAACCTGACTGGGCAAGGGGCCTAGATTCCGGCCTGTCTCAGTTTTCGGCAGGCCTTCCTTACTAGGCGTAATCATTTCTAGCTTTTGATTTAAAGTGAGAGACATGCGTATGTTGTATACCTGAAACTAATATAATATTGTAAGTCAACTATACTTCAAAAAACCCTGAAATGTCTGGGAAGTGTGATGAAACGAAGGATGCCTGTATTTGGACCTGTATTTGGCAATCTATTATCCCAGGCCAGTAAAGACATTTTCCCAGACAGCCTGCTGTCAGACCATTCTAGCTACAACTCAGCACACAGCACTGTTCTTGGCCGGTGTCCAGTGCTCCTGAGGGCCCAGCCTGCTGCAGGCCTTAGCTGGACAGGGGCTACTCCGCCCACCAGTGAACTCTCGCTTTCACTGTCACCGAACACTTTCGGACTCCACAGGTGACCCCGAGGAATAGGAGAGTTTCCTAGGAAACGTCCCTCCTTCTCCACTTTGTTCCAGCCCCTCAGCTTTGTAAAAAAGGAAAAAAAAAAAAAAGCATTGAAATTAGGTATGTTGTCATAGCTTTAAGACAGAAAGCTTTCAACAGTCCTCGAGGAACAGGTTACTCACAGCTCAGCTGAATTAAAGCAGGGAGACTGACAGATGTCCTACCAAGGTCCCACCAGGAAAGCAGCCATCATAGAGAAAGCGAGCATCCAGGCCAAAACTGAACCAGGACATCAACTGTGGCTGCCACGGCTGCTGAGGAAATCTTGAGCCCCCCAGATTTCATGGCAAGGTTCAGAATGAGCTTGGGAGCTGGGGGACAGGAGCTTGAGGATCTCAGAAATCCCACTGGGCGGGACACAACTTGATCATCATCTCCAAGGCCCAAGAAACATTACATGCAGTTTACATTTAGTTGTATTGCAGTTTATTATTCGCACACCACCCTGATTATACCCATAGCAGGTGCTTTCCTGCCAAAAGCATCTTTTCACCAGCAACAAACGCATGGGCTCTTTATTATGACTTTGAGCTGCATGAGTTTTCCCACATCCTATTATCAATAGGAGCACTGTTAGTTGCTGTTAAGAGAATAATGAGGACATTTTTAACATCTATAAGGAAACTTACACCACTTACAGGAAAATTACTTCTCCTTTGGCCTTTCTTTCTTTCTTCCTTCCTTTCTTTCTGTTTTGGAGTCACTAGGATTTTAGTAATTCATTTAAAGTTTTTTTTTAATTGAAGTATAGTCAGTTCATAATGTATAAATTTCTGTTGTACAGCATAATGTTTCAGTGATACATATACATATGTATATTCATTTTCATATTCTTTTCACTATAGGTTACTACAAGATACTGAATATAGTTCCCTATGCTATGCAGAAGAAACTTGTTGTGTATCTATTTTATATAGTTTGTTTTAAAATCTCATTTCCTATAAGGTATATTGAAAACCATGAAGTATTAAATTTTTCATAGTAAACTGGGTGGAAAATATGTTTACCACAGGGCAGATGATGTGAGAAGATGTGGCCAAAAGCAGTGATAGGTTTCTGATTTTTTTTGTGGGCAAGGATACCTTCTTCAGAAAGCTCCCTGTAAACTCACTAAGCACCTGTTTATTCAAGCCGGGGACCCACACTTTAGCTATTTGCCTCAGTCCTGAAGACGGTGAGGCCTGAAGGAAAATGAGGAGGAACAGAAATTAAAACAGGGGAGGACCCATAGATTCAAAGGAGGAATTTGGGGCACAGTTTGCCAAACAGGTTTGACTTGCAGTATGGAAGTGATACTGAGGCCAGCTAGGGGTATACTCTACTTTCTGCAGAACAAATTACCTGTGTTTTGTAACTGGATCCATTTCTGTTTTAAGTGTTCCAGTAAAGCCATGTGTGTGTGTGTGTGTGTGTGTGTGTGTGTGTGTCTGTGTGTGTGTGTGTTTCTCAAAAGCTAAGAGGAAAGGGAATTTTCCTCACTTTGGCCGAGTTGGCTGGAGAGATCTGTCCCTGGACGCTGTAAAATCCCATGGGCAGCAGCTACTCCAGCTGGACAGCCAGGCGGGGAACTCGGGGAAGGGTGCTGCTTTAACTGATACTACGCCCCCCACCTCCCCCTACAGATTCCTCTCACTAGCAGTTAGTCTTCCTTTTCACGTTTCTATATGATGTCTGTATTTGAGCACTCTCTCCTCCCATCTCCCCAAGGCCACTTCGTCACTGCCCCTCAGGTCTTGCCCAAACGGCACCTTCCAGGGAGCCCCCTCTGACCGCCCTATTTAAAGTTGCACCCCTTTCCTCTCTAAACCCACATTCCCTATATCCTTCCTTCCACTTATTTTTCTCCATAGTCCTATTTTATTCTTTTAAAATGTAATATTTGCATTTGTAAAATGCATGCAAAAGAATATACATAATATATACTTAAATTATGAATCATGTTAATAAAATAAAAGTTCACCACAATTTAAGAAATAAAACATCTTGAATACCCTGTCTTCTTCTTCATCGTATTCCTGATATGTGTGCCAGGAAATGTGCACAATAGCACACTTAATTATGATACAAAACTGAAAATAACACTGATACCCATCAAACAAAAGATGGATCAATGAACTATGATATATTCACCCCAGAAAATACTCATCTATAGAAATGAATGAACTACAGACACACACAACTGAGCATGGATAAATCTTAGAAACATAATGAGTGGCATAATTAAGTCCCAGAAGACCAAACTGAATATGATACCATTTACATGAAGCTCTAAAACAAGCAAAACAATGCTATTAGCATGAATCTTAATAAATGTTAACACTATGGGACGTATTCATCATCTTAGTTTATTATTCAGAGAGGACTCTTCCAATTTCAACATACATGTAAAATAATGTCTTCTAAATTCATGCCAATTTTAAAAACTCTGAGTTCCAAAACCATGAAACTATATTTAGCTTTCCAATTTGGGAAATAAGAATCAATCTTGACACCTTTATGTTTTGCCCACCATATAAAACTGGCTACCCAATCAGGTAACTTCGCCTCTTAAATGTGGCCCCCGTCTCTGTCAAAGTTCCCGTCTAATACATCCTTAGATCAGATCTTCAACTTTGAATTCTGATATTTAACGATTTTTTTAATTCATCTTCTCATTTCAGTCTATTTGTAGAGTATCTTTCTGTGAGTTATATAGAAGGTTAATTTTTGTTTTGTTTTGTTTTTATTTCAATGATAAACTTCAAATTAATTTAATAATGAGCACAATTGATTTATCAGTTTGAACTTGGTAGGAGTTTATATCAGAAATAGTTTTGTGTTTTTTTCTCCAAATGCCACATTCATTTGTACTAAGACAAACCCTCCTTTTCAGTTACTTACAGATTATTTCCAGTCCAGTCCATTTTGATCCAGCTAAACTTCGTTCTCATAGAGCACCACCACCTCCCGCCTCTCCTAGCTCATGCTGCTTGACCCATGGCCTGAAACCCGTAGGGCACAACAGTTGTGGTCCACACCTTTCTTTGATCATCTCCTCCTCTCTGGGAAGTCTGGGTGTGTGGGGAAAGAGGAGTTATGGAAAGAGATGACTGGGTCCCACCCAAGGGTGCTATTGTGGTTCTCTCCTGGCTATACTGTTGCATATCTACTCCCTCAGTGTGGCAAGAATCCACCTGATGTCTCTTTGGTGGGGCACAGTGTAAGTCACTTTGGGGCACAGTGTGTTTTTGTTGGAGGGCGCACATCACCATTTGGTTATGGGTATGGGAGATCTGATCCAGCTCAGCTTATTCCAATACCTTTAACCATAATAAAGCCAGCTCCTACTGGTCAATTGTTCACTTTTCAGAAATTCTGTGAGTTGGTTGTTAATCTACTGGTAACTTGAAACCAGCCATGATGGGAGAATTCACACTATAGAAATAAGCAAAAACTACAAATCAGTTCTATTTTTTTTCTTTTGGGAAGCCATTTGCTAAACATTTACTAATATTTACTAGAATGTCCACAACTTTCATCTCCTCTCCCCAATGATCTACCCCATAGCCTCTTACTGCATATAGCATTCTGGCTTTTTTGTGTGTGTTTTTTAAAAGTAACATTTATTGAAGTATAATATACATACAGAAGAATACACAAACCATAAGTGCCTGATACATTTTCATAGAGTGTAACATCCATGTTGCCAGCAGCCAGATAAAAAACCAACATCAGAGCCCAATTTATGCCTCCTCTTACACAACAACACCCATAGCAGGAAAATCATTATCCTGACATCTAACCTCGTAGATTCATTACGCCTGAATAACATCTTTATTGAGATAGAATTCACATGCCATGTAAGTTGTGCAAATCAATGGCTTTTAATGTATCAACGAACTGAGCAGCCATAACCGCAATCTGATTTTAGGACATATTCATCCCCGCACAGAGAAACCCCATACTCATTAGCAGTCACCGCCTATTCTTCTCACTCCTCCTCAGCCCTCAATAAGATTTCTAAACGATTGTCTCTTCACATTCTTCGGATTTGACATCAACAAAAACTTAATTCACTGAAACATACCAGAAAATTTAAATCCTTTTTTGCAACTAATCAAATGTTCCTAACAATTGAAATTATAAAAAATCTAAAAGGCATTTTCCCCATAACAAATCTAATATTAATATTTCCTGTTTGAAAATGTGAATGGTGCTCAATATTGGCACTTTGTCCAGGATGGGTAGTCTGCAACTGGCGGGTAAGGTAGACAGGTCGATGTCCAGATGGAGAGTGCCGCCTTGGCCATGCTGAGCATGCAACATGGTGGCAGAGTAACAAGTGCTATATGTTCCTCCAGAAGGGTGACTTGTGGCCCTCTGTTTTCCACGAGAAAGGAGAAAACAAATGTGTCTGGCCACTTCTTTAGTCCTGGATGGTGTATCTAATGCCTAACAGTAAGCCCTCCAAAATGAGAGATATTCGTCACCCATTCATTCTCAGATTTGGAAATTAAGTGCTAATTTTAGAGCCTTAGGGGAAAAAAATCTTAGTTATTATTCTGCAAATAAGCATATTCTGGATTATTCAGATGAACACCATAAAAACAACAAAAAAAGATTCTTTTTTAGTGTCCCGTGTTTGTTTTTGTGTTATTATCATAGTCTGTGGGAGTTTTCAAAAGGGGCTGAAAAATTCTTTGATACTCCTCCCATTAAGACCTGGGGTCCGTGCTCCCTCCCCCTGAATTTGGGTGAACATACAGCCTCACTGTAACCAATAGAATCTAGTGGAAATGACCTTGTGTGACTTCTGACGTTAGGGCAGGAAATGGGAGACAAGCTTTGCTTTGTGAACTGGGACCCTTGGGAGCTCTGAGCGGCTATGTAAGAAAGCTGACTACCCTGAGGTTTCCATGCTATGCGGAGTTTGAGGCTGCCTGGAAAGGCAGGTGTTGAAGCTCCAGTCCACTGCCCCAGCGAGGGTCCCAGCCAAGAGTTAGCATCAATTACCAGAGTGAAGATGTTGGGTGACCTCCAGCCTTTGAGTCTTCTTAGCTGAGCCCCAGATTATCCAAAAGCCATTCCCATTGTCCTTGGTCTGAATCTCTGACTCACAGACTCTATTAGCATAATAAAAGGGCTGTTTACACAGCTAAGTTTGGAGGGAACCTTATATTAAATGAAGGTCAAATGACTTCACAGTGTATTTTATAGATGGAAGATGCATAATAGTTTCAGCAACAGAAAGAGGTAAAAGAATTGAATTACCTTAAAACTTAAGGGAGTCTAGACTTGTTGAACTCCATTATAATTAAGTAAATTCAATTTTTTCACGAATTTATTTTAGTAAAACAGAATCCTTCATGTTAAATTAATGTTCATTTGAATTTTAGAATTCATATGGTTTTGTTTTAATTTATTATCCAAATCAATTTTGGTTCTTTCGTTGTATAAAAATAATAAGCAAAAGGAATTTATATATAGCTAGTTAAAGCTGATACATATAGGATGCATAGTATAATAAAAATATGTAAGTTCACCCTGAAAAGTCCTCAAAAATATTTCCATTAAAAAGATGCATGTAATAAGCAGATCTGCGAAACACTGCTGTATACAGTTATCAGCTACCTTCTTCTTGATAACTCACCAAAATAACCTATCACCTGCTGCCTTGGGGTTGAGTCCAAACACTTCTATAGGAAACACAAGGTCCTTCACAATTCACCCCAAAGTCATCTTGACTTCTTTCTTCCCTTTATCCATTTGCCCCATGTTCTAGCCTCCTTGAATTTCTCCCCATCACTTCAGGAACTCCTACTCTTCCTTAAAGACCCAGCTCAAGTGCCACTTCCTCTGTGAAGTCTTTCTGGATTCCCCAAAGGATCCTTGGTGTTCCCACAGTGTATCAGTCTGGGCCTGGCCAGAAACAGACAGCACAGTCAAAAGAAGAATTTGAGGATATTTCTTGAAAGGAGCTGTGACTGGTCAACAGATGCAGGCAGCCAGGTGGAAGGAGTGGGGGATTCAATACCACACTCATGCTTATCCCTTTCTCGATCTGCTGCTGGGGTCTCCATTGACTGAACCCAGCCAGACACCAAAGGCAAAGGCACCCATGGATATGGTCCATTCAGACTAGCCTCCTCAGGGAAAAGTGCAAGGTAGAGACTGAATGTGGGGCAAGGGAACTGAAGACAGCAGGCTTTGTATTTATACTTGAATGAGATTCTATTGCTATGACATGTTTTCATGAGTGCTTTTCCGCTGGACTATGACCCTGCCATTATTATCTCCATATTCTCTTCACTTGGCAAAGAATTTGGACCAGAGTAATCTCTTAATTAGTGTTTATTGAATTAATAAGTTAATAAGGGAACGCCATAGATGAGAATACCAAGAGCTTTCTTGTATGCCCCTCAATTTTTATTTAAAATCTTTTTCTCTACAGTTGTTATATTTCTGTCTTTTAGAATCCTTTTTTCCCCCTAAAAATAAGTTCTTGTGATTTTTTTTTCTAAGCAAAGCAGCTATTTGTGTTGTATTTTTGTTTGTTTGAATCTTGTCACTAGGATTTCAGTTCTTTTAAGCCATTAGAGATTGTATCTTATATAATAAAGCTCATTTTAATCTGTTACATTTTTGTGTATAAGATTGTGGGGGCAATTTTCATTTATAAAATAGGACACATTTATGGCAAACAGTTTAAAATTTTCCCTTCAGTTTTGTACTGATTTCCTAAATTCCTTTACACTATTTATATGGATCTTGTCAATCAAATTTATTCTCTATAAGAGATTAATAGAGAAATGCTACATTAGAAGCCTTCCAGTTTCCTTGAATGATTTTTAGTATTCTATAACACTTTTTTGTAATTAAGATTTAAATACCCAATCCCTCAAGGCTTGCCATACAGAGAGCTGTCAATCAAGGAATTGGCAAGCTCTAGGAACCGCGTGATGAAGTCTTTATCCTTACTCTCTGATGCCTTCAAGACCAGCTTTTGCTAGTTGATCCTTCATTTCACATGTCTCAGAACTCACTCACACTTCTTATGCTTGGAAATGTAACACACAGAGTGACAACGTAATCCACAGCTAATAAGTTAGCGGCTATAAAAATGAACATCCACATTAACTTGCCAAGCATGGAGGATGAAGGTGTTATACTGTACTCGTGTATATATGTCTGCCAGGGCAATAGTACATATGCCTTTGTGGATGCGTCTAAGTTATGCAGAAAAGCCGACAATAATTCTTGAACTTTGTTGTCAGGATCCAGTTTCATTTAAGAGCCAAACCAACAGCATCAAAACACTTGGCCACGATCGGCCACAGTCCAGCCAGCAAAGAAAAACATACAAAACTATCCCTTGGGTTGTAAATTTTGTGCAAATAAGGCTATCTCAGCACATTCTATTATGAACTAGTTTAGAGTACATGCTTTCATTGGAAAAATAATAGCAATAAAGGAGTTCTTAAATCTTTTCTTTGTATATCTCTTAAAGCATTACACAGTCAAGTAAAATGAATAATTCCTATTCTTATTTAGAGAAAAATTTTGATCTAAAATTTATGTCATTATTACCAAGTATAAAAATACAATTCTATTGTATTTTAAAATTTACATTTAAAATTTTAAACTTCAGGAGTTGATTCAGTTACAAACAATATTTAAAATAATGTACAAAAAAGTTAATAGCAGGCTATAATTTGAGCCCCACAACATGAAACTGAGCTCTACCCATTAAAATATAATTTTAAATTTGCTTATCCTATATAGTAGGATAGGATACTTGACATCCAGTGCTTTAAATATTTATAAATTCTCAATATATACACACCCTTTTATTGTATTATATTTATGAATATTGTTTTTTAATAAATATAAACTTGCTTACCCTCTTCTCAATGTGATTTTTTCAATTGCAAAAACTTGTGATCATATACATGAGGAGGGAGCATGTGGAGTCCACTGGAAGGGTGAGCAGACATTTATGCTAAGTGGAAGCAAAGCTGTATGTTGGGAGAAAAAACAACGTTACCAAGTGCCTGTTGTAAGACATGTTTAATGTCTCTTATTTTGTTACTTATTTACAAGAAGAATCCCATGAAGTAGACATCTTTTATCTCTACACTGATTCATCTGTCTGTCTGTCTTCATTCATTCACTCAGCAAGCACACATTCAGTGTCTGCTTTGAGCCACATACTGTGCTAGGTCCTGGGAATACAATGATGAACAAGACAGACAAGGGGTCCCGCCCTCAAGAAGCTAGCAAACTTTAGAGGGTTCAGAAAAGCAAAAAGGCAATGGTAACCTAGTGTAGTCGCTGCTACAGGGAGAGGGAAACAGACATGTGAGGGGGATTCAGATTTTGGGGGATCTGGGAAAACAACTTGGAGAAAGTAGCATCTAAGCAGAGACTTAAGCTAGCAGGGATTACCCAGGTGCAGGAAATGGGGAATGCTGCTGGAGGGAGAGTTCCCGGAAAAGGGACCTGAATGACAAAAGACCTGGAATGAGGAACAGGGCCACACGGAGAAGGTGGCAGGAATGGAGGGGCAAGGAGGTGATGTTACAAAGGAATTTATAAACAATGTTCAAACAATTGAAAATGATAGGACCACTCTTCATTTGAGGACAATCTCCCTGAGCAGAGTTTACAGAACGGATGGAGGAGTGGGGGGGGGGGGGTGGGAGGGAGGGGTATGAAAAATACAAGGAGCCTGGGGTCAAGGGGCCACAATGAGAAGTGGTGGTGGCCTGAGCTCTGAAATGGTTGTGGGGACGGGGAAGTGGGAAGGCTGGAGTCCAGGGACTGGAGGTGAGAGAGAGAGCACATTGTGGGCTGTCCGTGAAGGTTTGTTTAGTTTCTCAGGAATATTGAGAGGAAAGCACTAAAACAATTAATGCTAGTCTAATTCCATCACATGGAATTACAAGGGAAACCATTATAAATGAACACTCCCTGTTGATAAGAGTGGAGACTTCTCATGATCTCTAACGTATAACTCTTCCTTTAAAAGTCTTAAACTACAGCCTCCAGAGGGAAAAATCTCTAATAATGAAAGACTCGAGCATTTTAAGGTGTTTATCTTTGATGGGGATAGAAGTCTTTAACTTCCTATAACAGAAGGGAAGCAATTCCTTCCTCTCCATTGAAGATGCAGTCATTCTATGGTTTTGAAACATTTTCTTGCTGTCCACATGAAAAGATTTACTCCATGATCAGAGAGCCTGTTAGGTTCCTCCTTACATTTATGCTGGACCACGAATCAGATACTCCCCTTTGTTAAGACTGTCTATTCGATGCATGCAAACTGATAAAGAGCATTAGCTCTTTTGCATAATTCAGAGTCTCGAATTCTCACCGTACTGGGACCAAAGCATAAAGGAGAGGGTCACTTTTGAACACTAGTCAGAACTTCTTCAACCCCAAAATGTTTCATATAATTCTTGAAATTCTCATTGTAACAGTTCATTAAAATTATTATCAATCATATTTGATAAATATTATGTGTCAGCACTTTGTATTCAGGTACAGAGTAGTTTTTTAAAAAAGCATTTTTTCAAATTACATAGTCTTTTGTGAGATAAAGGAAGATTTCCCAAACCTCTTCAACACCATTCATCTCTGACTCGAAGAGCACAACAGTCGTTTCTCAAAATGTTGACTTCAGAGTTTATAGTAAACTAATATATTTTTATAATTATAAGGTTTATATTTAATTACTGGGTATAAAATAACATAATTGTACCTTCTTTCATCATTACTGGTTTATTATCGTACGGAATATGGTATCATGTGCCTATTTTGCAGCTTATTTAAAACAGTCTTTGAACTTTTCTGAAGTAATTTCGTATGATTCAAATCTAATCTTTCCATATATGTTTTCTTAGCCCTTTTCATTATCAAGAGGAAGCCAATCAATGAGTGAACACTTAAAGGAAGTAATATCTGCATAGCGTACAGCTCATTAACCACTTGCTAAAAGTAGTTCACTCACCCATAAGAATCAGTTCCCCACAGGGAAAACTGGATAGATGAGAGGTCCAGAAATTTGATTCTGTGTGTGTCTGAGTTGAGTTTATGATTTTCACTAAAATAATAAAGACTAATTTGTTTTACAGTAAATTCTGTTTGACTGGAACTTCAAAGGGCAATGGCCAAACATAAATGACCTCTAACTAATAGGAGCCCTTCAAAACAATAGAGAGGAGAAAGCCACTGAAAATAGTCCACCAGCAAGGCCTTCAGTAGAGTAGTGTAGGAAAAAACAAAAGCACTTCTTGGGAAAACAAGGACTTTAATCAGAGAACCTGGTTTGTCCAGTTTGTTTTATCTCACTCCTCTCAAAAGTGAGAATGCCTTGGCCACTCCTCTCTCAAAGCATCTGGAAGGTCTGGAACAGAACAGCAGGACACCAGGAGCGGAGCGGCAGACACGCTGCATCCCTGAACCTCTGAGCTCCAGGAAGGAGGTTCCATCTGCCAGCTGGAGGTCTCTGCAGGGCCAAGAGTTGCTGTATTTGCCACTATGTGTAGTATACCAGATGTTGCACAAGATCACTGGATAGAAAGAAGCTCTTGACAATGTATCAGATTCTTGCCAAATGTAATTTTGTGAATTGTATTTGTATGAAACTCTACACATGTTTAGCAATACAAGTACCTTGGATGTCTGGATTCGGTTTACCCATATGTGCATTCTTTGTTCCTGGAAACTCTGAGAAAGACAAAGAAAGGTTATAAATACAAATTAGAAGATACGGCCCCTGCCCATAAAGTGTATACCTTCCTCCTGGGCAGAGAAAATGAACCATACGCGAACGAGAGAGAATACGTCTCCTCATACATTCCCCTCCTCCCTCGGGGCATTAATTATTTCAGGACACTTGCTTGTCACAAGCCCTTTTTAGCCAGGGAGCCCATCTGGGAAACCAGTTCGGTGCTTTCACTTTAATCATAAGCTCTTCTGACTTTAGGATCTACTGTAGTCAGTCTTGCTCATGGGGAGGCAATGCCTCTGAAATCTCAGTTGGAAAATAAGAAAATAAAGCTAGCAAAAAATGACCCTAATGATAAACCCACTCCCATTTGTGGAGCCTGCCTTGTGCCCTTTCATAAGTGTGTTATTTTCTATATCTCTTTAATCCTTACAGTACAGCTTGCAAAGTGCTGCTCAAAAAAGACAATGAGGCACAGCCTGAGAAAGCACTTACCCTCTCACTTGTGTCTCAAATGGTAGCTACTAAATAAGCCAGAAACTGGCACATGAGAGCTGTTTGGTTTTTGTGTTGGCATAAACACGAAAGTCTGACCTGCTCCCCACCTCCGCCCCACCCAAAGTTTTCAAAGTTTCTAGCGAAATTCTCCAAGGCACTTAAAAAATCTATTGAATTTTAAAGTGCTCATTGAGGGGGAAAAATGCAAAATACATCTACTACCCAGGAAATGCCATCATTTGTCACCTCCCTCCCCTCTGGAGCGGAGGGTGAGGGGGTTAGCGTAGAACTTGGAAGATACTCTTTTATAATGTTTTGCAGAAGCTCAGGCTGTCATTTCCCCAGGAAAGTTGTCCTGGTTCCCTTGTCTCCGCCTCTCGGAGGTCAGCTTAGGCCTGTCGCACACTCCTCCACTCGGAGAGGCCTGGGAACATCTGTTCGACAGCCTTCAGATTGGAGCCCATCCACACACGGTCCCTCAGGGCACTGCACCTCTGAACCCAGCTTTTTCTCCCCAAATTTAATCGCAACGATTTTTAGCCTTGAGGATCGTATTTTTCAACATTTAAATCATTTTTATGTCTCTGTGTATTCTCTCCTGTTCCTCCATGTTGTGTAATATTCCTTTGAGTTTTCATTTTCCAAGGAATTCGAAGAACTCAGTGATTTAGCCCTCCACCCAGACACCCAGGGAGGCGAGAGCCTCTCCTCCTCTCCTCCCTGCTTCCCTGAGACACAGAATTGTTTGCCTCTGGTATAGCTCTGTTTTTCCAGCTGTCAAGCAGCAGCTAACAAGATTTTTTTTCCTACACACTGAAAACTGACTTGCAGCAAAGTGTGCTATGGCGTGGCAGGGTGGATGTGAGGCCTCAAGAAAAAAGTACAGAGGAGAAGTGGAATCACTTGGAACTCAGAGGGCAGTGGACCTATGCAGAGCCAAGCTTACCAGGTTGAATTACATGCCAGGTACCAGGCTAGTGCTGGGAAGACACAAGCTAAAACCCCGGCTCTGGCCCTTCAGAAGAAAGAAACAGAAATGAATGAGCATTTACTCATTCACTGGGTCTATAAACACTTTAAGAGCAGCTATTACTCGCTAAACTTTATTCTAAGCCCTGGGAGTACGTCAGTGAACAACAGAGATAAAATCCTTTGAGATTATTGGATACAAAAATGCATAGGGCATAATTATATGGATTCTGGAGTCAGACCTCTTGGGTTCAAATGCTGGGTGTGTAATACTGGGAGGGATATTTACTTCTCTCTGCTTCTATTTCCTCATCTGCAAAGTGAGGGTGATAATAGTACCTGTTGCACAGGACGTGAAGATTAAATGAGCTAATACAAACAAAGAGCTTAAAAGAATGTCCAGCACATAGCATAGAGCCCATAGCCATTATTACCTAGGAGAATTACATTACAGAGTAACAAGTGTTTTGTTACAAAGAAGTGAGGCACAAGGCTGCCTGGGAGCCTGGAGGCAAAGCCCTTGGACAGGTGGTGGGCAAGGCTGCCTAGAGGAGACAGCACTGAAGTCTGGAAGGTTGACTGAGACTTAACCAGACGGAAAAACAAGGAGGATGGAATACCAGGCAAAGAGAGCGCCGTGTCTGAAGGTCTGAAAGCAAAGGAGAGAACAGCAAGGCCTAGAAATGCAAGTCTCTGATTGTAGGAAGGTTAAATAGGGCTCAGACCATGTGAGGGAATTTAGACTTCATCATGCAGCAGGAGCAGCCCCTAATTTTACACAGAGGCTGCCCTGGAGGGAAATGACAAGACAAGTGGCCAGTCAGAGGAGGCTGGTAGGGTGATCTGAACCTAGATCTGAACCTAGTGAAGCCGACGTGTGGGGCAAGGAGTGAGTAGACTTCAGGGAGGACTCCTGGGTTTCTGGCTGGGCAACGTGGTGGTGACACCTCTCACTGTGGTAGAGATTGAACACAAGGGAAAGGATTGAACTTTGTGGATAGGGTTTGGGGGTGAGCGGGGGTAGGACCAGCAATAATTAATATTTAACTTACTATTGGCTAAATTGCACTTGATAGACCTCTGAGTCATCCAGGCCAAGGCATCCAGGAGGCTCAGAATCCAGCAAAGAGATCTCAGCTGAAGACATATATGGAGAAACATCAGCATACAGGTAAAACTGAAAGCTGCAGGGAGTAGCCAAGATTACTCACTTATTATCTTATTAACTCTCCACAACTCTGTGAAGTAGCTTAAAAAGAGGACCCACGGGCATATAGTAATTGAATGGCAGACCCAGGCTTGTCTGACTTCGCAATCTTTGCTCTTTTCTCGTCTCCACGCTGCCTTCCGGGTGGTATGTTGACTGGCTGGAGGAAATTGTTGTGTCTGTGTTCATAGCTTTCGTGCATGACTGAGTTCACCCCAGCTCAGCACTGCTGTAGCTTTTGGAAATACAAATATTAATAAAACATGTCTGCCACAGTCAAAGCAGGGTGAGAGAGGCAGAGAGTCAAGAGATCATTTCAATATAGTACGGTGTCGATGAAAAAATTAATCAGTCGATCTAAGAAAGAAATAAAAAACTTTATTCCAGTCAAATTGAGGATTATAACCTGAAATAACCTGTCAGAAAGTTCCAAGAACTGTTTCACCCTTCAGAGGTCAAAGTACAGTCCTATATGTTTTTGAGACAGAGGGCTGTCCGTTAGATGACGTAGTTTGCACAATCCTGATTTGAAAGTACAAGGTGAGTAGTGGGAAATGGGTCATCATGGCCTCTTACAAGATTAAGAAGGTTGACACAACATTGTAAAATGATTATAAATCAATAAAAAATTTTTAAAAAGAGAAATAAAAAAAGATTAAGAAGGAAATTTATCTTCTAAGGAGTTATCTTGTTGAAGCTAAGAGACTACTGCTCTTTATGGTAGAGCAGGTATTTCTGCTGATGGGGAGGTTGGGTTGATGCACGAGGCAGATACACAATGCACAGCAGATGGGAGAGAGGAGGCCAAAGGGCAGAGAACGTTTTTTAAGTTTAAATTTTCCTTAACATGCCTTAGAATAATAATGTGTATTT
Organism: Vicugna pacos; assembly: GCF_048564905.1. NCBI lineage: Eukaryota > Metazoa > Chordata > Mammalia > Artiodactyla > Camelidae > Vicugna > Vicugna pacos. The sequence goes on along the minus strand of NC_132991.1, from coordinate 36,894,214 downwards.
CATCAGTGGTCAGGGGAGTGACAGAGGTATGTGCAGGGTCGATTTGGCACAAATTTAAGGATCAGGAAAGGCTTCTGACCCCAAAAGTCCTGATAAAACGCGTACGTGAATCCTGCCAACCTGCAAGCGAGGCTGTTCAGAGAAAAGGTGGAATTTGAGAGGAGGGAGGGGCATGGAGGTGGGGCCTTCGCCTGAGGGCACTGAAAGAGATATTCCTGAAAGGAATACGTGGCATGGAGGAGACAATGAAAAAGAGACAGCAAGAGCTCAGAGGGAAACAGACAGAAGGGCACCGACAGGAAGGAGCCGAGTGGACCAGCTACCAAACTCTGAGTATCAGGTCCTCAGCCCAGGGCATTCATACAGCCCCTGAGAAGTCTAATCTCCTCCCCAGACCTGTAAAGCATTACTGCCTACTCATCTCTGACGTTTGATCTTGGGTTTTGCTAGCAAGCTGGGCTGAATCAGCAATTATAAACTTGTTTGCAAACACTGTGATCCCTGTATTGGACCTGATTTGTCACCACGATGTTCCCAGTACACTGCCTGGCAAAGCAGTATCTCGGTAAGTATGAACCTTGATTGAATTAAAGCTAAATGCAAATTAACAATTAGCCACACTCAAAATATTTTTTAAAAATCTAAAAGATATATTGCATTTTACATCATGGATTTGGCATACTGAAATATTTTGGTCTTCCGTTAGAAAAAGACAGAATCCTGAGTTACCCACTGAGGAGCCTCTAATTCAGTTTTTTTCTCAGTATTCTTGGCCATCTCCTAGTTTCTGTCCAAAAGTGGTCTTTGCATTGTTACTCATAACCACATGACCTGATTTAGAATCAATGTTCTAATCAAATTCAAAATTTATCTTTCAGTTACTTCTGAAATCTTTTTTAGTTTATCTGCTGACGTATGAATGCTAATGCACTGGGGGATGTGACAGAAAGTCTTAACTCTAAGGAGACAAACATTTGTAATAAAGTCCTCCAGAGCAGAGCCTTTTTCTGGGCCATGTTAAAGTCAAAGTCATGTGAAGTGTTCAAGAAACTCAGTAACAGTGTCTTCATACACATAAGACTCCTATTGAATATGTTATCTAAGTCTCTTGGCACCTGCCTGCATTTCCAACCATCTTTGAATATTATGACTGCAGTAGTCAAATGGCCAAAAAGTGACACATCACTTGAATTATTTAGATAGTGTGGCTGATAAAGGCCAATATAAATTATGTTATGACAACCTTTGGGGTGGTTGAAGAAAACAGAGCCCAGTGGATGAGCCATGCATGCTACTGAAACCCTGAAATGGAGAAATGAGAGAATTATTATCTACAGTGTCTTTTTAAACATGTAGTCTTCCATGGCTGCATCTTCGCTCTATAGTATGGAAATAAACAGAGACCACCTGCATGAGAACAAGCAAAAGCTACGTATTCTCAGATCTTGATATGGCAAGGAAGGCAGCCACCATAACTTGGTATCTGGACTCAAAGGCAGACAGAGGAGTAGGTGTGCTTTATAGTGAAAAGAAGGTGGGGGCCTCTAGGATGCTCAGATTGGAGATGATTGGCCTTGGGAAACAGGAGGCAGGCTAACCAAAAGTGAACATTTACAATAATGGATCAGGAGCACATTAGTCTTTTTGGGGTTGGTCCTGAGCTGGAAGCAAGGGCAAACGTAGGGAGGCTGGCAGTCATTGACCAAGTCCTGACCACCTTGGGCAGATTGCTGTAGAGGCTGTCAGTCAGAATCCAGTTGTCACACATGGTCTGGCCATGTCTGTTTGCACATTGTCTCTCAACATTAAGACTTCAGGTTAGTGTTCCCAGAGTGAACTCAGTAATTCTATCATATGCTGGAAGCAGTGCTCTAAAAGAGTAATAATGTTCTGCAGATCCTGAGTAGTTGCCATGTTCACGTTGGATGGACCCAGTGTAGCTGTAAAGCATGCATTCTCCTTGTGGGCAATATCGCCCCCTAGAGAGTGGTTCTTGGGGGCCAAAAAAAATTACTCTTCTGATGTAGGAAGCACAGATGGATACAGAACATACAATACAGAAACAGACATACAGTATATCTATGGTACTCAAATTTCATGGGGGATTGTTTAGGAAAAAATTATCTAAAATAAAAGTGGAAGGAATAGAGAATAAGGAAATAAAAAGTTGGAGAAACATGCTGCCGAGCCTAGGGAAATACTTCTACCTCAAACTACGCTTTACAGCCAGGGAGCTGACTAGCATCTGACCACGCATCCTGGGCTGCATTTGCCTTGTAACTTCTGGTTTTTCAAACTTCTTCCCAGTTGATTTAGTTTTGGCTTGTGATACTACAGTTACTGTCCCTTCTGTCAAAGCACGAGGACTGTCACTAGAATAAAAGATCTCTGCGCATAGCAGAGCAAAGACCCCCATGTGGTATCACTGAAGAGATCCAGTTCCCATGTAGTCATTCTTGTCCATCCTGTATCACCTTCAGGAAGAGAAACTCAAGCAGCAGAAAACAGAAGCTAGTCCAAAAAGTATACAATGAGGGTAGTCAAGTTTTGCTTCACCATCTTGTCAAGAAAAAGGAGTCCTAATGAATAATTTAAGGCTGTATGTTTAATCCACCAAAACTACATTAAAAACGCTGGACTGCTCTGGATAAAAAAAGAAATGGCTGTGCACTTAAAAATGGTTAAGATGGAAAATTGTATATTATGTATATTTTACCACAGTTTTAAAAAGTGACACCTATTTTTTACTCTAGTCCAATAACAAGCATGAACGCTTTTTTCCCCCCTTTTATTACTGTTCTTAATAAAACAGCACACAACCAATCAGGAGGCTGTCTTACACATGACTTTCTGATTATGTGATCTACTACTCAAAAGAGAATCGGTGCTCCCTCCCCCAGCAAATTAGATCCTCAGTTTACTCTGGGGCCCTTAGCCATGTTCTACTGGTCCTTGCTCTTTCCTTAAATCAGAACAACCACTGCCCAGCCTCCCCTGCCCTCCACTCTCCCAGCTTCGTATACATACACCACCACCAACCATCACATCTACCACAAGTTTACAGCTTGGAAAACACAAAAAGGAGATGTCATCATAGCCACAGCCACTTTGTGAGAATCTGGCTCCAAGAATCTTAAATACATTTTCTCATAAAGTCATATAATTACTTCTTAAGTAAGAGACTAATATAAGCAAATCATTCAAATTTAAAAAAAAAAAACCCACAACCCACAGAATAGCCAAAGGAGACCAAAGACGAGCTCAAACGTCTCCTCTCTCTCTGGCTGATGTCTGTTCTAATAGGGAGCACGAGACCTTTACTGAGTACTGAGGGTAAGGGGAGCTCCTTATTTGATATTACTGATAATTGGGGCGAGGAAAACACCCCAAACCACAGCTGGGACACAGCTTTTAGAGAATCGTATGTAAACAAATATAAATCTAAATGCTTTAAATTCTTCTATGACAGGCTCCACACAAAGAAGCCCCTGCCCAATTAATTTTGCAGCATCGGCTTCGTGATTCTCATCCCATCTCTAGTTCTTCCATTTCTCAATTTTCCAGCCTATGCTATTGCCTGATTCTTATGTCTGAAGTTCAAGTTTGATTGTCTTCCTTTCGCTGGCAAAAACTTTCAGTGGCTCCCTGGTACATACTGTATATTGAATTCAAGACTAAAGAATATGTCCAGGACCGACCTTTATCTCCTTCCTC